>NC_037088.1:5000-685000 GCF_002994745.2 Rosa chinensis | reverse complement strand
ATGGCCGCCGTAGAAAAGATGGTTAGTCACCTGGACTGGAGGCAAAGCGGGTGGAGTGCAGAGTCCTGTCGAGAGTTATGTGACTGGGAGGTGTTTGTGGGAGGACCGGCGCACCCTGATATCAGGAATCACATTCCCCCTGACGGTCCCACCCTTCCAGAAAGATGTAGCGATTGCGGTCAAGAGAATTTCGGCCGTCCAATGCGTGAAAGAATGTGGTACATCGACGGCGACACCAACAAAGGAGAGTGCTGTGATAGATGCAAGTGCTTGGTCGACGCGGTGTTCTTTTCTTGCCGATTATGGACCTGGGCGGCATCGAGCGTGGACCGATTGGGACAACCACACAGTGAGGACGACGACTACCCCTAATCAAGGCATTTCCCTAAAGCGCATATCAAGCATTTCTTACTTTTATGTAATCCGTATTTCGTGCTACAGTTTAATTAGTATATGTTGTTTTCTTCATGCATGTCTTTCATTAGATCGTACAACACTTTGGTTTGTATTAAGTAGTAACATTCAGATAAACGGTAAATCTATCATTCCATTTTATAATGTTCGCATCCCATTACTTTTCTAATCGGTCATAGAAAAGACTATATCAAGTTAATGCAATATGATCAGTATTCGGGTTCTAATACAACAAACACTTCGGGGATAAGGGAACAAAACTCAACAATTCTCCACAACCTAACTTCACTGCAATGGCTACTAACCTATTCACAGACTCAATGTTGCAACACATGAATCATAGTTGTAAATGCTTATCCCCGAATGTACAAATTTTCAACCTACCTGGCTTCAAAATGTTCTGATCACAAGTACATCCATATTCATCACCTTCCCTGTATTGTTGTCGTAAAAAAACCATAAGGAGGGATGCACCCACTTTCCTTCGGTTGATCATTCTTGTGAATCTGATGTGTTCTGAAAAAAAAACGGGTTAGACTCATTTGAATTGAACCCCACCTTGCAAATTTTCCGGCACATATAATTAAGCACATGGAATACAATAGCGAAGCGAGGAACCTAAGATAACAGTTGTTATTCAACCATCTACAAACTATTCATTAGATGGAGGAACATAAAATAGTAGCTTAATATGCATGTCCGAACCGACTGGACAATTCATCTTCTGATTCCTCTCCGTCCGATGTGGAATAATCAAAATATAGATGGTCAGAGTATCGAAGCCCCCCTTCGTCTGACTCGATGCTAATATGTACTTCACACATACAGTTTACGACTCTGAAATGCATGTTCCGAACAACCAATAGGTTAGTATAGGTACTTATCCTGTTTCACTACCTACTTCAGCCAAATTGTGATTCACAATGTAGACCGGTTCTAATATGTACTTCAGTCAGTTAACTTAATGGCGGATGTAAATTATACAAATTATTCTGTCTCAACCAAAACAATTACTAATCTTCTATAACTGTTATACAACTGCTGCTATTATTTTTCATGTATTGTACATGATTAATAACAAGGCAAACAAGGCCGACATAACGCATAATAATAAAACTGGACTGACATTTCAAATGTAAGATGTGGAATGCTGTGACTCTCACCTGTTCAGACGAACCAAAGAAGTTTGCAATAACAGCGGCGTTTGCTTTACTCCACACTTTTGGTATCGGTCTGCTTTAGTATCAGTTCTTCTATATCAAAGTTTGTCCTACAATTAAAAAGGGTGATGGTCAGTATAATTATATGCTGGAAGTGGCTTGTATCACTGAACTGTATCCCATGAGCCACAAAAACAGGAAACAACCAACGCAACGAAATACATTGCATTTATCTGTCTTCAGTTGTATTCAGCTTCATCTTATCAACAATAACAGCATCAACCAAAACATATCTACAGACATGCCTGCAGACACAACCAATACAAAAATAAATCCCCTACTCCGAAATTTATATTATTAGGAGTATTAGGAAGTTCTCCTAAACACTAATTCATTCACAATAAACATTTCGATACTGCAGTCATGCTTATTTTGGTTGGAAATATATTGCTTCACAAAAATTCTGCAATTCAGAGTCCGTACAAATGACCTAAGGGTTAATTCAACCACACAATGCATACAGCTAGTAAATCAAGCCACCAATCAATCACACAAAGAAAATACATGCAATTAATCCCCTGTATGCATCTCATCAGTTTATAGACCTGCCAAATCCAGATTCACTTTCATAGTCCCCGGATGCATTGACATAAAGGTTTCTTACTTACCGGATCTAAACGCCTCCGAAATTTGATACTGGTTACAGCGACCTCATATTATCCAAACAAACTGTGGAACTATAAATCCTCTGGGTTCTGCGGTCTGGCGGCGCTCGGAAAAAACTTCATCCATGTCGGGTCACAGTATCCTCCTTACCTAGCTCTTCTCACCACTGTAAGCAAGACTCTAATGACGTGGCTGCTTCTGTGACATCATGTCCTTCGTCGGCAACATTAACTGCCGCGGGCCCAGGTTGGTGATAGTTCTCCATTTCACTTCCACTTAACGTCATCAAAAACGAAACTGGTGGTACGACAAATGGTTGGGGCTTTTATGGTGGTCAAAGTTTGCGGGAGAGTTTACAATCTTAACATCTGATCACTGAAAAGTTGGTGTTCCGATGCAATTTTGGGTGCGTAATTATTGTGATTCACATCAATGCAGGCAACCAGACATACAGTTCGTAAACATATTCATCGGAAAGGAATTATTTGACAACAACAAAACCCCGGGGGTGTAAATATATTAGGTCAGAGATGCACTTAGTCAAAAAAAACTCAAAAAACACGGTTGAAAATGAGGTAATGACATAACATACCTTACAAATACATTGTGTAAACTCTGATAATGCCTTGGGTATGTAAGTAGGCTAAGCATGGGAAGGCCAAATTGGATGGGGTGGTGATGCACAATAATTTCACAATAAAAAGTGCCTATATATAGGAGGGAAGAAGTCCGAATATCGAATCCGGCCCTACATAATTTCATCAACACTGGTCTGAAATTATAAATGTTATAGAAATCATTATTTTAACCCGATGCATCCTTCCAAAGTCCAAACTATAATTATTGTTACTCGTGTTACATAGATAAGCGACCGAGGAGGTTGAAAAACTCCCATAAGTTAACATGAGGTGACGACTATTACGATTACGATTAGCATGGTTAATTTAACTATACATCACAACGGTGAATACCATTAATGTATGAAGTTTTCCATTGGCTACACCGTAGGCGGATATGAATGAAATGGATTGTTACGATGTATGCTTAAGAAGGATTAAAAGTGGTTGATAAACCCATTAAAAGGATGTCTGTTAAACGACATAATTCGTAATAGTTTACCAAACGAATTATTTGGTTATACATATTCAAAATACCGGCTCGGTTTACGAAGATGGGGACCCCGAAAAAGTATGACATGTTTGACTCCGGTGTTGAGGAATGCATGTGATCTGAGCTACCGAAGCGGAACAATTCATGTCACTCTATCCGAAAATTAAAATTGTTTTTTTTTCTTACTGACACATGAGAGGTAACCACTGGGCCAACATTTCCCATTACCAAAATAAGAATGCACATGCAAGAGGGTTTGCCCTTCCCATGGAGATTTGAACATATTGATGACCCCAAAGCTAAACTATGTAGGAGTATAAAAAAGAGGTTTGAACTATGTAGGTGTATAAAAAAGAGGTTTGACTGTTATTGTATATTTAGGCCAACCATAACAGTTAGGCGAGCGAGTTTCATTTCAAAAGGGCAGTTGAAATGAGGTCTCCCCTACCCAAAGTTAACCGAGTGATACACCGTCTTATTAATGGGTGGGTACCGCCCCTCTAAAGGCAGAGCGGCCTGTAATAAGTAGTTGGTACACCTACATTAATGCAGTCGTATTATGACCATGTCGTAGTTGTTGTGGGAGGGGACGCAAAGTTTAATTTGTTCATTTGTTAGAAAGTAGACGTCCGCACCCCTCTCATCTTAAATCATTGGGCCCGTCTACATATGAAAACAAAACAGCAAGGACGGCCCTAAATCTATGTAAAATTATGTATTTCTTTTCCAGAATTGACGTGTTCTTTACAAAGTCGAGCAAAGGTGTTATATCCAAACCAGATATTTTATTCTCACCTGATTTCACAGAGGATTTTTCAGCAGGTAGTCATTCACAACTTCAAATAGGTACCAAATAGACGTACGTTTGGATTTTAAACAGAATGGGTCTACTTTAAGTAATTTGAAGTTATATAATGAAGTATTTTTCACACAGGAGGCCATGGACAAAACTAGAGCCGGATTCGGCAATCTATTTCCAGATACAATCAAAATAAATGGCCCCGCTGATTAAGGAAAGCTCGATCGCAGAAAAATACTCCAACTTACTTCAACAGCTTGGATCATTGTAGAATGTCCCATGCCTCAACAAATAACAAATACCATTACAACATGCACCTAAAGTTGATACAAACAAGACTGTAATCAAACTATCCTTCACAGAACTTGTACGGTGGCAGTGATGATAAGTGACTCCCAGGTGTGGGAACGAAGCCTTTGGTAAAGTACGGCGAGGTATTACAATCGTGATGGGAAGGGCTGTATGTAGCGGAATCGTTGGCCGGAGTGGTACTAAGTTGGACAATAATATGATAAACATGTATCTCAGGTGATATGGTCATGGTAATGAAACATAAAACTCCGAAATCTAAAACAGTACATACTTAAATATATCGACAGGTCATTTATCGGGCGCTGGGGAAAACTATTTTAACCGGTGTCTTCCGAAAGCATCTGATGTAGTCCACTTCACTGCAATCGTCGTCTGAGTCCGATACGACGCGATCATCGAAGGATTGAGATTGAATATTAGCAATAGAACTGGGATGACTACGATCAATGTCCTGTTGGATGAGGGTTACTGGACCCATGGTTGAAATAGGAGTTTCATTAACTGCGTTCGAAGGTACTGGCAGATCCGTAACCTTTGAAGCCTCCATGTTCGCTGTATCAACCCCAGCGTCTTTAGCGCTCATGGTATATAGACAAGGATAGGAGGGGACGAGAGGTGGGGGATGTGAATCAGGAGAAGGAGGAGGGCGTCCTGTATGGGTGATGTTATTTTATCGCGTATGGCGATGCTGTTGTCCTTGTTGTTGGTCAATATGGTGATGATTGTAGAACGGGCAACAAAAGTGGTGAAAAGTTATGGCCCCCACATCAGAGTTATGACCCCCACATTAGAACTGTGACCTGAGATGTTTAAAGGAGGAATGGGTATTGTCATATGTATGTGCCCTGGTGTCAACGGTAATCGCTATGTACGGTGACCTCAACAAGGGTTACGTAGATGACCCAAGAAAAGCAGCATGTCAGGTGTCCAAAATAACTTTGATTACTATGTTTTTTGTGTATGGGTCAACTTCGCGAAAAGTACAAATACTTGCTGATAAATAAGGTAATTACAGTTAAGGCCAAAGTGGATCAAGTGGATATGCGTTTCTTAGGCCAAGTTGGCTGAATCCTGAATAATATGTATGGATGCATGTAAATGGAACGTTTGCAATAGTTAGGGTGTAGTATAAACTCAGATGCCCGTACCTATGATAGAAGATGTATGGGGGGAATGGTGGGTAACTTTATTGAAGAGAGAACGTAATAAACTAGTAGGGTTGGCCCTCCATGAGGTAAGGAAAGCAATCGAAATGTGTCAGAAAATATATTTGAGGATAAAGTTGGCCATTGTCATCCAATATCTTGAAATTGGGGCCATGTTGTCTCATAGCCCCATTGCAGATTCCCATGGTCGGAGTCGTCATAAACGAGGCGACTTGTCATGACAGAAACAAGACATAGCCTTGACCGAAGGTTTGATACTGAACTGAACAATTTAATTCCACAAGGTGACAAGGAAGGTCCATAGAAATAACCTAACAGAGGTGATTAGGCCATCTCCAGTAATAGAGGGCTATATTGGGTCCGGGTCTAAATTATAGCCGTCAATATATAATTGTTTAATAAATGGTGTCCAGCAACGCAGGGCCAAATTTTAGCTCTTTATAATATTTTATTCTTGTTTGATTAATTTTTTTTTATTTATTTGTGATCTTATTAGTAGTAATGATTCTAAGATAGATTATATTTTCATATGTAAATATTATTTCTAACGTGCAAAATTTCGACAAGATAACATATGTAAGTTGAGGTGAATTATAAAAGAAAATAGAAGGTGTGACATAATAGTGAAATGATGTTTGTATTTATAGGAAAAATGAGATTTTGAACAATTTTATGTTCTGATAAAATAATTAATAATAATAACTAAGTAGTGGTTGCATGTAATCCTAGCCATTCATTTGGCCCCTTTAAATTTGGGCTAAGCTAGCCAAAGGGGTACATTTAGCCATTTTATAAGCCATTTGGCCCTTTTATGGCCCTTTACCCATTTTGTTGGTTGTTGTTGGAGATCAAAAAGGGCCTACAATCTAGGAAATGGCCATTTAGACCCAAATACTGGAGATGGCGTAATGTCATCTCATAATGAACTTCGGTGAGTTCCGTCGCAGTAGTAACAGTGTAAATGAAACATATCGTGTTGTATCATTACAGAGAAGCCATTTAACACATAAAGTAAACACCGCAACGTCGTATTGTAGGAATGAGATTATCCCTATTAAGATCTGCAATCAGGTTGGTTTTTGGGAAATTGGCCATGAACTGTCTATGGAGGCAGGCTAATTATTGTAAATTACTCATAGGTTGAGGTTTGTCGATTAGACTGAGCAAATAATTCACCTCGAATCCTTTTTAAGTGTGAACAAATGTCGAACGTCAAACACCAAATTTCAAACTTTTATCTATACTATTATTACGAGAAGAGAGTTTGTCAACCAAAACAGGAAATTTTTACCAAAATATCCCTGAAATATTAAAAAACATTTGAACTGAAATATTTGAGAAATACAAAATGGTCAATTCACAAATAAAAGAAAACCAAAAGCAAATAAATAAAAAAAACCAACAAAATATGAATATGTGAAGCAATTTTCTTCACATTATGTGGAATAACTTCTCAAGTAATTATCCACACCCAAAGGGTGTGTTTGTGGTATAGTTTTAATAAAGAAAACGACCTATAAAAATCATGCATCAACCTTGTTCAAATATATATGTATATATATATATATATATTATTACAAACAAAACGGTGTAATTATCCATAAGAATGTATAATTGAGTATTTTGCGACAGTTATTAAAGTGAAAAATAATTCAACATCTTATGAAATTAACTGAAAAAGTATGTAAATATAGATTGAAGTGAAGAATGGGTTCAAAATATATTCGCTACTAAAACTGTCTACTTTTCCATCATTATGTGAAAATGAGTCTTTACTGAGAATTATGAAAGTCATCAATTAATATACATCTAATTGGCTTAAGTGAAAAAAATAAGATATACATTCAAGTAAACATTGGATTATTGTTCAATGACCCAATTCATAATAGTTTCGGTATTTAGGTACTGTGATCGATTAGGGTGATAAAGTATCTGCAAATACACTTTATAGGAGATGAATAAAATAACATATTGATATCAGTACAAGGTTGGTAGTTTGGGATACAAGTATATAACTGATTCAGATGGTTCATGTTATGGTTAGACCTGTAAAAGGATTGCAATTTGAACCGGAGCCGCTGGAAATCCGTTGCTATTGAAGGAGTTTGGGGAAATTTTAAGATCCGTGTTTCCGTTCACGATTAAAATCCGTTAACCTGTTTATTTAACGGATCAAGTACGAACTTTATTCTATCAGATCCGATAAATATTCGCTCCGGTGTACTAATATTAAAACAATATTTAAATTAATATGTTAATATTTTAGTAAATACTAAATTAATAACAAGAACAATGAAGAAATTGTCATACAATTTGTTTGCAAAAATTTAAGAGTTTTTCTATTGGAACCTCCAAATTTGCTCACTTGACCTCTATACTTTTTACACCTCCTATCAAATTTTCAAATACTTAATTTGCTCATTAAACCTCACTAAAGTTCCTCAAATAACCTCACTCATATAATTAATTGGGTTCTTGACCAAAAGCCCCAAAATGAGCCAAAATTATCCCACTTGCCCCAGCAACAGATTTTTATTCCCACTAACCCAAATCAAATGAAAATGACAAATATGCCCTCAGCCTAATTAAGAAACTACAAGTACTGCCACCCCTCATCTCTCTCTCCCATCCCGATCTTTCTCTTCAGAGCTCTCTCTCTTCTCCGGCGCTGTCGCTCTCTCCTCCGGCGTTGTCTTTCTCTTCTCGGTTATGGATAGCGAATCGGTTTAGTAGCAACAGAGGGAGTTGGATCGGGTTAAGGGGCCGTGGAGCCCCGAAGACTGCGTCGGCGGAGGCGGAGGCGTTTCGATTGAGGAACAGCATCACCACCACCTCAGGCCAGAGAAGAAATCGGTCTGTTTCGGTGTCGGGCCTCAGATACAGTCCAAAGAGCCCGTCCAGATCCGACGTCAGTGACTCCGGCATGGTGCCTGCAGTCTCGTCGGCGCAAGTGTTCAGGCCGGTAGCGAGAGCAGTGTTGAGCAGTGTTAAGGACGGAGTCGCCGCCGAGCTAGAACGACATGATCTACAATGAACCGGAGCGGTCAAATCTGCTGACTCTGGAGGCTACTCGACCGAGTTGGGGACTCGCAGAGAAGAAAGAACGACGTCGTTGCAGCAGCAGGACGAGGCTGAGAATGAGAACAAAACGATGTCGTTTGGGCCGGAGTTCATGTCTTTTATGCAGGAGATGATTAGGAAGGAGGTTAGACATGGATGACATGAACGGTCAGCACTTTAGTATACCCAAGCTTTCAGAACTCAACAATACATTAGCGGGAATAAAAGTTGCTGTGGTTGGGTCTTTTTGATATTGACATATGAGTAGGGTAAATTAATTTCTTGTGATGCCTCTTTTCATGATGAATTCAAAGCTGCAATATATATTATTGGGGGGCAATAGACGTCTATTGGAGGGCAATAGACGTCTATTGGAGGGCAATAGATGTTTTGAATTGATGTAATCTCTTTGTTTTTTTCTGTAATCAAAGTTTTATTTGTCTAAATTTAGGGAGATTAATTCCCATTCTGGCGACTGAAAGTCCTATTGGGGGGCAATAGGCGTCTATTGGAGGGCAATACATGGCTGATAGTCGTCTATTGGGGGGCAATACACGTCTATTAGGGGGCAATAGACCAAAAGTTCTATTGGGGGGCAATAGACGTTTTGAATTGATGTAATCTCCTTGTTTTTTTTCTGTAATCAAAGTTTTATTTGTCTAAATTTAGAGAGATTAGTTCCCATTCTGGCAACTGAAAGTCCTATTGGGGGGCAATACATGGTTGATAGTCGTCTATTGGGGGGCAATACATGGCTGATAGTCGTCTATTGGAGGATAATAGACGTCTATTAGGGGGCAATAGACGTCTATTGGGGGGCAATAGAGGTTTATTGCCCATCTACTAGGGGGCAATAGATGTCTATTGGGGGGCAATACATGGCTGATAGTCGTCTATTGGGAGGGCAATACATGGTGACCGAAATCCGGCGACCGGTGACCGGATTCCGGCGAAAGTTGGCCGGAATCCGGCGAACGTTGGCCGGAATCCGGAGGCCGGTGACCGGATTCCGGCGGCCGGTGACCGGATTCCGGCGGCCGGTGACCGGATTCCGGCGGCCGGTGACGGGCTCCGGCGAAGTCTCCCATGGTTTCTCTCTCTTCTATTTTTTCTCTCTCTCTCTAAGTAACAAAGGGGTGAGGGTAAAATGGTATTAAAAAAAAATTAAAAACAAAAAAAAAGGTATTAGGGAAGACTCCCTTAGAGTGTATTGGGTAAGAGAGAATTAAAAAAACTTAATGGGGTAAGTGGGAAAAAAATCCCTAGAAATGGGGTAAATGGACAAAATCCCTAATTAATTTACAAACAAACTAAGATCTTTATAATAAAAAACTTAGTCATTTCAATGATTTAATTACTTTATAAATCTTAATTACATCTCCATTCCTTAATTTGACAACATAAATCTCTTATCCAATAAAAAAAAATCAAACACAAGATATTGAGTTTTAAAAATTAATAAAAATAAAATAACTTGAATTATTATGTGATTTTTTTATTTACTTTTTCTTTTTTAGCTGTTAAAAAAAATAAAGATTAATAATTTTTTCTTAATGTTTCTCTATTTTTTGTACCTCATGATTAATTATTTAAATATTTTTTTATTTTTATTTGCTAGCTCTTTTTTTTTCTTCTTCTTTTTATAAATATAATGGATAGATTTAGATTTAGGGCATAATACAATTTATTTTGTTCTCCCTGACCAATATGCGTTCAATATGCATATCATACATTTTTATCTTAATCATAGTTTTATTTCTTAATATATATATATATATATATATATATATATATGGTTTAATGAGTATGTAGTGAAATTAGAAAATGAAAATAGATAGGAAAAATAATAAAGATTGCAATCTAATATTATTGAATTGGAATGTCTTGAGAAAATAAATATATATAACCATATTTTTTATATAATTATTGTCCCTAATAATAATTTTATAGTAGGTTATATATGTCATTTAATAATTCATAATAGAGTGAGGTCAAGTGCGCAGATTTCGAAGTCCCAATAGAAACTCTCAAAATTTAAAGGACGGTCTATAACCCAATATTCCACAAAGCATTCAAAACTTTGATAAAGTTACTCCACTTTTGGTCATACCATTAATGTTGTTAGTATATTTTATTAATATCTTATGAGGAATCATAATATAAATGTAACATTATCTATAATTTTATGAAATTTGAAATTAATAACGGGTCGGTACCGAGGCACGGGTATCCATTAATACGGCGGATACAGATTTGGATTAATGTATGAATGAGCAGCCGGGTTAACGGAGCGGGTTTGGATAGATATTTGTTATAAGTAAATGGATGTGGATGTAGGTAAATCGGACCCAAATAAAGTCAATTTACAGCTGTACTTATGGTATACCGGTATGACTGTAAATGTGAAAAACTTTGCAACCAATAATGGGAAATAGTTTGGGATTGCACATAGATGGTAACAACATGGGGTGAAAAAATTGAATCCCAACCTAAAAACCCATTCCAAAACAAAACAAAAATACTCAAAACCGCAGCAATTTAACTACATAACTTCATGTGTTAACGAGTAAACAAATTCTCCTAAAACAAATATATATTCAATATATTAATAGCCCCTGCAATTGAACTACATTATTTAATTTGATTAAATTTGGAAAAATGACCTTAAACAAATATATATTGAATAAATATGTCATTGAAATGTTGCGGAATTTTTACGGTGTAACCTAATAGACAACAAATACGCTGATCCAAGGTCTAAGCAAAGCAGAGAAAAGATGGTACACGTTTTGTGTTCAATCATCCTGGCAATATTGTACACATCGTAGGCATGGTGGGCAATGTTGTAGGTAGTTCTGTTTGGCTCCAAAACCAGTTGGCGTGCAAACTGTCTCTTTTGAGTGTGTGCGCAGGCGTCCCAGCACCGTGGGGTGCAGTCGTCGGGGGAGTCCCTTGACCTGACTTCTTCTTTAAGCGTTGTCGACGAGGAGAGCATCAACCTCGTCACAAGGTTCTTCTTTAGCCTTCCGAGAAAGGGCTTTTCTGCCTTACGGATAAGGACTTTGGATATGATATCTTCGCGTCACCAAATCGATACTCAACGTTCTAGGTTGAGCAGAGCAATCACTGGGAAGTTATGAGAAGGCATAGGGTTTGCTAAAGCGTGACTTTAGCTTCGCTGGGTTGCGAGGGCATTACAGTTGCTTCGCTGGTAGTATCTGTCGCAGTAGCACTAGCAGTCGGGTCTTGGAGAGACTAGGACTGGAAGTACTGTCGTCGGGTTACTCTGGTGATGCTGACAGTAGGCTCTTAGAGAGAGTACGACTGGCGCGCGGTTTCAACAAGGTAGCTGGTTTGCTCCGGGGAGGCTTTGTAATCGCTGGGATTGATTGATTTGAGAGGGTCCTCTTCTGTATCGCTTTAGCATCTATATATAGGATGCTTGCTGTAGATCCACCTTCCAAATAGGAAGGAAATACTATATTTTAGGCCACAAGTATTGGCCTTGAATCAAATCAAAACTCTTAATTGTTTTGATATCATATAATAATAAGAGATTGACTCTGTCATAGTGTGATGCCCCGGAAATTTGTAATTATTTTCCGAGGATTTTCCAGAATTAATTTTATAACTATTGGACGGTTTCGTGGCTCGTGGATGGAGCGGAAGTGTTTCGGGCGAATAATTAATTGAAGAATATGGTTTTAGGGGGTTGCCAAAGGCTGACTTTTTATTCATTGGGATTCTCTGAAAACTTCCTTCACGAAAGTTGTAGAACGCGTCGATACGAGTTCGTGGACATGTGGAACGCGAGAATCGGAGTTCGTATGAGGAAGTTATGGCTATGGAAAGAAGTTTCCATTTTAGTATATATAGGAAAAATCAGAAAAATATATTCATTTTCCACTTTCCTTTTCCGGAAACCATACTCTCTCTCTCTCTTCTCTCTCGTCCGCGCCTTCAGAAACGAAAATCTTCGACTGACCCGACCCGGACCCGGTCGATCCGACCCGGATTTTCCGGCCAACTGCGGTGGTCTCTGGCCGTGAAACTTGGTCAGCAGGTTCGCCTCCTCCGTCTGGTCGTCCCTGTGGTGCCCTCTATCGCCGATTCTCTTCCACGGCGGCGCTGCAAGGTGGTGCAGCCTAGTGTTTTCGGACCCGGCCGGAAAACTCAACTCCGGCGACTTCATGGCTTCAGGCTTCCTTAGTTGAGTTCAGAGCAACCTCGCTGATCTATCCATGGTGTTTGTTTGGATCGATTCACGTGAAACTTCGATCAACTCAGTTGGGATCACTGTTCACGGCTTCTGAGGTAGTTTTCGATCCCTTAGGCTTGTTTTCTGACTTCGATCCAGTTATGAAAGTTCACAAGCATGCTTAGATGAAGCTTTTTTATGTTGGGAGTTTTGTGAAATAATATGTTTTTGGCCGGCGGCGGTGCACCACCGTCTGTGGTGGCGTTCCGGCGGTGTTCCGGCCACTTAAGGAATTGGTTTTGGTATTATAGATGTTCTACTCGTTGATACGAGCGTTTCGATATATAATATGCAAGTTTTGGAGTTCGTTTGGAATTGTTATGATTTTTGTAGTTTCATACCGACCAATTTATGCTATCCGTGAGGATTTGAGCGTCCGATCGACTTGTGGTTTGGTCACATCGATCGTGGACGTATTCCGGAGACTTTGGGAGGTCTCGGATGTGGTTTCGCCTCATTTGGCGTCACCTTGGGAATTTTGGTTCGATTTAGGGTTTCGAACGTTATTCCTTGTGATTCGTTGACTGAATGAGAGCTGTAATTCCTTAGGTACGTGACGTAGTACTCCTTGGACGGCTATTTTGTGGATTGGCTGCCTTGTCCTGAATTGAAGACGCAGCGGGAGTTTCGAGGTGAGTAATCTCACAAGGTTCATTAGTGAACGAATTACCTTTATCGTTTGTTTGGGAAATCTCACGATAATTGTTATGAGTATGATCGATATGTGTTATGAGCAGGATCGATGTTTGTTATGAGTAGAATCGATATTTGTTATGAACATGATTGATATTTGTTATGAGCAGGATCAATATTTGTTATGAATATGATCGATATTTGTTATGAGCATGACTACCCTATTGTCTTGGAGTTATTAGGTTAACTACGACTGTAGTTGGTATTAGTGGCATTTCTGAGTGGATGACTATGTGTGTCTATATATATATTATGGGGTATATATATACATATATATTCATGTATTAGTGACTTCGTGGTGAATCTTTGTGATGATTGTCATGAAAAGCTTATGTAGGAATATTTGTGTAATGAATCGATGACATCAGTATGGTGAATCTTTGTGATGATTGTCATGTAAAGCTTGTATAGAAAAATCTATGTGATGACCAGCGAAATCTATGTGATGATCGCTATCTATGTGATGACCAGCGAAATCTATGTGATGATCGCTATCTATGTGATGACCAGCGAAATCTATGTGATGATCGCTATCTATGTGATGACCAGCGAAATCTATGTGATGATCGTTATCTGTGCGATGATTAGCGATATCTGCGTGAATCTATGTGATGATCCTTGAAATCTAGGTGATGATCAGTAGGATGATGTAAATCTAGGTGATGACCGGTGGAAATCTGTGCGATAATCAGTGTGATGACTGCTCGGTAGCGGAGCTGAATTGTTATTAAGTTAACAAAGATCGAGAGGACTGCTGTGATGGTTGGGGCTACCTACAGACGTCAAAGTGTGGGACTTTGATGACTACTTTGTCTTGAATTGTTGACTTAATGTGACCTCCTGAACTAAATTATATGCAGGGGTTACTATGAATTGTTTTGCTTGTTTTGATATGTGATTGCCTTGATTTCTCCTTGATTGTATTGATTGATGGTTTGATTTATCTTAAGAGCATAGTGGTGACGAATTGTACTCTGTGTTGAGGATAGGAAGGTGACTCTTTGATTTTCACCTTTGATGTCATGTTGATGACAAAAGCTCCTAGGGGGGATGGGAAACGAGTGTGATTATGAAATTCGCCGTAGTGCGTTAGGATGGCGTCAAACATTACTTGAGGAAGTCTTGTTTGACCGGAATTTGTGTAATTGGATGCTAGGATTGAGGTTATGAGCAGGAGGCTTTTGTGAAATTTGTGTAATTGGTTTTGAGTTACTCATACGAGCTTCATAAGCTTATCGGGTTTTGTTGTGTGGAAACCCGGTGCACTATTCAATGGAATGGTGTAGGGGTTAATCCTGCAGGTCAGGGAAATCGTGGCTGAAGCTGAGGTGCCGCTGTTGCAGCTTTACGGTAGGAAGCCATCTTTGTGACTTTACCGTTGATAAGGACTTCCGTTGTATAGTTACTCTGAGCTGCATTTACATTTTACTTTGTTGTTGACAATTTAATTCGTAAGCATTGTAGTATATTACTCTATGGAGCGAGTGTATATTAACTTTGAGGGTTCAGTGCATCAATATCTGTGTAAGTTAAAGGGAAAAAGTTTCCAGGTATTTTGTATTGATGACTGGACGTTCACGCATATATAATTATGGGGTTATATATATCGATTTTCTTATGTGTAAAATCAGGGGCGTGACAGTTTGGTATCAGAGCGTAAGGTGCATATTTGGTGACAATCAATACTCCTCGAGTGATGGCCCGTCTGCAGCGGATCCCCATCTGATGCTCTTCAGTATTGATATAGTCATTGGGTATGCAATGAGCGGTGGATTGTGAGTTTTCAGGGTAGTGTTGGCTCGGTGAACGAAGTGTAGGAGCTTAAGGTAGCTTCTAGGAGTTATAGTCTTTTGAGGAATGAGGACCTTTAGATTTAACTCTTGTTTACGTAGCGGATAGAATTGTATCTTCTGACGTAGTGTTGCAGTTGATTTAGTCATAACGTTGACTTCTACTTGTGATTGGGAGAATACCTTATGGTTACGCTATGTTCTTTAGGTAATGGATCTTCAGGGAGACAGTGCTAGGGAAGGAGGTACCTTATCTATTTCTACTTGGGTTGTTAGATTGATGTGTGATAATTGTGTACTTCTTTCTGTGTGTTGTGTTGGGTTTTGCTTGTTGTCTATAGTTAGACTTTTGAGTGTGGCATGTGGCATGGTGTTATGCATCCTTCATTGTTGTGGTAGTAGGGGATCTATATCACTTTGGTTGTGATTACAATGACAGGTGATGATATATGTGGGGGTCAGGCGGTGCCGGACCTTAGCTTGATTTTGTGTTCCCAGGTTGGGTAGGCACTTATTTGGTTGTGAAGCAAAGGCACGATTTGAGTTGAAATGAAGGTTTCATTTTCAATTCTTGTAATGTAAGGTTTACATTAACGATAATGTGATACAGATACTGTCGTGATGACAGGATTCTGGATTCTTGTGTGATCTGTATGTAGTGCTACAGTCACAGAGGCTTTGTTAGATAGTGTACAAGGATGAGATCCATGAAATGTTTGGGTTACCACCAAGTGGTGTGGTAAAGGTTCCTAATGCTGTGATACTAGGTAGGGTACCTGTATCCATTATTGAGTTAGGTATGCTGTAATGTGAAACAAGAACAGGTTGTTGCGAAATGAGATTTGGATTTGAGCTTGGTTTATGCGTACTTGTGGGTGTGGTACGTGTAAATTTCGGGACGAAATTTCTTTAAGGGGGGTAGAATGTGATGCCCCGGAAATTCGTAATTATTTTTCGAGGATTTTCCAAAATTAATTTTATAACTATTGGACGGTTTCGTGGCTCGTGGATGGAGCGGAAGTGTTTCGGGCGAATAATTAATTGAAGAATATGGTTTTAGGGGGTTGCCAAAGGTTGACTTTTTATTCGTTGGGATTCTCCGAAAACTTCCTTCACGAAAGTTGTAGAGCGCGTCGATACGAGTTCGTGGACATGTGGAACGCGAGAATCGGAGTTCGTATGAGGAAGTTATGGCTATGGAAAGAAGTTTCCATTTTAGTATATATAGGAAAAATCAGAAAAATATATTCATTTTCCACTTTCCTTTTCCGGAAACCATACTCTCTCTCTCTCTTCTCTCTCGTCCGCGCCTTCAGAAACGAAAATCTTCGACTGACCCGACCCGGACCCGGTCGATCTGACCCTGATTTTCCGGCCAACTGCGGTGGTCTCTGGCCGTGAAACTTGGTCAGCAGGTTCGCCTCCTCCGTCTGGTCGTCCCTGTGGTGCCCTCTATCACCGATTCTCTTCCACGGCGGCGCTGCAAGGTGGTGCAGCCTAGTGTTTTCGGACCCGGCCGGAAAACTCAACTCCGGCGACTTCATGGCTTCAGGCTTCCTTAGTTGAGTTCAGAGCAAGCTCGCTGATCGATCCATGGTGTTTGTTTGGATCGATTCACGTGAAACTTCGATCAACTCAGTTGGGATCACTGTTCACAGCTTCTGAGGTAGTTTTCGATCCCTTAGGCTTGTTTTCTGACTTCGATCCAGTTATGAAAGTTCACAAGCATGCTTAGATGAAGCTTTTTTATGTTGGGAGTTTTGTGAAATAATGTGTTTTTGGCCGGCGGCGGTGCACCACCGTCTGTGGTGGCGTTCTGGCGGTGTTCCGGCCACTTAAGGAATTGGTTTTGGTATTATATATGTTCTACTCGTTGATACGAGCGTTTCGATATATAATATGCAAGTTTTGGAGTTCGTTTGGAATTGTTATGATTTTTGTAGTTTCATACCGACCAATTTATGCTATCCGTGAGGATTTGAGCGTCCGATCGACTTGTGGTATGGTCACATCGATCGTGGACGTATTCCGGAGACTTTGGGAGGTCTCGGATGTGGTTTCGCCTCATTTGGCGTCACCTTGGGAATTTTGGTTCGATTTAGGGTTTCGAACGTTATTCCTTGTGATTCGTTGACTGAATGAGAGCTGTAATTCCTTAGGTACGTGACGTAGTACTCCTTGGACGGCTATTTTGTGGATTGGCTGCCTTGTCCTGAATTGAAGACGCAGCGGGAGTTTCGAGGTGAGTAATCTCACAAGGTTCATTAGTGAACGAATTACCTTTATCATTTGTTTGGGAAATCTCACGATAATTGTTATGAGTATGATCGATATGTGTTATGAGCAGGATCGATGTTTGTTATGAGTAGAATCGATATTTGTTATGAACATGATTGATATTTGTTATGAGCAGGATCAATATTTGTTATGAATATGATCGATATTTGTTATGAGCATGACTACCCTATTGTCTTGGAGTTATTAGGTTAACTACGACTGTAGTTGGTATTAGTGGCATTTCTGAGTGGATGACTATGTGTGTCTATATATATATTATGGGGTATATATATATACATATATATATTCATGTATTAGTGACTTCGTGGTGAATCTTTGTGATGATTTTCATGAAAAGCTTATGTAGGAATATTTGTGTAATGAATCGATGACATCAGTATGGTGAATCTTTGTGATGATTGTCATGTAAAGCTTGTATAGAAAAATCTATGTGATGACCAGCGAAATCTATGTGATGATCGCTATCTATGTGATGACCAGCGAAATCTATGTGATGATCGCTATCTATGTGATGACCAGCGAAATCTATGTGATGACCAGCGAAATCTATGTGATGATCACTATCTATGTGATGATCGCTATCTATGTGATGACCAGCGAAATCTATGTGATGATCGCTATCTATGTGATGACCAGCGAAATCTATGTGATGATCGCTATCTGTGCGATGATTGGCGATATCTGCGTGAATCTATGTGATGATCCTTGAAATCTAGGTGATGACCGGTGGAAATCTGTGCGATAATCAGTGTGATGACTGCTCGGTAGCGGAGCTGAATTGTTATTAAGTTAACAAAGATCGAGAGGACTGCTGTGATGGTTGGGGCTACCTACAGACGTCAAAGTGTGGGACTTTGATGACTACTTTGTCTTGAATTGTTGACTTAATGTGACCTCCTGAACTAAATTATATGCAGGGGTTACTATGAATTGTTTTGCTTGTTTTGATATGTGATTGCCTTGATTTCTCCTTGATTGTATTGATTGATGGTTTGATTTATCTTAAGAGCATAGTGGTGACGAATTGTACTCTGTGTTGAGGATAGGAAGGTGACTCTTTGATTTTCACCTTTGATGTCATGTTGATGACAAAAGCTCCTAGGGGGGATGGGAAACGAGTGTGATTATGAAATTCGCCGTAGTGCGTTAGGATGGCGTCAAACATTACTTGAGGAAGTCTTGTTTGACCGGAATTTGTGTAATTGGATGCTAGGATTGAGGTTATGAGCAGGAGGCTTTTGTGAAATTTGTGTAATTGGTTTTGAGTTACTCATACGAGCTTCATAAGCTTATCGGGTTTTGTTGTGTGGAAACCCGATGCACTATTCAATGGAATGGTGTAGGGGTTAATCCTGCAGGTCAGGGAAATCGTGGCTGAAGCTGAGGTGCCGCTGTTGCAGCTTTACGGTAGGAAGCCATCTTTGTGACTTTACCGTTGATAAGGACTTCCGTTGTATAGTTACTCTGAGCTGCATTTATATTTTACTTTGTTGTTGACAATTTAATTCGTAAGCATTGTAGTATATTACTCTATGGAGCGAGTGTATATTAACTTTGAGGGTTCAGTGCATCAATATCTGTGTAAGTTAAAGGGAAAAAGTTTCCAGGTATTTTGTATTGATGACTGGACGTTCACGCATATATAATTATGGGGTTATATATATCGATTTTCTTGTGTGTAAAATCAGGGGCGTGACACATAGCAATCTTTTAGTCAAGGTTAATTGCCTTTTAGAGTCCTAGACGTAATCTTCTTCAATGCGGTAGGATATGCATGTATATATGTTCATATATATCTTCGCGAGCACTCGTCGCGGGCACCCGTATCTCCATGCAATAGTCTTTAATTGCATACACTATATATGTCTCGTATGATAGCCACGTATTGGTTTTTTCCATGCAACAAAGGAGTTCACCTTAATTGACCCTCTGGCCTGTACCATGCAATGAACAATTATATATATATATATATATATATATATATATATATATATATCCCTTGTTACTTGCAACATATATTGCACGTCCACTATGGCTTTGGAATATTGGTGGTGCATGGGTTGATGGCCCACCATGGTACTTCCTTAATTGTCTCACCATGCCTTAATTGCATGGGAAGTATATATATATGGCCAACTTGACCTTCGCGAGCCAAACAACTCGTCCGCGCTCGCGTCCTTGATTATATCTTCGCGAAGACTAATATGCACGTATCTTTAATTGCAATATATATCTTCAGCTGCAAGTCCACGCCATTTATTCCTTAATCAATAAGAGCCCCTGCTTTTACGTCCACAACCTTCCCTCTTGCTCAATCTTAGTAAGCAAACCAACTATCTTTAATTATCATATATTTGATAATTAATAGTAGATCAAGGAATTTTCAGATTTGCTTCAAGATTATTTGGCCTCCAAGTAGGCTTTATTTAGCCTCTAAATAATATTTGCCGAACTGATCGAAAATATATAGCTTGGGCCACGGATATTGGCCCAGTTTTCTTCAAGTCCCCCTTATTGGGAAAAAATGTTAATTTTGGGTTCAAACAAGTTCATAAGAAATGGAGTTTTGAAGGCAAATGTTGGTGTAACCATGTTATAATTGAGCGACGCGTTTTTTTTATTGCAATTGCTAACAGATTATGGAGACTACAGACTACATGTACATGAAACGTATGGTTAAGCGGGTTGGAGTCAACATGAAACATTTCACTTCGTACCAAATCGCGACCCCTTCCAACATATTATTTGAATGACGTAATGTGAAGAACTGAACAAAACACAAATGTTGTGAGAAGATGTATCTACCGCGGTTGGAAATTGGGTCCTATCATGGGTATATCATCCCCACAATGTATATAAGGAAGCTAAACATATGCCTTCGTATTCAGTATATTGAAAAAATGGCGTTTTATCCCATACGTCTACAATATTAGGGATGATTAACAACATATTAACTACGATACAGGATATGGGCTTTGGTAGAATAAGCGTAAATATTTTGTCATCCACATTTTATTATCAGATGAACATGCAAGTGCTTCCAGAGTTTATATTTCCTCAAAATCCGTTTGTAGGCATGGGCGTAGGGAGTATAGGGCGAGAGGGGTCAGCTGACCCTTCTCAAATTTTCATTCTAATTCTCGATTGGTTTAACTCTCCACATAGATAGATATTAAATACTTTAATGACCCTCCTAAGAAATGAAAACAATGCTTCTTCGGCTAATTATCTTCATCTTTGACCTAATTAAATACATTAATTATTTTTTGAAGGTTTATTATTTGATGCTTTCCTCTTTCAATTTCTATTAATGCAAATGGAATCACAATTAATAATCTTCAATAAATCAATCTAATTGCCAAACAAATCACTATCATTCGTCATGTAATTTATTAAGGTATAAGGTAATGATGTAATTTCAATTATGTGTTAGAAAACGATGTTTTTCAATGTAATAGCTTGTTTATATTTTGACCTTGCTAGATGAAATTTGTAGCTACGCCACTGAATTGTAGGTGAAAATGTAAACCTACTTCAGTTGTTTTAGTAAACCTTCAAACATATTGTTACTGCAATGAGACCAGGAAGAAGGGGTAAATGTTGAAAACCTTTCCTATAATTAATTACTACAACATGCATTATAGGAAATCACCTTAGGATCTGCAGACCGTACAGTGATGGAGGTTTTTTGGTCCCTTTTAAGTATTGTACATGTGAATTGAAATGAAAGGCAGGACCAAATGGTCCGCATTCCCAAGAAGGTCAATAGCAAAAAATTGAATGTTACATAGATGCCAACATGACGCGACATGGTGCCATGCTGAGGGTGACACTGCAAATGGAACCGAAAAATGTTGGCTTAATGCATGCAATGGTTGGTAATTCATAAGAAGAGTGTCATGCAAATGTATTGATGCGCCCTTAGCAAGCGCATAATTTAACCCTGAAAATATCGTTAGTAGTATAAGCAAATAGGGATCGTTCTATTCCGGGGATTGAGGGTACACCTGTCAATGTATGACAAACAAACAGTTAAAATTAAAACAAAGTATAATATTCACAAATATATTCACAAGTATAAACATTATTTACGAAAAGGGGGGAGATTTTGTTTTTGGGTTTTGAAAATAAATTAAGTAAACAAAAGAATTAAAATGCAAAAACATAAATACAAAGATGGAATGAGAGAATAAAGATCAAAACCGAAACATATGATTAAAATTGACTCAAACCCTAATATTAATTGTTCATCTAAGTCATGAGAAATGAGTTGATCATGTGAAACATTCGAAAGCAAATGAATTCTCATTTTTTACTTTTCAATGCTAATTAACCTAAGCGAAAGCACCTAGATTAATCCTATCAAACATGCAATCAAACCCTAGAAAGCTAGTCAATCATGTCATGTTTAACGCATTACACATAGAGAAAGGCTATCAACTCAAGTGTACAACTTAGTATGGAAAAGTCCACCTAATTGCAATTCTCTTTAATTAAATTCGGTCTTTGTACAAAATCTTTACTACTTTGATTCAAGTTTACACAAAACGAAAAGTCGATTTCATGTGCTCAAACCTAGCACCATTCATATCGAAACCCTAGGTGTTTGCAACCACATAAGATTAAAATACGAAAGATATCTATAATGCAAATTTAATTAAACAAACTCACATAAGCAACTCTCGAATCACAATATATGAATCTGAAAATTCTCAATTAATCATAAAATTCCAGAAATTAATATTTGTTCAAACACATATGTCAACTAGAACAAAACCAACGAAATCAAAGCAAAGGTTACAAAGGAAAATCGGATTACACCGTGGATGAGGATGGGGATGGATGATTAACGTTGTGGTCTCTTGAATCTTGAAAGCAAGCTTCAAGGATGGTGGTGGATGATGATGCTCACGGCAATTCTTCTTCTCCCTTGGCCTTGCTTGAACTCGTAGCTTGCTCTAGAGGATGGAGGAACTCACGGCTATGCTAAGAACTTTTCTGATTTTTTTTTCTAAAGTGTAAACGTCAAAAGAGAGGACCCCTTGACGTTGAGAAAGGGGGAGTTTATATAGGAGCACGGCCAACTTGGTCTCCAAGCCGTGTAAACCTCATGGAATTAATCTGAAAATTCCACATAATTTCCTCCAATAATATCTTGCCAAATAAGCCCTATGAGGTGGTCCAACCAATCACAAAATTCCATTTAATTCCCTAATAATCTTGGCCGAAATACCATGGATATATTCTGATTTTATACTTTAAATTCGGCCAAAACTCCTTTAGGGAATATAGGATGTATCTAGACTTCTTTTGAGCTTTTCTTGGTCTCCACCTTTTTCTCTTTCCTTTTATTTCTCCCTTGAATCTCTCTTGGCGTCATCTTTGCTAGGGTTTTCACGTTATTCCTCCTTTATCTCATAGCTTTGGACGGCAAATCCCCAAGATAATCTCCAAGTGTATTTTCCTTCCATAACAATTACCCTAGAAAATCTCAACCAAAATTCTCTTTGATAATTTCTAATTTTCACGCCACTTCCTTGTTTCTCTCTCCTTTCTTCACGGCAAAACCTTCTAGGGTAAGTCTCCAAGTATATTTCTTCCCATAAAAATAGCCCTAGAAAATCTCACCCGAAATCTTCTAGGTTCTTCTTGATTCTCACGCCTCTTCCCTTATTTATCTCTTGATATTTCTCGGCAAAGGCTTCCTAGGGTTTCATCCATTGCGTCACAACCCTACTTCCATGGGCTTTGTGGGCTTTTGATCCATTTTGCCGAAAATCCAATAAGTCTTGAGAGTTCTTCGGCCTCCATGCGCCACCTTTATGCCATGTCATCATCTAGAGTCTTCAAGGAGCTTCTCTCATGCCATGTCACTTCATTAATTCGATCTCCACTCTTGGTTGGCTCAAGAGTCTTGTTTTGGCAAGCTTTCCTTTCTGGACAGGGTTTCCTGGTTGGACCAGGAAAGCTTCATTTCTTCATTTCTGCTCATTTGTGCTTCCCTTTGTACTTCATCTTGTCTCCCTCCAACGTTGGCTAGCTTCTCTCTCCATTTGTGAGCTCATTTCAGCTCATTTGTGACAAGGACCTGAAAAATAGAAACTTCCCTAAAATGAAAAATGGCAACTTTCCTAAACTGAAAATGGGAAACTTTCTAAAAATGAAAAATAGAAACTACAAAAATGGAAACTTTGTACAAATAGGAACTTTCCCAGTCGAAGAATGGAAACTTTCCTAAATAGGGTTTTATTAAGGAAATGGCGCAGAAAATGTAGGGAAATGCAGTTAAAACGTCGCATTAAAATGCTCCTATCATGTATATGATTTAAAGCAGCTATCACAGATGTGAGGCCATGGTTTAGGAAACTAAGGCCATCTCCAGTAAGGAGGGGCTATATTGTGTCCAGGGCTATAATTTAGCCCCCAGAAATATTATTTTTTATTCATGAACAAGTGAATCATCTCCAGTAAGGGAGGGCTAAATTTTAGCCCTTTCAAGTATTTTATGATTTTACATTATGTTTTCTAATTTGTATGATTTTATGTTATTTTAATTGTTAATGCCAAAGTCCGGCGGTAGCCGATTCTTCGTTTAACGCGGGTCCGGTGGGCGGACCGCTACTCCAAGGATTTGATGACTTCCGCTTGCTGCAACACGAGAGACAGGGCGTCAGAGAGAGACCACGCTGGGCGGCCTTCACTTCTCCGATGCCTAAGTCAGTCACTGTATATGGGCAGCATAACAATAAATGAGTAGTAAATGAGTAATTAATGAGGAGAGAGGAGAGAACCTTTTATAGGTGAGGAGAAGGTTGATCTTCTTCTTGTTTTCGATGTGGGACTGATGTGCTTCGATACCCAGCGTCTGGAGCTTCTGATGCTACCTTGGCGCGACGCGTCAGCAGTGATCTGGGGGCGATCCCGGGCTCAGGTGGTAGTCTGCCTGGCTGTGTCTCCGCAGGTCACGCCCTTGGTGAGGGTCGGTACCTCTGGCGGTACAATGAGCGTGGCTCATTATAGCTAATTATGCTTGCAAACGTACATGTAGGTACATTAATAATATTATAATTTAGACTAAAATTAATTGTTGAGGAAAAAATTAATTTTTAAGATGTATATTTGGATGAGGTATTTATGTTGTATTATTGATAACATTTTTGAATAGATGTTTTAAGTGCCACGTGCCATTTCGGAAGCAAATATGTAGATTCCCGATTGAATGATACAAAATATTACATAAATAAATATTACATAAACTTCATTAACATGATACAAAATAAATAAATTAAAAAATTCATGCACTTAAAATAAACTAATTTATATAAGGACTAAATATTGTTTAGTCCTTGAGCTTTTGACCATAAAACACTTCAGTCCCTGACCTTCTAATTTCACAAGTTTAGTCCCTGTACTTCAAAATTTCAGACCAATAGGTCCTTGCAGTCTAAAAATTGAGGCGAAATGTCTATTATGCCCTTAATTTTTTTTAATTAATTAATTAAATTTTTTTCTTTGAAAAGGAATTTTTTTTTTTTCCCTTTCTTTCTGTTTGTTTCTTCATGTATCCGATTCCTCCTTCCTCAGATCCCTCTCCCTCTCTCTCTCTCTTCCTGGTTCTCAGAAAAGGGAAAAGAAGCTTCCCTTCTCCATCTTCCAACCCAACACGGCTAAGAATCTCAATCCCCAATCTCCAAATTTCCCTCAAAATTAAGCCAAAGCAGTGAAAAGCCCAATTCATTTCAGGGATGAGGCTTAATTGGGGTGAGTCGATTTGGTGGAATCGGGTGACTCAAAGCCTCAAACAATCAAACTCATCTCTCGATTTGGTGAGTCAAGTTGGTTTCTTTGGGTAATGATGCTCTATGTTTCAGGAGGAGAGATAGAGAAGAAGAGATAAGCCATGCCAAGAGTTGCTCTGGCATTAATTTGGAGGCGGCAGTGAGGAGGGATAGGATTTGATCTTGTTTTTGGGGAGCTGGGTTTTGGGCGGCGGAGCAGTGGCTTTGGTGGGGATTGGGGCATGGATTTGGAGGCGGCAGTGAGGAGGGTGGGTCAGAAATTTCTGGGTTTGGCTCAAGAGCATGAAAATGCTCAGATTGAAGATGGCAAGTGACGTCATTTCGGACAGTATGGTCTCCTAGTCCTCCAACCCAAGCCCGCTGTAGCTTCAGCCCCCCAATCTGGTCACGGCCTCCAGACCCCCACTAGGAATCGACTGAAGCAGGCCCGCTCATTCTTCTGCTGCGCGCCGCCACCGTGTCTGGTTTAGGTCGCACTGGCGAAGTCTCCTGCAGAAGCGGACAGGGGTTGAATTGCTGATGCCGATGGCCATGGGGGAGGGCGGTGTAGGGGAGGCCGCAGAGGAGGTCGTAGGGAGTGGAGGAGAAGTGATAAAAAGAAAGAAAAAGAAAGATGAATTAAAAAAAAAAAAAAAAAAAAGAAGAAGAAGCAAGGAATAAATTTATTATAAAAAAAAAAAAAAAAACTGAGGGTATAATAGACATTTCGCCTAGATTTTTAGACGACAAGGACCTATTGGTCTGAAATTTTGAAATACAGGGACTAAACGTGTGAAATTAGAAGGTCAGGGACTGAAGTGTTTTATGGTCAAAAGCTCAAGGACTAAACAGTATTTAGTCTTTTATATAACTAAAATTCATCTTTATAAAATATAAAATATATATATATATATAATATTAAGTTATGCTTAATTACATACCGTTGGATTGCAAATGTTATTAATTATTGGCTATTGGATCAAACCATGCATTGCACCACACCCCTTAATTGGGCTGATTTCCGTGGGTCCCACCAAGGGCTAAAGGGCCACCCATAGGGCTAAAATGTAGCTCTCTCCACCCCCTCTTCACCTTTGGCCCTTTGGCCTTCTGTTGTTGGAGCCCATATTATAACATTAAGGGCTATAGGTTACCATATAGCCCTCTTATTGGAGATGGCCTAACATGCGTAATAAGATGAACAGTATGACGAGGTCTTCATTGGGAGCATTACTGAGAGGGTTGAAATGATGGTAATCGTGTAAAAATGGAGAGAAACCTGATCGATTTTATTAATATGTGATGACACATCGTGGTACATAGGCCCGAGTTTGTCCCAATAGAGGCCCACAGAAGAAGTGTGGCCATCACGGATTGAGGGTTAGGGTGCAAATAAAAGGGGCGGGAAAGGACGAGGGCTGACAGAAGTAATCCTCTAAGCATCCTCTAATTAAAAAGGAATTATTGGACATAGGAGCGGTAGGTGGGCATACATGGAAGGCTAATGCCCGTCATTGGGAAAATCAATTAAAACTTCCACTGGAAGATTAGCAACAGTAACGGGATAGGTGGCATAACCCCATAGGGTTATTTGGGAGACATCAAAATGTGGACCATTGATGCAGACCGATTCAACAATGCAACGACAGAAATGTAAACTCCGGGAAAAAGGACGCATTCATGGTTTGATATTGAAAAAGTGAGGATATTATTTTTCGACTAAAGGGATAGCGTTGAGGGAAACAGACGAGTAGGAAAGAAGCAAAGGAACTGCAGGTGCGAGGAAAGGAATCAACTCTCAGTCCGTCGATATGGATGTCTCAAAAAGTAAGTGGTTTGTGGGAGGGGAACTGGGCAATGGAAACAATCGAAACATGTAGGCATATGGATATAATGTTTTCCTCTTGTATGGGTTAATTGTTGTCATATATGTTAGAAACGAGTCTAGAAAGGGGACAGATCCATGCAATAGGTCTATAGGCAGAGAGAAATGAAAGAGTTGGCAGACTTTGTGGGGAGTATAAGATGTGGAGAAGGTTAGAGGAGTGGACAATAGTAGTTGAACTGTCAATGTTAGTTAATAGGTTGGTATATAGCTGTGTACATGGTTGCTTGAGACTTGAGAGTGTCATAAGTTATCAAAAAGTGGTGATTGAAGTAAATACGTTGTTATATAAATGTGGAGATGGTTAGTAATTGCGAGGTAAAGAACTAACCATGCAAACAGTTTGTCATAAAGTAGGAGATAAACTAAATGCGGATGCTGGGTAGTTGAGCTTCTTGTAATAAATGAGTTTAAATATATGTCCCAGTTTATTACTCCAACTAGTATAGAAGGAGGGAATACTGGAAAAGATCTGAAATGATGGAATGGGTAGGGGAAAAACCAATTAGAACATAGACATAAAATTTAACTGACGGATGGAGTTCATTAGTTACCTAGACTTGCATGGAAATAATGATATTAACGGTGCATGCATGTGATTAGTTATGTGGGGCGTTTATAACTTGTCTGGGTTTGGGAGATAAAAGAGGTGAAGTTGGTGATGCATGGTAAACGTCCATCGTAAGACCTCTTCTGTTTTGTTGTAATGCAGGTTCAAGCGGAGAAGGTTGTGCGCGGTGGGTGTCGGCTAGGCGTAAGCTTGACGTGGGGAGAGGGAGGATTGAGACTGGGTTACAACCCCCTACCAACCTTTCCACTGCTGCGGGGAAGGATGAACAGAAAATGACATTATCTAAGATTGGCGAGTTCAAGGACACCGTCAACAACCTATCAGATGCAAAAGTTAAGGCTGTTGTGGGGGTGGGATATGTATTTATGCAATGCATTAGGTCAGATGACGTCGTCCCCGAAATTTTGGGAGACATGGTCAAAAATATCGACACGGAAGCATGCAATATCAGGCTGAAGGGTAGGCTTCTGTCTTTAGACGCGGACGAATTTACGCGTGTTATGGGCATTCACAACGGGGGGCATGCCATTGAACTCGGGGGTGACATTAGTCCTGCTGAATATGGAAATCTTGTAGCTCCGATGCTTGGCCTGGCTGGCAATATTGCAGTGGACAATCTGAAGTTCATTGTGCGTGACAGGGAAATTGTTGACGACTGTTTCATTATAGCTTATGTATTGTTGGCTCTGACCCTAGTAATATGTCCGGGAACAAGTAATGACATATAAAGTGGGTTGTTGTTGCCATTACTAGATACCCGCAGTATAGGAGCGAAGAATTGGGCAACATTTGCAGTGGACTACTTGATGGAGGGAATAAGAAAGCATCGTGAAGAAGGATCCCCGGTTGTAGCGGGATGTGCACTATATCTGCAGCTGGTATATTGTGACAAAGTTGGTGAGAAGTTATTGATAAAGGAGCGGCTAGTGGCACCTGTGATGGACTGGAGCCTTGGGGAGATAAATGTGTTGCTGGGTAGGTTAGTAGCAGAAACTAAAACCAAGATAATGGGTGAGACAGGGACAATTGTAATAAGGGGACTAGTGTGGATGAGGCAGTGAACGACGAGGAGTCTGTGGGATTTCTATTAAGAAAATCACTACACGAAGACATGTTTGATCTTATGGTCGACGTGGGAAGGTTAAAAGATGATATGGTGGCTATGAAAGAAATCGTAACCGTAATACGGCAGAAAGTTTCGGAGTTAACAAATGGTGTGTTGGTGCTTTTGGAATCTTTATTGAAGGTGAAGGAAACTTGTGTTGCCGAGGTTAGAGAGAAGTGTCGATTCATGCGGATGAACATGCATGATACGGAGGAACGACATGAAGGGGAGGAATATTGTAGCCCACATCGCCATGCAGTAGATCAAGGAATTGAATAAGTAATATATAGTGAAGGATGATGTCGATATGAAATGCATTCACATAACCAACAATGGTAAAGTCCATATGTTAACACTAATGATAAACAGGGGAAGTTAAAAGAATATCTTAATGAATGGGAAGGTGGAGGCAATGTGTGTATTTAATGTTGCCTAGCATGGTCAATATGGAATGAATATGGTGATTGTATTAGCTAAACTTTGTTGCTGAGGACAAGTGGGGGTAATGTTTCAAAAAAAAAAAAACCAAGGGGTTTAATGAGCAAGTACGCATAAAGGCATAATCGGGAGGTGAACGAAGAATAACTACATTTGGCTGTGTTTTTTGCACGGGCAAAACGTAATTTTAGAAGAAGTACATGGCCATGAAAAGGCGGTTCCGTCGGACACTGGAAGCAGCCCAACCGGAGCACAATGTCGGAAAAGAAAAAGCTTCAGGGAAGAAGGCACCATTAAAGACAGGGGTGTGAAGCGAAGTCATGGACGTGCTGTGGGTGAAAACAGAAGTGATAAGTATGACTACATCAAGTATGTAATGGGCTATACGGGAAAGGAAGACGAAACTTCCAATTCGATGGGACGAATGGTTGCCGGGCCATACAGACTGAAGGTCCAATTACCAGATTTCGACGTCGCACTGATAGAATTTGTTTTTTTGGGGGAAAAGGTCCTGACATCAGAAGAAATCAGGTTAGTCACGAAACTTAAGGTTCATTAAAATTTGTTAGTAGGGAGACAACTAATTGCGTGGATGATTGTATGGGGAGGACAATTTGGATGCGAGTCGGTGTAGAGTAGAAGAGAATAGTTGACAAGATCCAAATGAAGAGATGGGGGGAAAAGGCCATTAGTTTGGTTCGCATATGAAAATGTATAAATGACGGAAGTAATTAAATCGTGAACAGGAAATGGTGTTTCAGAAATGATTTCGTTAATAACTTGTAGTTTGGGAACATCAGCCAAATTCTATCTACAAACATGTTATATCTGTTGCATAATATTGTCTTGAAGAGGGAACGACATTACAACTTACAGTTGAGGTGGATAAGTTTTGTCGATATGTAAGAATAAATAGACAGTGTCAATTAATTTATTTGGTTTATGTAAATATGCAGAACATGGATCGCGGTGTGCGGAGTGTTGAGAATATATACATCCCACATGGGAAAAATGGGACCTTGCCTATGGGTTTATAAGGGTTTGGGCCACTCCATCCATTGCCAATTGGTTTTGGATGTGAACCCCAGATTACTTTATCATGGTATCAGAGCGGGTTACCCACGTGTGCATGCCTAACGGCCACACGGGCTCCTCGTCACCCAAAAGTTGTCCACGTGTATGGCTTGAAAATTCGCCACATGTGCGGGGGCGTGTTGAGATTATAGATCCCACATGGGAAAAATGGGACCTTGCCTATGAGTTTATAAGGGTTTGGGCCACTCCATCCATTGCCAATTGGTTTTGGATGTGAACCCCAGATTACTTTATCAAAGGTCACCGTCTGCAACCTGGATGTGAACCCCAGATTACTTTATCAAAGGTCACCGTCTGCAACCTGTCACTATCTGTGATCCATCACCATCTGTGACATAAGATCTTCTTAGACCCTATCTGGTCTTAAGGTCAACGTTAAGTAAGTCGCATCCGACCTAAAAACGTTACAAACATCTAGTTTCGGCTTTCCTAATCCCTGCTCACCATCTGTGACCCTTGGTACAAAGTCCAATACATCTAAAATGAGTCACGCTTGACTCAAAAATGTAACATCAAGCTCAATACTTTTCGAACAATAGAAAACATCTTTTTCCACAATATTATTTCCTGAAAAGTCACATTCAACAATAATATGAACACCATCATGCATATTATTATTCATCACAATCATCCACAAGGATATATATTTCATGTAAATATATATATATATATATATACGTAGTCATTCGCTCAGGAATGCCTACTAATACCAACTATAATTTGCAGTTAATTAATTAACGCCAAAACGATAATGGTAATTCTGTTCATAAAGAACCTTGTGAGATTACTCACCTCGAAACTCCTGCTGCGTCTTCAATGCAGAATAAGTAGTCAAACCACAGAATAACCATCCAAATACTTCGTCAAGTACCTAATCACATACGGTTTCCACTTAGTAATGATTCACATTTGATTTAAGTTTGAAACTCCCGTTTTGAACTAAAATCCCCAAAGTGGCACCAATCGAGGCAAACCCACATCCGAGACCTCCCAAAGTCTCCGGAATACGTCCACGATCGATGTGACCAAACCACAAGTCGATCGGACGCTCGAATCCTCACGGATCAAATAAATCTATCGGTATGAAACTGCAAAAATCATAACAAATCCATTTGAACTCCAAAATTTACATATTATATATCGAAACGCTCGTATCAACGAGTAGAACATATTTAATACCAAAAACAGTTCCTTAAGTGACCGAAACGCCGCCATAGGTGGTGGCGCACCGCCGTCGGCCAAAACTCAATATTTCACAAAACTCCCAACATCAAAGTTCTTCATCTAAGCATGCTTGTGAACTTTCATACCTAGCTCGAAGTCAGAAAACAAGCATAAAGGGTCGAAAACTACCTCACAAACCGTGAACAGTAATCCGGACTGAGTTGAACCAAGTTTTCCGTGAACCGATCGAAACAAACACCATAGATCGATCAAGGAGCCTCCCACAAACCCAAAGATGGAAGCCTGAAGCCTTGACGTCGCCGGAACTGTGTTTTCCAGTCGGGTCCTAAAACACCAAGCTGCACCGCCTTGCTGCGCCGTACACGGTGGTTATCGCCCCAAGAGGATGCCACAGAGACAACCAGAAGGAGGAGACGAGTCGTTCTGTGCAGGTTTCACGGCTAGAGGTAGCCGGAGATCGCCGGAAAAGCTGGGTCGGGTCGGTCGGGTCCGGGTCGGGTCAGTCTGAAATCTTTGATACTGAAGGTATCAACCGAGAGAGAAGAGAGAGACAGGAGAGGGTTTCCGGAAAAGGAAAGGGAAAAATGAAAGAATTTCTGATTTTTTCTCTATTTATACTAAAACGAAAACTTCTTCCGCTAGCCATAACTTTCTCATACGAACTCCGATTGACGTGTTCCGTATGTCCACGAACTCGTATCGACGCACTCTACAACTTTCGTGAAGGAAGTTTTCCGAGAATCAAAACGTATAAAAGTCAAACATCACACAACCCCCTAAACTGTGAAATTCAAATAATTATACATACGAAAAACCATTCCACTTCACAAACAACCTTCGAATAAAGCATAATAACAATTATTCGTACAACTGGTCCATTATTAATTACCAAATTTACATAACGAAAATTCAGGTCATCACACTCACTATCCCTTAGGTGAACAAATCTGTTATCTGGCGTTTAATTCACTTTTATCAGAACATTCAATGGATTATCTAAATGAGCTCCAAAATAAAATATAGGAAAATACTAGAATAAATTACTATCAACAATGGTTTCTTTTGCCCTCCTAAAATAGAGATTGAAATGGGCATTGGGCAACAAATTTCTTATCATACAAAAATCACTAGGAGCAAGAATAAATATCATTTTTTAAGTTCCAATTTATTTCAATTTTCTGATATTGTTGTCAATAATATTATTTTTTAAAATAAGTAATAATTTATCATTTGAGCAAGATTATCGTATTAACAATATATATATATATATATATATATATATATATATATATACGGAACCTATTTAGAGCAGAGCTCCGCTTTGAAATTAAAATGCAGATTTAGAGTTTATGGTCAATTTTCGGTCGCCTATCCACATCTTGACCGTTCAGTTTTTAGTTACTAATGTATAGATCATCTCTACAAATTTTCAGCCAAATTGATGATCGTTAAGACATTGATAACTGCCTTAAAACTAGTATGGTTCAGATTGGACAGATTCAGTTCGTCCATTGGTTTAAACGAGTTAGATATCTTAAAGATCATCAATTTCACTAAAAATTTGCAGAGATGTTCTATACATTAGTACCTAAAAACTGAACGGTCAAGATATAGATATACAACCGAAAAGTGACCCTCAACTCTAAATCCGTACTTTAATTTCAAAGTAGAGCTCTGCTCTGGATAAGATATATATATATATATATGTATATATATTAGATAAAGAGTTCATACTAGTTGTATGACTTGATTCATAGATAAGAATAGTTCAAAAGAGTTGACTACTCTGTTTAGACAATGTAGCGTCTAGTATTCTATGCTAACAAAAAACATCTCGCCTTGTAGGCACTATATTTTATTTAACTTTAACGCCGAGCATGCAATTATGATACATTAAAGTTAAATACTTCTACAAAGGCTCATAGAGATACTTTTACTAGCATAAACATTATTCTAAATAAAACAAACTAGACAACCACCAAGGAAAAAACCCAACAAAAATAGCAAAAGAAAAGAATTAAGCAGTAGGCCCAAAAGCCCACAGCCCAACTCTTCCCTTTCCTATTCAAATTGGGCCAGACAAAAGAGACTAGGGTTGAGTTGGACCAGGCCCCTAAGCCTAGCCAACGCCACCTACCTCTAGGTCACCACAAGAGATTTCACCATTTGCTTCCGCACTCCGGCAGCCGAACATGCTGCCAGACCATGACGAGCACCGCCACGCTCCAACCAAGATCTATCCTTGTAATCAGAGTTGTCGCTCGCTACCTTCACTGCGACCCAGAACACGAGCTGGATCCTCACCTGCAACTCGAAGCCACCACCGCTACTTGACCCAACAGCAACCCATTATAGCCTCGCTTCAAAACCCAGAAAACGACCCTAAGATCGTCCCTTCCTCCTCAGTTTCTCTGATATCTTACCCAAAACTCGTTGATGACGAACTCTTGAAGAAGATTGTCACCACCGTTCTTTAGAATCGACGACACACGCCGCTACGCAGTTGGAGATGAGCCTAAGAAGACTTGTAGCCACTGCTTGCCGAAAGAAAAGTGCCAACCCTAATAGAGCCTCCTAGGGTTTTCTCTCTTCTCTTTAATAAAACTGTAGAATTGTTTCTTGGATATTTTAAGTACTAAAAAAGCTAAAAGTACGTTAATAGCTTCTAGTTTAACTTCCAATTATTTTTGTTTTCTAACAAAATCACTTACATATGCATTCAAGATCCCTAGGTTTATCAATAGATCAGGTTGTGTCGAATTCGTATAATGTCGAGGTATGAAATGTGTCACTGTAAACAACCCCAAACCCAAACTATTTTATAATCGTGTTAAAAATGCAAATGCAAACCCAACATGATTATTAACAATTCCTAACTCAACCGTTTCAATAAACGGGTTACATAGGTCATTTTATTAGTGGGTTGACATATGACCCACTTTCTAATTGTGTGAGTTTGAATAACTTTATTTTGTGCGAATTTTGAGTTCTCGTATTGGGACATGTTGGAATTAACAGCTTATTGATCGACCATAGAAAATGTTGTTTTATAATCTGGTAATGTAACCCTTAATGATAGTTTTTCCTTGACCCATACTTTTGCAGTTAAATCAATGACCGATGAAGTTGACCATCATCATGACACTTATATTTTTTATGGGTGAGGCTATTGCCACCCTATAATTTTCTTTGTTCACCCTACTTGCTCATTAGACGCTACATTTTAATTTCAATTATTAGATTTACTTATCTAACATGTTTCTCTTTCCAGAAATATCTGCCATCATATGACATATCAAATTAAAAAAGAAATTTTGTTTAACGAAAATTTCTCATTTAATTTATATAAATTAAAAAGACGTACTAAAATATATTAAAGTTTCTGTTAAAGGAAAAACATATTGTGTGCCTTCGTCAAAGCAACTGACGGAGACGGAATCAAGGAATCAGTGAATACCATCAATCAGCACAATTATAGATCAATCAGCATTCAATGTATTTAATGTAATTAATATTTCCGTTGTAACTCTATCCCTATATAAAGGGACTATGAAATGAAATGAGTAGACTATTCCAATTGTCATTTTACTTCAACACGTTATCAGCACGCTCAGAGCAAATAGTCAAGATAAAAAAACTCTCGTTTTGAAAAAAAAACCCTAAAAGAAATAACTTTTCTTTTCTGCCGCCATCCAAAAAAAAAAAAAAACCGGCCTCCTCCCCTCTGCAGTCCAGACCGGCCCGGCCTCCATCTCCCTTGCAGCAGATCTGCTTCATGCTCAGATCTGCTTCTTGGAAGTCGGTCACTTTTTTTTGTTGTTGCAACAAACAGATCTATCCGTATGTTCTTACTTTTGATTCTCCTGCTTCTGCTTCTTGTTAAATTCTAGGCCTTTCTGATATTTGAATCATCAAGATTCGATTTTCAGGGTTTTATCTTTCATTTGAAAGATTATTAATTTAGAATCTGTATTGGTTTGATTTGCATTTCTTCATTTTTTCCGCCATCAAGATCAAAGAGTTTAGAATTGCATTCACGATCGTGTATGCTATTGCTTTGCAGTTCATAATGTGGAGGTTCAAGCCTTTTATGCACAAGGAGCCAGCTGGCCTCGAAGGCCGCTCCATTGACGTCGGAACTCTCAAGATTCAGGTGAAGAATGTCATTGCCGAAGGAGGGTTCTCTTGCGTTTACTTAGCTCGGGACCTTGTCCATACCTGAAAGCAGTATGCTTTGAAGCACATCATATGTAATGATGAAGAGTTGCTGGAGTTGGTGATGAAGGAAATCTCCGTCATGAAGTTACTCAGAGGGCATCCCAATGTTGTCACTCTCTATGCCCACGCCATCATGGATTTGGGCCGCACAAAGGAGGCACTCCTTGTCATGGAATATTGTGACAAGTCTCTGGTTACCGTACTCGATAGCAGAGGAGCTGGCTTTTTTGATGAGAAACAGGTCCTTGCAATCTTCAGAGATGTGTGTACTGCAGTTTTTGCGATGCACACACTGTCCCCTCCCATTGCTCATAGGTACTTTGGCCGGAACTTGACTTTTTAATGTGTATCTTCCTACTTTCCTTTCGGCACTTTGAGGGTTTTAATTCACCCATAACACTTTCTTATAAATTGGTTTTGGTTGGCCCTTTGTTTTACTGGCTACTAGTCGTGTTTCATGACAAGTATCAAAAGAAACTCATAATATTTGTACAACCATTAGCACCTTCTTTTGTCAATCAGATATATTAGCAACACATTGATGCCTATTAACCTTCAAGTTACAGTTCTTTTACCATTACCTTCAATTGTAGTCTATTTTAATTTTATGTGAGATGAAAGTGAGAAGAGTTTGATTAATCAAAATTTTATACTTTTTATTCATGAGTTCCTATGAACTTTTAATAGTTGGTGTTTTAATAATCAATTGCATTTTCAGGGATTTGAAAGCTGAGAATCTTCTGTTGGGGCCGGATGGACTGTGGAAATTGTGTGATTTTGGAAGCACCTCTACCAACCACAAGCGCTTTGAGAAGCCTGAAGAAATGGGTATTGAAGAAGACATTATCAGAAAGCACACAACACCTGCCTACAGGGCCCCTGAGGTTGAGCATAAACCCTTGTTTTTCAATATTTCAACATAATCACTTCAATTTTTAGAATGTTTGATTCATTTCTTTCTCCTTCTGAATTAGATGTGGGATCTATTTCGGAGAGAACTTATCAATGAGAAAGTAGACATATGGGTAAGTAGATTGGTCCTCCAGATCATTAGTAATTCTGAATAGTTGAACACTTACATTAAAATGTGACCTGGAGCTGAAACAACACTATCATTTGTAGGCTCTTGGCTGCCTTCTCTTTCGCATTTGCTACTTCAAAAGTGCATTCGATGGAGAGTCAAAGCTGCAGATCTTGAATGGAAACTATCGCATTCCTGAGTTACCTAACTATGGCTCGTCGATTACCGATCTCATCAGAGACATGCTTCAGGCATCACCAGACGACAGACCAGATATCACGCAGGCAAGCGCTTTGCTTGATTGGCCATTCATCTCCATGAATTTAGGTTAGTTTTAGATCATTCGAGTCCATGCAACAATAGGTGTGGAGATTCTAATACTAGTTACTGATTCTTTTTTCCCTCTTCTGTGGTGACAGGTGTGGTTTCGTGTTAATGAGCTGTTACCAGTTGGTTTACAGAAGTCTTTACCTGATAGGCCACCCGAAATGCACTCTGCTGGAAAACATGAAGGTGAGCAACTGAGCATGGCATCTACCAAAACTTTTTTTATTCTCCTTATTTATTTTAGCTATTATATATATATATATATATATTTTTGAAAATGTAGCTTAAACTTTTTTCTTTGGTATCAGTTTACTTTTTATTCCTTAAGTACTTGACATGAAGTTTAGACCTTACTTCTAGCCTTTTCCGTTTCAAAGAAAACCTGGTTTTAGTTTTTACGTGTCTTGCTACTTTACTAAAACTACATCAAAAGTATTAATGGCAACCAGAGAAATTAATAAAATATAAGAAGCTTTCAGTTTTGAAGTGACTATTATTGCAAATCTGCAGGTTTTTCAAGGCCCGCAAACAAGTCGCCTGAAATGCCTCGTAGAAGCCCACCCCCACCACCTTCAGTGGGAGAATCAGCTAGAAATCCATCACAAACGTCAAATATGTCCAAGGCAGGGGGAGGTGGAGGGCCACTTGGTGCATTTTGGTCCACTCAGCATGCTGAGGATTCAGTTGTTGTTGAAGAAAAGACTGCACCTAAGTTTGATGATTCTAATCATCCTTTACCCAAGAACAGTGCCCCTGCAAAAGTGGAAAATACACCAACCTATGCTGCATGAAGAAACTCACACGTGAAATCGCACAAGCATGAAGATGGAATTCCAAAGGACATTGAAATAAATTTCTTCCAGAAGCATACTGACCATGGTGCTGAGAGACTCATCCTCACGTCTTTATTATTTTCAATCAAAACATACAATGGCGAGGACATAAAACCAAACCTCGTAAATTAAAAACTGCAAGCATACATTTGTTGTAAAACAACAATAAACTAACTAAATAGTACCCTCCGAAACCCACTCACTTCAAACTTAGCAATAACAGAATCATTATCAATGCTATCGGCAATTCTTTTTCGATGTAGAGAAACATCAAATCATCAAGAAACTCATCTTCCATCGTTTGAAGTTTGTTTTTTATGATGTTCATAGATGAAAATGCTCTCTCTGTTGTTGCTGTAGAAACTGGCAAAGTCAGCACAAGATAAATCAATCTATAAATCATAGGAAAGAATGCTGACTTTCTTGATTCAACTAATCGCTGACACAAATCAGACACAGTAGTTGTCTTGGCAAATCTTGGATACCTGCTAGAAAAAACCCACATTCCATATGTAGAGCAAGCATATCATATAATGTAAAATCTTGAGGATAAAACCTCAAAGCAAGATTGCAAACATCTTCACATATAAATGATCGAAAATGATCACGTGGATCAAATGTAGCACTAAGAACAAGGAGCTCTAACAAATTATATGTAAAACTACTATCCAACTCTGCCAACTGAAAGTCTATCACAACATTAAGTATATTGATCTGATAATAATGCTCATTTGTAATATTTTGTTCACGAGCCCTTGTACCTTTCTTGTAAGGAGCAGACTGATAGGAGCGTAATTATACATTGTTTATATCAAATTCCTTTATATTTTCATTGTTAGTTCTTGATATTATCCAGTTATTTACTTTTTTATTTACTTTGTTTATATGTTTTATAGGTATTTTAGAGTAAAGAAGAAGAAAAGAACCAAAAGAGGGATTGAAAGTCAAAATCAGCAAATCTGCCTGTGCAGAACAGTCAACTTCGACAGAGTACTGAGAGCAGTTTAGGACGATCCAGATAATGATGTTTATATTGATGGAAAGCCTCGGATGTCTAGTTTCCAAAGCTTTTTACGGTTCATGAATATGATTTTTCTAGAAGAAGTTATGACCAATTTAGTACAAGGAGGTCAGGCTGCACGCGAATCTGAGTCCAAACAAGGAAAGATTGTCTCCTAGAGCTAAAAGGGAAGAAGAATTAAAAGTCCTTATTTAATTAGAGATCAAATTCCTTAGTTCTTGGAGAAGAAGAAGTCTTGACGCAATAACTATATAAAAAGGAGTCTAGGGCATCATTGTAGACATCTTTGGATGCACAACATCAGTCCATTGCCGCCATCGTCTCCTCCCTCTCTTTTCATGTTTTATTTTATTTCTTTTATGTATTGCTAATAGTTTTTGATAGTTAGGGGCTGCCTAAGCCCTAAACATGTGTAAACTAAGATCTTGACGTTAATTTTATAGTTTATTGGATATTGAATGTTTGTTAATTCATGGTTTCTCATTGATAAATTCTGGTTTCGTTTATTATGGTTGCAAACGTAGTAAGCATGCTAGGATTTTATTGCTATAATTTCGTGTTTAGATCATCATGTCAAGCATGTTATCTAGTGTAGCACATGAGTGACTTGAGACTCATTCATATGATTTAGCATCTAGGTAGATTAGGACAACATCAGTACCGAAATTGCCTAGCTTTATTCATAACCTTTTTGTTCTTAATGACTTTTGACTTGAGAGCTATGCGAGAACATCACTCTAGGTTCCATGTTAGAAGCTAAGTTAGGATGCAGACATCATGCACTTAACATATCAAGTATGAAAGGTTAATAGGTTAAGTTCAACACATCATTGGCTTAGCTTGAGTAAAGACATTCAATTGAAAAGAAGCATATAGGTTAACAAATCTTAGGTGAAACACGGTCTAATGGTGTATGGTTGTTCCTAGCTATTGTTAATCTCATCTATTTCAAAAATCCAAAAACAGTTCTTTTATTTTCTTCACTTCTTGTTCTCTGTATTGTTTTATTTATTTAGTATAGTAAATCAACTCTGATTCCCCTGAAATTCTGTGTGAGTCATTCTTAGTGTGTCTAGTTCGTGTCTGTAAATTTTCATAATTTTTCATTGAGTCTAGATAGGGTTTTTAATTTCATCTTTATAAGAGGTCAGTTTTAGTGTTTTGTCTGTTTTCGAGTCTAGATTTGCATATTAAGCACAATCCTCTGCGGGAGACCCCTTTTTTCCCATACTACGATTGACTGATATTTGTGATTGTAGGGTTAAATTATTACGCCTATTTTAGGCAGGGGCGGATCCAGGATTGAAACTTTGGACGGGCTGAGATTTCTTCAACAAAAAAAAAATATATATATATATATATATATATATTATAGAGAATCTCGACGGTGCGAGAGAATTTTATTAATTTAAGAAAAATATACACCTAGTCAAGGGGGGATGTAGTGAGCCTTACCCTTCAAATGCATATCTATACAAAACTAAAAAACAAAATCAATAACAAAATAAACGTGCAATGCAATACAAGAACCTAAACTAACTAAATCTAACTCTACGAGTTCCACAAGCTTCAAACTCTTTGATCACCGATTCATTGTCAATAGATTCAGCATATTCCTTCTCAATATGAAGGACCATACAATCACCAAGAAACTCATCTTCCATCTTGTTTCTAAGTCTATTCTTAATGATGTTCATAGCTGAAAATGCTCTTTCAGTGGTCGCCGTAGAAACAGGAATAGTCAAAACTAGACAAATCAATCTATAAAGCATAGGGAAAAATTCTGACTTCCTTGTTTGAACCAACATTCTGCACAAATCAGAAATGGATTCCAAATTCTGGAACTTTGGATCACTACGCATATCTTTCTCATAAAATGCACACTCTAATTCTAGAGCAAACATTTCACTATCAACAAAATCTTCAGGATAAAACTTCTTTACAAGATTGCATGCATCTTCAGTTTTAAAATTTCTGAAGTTATCACGAGGATCCAAGGTTGAGCTAAGTATAAGAAGTTCAGATGTTTGGTCTGAGAATCTTCTATTCAACTCACTCAACTGAAAATCAATTAAAGCATTGAAGACATCTATATGGTAATGATGCTCAATTGTAATGAAATCTCTTTGTTGGCAACGACGACCTGTACCATCCTTATAACGAGCATTCATATCAGGCATATCAATATCATGCTTTTCACAAAAAGTTTCAACATTTCTTACCAAGTCATCCCAGCCTTCTTCTCTCATCTCTTGAAGAAATGATTTTGTATGTTCAACAAACTTCATAGCATGTACGAAGTCAAGAGATTTTCGCTGCAATGTCTGACAAAGAACTTCAGTAATTTTCATCAATTTGTGCATTAGAAGCAAGCAGAACACAAAATCAAAAGACATCATAGCTTTAAGAACAGCCACAGCTTCTCCTTGCAATTCCACGGGTCCTTGGTCAATCATATCATTAAGAGTTTTTTTTATTGAACTAAACAATTCAATCAAACTCTTAATTGAACGAAAATGTGAGCTCCAGCGTGTAGCAGCAGCTCGTTGCAAAGTATAGACTTGATTAGCACCAGTACCTGTTTGAAGTTGGCCACAAGCTACCAAATCTGCAATTTCTTCCTTTCTCACAACTTGTAATGCAGAATGACGCTTAGCAGAAGAATCAGCAAAATTCACAATTAAACTTAGAGTTGAAAAAAAATTGCCAAATCTCATACACCCCTTTAGCTGTAGCATTCAATGTCAATTGCAAGCGGTGAGCAAAACAATGCACATAATAAGCATAAGGACACTCTTGAAGAAACAGTGCTTGTAACCCATTATAAATACCTCTCATATTGCTAGCACCATCATATCCTTGACCACGCATATTTCTCACTTGAAGATTGTACATAGTAAGTACTTTAGAAATCTCATCTTTAAGAGTTTGTGAGGTAGTGTTAGGAACACTCACAATCTTAAAAAACCGCTCTCGAATAATACCTTGACAATCAACAAACCTCAAAATAATGGCCATTTGTTCCTTACTAGATGTATCTACTGCTTCATCAACAAGAATACAATATTTAGAATCTCCAACTTCTTCACGTATCTTGTTCCTCACTTTATTACCAAGAATATTTAGAAGTTGCTTTTGAATTGATGGACTAATGTACTTGGCATTTCCGGGAGCATTTCCCAAAACAACTCTCTCAACCTCTACACTCATTCTTGAAAAAGATTTTAAGACTTCTCTAAAATATCCCGCATTCAATGAGTTTTCAGTTTCATCATGGCCTCTAAAAGGAGCTCCTTGATTAGCTAGCAATCTTACACTTTCTATTGAAGCCTTAAGCCTCAATCGATTGTCCTCTATATCCTTACTACATTTTGACTGAAAAATTGTTTCAATTTGTTTGGTAGGATTTCTTAATAAATCCCATTTTTGCATTGCAGCATGATGGGGAGAATTAAGGCCTCCTACATGCTTCATCAACACATTATCACCACCACAAACCCTCTTCCAAGCCTTAAACCCATCAACGGTGAATGCTGGATAGTGAGAATCTTCAGTGTCAAATAGAAAACAAGGAAAGCAATATGCTCTATCAAGAGCAATTGAATATTCAAGCCATGGATTATCCTTGAACCAAGAAAACTGAAATCTACGTGGTTGACTCCCTTGTTCAGTGAATGGAAATTCTAACTGAGGTTGAAATGGACCCAACAAAACATAGGCTTTTCGAATACTATCACGCTCATTCACTGGATATTTCCATATGGCACAACGCAATCCAGGATCACGTTCAAGACCGTTGATATTATTTTGTGGTTCAGGAATGGAAGGTTGAGGTTCAACATCAATATTTGGAGAGGATATGGAAGGTTCAGAAACTACATTTGAACTTGAAGACTCAACATTTGTTCTTTTAAACCATGAGTCAATGAATTTTGATCGCTTCGGTTTTGGCTCATGATTTGACATGTTACTCTAACACCTATAAATTAAGAAAATAACTTTGAATCAACTACTTTTCATAATAACTAATTTAAGAAAAATAAAAACCACAATATAAGTCACAATTATATGCACTGATGCACTGATGCACAATGAAACTATGAAAGGAAAAGAAATAAGCAACTCAGATTTGTAGAACCGCTTGACAGTTAATCAATTAATCAACTTAATCACATCACATTTAACCCACAGTCCACAACAATTAAACAATAAAATGTTAAATTGCAGATTTGCATACCAGACGATGAGACGATTAGACGAAGATGAGTTCAATCCATGAAATCTTCATTCTTCAATGAGTTCAATCCATGAAATCTTCACCTGAATACAACCCAGGAACATGAATTTCACATCAATCCTTAAACCCTATAAATTGCCCCAAATTGGATTGATTCAATTAATTAAACAAAATCTTACATTGAATCAATGAATCATTGCCTCAAATTGATGTTGATGTCTTGGAGAAGCCGAGAATTCCAGAGCCCAGAGGCCAGAGCTGCAGATTTGCAGAAGTTTAGAAGAGGTCCAGAGGAGGAGGAGCTGAGGACGAGGAGCCTGGGAGTGTAATCGAACTGATGACTGATGAGGACTGAGGAGGAGGAGGCTGGGAGCCTAGGAGGGTAATCGAAGTGATGAGGAGCCGAGGAGGAGGAGCCTGGGAGCCTGGGAGAGTGGGAGCGAAATCGACTTGTACGGTGTGATGACTGATGAGGACTGAGGAGGAGAGGGGCTGACCAAGTGAATAAGTGATGAAGGGCGAGTTAGTCGACTCGAACGGGCTGGAGTTATATATAATACACTTATACCCAACTAAAATATATATATATACATCTAGGTTTTTTTTTTTGTCCAAAATCTTCGGACGGGCTATAGCCCGCCCCACATACATACTAGATCCGCCCCTGATTTTAGGTGTATCACAAACATATCTGGCATAATAATAGCATACAACAAAATGATTCAACCCTCATAATCAAATCATCCAACCATCTTCTCCCATATCTTGAAATTTTGATTTTGTTATTGAAAGAAAATTGAGAGCATTCAAGATGTCTATGACTTTTTTTTGCAATAACTGATAAAGAAAATCAGTAATCTTCATGACATCATGCATCAAAAGCAAGCAAAACACAAAATCAAAATGCTTCATTGCCTTACGTACACTCTTTGCTTCTCCTTGTACTTTATTTGGTCCATTTGCAACTGAATTTGCAAGAGTTGTTCGGGTAGCTACAAATAACTTAATCAAACTTGAAATAGAGCGAAGATGTGAACCCCAACGAGTAGCCCTTACTCGTTGCAAAGTGCAAGTCTGATTAGCACATCTACCTGTCTCAAGTGCTCCAGTAGCCACTAAATATGCAATTTCTTCTTCTCTAATAACTCTTAGAGCTGAATGTCTTTTTGCAGAAGAATCAACAATTTTACAATCAAATTTAGTGTTGAAAAGTTCCCAAATATTATGCACCCCTTTAGCTGCAGCATTAAAGTTAATTGTAAGCGATGAGCAAAGCAATGAACATAATATGCAGATGGACATTCTTCACAAAACAAAGCTTGTAAACTATTAAATTCACCCCGCATGTTGCTAGCACCATCATATCCTTGCCCACACATATTTTCTACTTGAAGATCATATTGAGTAAGGACTTTGGATATCTCATCTTTGGATAATCAAAGGAGAGACCCAAAAATGATAACCCCAAGCAAAACTAATAGTAAGCAGTACACAAACAAACCCAAAACTGATAGCCCCTAAACAAACCCAACAATCCCAATCCTCAACTTATACACAAAACTCAAAATCCCAACTCACAATTACATGGAGGGCGAAAACTCCTCCAGAAACCCAGGCAATCACTCGGTCAATCCAGTCTTTCGCTGACTCTGCAAGAAGCCAAGAATCTCTGCAAATCTGCAATGTCAGCTGAAATGGGAAGCTCAAGTGAAATGGAATATACCCAGAATCAAAACATAAGTGGTCAAGTGGCTCTAAGGTTAAATTTGGTTCTTAAATCAGTGAGATAGCATAGAGATGCAAATAATTAATAAAAAAATGGAGCAACCCACATTAAGAAAATCGAACAAGATAAGAAATTGGCGTAAAGGAGAGTGAGAGAAACCTTGGGCAGTTGGGCATTAGATCGGGCAATGGAAGGGAGAGGTGGAGAAGAAAAGGCGAAGGAGGGTCTGATATTTCCATTGAGTGCGGTGAAGAGAGGAGAGAAGCACTAGACCTCTTGACCATAGAGGAGAGAAGTGAGCTGCTGTGGCTGGGGGAGTACGCGACTTTTACCTCCCAGTACTTTTTTTTTCCTTTTTTTTTTTTTTTGGGTATGGGCTGAAGGTAGACACACACACACACACTTAGTGGTTTTTTGCCCAAAAAATTATCTAGGCTTGAGCCCATATAGCCCGCCACTTACTTCCACCCCTATATCGATCAATGCATCCATAGTTATTTCTTCACTATACTACTAACTAAGGTCTCTAAGTTTTACAATTCATTCAACTAGTTTCTGTTGTGCCAAGTTGCCAACTGTTAATCAAAGTAGCTAATGTTAATAATATTTGTTTAACAGTTTTTATAAGAGAAAAATTCAGCATTAGTGCCTAAACTCTAGTGCCAAGACTAATTTGATACTCAAACTCTCAACTATACCAAAGTGATACATGAATTCTTATTTTGGTATTGACGTGATACCTCTGTCCAATTTCCATGATGGCTACGTCAAATTGATGACATGGCAAACACGTGGGAATACAAAATGGGCAAAAGACTAAAATAATAGCCTTTTTAATTTTTTTTTTATTCTATCTTTTTTATTTTTGAGAAATTTTTAATTCTATATTCTTCTTCCTCAATTCAGAATCCTTCTCTTTTTCTACGAATTCTCTCTTCCTTGATAATGCAAATGGCTGTTACGAAACTCTTGATAATACTGTACTGTGCATGTAGCAGATGACAAGAACTCTCACTTGAAAAAGCTTGACAAGGCATTTGAGAACCTGAAAGTATTCAAGGCGGACTTATTTGGATTATGAATCCCTTTGCTCGACAATTGAAGGATGTGATGGAGTATTTCATGTTGCTAGTCCTGTTCCCTCCGACAGTGTACCAAATCTTGAGTCAAGTGTGTCTCTCATTGTCCTCCAATATTAGTACTTGCAATAGTTAACATGCTCAATCGAATTAATCCTAAGTTATTTCATCAATCGTACTTCCCTTCTCAATCTGATCTTTTTTTTTTTTTCCTTTTCACCAACAATCATACTGCAATTGAAGACCTTCACTCAAATCGTGTCCTCAACTCCTCATTGGTGTTAAGGAGACCCTGAAGGCCAAAAGGTTGTCCAAGCATTGAAGGATGTTTGTCGAAGGAGATGGAGTTGGAGACGCCTTCCTCAAAATGACCGCCCTAGAGCTGATAGCCTCCTTAGGCTTAGGGGCGGCGGGAGATTGAGCCTCAGCCGCGGCGTCGTGGACGTCGAGCTTCGAGGCCTTGGCAAAAGGGTTAAATTAATGTCGTTTGGGGTGGAGGCTGTGTAAAACATTAAGTGGACCTAATATTATCTACATTAAGTAAATAACAAATTGATTAAACTCATTACAATAAATAGGAAAATAAATGAATTATCGACCTAGTTGCCTAATGAGCTTAGGTATGTCACTCTTGGGTTAGGAATCCATTTTGATAAAGATAAATACATAATTGCTTGATATGATAACTATGGCATCTTTACAGATAACTTATAGGCTTGAATATGACTCTTTTATGAGAATGCCTATCTAGCTTTATATATAGGCGCTCGAAGTCCCTATTCACTATGTGACAAAACATTCAGTCCTGCCACATAGAAAGGAGTTAAGCACATAGTTGAGTAGAAGACTTTTGGCGTGTGGCTCCTTGAGGATTAGAGCTTGGAGCCTTGTGTTGAGTAGCTGTGTTGTTGCTGCTGTTTCTGTTGAAGAAAAGGCTGTTGTCAATGAAGCAAGTGATGCATCTTCTTTTCATGTGTTCTAGTTCATGTTGCATTGATCACTATGGTTGTGTTTATGTATATTGTGAAATGATCTTGGTTTGCTCATTAAGTTAACAAATGGTATCAGAGCATGTTTTCACAAATCATAAATCATTTTAGAAGATCAATTCATTATGTTTGAGCTAGGGTTCCATGTTCTATTGTGCAAAATGTTTTGGGAAATTAGGGTTTGCATAACAGGCCAAGAAAACAAAGTTTTAAAATCAAACTCTAGGCCCCTCTTGATATGAAGTGCAGCCCATGGCCCATACCCGATTCAGAAAAAGATCCTTCTCACGAAGGCTACAGTTATTACCGTTATTCCATAACGAATTGCTTTTCCTGGGTTTGAAGGGGATGGATCATGAAGTAGCGCCTGAGTTTCTTCACAAACTCAAAGTGGATTCGAAACCACATCATTCGATTTGGATAAAGATCGTTCTTGGGGAATACAAGTTTTGGGGATTATTGCTTCCACTAAAATTGTTGCAGAGATTGCAGTCGCAAAGGTTAGGCCTTCTGAGAACCATGTTTCAATTCAAAGCTCTAATTCATTTTCTATTGAACTGCAAGAACACTAGAAGCATTCCCAGCATGCACCTAGGCTAGAGTAGATGGTGACCAGATGAAATTTAAGTTTTTGGTGTGCTTGTGTTTCTGAATTGAATTGAGTTGAATTGAAACGATTTTGTGTTTTCTCTGTGATTGCTTATGAATGGCTATGCTTGATTTTTTGCATTCTACTATTATGTATCTGTGATTTACAATGATAATATGATGAAATTGATGACTGTTTAAGTTAAGGATTCATGCTATCTCCCTGTACATGCTATCATATTTTCATTGAGAAAATTGCAGATTGAGTAAAGTTTCTTTTCGAATATTTTGATGTTTTCAATTGATTTTAGTTAAAACTTTACTTAGGTCACAGGTTATTGCAAATGAGAATAGGCATGTTGCACAAAGCAATTTCTGTTATTATTTGTATATGATCATTAAGATAAAATGGCCTGGAACTTGTGTTAATTACTTCAAACTGTGCTTACTTGTGTCCTCCAAAGAGGTGTTAAAATTGCATAGTTTCGTAACAAACAGCTTCACACATATTTTTGAATTCATATTTTGATACTTGAAGACTCTTCTACTGTCATAAGATGTTGATTGTCTTTTTGGATAACTTGAATTTTCTAATTGTGGGGTGAAGATTCAAAAACTTAAGTACATTATGTCTACTACTACAAAGGTGTTGCCTATTGTAAATTTTAGTATTGGGCTCATTTTATTGGCATAGTACCTTGCTATGCTCACTACTACAAAAATTGAATCAGACGACGCATCATACTTTTCCGTCGTCTGATTGATTTTTATTTTTTTGGACGTCGTTTTTATAAAATCTGTCGTCTGATGTGGAATTATGAGTTAGTTCAGAAGACGTTTAAGGATAGAACCGTTGTGTGACCCTAAAAAAATTGAGCGGCAAGTTTCCCACCATGTCTGTGGTGCCAAACCCTATCGCAAACTCCAAATTTTCCCCCAACATGTATTAATCATACGACGAGAAATAATAAAACTGTGGTCTGATTAATATGTTTGACAGAAAGGAGGGATATTTCCCACCACCATTCTTATCCAACTCTCCAAAGAGGGAAGTCAATTAATAGGAGACAAACCCTAAATTTAAATGACTGTATTCAGACCACATTCTTACACAAATCTGTTGTGTGAGTCCTTGTCCAAATTGATAGGGCTCACAAACCCGGCTGAAACCCCACCACTTAAGCAAAAAAAAAAAAAAAACAGACCCAAAACCAATAGCGCCTCACTCTTGCCTCGTCTCACTCTTGACAGACGAAAACCAAAACCCTCTCTCGCCTCGCCTCACTCTCGACAGACCCAAAGCCAAAACCAAAATCAAAACCGTCACTGTCCCACACCCTCATTCTTCTCTCTAACCAATCTCATCTCTCTGCGTGAGATTATTGACCGCGAACCGGATTGAGCCAATGAAGTTGTTAGAACTGAGATCAAGCCAATTCAGCATCTCAAACGGAGTCAACCCGGGCAGAAACTCACCGGATAACTCATTCCCTTGGAGGTAGAGATTCCAAAGCACTGTTGGCGAACCGGTGAGCTTATTGGAGTGAAGACTCAGAACTCGGAGTTGACTCAAAATCCCTCAAGTCTAGTAAAACCCTAGAAATTTTGAGAAAGCAAACTTAGTATCTCTCTCATTGTGGACGAAGAGAGCTTGCTCTTCCCATTTGATTTCAGAGCAGAGGTATGAAATCCTTAACACCCATTTGATTCCTCTTTCCTCTATCTGTTTCGACATTAATTCTTCTCTGAAATCTACATTTCGAACGAAATTTCAGATCAGATCAATTTTTCAGTTTTGTGCAAATTCAAATCTGTGTAGATCTGGAGATTTAGAGGTAGGGAAATTTGAGTTAATAGAAATATTGGGGGTTTTGAATGAATGCACAGACGACTTCGAGGCAACTTGCTGATAGGAAGGTGGAGGGGTTCGAGAAGAACATAACCAAGAGAGGTGCGGTGAAAATATTGGGGTTTCGCTGTGTGGTTATGTTATGTTCTTTTGTTTCTTCAGTGGTTACGAAAAACTAATTGTAAGCCAGATGTTTCAATGTCTCTTTTGTGATGGAATCATTGATGCTCAACAATTGTTTATCAAATTTCTTATGTGTGTCAGGTCTCCTACTACTTTTCCGATCGGTCAAACGCCGAGGAATTCGAGGACTCGTTGGCCGCGAACGAGGTCGGGAGCTCCGGCGAGGGATCGACGTCGTCGGGGAGTGAGATTGGGCTGGAAGAGTGGTTGACAGGGATACTGGTTGAAGGAGGGGACGGAGATCTGTTGCTGCAGCAGAGCAACCAAGATGACCGGGTTTTGCAGTGGCTTCAAGCGCTTGATATGCAGGTTATGGGCGCGCAGACGAGAGGTTGAAGCCTTTGCTGAAGATGAATGCTTCGAACGATGCCGCAGAAGGTCGGTTGCTGGCTCAGTTGACTCAGGTATATGCTATAAACCACGATCCAAGAGAATTGAGTTATAGAAATTAGGCTAACTTAATTGCTGCATGCTTGGTGAATTGGTTGAGCTAGGTTTTTTGAACATTGATCGAAATAGGAGAATTGTTTTTGAGATTCGACTTATTATATTGATTTGTGGTTTGGTAAACTGATGGTCTTAAGATCTTTGATAAACAGCATTTTGAGCCAGCGGAAGTTGGAATGCTAGCGAGGTGCTTCTGCATACCACTTGTTTCTGTTCTTGTTGGAAAGATCAACAAGCAAGGGATTTTGTTGTGCCCTACCAATTCAAAGTAAGTATATATTGACTATCCATTTCCCTCTGTGCTCCTGTTTGGTGTCTTTGTTTGTTTAGAGTGTAGTTGGTATTTAATATCAGATGTAAGATGTCCATATTTATTTATTTTGCATGTTTAGTTGAATCAGAAATGAACTTGGTCTGTTAGTTTGATTGACAATCGTTTGTGCATTTAGATATATATTGAAGTGTGTTAGCATCATTGACATTCACTTTAGTGAGTGTGCTTCTTCCCCCCTTCCCCCGGCTTGGCCACCTTCCTTTGTAATGGAAACTATAGTGTAGCATATATATTTAGGACTTGAAGAAACATGATGTTATCCATTTTATGCTGATATATGGTTGAAGTGGGATTTTGCCACAGTTATGGTTGTCATGCTTCTGACATTCCATGTAGGCAGCTGGTTTAATTCTGATGTTTCGCCGTTAATCAAACATGTTAATATGTGCCTGTAAGTTCAGATTTGTACCGTATTGAGTTCCTGGTCCTTGTTTCTTAAAATTTCAAGATTTTGCCTCCTTTTGGCGATAGTGAAGGTTTGAATTTATAGTCTTTGTATTTACTTTCTATTAAGAAATCTCGATTTTGTTCTATTCTCATTTGGCTAATTGTATAAGGAAATAGTGGTCTCAAATCCAGATCTTGTTGTGCACGATAACTCTTTCCTTTATTGGTCTTGCTGTATTAGTTCCAGACTTGAGATGTTATGACTAGTTGACTACTTTCACCTAGAGAAGGCATGTTCCCATTGTTCCATGTGCTTGGTCCTTTACACAATTAACATCGTTGCCTCAATGTTAGATGTGAACACAGTGGTATATCATGGAAACTGTGCGGCAAATATATGGTATACTATTGTTAGTATTCTGATTAATTTCACCCCATTGTTGGCAGGATACCCATGTGGAGGCACCTGAAGAGTTCTCAAAGAAGGCTACACCGTTCTTTGCTCATGTTGCTGATAAGTTTTATGCCAAAGTCAATGATGATGTTTATTTAAATATTGGTCAGTATTACATGGACTCATTTTTCAATAGGATTTGTTTATGTACTAGCTCTGCTTCCACACAATTGCTACCCCCTCCCTTTGTTTTAGGTAATATTCTATTTTTTAATGTGTTTATCATGTTCTTTAGGTATGATTTTTGTAAATGTAGATTGGAAACACCATATTCTTTGTCAATAGAAAAGATTGTGTCTAATAGTTCTGAATGAAAATTCGCTTTTACCAATTATTAATGTTGGATATCTTTCTCATTGGCATATATTTACACCGCAGATGGCTCTTTATGATTTATCTTGTTTCACTTCTTTTTTGTTTTGCACAGATTTTTTGGGAGCTGCACTTGCAACTCATTTAGACAAGCCTTGCATCTATATTGGGTGCATGTAGTCGGGCGAAGTTTTCTCTGAGCTGTGAGTAGTCTAGAACTTCATAAACAAGTCTTTACAATCATAATGAATTTCATAAATATTGTTTTTGTAAATTTGCTTGGACTGAAATTCATAAATATTGTCTTTGTAAATTTACTTTGAAATAAAAAGGTAAAATGGTTTGTCAGTCTATTCTTTATTTAGTAGAATGAAGAGTTATGCACAGAAGCAATGATCCAACTAGTTGGTGTTCTCGAATTTTCGTTTTCGCATGATTTTTTTTTTGCTGGTTTGATATTGTTCTGACTAGTATTGACATGATTGCAGTGTTTCTTGTTCCATATTATTCATTGTTGAATTTTGAATTGTCCAACTGCTGACATGAATTTTACGCCTTTCTCACTTGGTATATTTGTGCTCTTAGAGGTATGATCATGTTCTGTTTGTTTGGCTTGAAATTTTGCTTGGAATGGCTTGTAAATTTGTGATTTTGCTGCTTACAAAACACTAAAGAGTACAAATAATGAGTACGAGCTTATAAAACACTATGTTGTGACCACTGCCATCCAAGAACAAACGCATCGCTAGATATAGCTAGGGACACACTAGTGCATTATTGCTAGTAATGTAGGTCTCTATTCTAATGCACGTTATAATCATATATAATTTGGCAGTACATTAATTTTGTTTTATTTCAACTAATACTGAGTTGCCTGACCTTTGCTAGGGTTTGTACCACTACCACATATTAAAACGAGGAAATATTCCTACTCATTGGCCAATAATCCTGAGGGCACGTAAATTTCTGATGCCCCATTCATGTTCATTGGCTGAACAGTGAACCCATGCTCATTAAGTAATATTAATCATGAAAACTGTTGTAGGAGAATAGAATTGTGTGTTATCATTGATAATAGGAACCCTTTAAATAAGGAGTTACAAGGTACCCAAAAGGTAATAGAATCCGATTACAATTGAATACCTAAAACACATTCCTATTACAACTCTAAACCCTAGTTTGTAGAGGCACACATTATGTCGATATCCTTCAACACTCCCCCTTGTGCCGCTCAAACTTGGTGATGACGCTTTAATTGTTGCCTCGTTAAAAACCTTGCCAGGTAACAAAAACCCTGTGGGACAAAAATAACCCTGGTCGAAGGACAAAAAGAGCACAACACGTCCTTCACTCTTCGAGATCGAACATGTAGACATCATGCCTCCCCCTGATGTCAATATCTCCCCCTGATTGCTACAATCATGGGAGTTCGGATAACTTTCTCAATCCGATGCTCTTCACACGTTTCTCGAAGGTGGATTTTTAACGACTTAGTAAATAAGTCCGCTACATTATCCTCTTATCGGATTTGGTTCACTTCAGTATTTAGAAGTGTTTGTTGTCATTTTGATAGAGAGGAGGAGGAGCACGGAAGGTGGCATTTTGCCTTGTGGAGTCCGATCCTACATTTCCGTTGTCTCTTTTCTCTGTAGGGATAGAACAAGCCCATATCAATCGTACCTCTCAAATATCAAAAGATTGTCTTTATACCAATCTAATGGCGTTGCGTTGGCGCGGGGCTATGTCTAGCCAACAAGTTCATAATAATTGAGGTGTCCGGTCTTGTATTGTGCTAAGTACAATAATGCGCCTATTGTACATAAGTAAGCACTTTCGCTATTAACACGTCTTCGTCATCATCCCTGGGACGAAACGGATCCCTTTTAGGGCCAAGACTACGGACGACCATGGTGCATCTTTGACTTTATCAAAAATGTCTATTGACACGGTATACAAGTTCTGAATCTAGACAAAACCGTGTTCTCCCAAGGTCCTTCCTCTCAAACTCGGATTTCAGGTGTTCAGCGGTTTCCCTTAACTCTCAAGGGTTCCAATTATGTTTATCAACATAAACCGCGACAATTGCAAATCCAGAACTTGTCATGGAAACGCGTGGGCATAGTTCATCATATCCCTTCCCAATCAAGTAGTCATTTTAGTGAGCATTTCAACCTCGTTGCAAATGCGCTCCGTGGTCTAGAGCCACTTGACTTGGGTAAATAAAGTCCACAAGAACCTTCATTATATTCCGTATCTAGATCCCCATAGAGATACGTAGTGACCACATTCGTAAGTTGCATGTTCAGTTATTTGGAAACTACCAAACTGACAAGGTAGTGGAGTGCAATGACATCCATTACGAGAGAATATGTCTTCTCGTAGTCGATTCCAGGGCGTTGTGAGAAACCTTGCGCCATAAGGTGAGATTGCCATCTCTTTTTCTCATCACGCTATCTAACGAAGACCTATTAATGTCAATAGGTTTTATGTTTAGGAGGTGTTGACATCTCAGGCACGAAATCCTTCCTCTTCGTTAGTGAATCCAATTCAACCTGGATCGCATCTTTCCATTTAGGCCAATTTTCTCTACGTTGGCTTTCTTCAACGGAGTAAGGTTCGATGTCATTGGTCTCAATAATTCCACGTCCTCATGTACACTAGTGTAGTTCGTAGAGATCTCTATATTTTCAGGAATTGGTTCTAACATTGAGGCGTCCCCCAACGATGTCTCTTGGACATAACCACAATCCAAAATATTCTCATGAGACGGATTATGAGTATCAATGATCAATGGATCAAGTTGTGCCAAACTCGCTCTCTTCTTAGGGCGAGAATCCATCGAACCTATGGGTCTCCTACTCTCTCTAGCGGAACCCATGGCCTATGACGCCATTATGCCACCTTTGTGGCGTCACCATACTACCATCCATGGTAGTGGTGCAGTACCCATCTTCTCTGGGTGGCACCATGTCCTCTTGTGGGCACATCAATCCTTGCAGGCATGTTTGCAGCAGGTATATGTGATCTCGTCACTTTTAGGGGATCAAGATGAGACATAGTGGGGACAGACCACGACAATTCCTGTCGTTCCTGTTGAACATTGACGTTCTAATCTCCCCCTAACGACGAGAAGACTGTCTCATCAAAGTGACAATTCGCAAATCCAGCGAAATAGAGATCGCCTGTCAAGGGTTCTACATAGCGGACTTATAGTTGGAGACTCATGTCCAACAAATATATATATGCATTCATTGTAATGACTCATGTTGATGCGCTGTGGTGACGCAATTGGCACATGAACCGCACACTCAAATATGCATAAATACGAGATATTAAACTCGAACCCAGTCACTAGCTATAACGCAAATAAAAATTGAGTGGCTGCTATGAGTCGTAGACGAATTAGCATAGCTGCATGCGTTATTGCATAACCCAAGCGGAAATATTGGTGCGCATTACCAATGTCCGGGCTACCATTGTAGTCATTTAATGGTGGCTTTTCCGCGAGACCAATTGGGTGTGTACATGGGAATATGATACTTGATATCAATACCCAATGATATGCAATAGTCATCGAAAACTGTCGATGTAAACTCTCTAGCATTATCAAGTCAAATTGACTGAATGGGATGATCTGGGTAGTGAGCCCGTAGCCATATGTTATGTGCTAGGAGTGTAGTATAAGCAGCATTACGAGTGGATAATGGCACAACACGTGACCAGCGTGTTTGCGTATCAACCAACACCATAAAACATCTATATGGTCCGCAAGTTGGTTGATCAAATCCATAGAATTCCCTTAGAGGCTTTGTGAGAATGGAATTATTTCCTCAATCTCCTTTGCATAGGATGGTCTCAATCCTAAATAACAGGCTTTACAGAACGAAACATGGGCTTTATAATCAACCAATAAAGGTTTTGGTGAAGCCATAGTGTCACAATAGACTTGAGGAGTAGAGAGGAGTTTATGGCGTCAATGCCATGTATTTGCCGCAGGGGGTAGGCGGCACTGGCCATGTATGGCCTGTCTTTGCACAATCATGGCGCTATGAGGCACATGTGCAGCTCCTCGAACCAATTCTTGGTTCTTACTTTTCTTCGTTCTGAAAATGGATGTTCATGTAAGTCTTTAATACACGGATCATCATGTCAAAGCCTATATGTGCCAAAATCCCATAAGTCGTCTCTCATGACATAGTTGGATTCAATAACTCAAATAGTGGTTGCATACAACCCACTAGAGCGACACATAAGTTTCTCTAATACTCGTTTATGTCCGTAGTCATTAGAGGTGATGCAAAGGAACTCTGTCCATTCTCATAATGTGTTTCCACATGAAAACCATTGGCTCTATAAAGTTCGAATTAAGGTATGTCCAAGACATTAAGTAAAAGAATTGACACTTTATTAATAGCCAATGATTACATCAAAGTTTCCAAAGTCTAATCCAAAATAAAATCAACTAAGACACATTGTAGTACTCTATCTGTTTGGTAACTCCAATCAAATATGACTAGGAAAGTAGAGAGAGATGTTGGTGGAGCGAGGCTCTCTTAAGTACCAAGAATCTCAATGACTTTCCTAGACATCACATTTTATTGGGTTTGCCACAGAAAGAGTTAATACAATTGTCATTTATTGACTAAGGCAAATTGCCATTACAAAAGTTCTTGGAAAAATAAAAAGGACTAATCTAATCAAAGTCTGTTGCATCCATGTGCACTTCATCTTCAGCTTTGAAGTCCTCTATGGTGAGATTGACATCTCCACCATCTTCTTCTTCTTCTGCAAGGAACACTTCTTGCTCTCTCAGGTCCCTATATGCCCTGTAGCTTGCAGCTAGTTCCTCGCTTGCCTTGCATTGCTTGAACCAATGCTCAATTGATCCACATCGATGACACTCATCATTGCGGTTGCCTCCCTTTAATTGAGGTGCATGTTGTGCACGTTGCGGGCGTTCCCTAGGAGGGTTGGTGCCACCACCACGACCCATTGAGCGACCATTACAGCTAGGGATACCACGACCCCCTCTCCCACGTGTGGCATTACCACCACGTGTATCCACACCAAACTTGCGGTTTCCTTCCTGATTAGGGCGGTTATATGGGCCCATACGTCCCTCATGGCCCCCATTCTTAGGGTACCGCTCCTTGCGCCCTCTTTTGGGTGCATTATAATTCGCCTCATGAACGCTCTTAGTTCCAATGGGTCTTGAATTATAATTCCTCATGAGTATGTTATCATGTTTCTCAGCTACAGATATAATATTAATAAGCTGATGGAACCTCGTGATTCGTCCAGCATTGACTTCAGTACGGTATTGCTTTGATACCAAAATGGCTGAAACATGGAAGGTGGAGAGAGTTTTCTCAATTAGCTCTTGCTCTGTGACAGGTTGTCCACAAAACCTCAACATGGACTGTATGCGAAGAGCTTCTGAATTATATTCAGCAACAGACTTGAAGTCAGCAAAGCGCAGATTGTTTCATTGAACCTTCAAGTCAGGGAGGAGGGAATCTTGGACATTGCCAAAGCGCTCTTCTAGCGCTACCCATAGCTCTCTTGCATTCTTGATCGACATATACTCCAATCTGAGTGCCTTATCCATATGGCGTCGCATCAAGATAACTGCTTGAGCATGCTTTGTAGATGTTCGGTTGAACTCAATATCCGGGTTAGGTGCCTGGATTATAGGTAATATTCCCTTTGAAGTGAGATGGTTCTCAACATCGGTTACCCAACTGTGGTAATCCGAGCCTGTTGAGTCAAGCATGGGAAAGTCGAGTCTAGGTTCATTCGACATCCTGAAAATAAGAAGAGAAGATATATTAGTTTCGGAGCTAAACTTCCACGAAAACTAAAATAATAAGATTTCCGAGCTATGCTACCAAGAAATCAATTTCCAAGAATCTCTTTTGGATTAGACCAACAATGATGTTTTAATATGGTCACAATTTGATGCTTACGGACGCTCTTAGTCCAAGCATTGTGAACGCTCTTAGTTCACACGAACACTCTTAGTTCGTTTAATTATGAACACTCTTAGTTCATACGAACACTCTTAGTTCGTTAAGCGTAAATCCCCACAATTCCGCTTTGTTAAGTACTCAAAATCATTTGGCAACATATATTCCAATATTATGCAGAAAATAAAATGAATTTAAATACAAGAAAGCAGGAACTTTAATCGTAAAAACTTACTTGATAATTTGAAGTTTTGCTTCACAATTCTTTATACACGCGCGTGTTGATGCAGGCGTGTAGCTAAATTAGAATTGCTGTAATTTGGTTGGAAATTGGCAGTTGGTGGGCTGCCCTTCTCCCTTCCTCCTTTTTTCTTTTTCTTCCTCCTTTTTTTTTATTTTTTTTTTAGTGTGCGAGGCAGCTGGACTGCTCGGCAGGAAAGCTGAAAAGCTGAGGCAGGGAGGCTTGGGCTGCTGCAGATCGGAGGCCGGGGCTGCTGGGCAGGGCGGAGGGCTGTTGGGCTATGCGGAGGAGGGCTGCTGCAGTGAGCTTGCTGTTGCAGTTTCGCCGGTGGTATGGGTGCAGGGAAGCAGGCGATGTGCTGATCGGAGGAGGGCTGGGGCAGCAGTGGTGCGCGGGTTGCAGGATGTAGGGAGGCTGCGCAGGAGGCTGGGCTGCTGGTGCAGTTCGACGTGGGCACGGGAGCGCTGCTGTTAGTCGACCTCTCCTCTTTTTTTTTTTTTTTGTTTTGGGTTGGCGGCAGTGAAGAAGTTCTAGGGTTTTATCTTCTGAAGCTAGGGTTAGAATTCGTGCTGATAACGTGTTGTAGGAAAATAGAATTGTGTGTTATCATTGATAATAGGAACCCTTTAAATAGGGAGTTACAAGGTACCCAAAAGGTAATAGAATCCGATTACAATTGAATACCTAAAACACATTCCTATTACAACTCTAAACCCTAGTTTGTAGAGGCACACATTATGTCGATATCCTTCAACAAAAACCACGATTAGTTAACTATGTTAGGCAGGTCATAGCTAGGGTCACTTTTCTTCAATTATTAATCGCTTTAGGACAATAGTTCTTGTTATATATTGGCAAAAGACAATCCTTTGATGGGTGCCAATAAGGAAAAAATCACACTTACTAAAACTAGTTTGAAAAGTTCAGTGGGAGATTTTGACGCCTCACTGACTTGTCCAGAATGACTACCCTATCATGAGCTAGGTACGTTGTATACATGCATCGGATTAGGGTTGAGTATATCTCTCGTGCTACTATTGTTTTATAGATGTGACCACTGCCATCCAAGAAGAGATTTCTAGAAATGGGTATCAGTAAGTTCGTTATATAGGTATTTTAGCTTGTGTAAGGATGCACAAGGCTAGTAAGTCCTGGCTCCGGTTCTGAGGGTGGGAGGGATGCATTAGGCCTAAAATAGCATATTATGTTTTGAACATTTGAAGGTATAAAATCTTACCTTAGAAGGAAGAATATAAAATAGCAGTTATCATCATGAATTCTTTCTATCTTTTGTGCTCAAGCTGGTGCAAAACGTGTAAGCTCTTTACTTGATCACACTACTATAGTCCGGTTTGTTGTTTCCTTTCCTAAATGATCAGAACATGTATAAATTCAGTATTTCATTAACCTATGTGAATAAGTATGTTGTTTCCTTTTTTCTAATCTCAGGTACATGATCCTAGCATTGACTGGTGAGAAAGGGTATAATTGAATTGCAGTGTTTCTGTTTTGGCATGTGTACCCCTCAGTGAACTATTGATCCATATGCAGTTGGAACTTGGAACTACTGTAAGAGAGCAAAAAGCTCCCACAGAAACTTCTAAAGCTAGACTCCAATGAGGCCATGAGAGCAGCAAAGTTTGCAAAGCTAGACTTCTTAAGTAAATTTCTGGATGTATATTGCTAGGAGAGTAGTGTTAGATGTACTCTTTTTGTAGATGAAAGATTACCTTTGCACAATTTATTTTGGTGCATGATGTGGATTATAACAATTTCTTCTATATATTGATCAACTACTATTAATTTGATCATTTTTTATTTCAGTTTCAGTATATACAATGCATTGAATCATTCTATTAGGACAACAATAATCACAAAAACTGTCGTATGTGCACAATAATCACAATGACCCAAAAATAAAAACTGTCGTCTGAATGTAAAATAGATAATGAATACTTTGAAAAACTGTCGTTTGAATGAAAGTCACACAACGGACATAAAATAAAGCGACCTCTGAATTGTAATCACACAACAGTTTCTAAAGTAGCCCGTCGTCTGAAGAATAGTCACGCAACAGCTAATGCTGTCGACAGGCTGCCGAGCTCTTCACACGACGGTTCCCTACAATCGACCTTCATCAGACGGCGCCTCGATATACGACGGTTTGCCTTCATATCAGACGACGGTTTTTAGCCGTCGTCTGATTCAATTTTTGTAGTAGTGGCTTGATGCTATTTTGTTTGGTATTTCATTTTGGTGTTTTATGTGTGTTATGAACTGCTTTTGGAACTAACACAAAATATCATTGTATTGAGACTTTATGCTTTTGAGGTTTTGAAACTAAAACTTACAGAATTTTTCTTTTTATTTTGCTCATTAGGTCATGAAACATCATATGCTCATTCAATAAGACAACGTCTGTCCCTATATGCAGAAACAATAAAATGTGATAGCTGAAGCAAATCATCATGTCATATATGATCTAAACAATAACACCAGGTCAAGTATGAGGTTTATTAGGCTACCGTGCTCTACATAGCCATTATAAAATGATGAAGTTTACATTGGACGAAAGCATAAGCCGGACATATAAAATGATGTCTCTGAATGTAACATCTGAGATGAAGAAGTATATGCTGAAAATGAAAAATAACAAAAATTGGTGCAGTAGTCTAATTTGGAAGCACAAAGCTATATCTCATGACATAGCTTTCACTATGGTACTCACATTTAATTTATTATATACACGTCTTCAAAAGGAAAGCTGGGCTTCGATATCAGAGTACCATAGTCCCCAACCAAAATAAGAAAAACATGTAAAGGAAGCCAAAGTCAGTTCAACACTACTAAAGACAAAACAGCGATATAATTAAGTTCCGTAGAGTGAAATCAGTAAATAGGTAAACTCACCTTGCTGCCGTGTCATCATAGCTCCTATTGGGTATCCTGAAGCATTGCTGGTAAGAACCACATATTTGACACTTCATAAAGATAATTTGACACGCACAAATATGAAGTAGACGATAGTGACGACAATTCCAAGCAAGAAATGAAATTTAAATCAAATTTCTATCTGCACATAACGTAAAGCTTCTCTAAGATTGGAGTGCATATATTAAAAAATTGATAACAGTAACCTATAGAAATAACCTACCAGATGTAAAATGGAAGGGATCATTCACAATACACAAACAGAACATAAGCCCCAAAACATTGGTTCTTACCAATTATAAAAGCACAATGCATATCTATATAGGGTTCATCGCCAGTAAGCAGTTCCCACATAACAATCCTAAATGAGTAAACATCAATCTACAAGATCAAAATAACAACACATGACAACTCGGAAGCTAGTCACCAATTTGAAGAGTCAATAATCATAAGAGCCTGAAACTTCAACATATGTAAAAAGCTGGCATCAGTATTACCTTTTCTGTCACCATATGACTTTTCCCACTAAAAGGTCAGGTGCCATCCAAGGCAGAGTTCCATGAACAGATCCAGACACTAATGTCTGTTGTTTGACTTTTATTTACAATCCCAAATCACCAATCTGAAGAATGCACATATGATGCGAGTCCCAACACATGCATGGTTAGAAAAACTATGGGTGAAAAGACACTACAACTGAAAAGAAGGTAATTAAACCAGCCAACCTTTCATACAGGCACTGTGGATCTCTCATATTTACCAACAGATTTTCACACTTCATATCAAGATGTACTATATTTTTTCCTTGCAGATACTCCATCCCAAATGCAACATCCATAGCTATAATCATAAGTTTATGACGATCAATTGTTCTAATAAAAGAAAGAAGAATAGATTCATCACACACCTGAGCAAACAGAACCTTGAAAAATCAACATTGCATCAAAACCCTATCCTTATCATGATTCATAACCATGGAGAAAACATAATGAAATGAGAAAGAAAAACTAAAAAGAGAAAAAGGTCTTGAGTATTTTCGGAACTCTGGCGCCCTTATAACTCTGATGACCACCACCCAATTTACAGAAATTTGTCTACAACAATTCATAGAATCAAACCCAATATACTTCAAGCGCACCAATATAGTGCTCGAAAAACACACCAAGTCGATAACTCCAAATGTTTCATCGAAGATTAGCCACAGAGCAAACAGCCATTAACTAAACTATATATATGATAAACCCTGCAGACTAAAACTTAAGTGCTTCCGTCTATAATCAAACTAGCTAAACCCCACTTTAATTCATCTTAATTTCATGGGAATATGAAAATTCTGATTCAAGACATGAATATCTCACCTAATATCAGTTTAAAGCTAATCATCCAACAAGTGAAAATCGGAACGAGTATTAATGAGAATGAGAATGACAAGCAACAGTAAAATCCCTAATTCAACCGAAAACGAAAGGAAAGAATCGAGAGGAGTACCTTCCTGAACTTCCTCGCCGGCGGTCTGTTCTCCAGAAACTTGAGAAAACATCCAGTCTCCAGACGTCGCCGAAGCCGCGAGCCACTCTCCACCGCCGTTCATTTCTCTCACCACTACTTATAATCGCGAAAAAGTTTACCGAATTTTGAAAAGCATGAATCAGAAATCTATCATGCGTCAATCTGAAAACCAAAGCGTGAATCTCACGGCGAGAATAGGGAACAAGTGGACAAGCACGGCGATGAGGTCGTAAATCATGACCAGAAAGATAAGGAACTTGAAGCCGGATGCGTCGCCGGAGCCGAGCCTCGGCGCCATTGTCACCGATTTCGAGCAGATAGCTCCCGAAAACTCAAACCTTAACCAAGCCTCCTACTCCGTCGCCACCACGATGTCATAAACTCCTAGTCCGATCAAACCCCGACGAATTCAGAAACAGTGATTTTATGATTCTTCCTTCGTGTTGGTATCCTATTGGTGCTAGGGATAGTGCTGCTGACTTTAAAGAGTTTGATTGTCAATTCGCACCGTTTTTAATTTAGCAGATAGGCTTATATTTTGATCGTGCACATACCTTGCACGTGGCCAGTCCAGATAGAGTTGTGTTGTCTAGGGTTTACTTATGTCTAGATCTTTGACAAGTGTCAAGATCTGCTAGCTTTCAGCTTAGTATAAATTATGTTAATGTTGTGGAGCAGCCATGAATGAATATCATCTTTCCTTCTTTTTAGCTTTGTTTTCTGTTTTCTTACATAATTAAGTTAGGAGCTAGTCTTCTATCAACTGGTATCAGAGCCCTCGATCTGAAGGCCATGGTGAAGCTGAAGGGAAGTGGAGCTCATCCTCCGGGTGGAGGTGTTGCTGAACTCTCCAATGTTGAGTTTGATCTACAGGTTCATAGGGATGAAACCACAGCTAGGCTTAATGCTCTCCAAGAGACTATGAGTGCTTATCAAGAGTCTCTAACATCATTTCGTACCGAGATGTTGGAAGAACTGAGGTCTATATAGGATAGATCTGACCACCCCATCCTAGATCCAAAATCCCAAGCATTGCAGTTTGGTTCCCTACCACCAACTTCGGGGTCACCAGCTCAAGCAGGTAGGCTAGAGTATGCTTCATCTACTTAAGGAGTTTTGTCGGCTACAAACACCGTGGCCACCAGTGGTAGTGTGTCGAGATCTCTTCGTAGCCACCCACTAAATCTGGGGGATAAAGATGCGCTACTAGGGTTTGCTAGCGAGTTTAACACTGAGACTGTGCCAATTACCTCTCATACTAGTACCACTGGTCCCCTATTACCGAGTCATGGTGAAGCTTTGATAAACAACGCTTCTGGGGTTGTTGTATCAAGTATCCACAGTGTTAATGCTGATGGGGGTGAATCTAGTTTGAATAGATCTCAGAATCATGAACAAATAACCCAAACTCACTATTACCAACATACGGGTTTTGGGACACAACCGTTCAACCTTTTTGGAGGGTCTTATCCCATAACCTTCCCACACCAAAGTACCCACAGTGGACCAGATCCCTTCACCTTGAGTTATTCAAGACCACATTCCCACTCCGCCGTTCACTTTGCTAGCTTACCTCCCCAACTTACCTTGCCTTACGCTAATCCTCATTACCAAAGTACCCGGTTACCATCACAAAATAGTTCACATACTCACCCTTTCACTACTCAGGTTCAACCTATATTTGCCACCACTACCACATCGTTACCATTGTTCAGCCAAACCCCAATACAACATCAGAGTTTTATTCCTATACAACAACATCAGTTGTACCCCCAATATCAACAAATTCAGCAGCAAACCCACCAGGCCTCTGACCCCAATTTGCCAACCATGAGACAAATGAAGCTGGAATTTAGTGTCTTCAGTGGGGGAGACCCTGTTGAGTGGCTAAACAAGGTGGAACAATACTTTGACTTTTATCAAGTGCCTGAAGAAAGGAAGGTGGCTCTAGCAACTATGGATCTCTCTAATAGAGCTGCTGACAGGTGGTACATGTTCAAAACTGAATTCCAAAAACACTTGGATGGGATTGTCTGACCTCCTGATGAGGGAGTTCAGTGGACATAATGTGGTGGACTACTAGGCAGCTTTGGCCAGGATGACTCAAGTGGGGAGTGTGGAAAACTACATGGACCAATTCACAAAACTTTCTAGAAGAGCCTCGGGATTCTCTCAACAGGTACTACTTTCATGTTTTATTGGGGGACTAAAGGACTCTATTAGAGCAGATGTTAAAGCTAAAAATCCAAGAACACTCTATGAAGCATGTGAATTAGCCAAAGTTTATGAAGAAAGAGAGTTGAACTTGAGGAATCAATCTAGGGGATCGTTCGAGAACCGGAACTATCAGGCAACTCCCCATAGACCAGGCAGCACACAGGTAGGAGCAACTGCTCAAATCCGACAGCCAACTACCCCAAATAGACAACCACCAGTGGCAGCTAATCCAGCTGGAGGAAATAGGAGGTTGACTCAGGCAGAATATCAAGAAAGAAGGGCTAGAAATCAATGTTTCTTCTGTGATGAAATCTTCAGACCTGGGCATAATTGTAGGAGGGGTCAAGCTATGATGGTCATAGAGGTGATACAGGAGGAAAGGGCGGAGAAGGAACACAACAACCCTGAGGGTGATGAGGGGGTCCAACCTCCAATGGTGGAAAAAAATGAAAATCCTGATCAGGACTTGCAATTACAGATGTTGGGGGACCTTAACCCCAGTACTATGCAGTTAAAGGGGTTATGCAATAAAAAGAGGGTGCATGTGTTAGTGGACTCTGGTGCTTCACATAACTTCATACATCCCAGCTTATTAAAAAATATCCCTGCCGAAGTCAAGCATATCAAACCACTCAGAGTTAGATTAGCAAGTGGAGACATCCTGCAAACTAAGAGACAGGTCATTGTGCAAATGCAGTTGCAAGATTATAATTTCAAAGCCAATTACTATGTGCTCCCTGTGTCAGGATGTGAGGTGATATTGGGGGCCACTTGGCTTAAAACTCTAGGAGACATAGTTTGGAACTTTGAACTTATGAGAATGAAGTTTGAGAGTTCAGGGAAACACCATATCTTGCAAGGTAAAATGGATACCCATGCAGCAGTTGTGAACTGCAAATCCATGGCTAGGTTCTGAGGAAGGAGAGAGAGGCAGTCATGGTCCAACTTAATGCAGTTTACCACTGGGATACCAAACCGAATGTACAACCGGAAATTCAGAACCTTATTTGCAAGTACTCTAGGGTGTTTGAGACACTTACTCAACTCCCTCCTGCAAGATGGAAGGACCACAAAATTGAGTCACTCCCTAATACAGCAGCCATTACTGTAAGGCCTTACAGATACCCTCATTTACAGAAAGAGGAGATTGAGAAAATTATCAGTGAGCTGCTACAAAATGGGATTATAAGGCCCAGTGTTAGTCCTTTCTCTTCACCTGTGTTATTGGTAAAAAAAAAAGACGGCACATGGAGGTTATGTGTTGATTATAGAGCTTTAAATGCTGCAACTGTGAAGGACAAATATCCCATTCCTGTAGTGGATGAGTTGTTGGACGAAATTCATGGGGCAAGTATATTCACCAAGCTGGATTTAAGGTAAGGATATCACCAAATAAGGATGGATGAGAGAGATATTAGCAAAACAGCTTTTAGGACTCATTCTGGACATCATGAATTTTTGGTGATGCCATTTGGCCTGACCAATGCCCCCTCCACTTTCCAGTCCATCATGAATGAGGTACTCAGGGACTACCTTAGAAAATTTATCTTAGTCTTCTTTGATGATATTTTAGTTTACAGCTCTTCATTAAATGAACATTTGAAGCACTTGGAGATGGTCTTTGAAAGGTTACAGCAACATTCTTTGCAGGTCAAGGAAAGTAAGTGTAGTTTTGGGGTCAAAGGTCGAATATCTAGGACATGTGATCAGTGCAAAGGGAGTTGCAGTAGACCCTGCAAAGGTTGAGTGTATAAAGCAGTGGCCACAACCAAAAACTCTTAAGGCACTCAGGGGGTTCCTTGGTTTAGCTGGTTATTACAGGAAGTATGTGAAGAGATTTGGAATGATTGCCAAACCTCTTACTGACATGCTAAAAAAAGATGGCTTTCATTGGAGTGAAAAAGCTATAGTTGCCTTTGAAGAGTTGAAGCAAGCCCTCATTACTACACCAGTCTTAGCCATTCCTGATTTCTCCAAAAAGTTTGTCATAGAGTGTGATGCTTCTGATCTTGGAATTGGAGCTGTGTTGTCATAGGAGGGCCATCCTATTGCATTCATGAGCAAGGCTCTAGCTCAGAGACACTTGCCATTATCTGTATATGATAAGGAAATCCTAGCTGTGGTGGCTGCAGTCCAACACTGGCGACCCTACATCCTTGGCCACCATTTCAAAATCTTCACTGATCACAAGACCATTGAGCATTTTCTGAACCAGAAAATCACCACACCAGCACAACAAAAGTGGCTCCTAAAACTGCTAGGCTATGATTACACTATACAATACAAGGCTGGGAAGAATAATGCTGCCCCTGACGCACTTTCTAGAGAGGCATGCTTAGCTTCACTATTGGGGACTTCTAGACCCGTACATGATTTTGTGGCTGAGATACAAAAAACCTGTGACTCAGACCCTGATACCCAAAACATTAGACTTTCACTCCAACAAGACCCTACCAGCAAGAAAATTTTCAGTTTGTACAATTCACGGTTATTCTACAAAAATAGGTTGTTTGTGCCTCAAGCTGATGGATGGAGGCATAAAATAATAGCTGAATTTCATGAGGGAGTAATAGGGGGCCATGCAAGGAGGTCCAGAACACATAAAAGAATAGTTCGGAGTTTTGCTTGGCCTGGTATCTACCATGATATTAAAGAGTTTGTATCTACCTGTGAAATATGCCAAAAGAATCACTATGAGTCCATCAAACCACCCGGCTTGCTACAACCCCTTGCCATACCGGAGAAAGGTTGGAGCCACATATCAATGGATTTCATTGATGCTTTGCCAAGATCTGAAGGTAAAACTACTATTTGGGTAATTGTACGTGGATAAACTGACCAAATATGCTCATTTTATTCCCTTGGCTCACCTCTATACTGCAGCTTCCCTAGCCCAAATTTTTGTGCAGGAAATATCTAAGTTACATGGCATGCCAGAGAACATCATATCTGACAGAGATCCTGTGTTCTTAAGCCTATTTTGGGAATCATTTTTCAAGTTGCAGGGTACAAAGTTAAGTAAATCCTCAACTTATCATCCACAGTCAGATGGCCAGACAGAGAATCTGAATAGAACACTTGAGCAGTACTTGAGATGTGTGGTTGGAGAGAAACCACACCAATGGGTTCAAGCTCTTCCCTGGGCAGAATGGTGGTATAATACTGCCTACCACTCTGCCATAGAAATGACACCTTTGAGGCACTTTATGGCTACCCTCCTCCTGCCATCAATCCATATTTACCAGGTTCTACAGCTGTGGCGCAAGTGGATCAGCAGTTAAGGGACATGGATGAACTGATGAGTACACTAAAGAGAAATTTTGCATCGGAAGAGATTGTCAAGTTACAGAAGTCAACCTGAACATGTGCTTTTCAAGTTACAGAAGTCAACCTGAACATGTGCTATATAATTTGATATTTTGCATCGGAAGAGATTCTGAAACCTGTTAGATTGTCTGTAGCCCAAAGATGATAAAAACATTTTGCTAGGCTTGCTTGATTGTCAAGAATTCAAGACATTTGCTCTCTCTATAGTTCACACAACTATAAACCATTTGTTTCCAGATTGCCCTTAAACAAAGCGTGGAATAGTTTGCAAGATTTTATACCACCTAATAATATATAGTAGCAACTCAAGCGGCATACAAATCATCTTGATTTTCATTATTAAACAAAAATGATTGTCTGTCAAAAAAATTGGGATCAAAGCAATGAGTTGATTTTCAAAACAAAATCCTACTGTGATTGAAGTTATCATTTTTCAACTTCTCATAGATTTTGGAAAACTGAAAAGATATCGGTTGCAAAGATTAGGAAGAAATCTGTACATTTGATGTGGACAATCATTTACTTTTCTAAGGTGTTACCTTATTTTGAAATGACATTATAATGCATATACACTTATTATATGTCTGAAAGTGTTCTTTATCAATTTATTACTATTAGATGCCAAATGAGTTCATTGCTGTTTTCTTTTTTATATTTAGTATATACTTAACTAACTGATAAATTTACTGTTTGCATTATCAGCTATACTTGAACCATTGAATCAACTTTTGTCATCAGAGGTGACCAACTTGGTAATTCTCTTGCTTTTTCAGCGAAAGTTTAACTCAGTACATCCATGTGAATATGGCAGAAGCTCCTCTACTTCAATCATACTTGTGCTTCGGTGCTTCCATTTTCCGTCTAATCGTTTGAATCGGATGGTTGGTTTTTGTGGTATTGTGGTTTTTGGACACACCACTTGAAAATCCCGTGCTTCTTCTGTGAATAGACAAAAAGATACACACAATTATCAACCAATCAATTAAAGAAACATGAACACAATCAATTGCCACACCTGTTCTACTTGTTCTCAACCCAATCGTCTCGTCACAAACTGGTTCCAATCAAAACGCAAAACACTGAATACAAAACAAAAAGAAACGAACGCCGATTATAACAACCACAAACTGAAAAAACCAGATAAAAACAACTACTAAATTGATATTGATTCCATCAAATCGAAATTTCACCAAGCTTAGATGAGGTTCCAATAACATGCATGAGAGCCTTTAGGGTTCAGTAAGATTCTGTTCATCAAAATTCAAACTCAGTGAGAAGTACTCCAGCCGAGCCGATGATGGAAAGACGATTTTGTCCTCCTTTTCCTTTTAATTACAAACGGCCATTCACCCTAGCCCGATCTTTTTCCACGCTTCTGTCTCCCAATACCCTAGATCTGCAGATAGAGAAGAACGATCCAGAGAGACAGAGAGATCTCGGGTGTGATAGAACTATAAAACATAGAAGCATACTAGAGAGAGAGAGAGCGAAAGAGAGCCAGAGAGAGGAAGAAGATCTGCGTTTCCGAAGAAGACTCCATCCGTCCGTACGGCCCGCCGCGATTCGGAGAAAGTCCCTCGCCCTCAATCGTCAGCCACTGCTCGACGGTTCTTATCCCGATCCCGCCCTCGACCTCCATCAAGGTAAACTTCCATTTATTCTCCTATTTTGTAACTTGAAAATCTCAATCTAATAAGTTGAATGTTGATGCTTAATTTTGATGTTGATCTGAATAATGTAGTGCCAAGTATGGGATAGGAACCAGTAGACGGAAAATGGAAGCACCGAAGCACAAGTATGATTGAAGTAGAGGAGCTTCTGCCATATTCACATGGATGTACTGAGTTAAACTTTCGCTGAAGACGTGAAAAAGCATTGCAAATTAAACCACAATACCACAAAAACCAACCATCCGATTCAATCGATTAGACGTAACTGAGGAAAAAAAAAAAAAAAGGAATTGCAAACCTATTACCCAAATTCATCTTCTTCTTTCACAGATTAAAACCCAATTACCCAAATACATCTTCTTCCTTCTCTTCTCGATTAGGTTTACAACTTCCCATCAATTGAAATGTAATCGCTGAATTGCAAACTATGTTGTTTAATTGGTGCCTTCAAGTTGTAGCTTGTAGCTTCTGAGCTTTCTCCAAAAACCCAATTGAAATTTGAAAGCTCCGTACGGTTCAGAGCGAGGAGAGTAAGGAGAGCGACTGAGCGAGAGAAAAGGAACGGAAAAAAAAGGTCGCAAACAGGAGAGGAATTTTTATATTTAGGGCAGATGGCAAGGCTGTGAATTATTACCAAAAAAGGACAAAATTGTAATTTCAGTCATCGGCTCGGCTCGAGCCGGTACTGTTACTAAGCTGAAGATGAACAGTGAATCCCGCACCCTCCTTTAATATATAGCATAATTTCGTGAAAGCTCAGGCTAGAATGAAAGGGTTCTATGATAGAAAGCACACTGAGAGGACCTTTCAGATTGGAGATTCGGTCTACTTAAAGTTACAGCCCTACAAACAACAGTCTATGCATAAAGATTCCTTTCACAAGTTGTCAGCAAGGTACTATGGCCCCTTTAAGATCATTCATAAGATTGGACATGTAGCTTATATGCTAAATTTGCCCCACACTACAAGAATTCACACTGTTTTTCATGTATCATTGCTCAAAAAGAAAGTGGGAAACTATGTGCAAGTTGCTGCTCAATTGCCACATTTCAGTGACCCCACAAACCCTAAGTGGGAACCTGCTGCTGTGTTGCAGGCCAGAATGGTCAAAAGAAGAGGGTCGGCAGCCACACAATGGCTGATTCATTGGGCTGGAGCCATGCCTGAAGAAGCCACATGGGAGTATGCTGATGATATTATGCACAGGTTTCCCAACTTTGACTCAGACAAGTGAAACTTGAGGACAAGTTTCTGTTGATGGGGGGAGTAATGTTATGATTCTTCCTTCGTGTTGGTATCTTATTGGTGTTAGGAATAGTGCTGTTGACTTTAAAGAATTTGATTGTCAATTCGCACCGTTTTGAATTTAGCAGATAGGCTTACATTTTGATCGTGCACATGCCTTGCACGTGGCCAGTCCGGATAGAGTTGTGTTGTCTAGGGTTTACTTTATGTCTAGATCTTTGACAAGTGTCAAGATCTACTAGCTTTCAGCTTAGTATAAATTATGTAAACGTTGTGGAGCAGCCATGAATGAATATCATCTTTCCTTCTTTTTAGCTTATTTTTCTGTTTTCTTACATAATTAAGTTAGGAGCTACTCTCCTATCAAGTGACTTAGATCGCGGCGATTGCAATCACATTATCAGACTGGGAATTTAGAGAGAGAGAGATTGGTAAGGGTCGAGGAGGATTCAGACGAGAACACGAGATTGGATAACGGGAGGGAGGGAGAGGTGCCAATGGCATCTTTTGTAATTACGCTTACTTTTAGTGGCAGGTTATTAAAAGGTGACCTTAATTATCATGTGAGATTCGTGTTATCTGAATTATAATACACTACACCAATTTTGGAATCAGACAACACATATCAGACGACAGCAAACATTTTAACTGTCGTCTGAAATAATCAGACGATAGCAAGAAATATTATGTTGTCTAAGTTTTCGAATCCAACAACAGTTTTTTCTTGGCTCTTGTGCAAAAGCATTTGAGACAATGGTTGATTTTTTGATGTTGTCTGAATGAGTCAATTCAGACAACAGTTATTATGTGATGTTGTCCAAGGTTCATTATACAATGGTTTATTTTTGCTGTTGTCTGATTATTTTCAGTCACACAACTGTTTTATTTTATTTTAAGTGTCTGTTGTCAGATACCTTTTAAGTCAATGCCTGCTGAAAGATGTTGTCTAATTGTTCTTATTCACACAACAGTTTTTAGGTTTCTATTGTGCTACTCTCTTTCAGACAATGTACTTGAGTTGATGTTGTCTGAGTTTTAGGGATGCTGGCGCCCTAGAATTGGCTTTTAAGGCTTGGTTAAATTTTCAAAATTCACTTCCCTCCGTTAAACCAAATTTTGGTGAAATGTTAGAGTAGTATATAAAGGAAAGGGAACCCTAGCATTTCCTCCTTTTCTCCTTCTTCCTCTCTTGGGTCGCACACGCCTCTCTCTCCCTCTCCTCTTACCTTCTATTCTCTTTCCCTTCCACTTCTCTCTGCCATCGTCGGAGAACACCATTTTTGGCCACCAATTCACGACACCACCCTTGGATCTACTCCTCTACTCAAAGTATGACGTCGTTTTGAAATGGATTGAAAGCATTTCTAGGTCGCGACCCTAGAGCGTTCGATTGTTGGAGAGCCGATTTCAGCCCTCTCTCTTCCAAAAGGTAGCAAATACGATCCCTAACCCATAGTTCGAGTTAAGAGTTCGATTTCGATTTGCAGCAGTCAATTTGAAGGTATTGGAGTTCGATTCACAGCAGGTCATTTGAAGGTATGATTCCAATTGATTCCATTATAAATCTTGAAAATAGTGTTTGAACTTTGAACTTTGATTCGCAACAGGCTATATTTATCTGGGTTTGATTTGTTCTCGTGTAGACAATCATATATGTATCTGGATCTAAGTAAATGTCTTGCTTTTGGGCATCATTTGTTGATGGGTTGATTGCATAACTACTATTTCTAGTATGAGCTGTTCAAACTTACGTGATCTTGGTACTTTGGTTACTGGAAATCCTGGCTTCATTGACTATAGAGTGGCTCCTCTGTCAAAATTTGGGAACTACTCATGTCAAAATACAAGTGGAGGACCAAGGATAACTCTTAGGTGAAATAGTTGTCAACCAATTCAAGACAATATGTATATTTCCTGGCAGTTCATTGATCTTCCTGATAATCCTACTGCTGTTGTTGGATTTCAGTTCAATCTTACTACAAGGAGTCATGCTAATAAAAGACATCTGAGTTTTGTTACTGGAACCCTAGAGAATAGAAGTACTTTGGATGATAGACTAGTTACATTCAGAGGGAGTAATACAAATATATTGAAATTCAGTTTATTTACGCGGATATACCATAATCTACATGATCTAAGGCTCATCCAATCTTTGTTTCATGCGTTTGTACTGGGTTCATTCTTTAATGACACAAGTCAGCTCCAAGCATCCCTTCAAAGGCCTAAGGATGGAATACTTAACACCACATTGTACATCAACTTCCTCTCTGACTACATTGTGGAGATAGATAAGCAAAATATTATGGGTCCTGGTAGGAAACATGTGCTTCCTTTAAGTAAACAAGATCCATCCTTTCAGTATAATTCTATGTTAATTCTACCCATAGTAACCTGCAATTTTTGTGGTTCTGTTTGTTTTTATTTGATCTTTACTTCTCCTTTTCAGCTGTTGCAATCTTTCCTTAATCCCAATATGGCAACAGATGATTTTCTTGTTGCCACATGTCTTAGTTGAAGTTCAGTTTTTAATTTATGTAATGTTATTGCTCTCTTTATTTGTATGTTACGATCTAATTTTTTCTTCTACCTTAAAATGCAGTGAGCTTCCTTGCTGATCTTGGCGGCTTGTATTGCATCTCCATTGTCATATTTTTCTACCTTCTGGTGCAAGTATGATACTTGACCCTCAAAGTTTTGCTTTGTTCTTCATCACTATTTTCATGCTTACGAAAAGTTTCAAAGGACACATAATGGAAAAATCTTAGGTTGCAACCAAAATGAAGATAATGTCAATAGGGCAACCAAAATCTTTGATTGTTTTCTCAAAACCAAAAACCCAAAAATCATTGTCTTCTTTATTTCTTTTGTTTATGTTTTCGCAGGTTTCTGTGCTCTATTTTCTTTTCATTAATTAGCATAGAAAAATGATCTCCAAAATCCCTAAAATTTACCAGTATCCAGTTTAGTGTGTCAGCTTCATGTTTATAAAATTTTATTTAAATCGAAGTAGCTTAGGTTAGGTTTTTATTCTCATTTTGGTTTCAGGTCAGAGTCATAGTTAATTTGTTTTGTGTTCATTAGATTAGTTGTTATTCAATCTTTCTGTGGGTAATGATCTTTGCTTCAACCTGAATTGGGTTCTTGCCTAATTGCATTTGTGGATGTGGATTTTGTTATTGAAGGTATGCTTTGGATGTGAATGTGGAGAGGGCAAAAGATGTTCTCATGCATAAAAGGCTATTGCATATGGCACATGACCCTGCCACTAGAACTTTTGGCTGAAATGTTAACCTTTATGGGTAATGAAACTGATTTATATAAACAAATATAATTTTCTGGGTAGTGTGAACTAGCAATAATTGCAAATGTGTCAAGGTTTCATTTTCATAAATTTAACTCATAATGTTTATTATCGCTGCCTTATGTAGTGGCCACTTGGGTTATTATTTAGAAGTAATGGTGCCCAGACATGTAAACTATGTGCTTCGATGCAGGTTCGTCATGATATTCCTATATAACTTCTATAAAAGTTGTTGTAATGCCAGAGAAGCTCTCCTACTGTTCCTGGACGAACTCATATTTTTTTTATTTTATCTGCTTTAACAGATGAAATGCAATGAGGACTTGTTTCTTTTTGTTGAAGTACATAGCACAAATTGACAAGCATTTTACGATCAAGGGCTTTTGCGTTATTTTTTTATATGATTTCCCAGTTTATCAGTCCCGAGTGTACGTAAAGTATTTCATTGACTTGTGTCAATCTACTTTTTATAAGTGCTTTAGTATTTGATCATGATACTCTCAATACCTTGACAGTTTATTAATTGCATCTACTTTTCTTTCCTTGCAATGATTTTGCTTACACTATCTTAGTGGTACAATACTAAAGGAATGGGCTTCAAGCTTGCAGTGATTTTGCTTACAACTATCTTGGGAGATCGACCAAATTGTATTCTTTTTTATTATCATTAAAGCTCATGAAACTTGAAAGCTTGTTAAGCTAATGAAATAGATATAGGCACTTGGGCAAGCTTAATTCCTGTGTAAATGTTAGGATGAATACTGCTGATGGAATGAAATGGTTTTTGGAATCAAGGATATGTTGTTCAATTGTACAGAATGTATATCTTCTTTTCTATCTTAGACAATTCAATATCAATCGCAAACCATTGTCTAACTAACGAACATAAAGAAAAAAGAAAGAAAAAACTGTTGTCTGAAGCAATGACACAAAATAGCATTAATAGTTTTCCTATTGTCTTGTTCAAAGTCAGTCAATAGTATTCAATTACATTGCTGATCTACAAGCTTCATTCAGACAACAGTTTTTATACAAATCAATGTTCTCTAAATATTCATTACACGTCAACATTCTTCCAGGGTTTGCCAACTAAAATTACTTTGCACAAGAGTTCCGGTACCAATTGTTGTTGTTCTTTGTGGTATTCAGACAACAGACGGTGTAGTTGTTTGAGCCCAAAAGTAATTTTGGCAAGATTCTTTGAGTGGATTTAGCATAGCGGGCCGATACCTGCGGCCCAAAAAAAAGCCTACTTGGGTTTGGGTTACAACTTCACCCATTCCATAATCCATAAGGAAAACGAGCCCTTATTGGAGTCAAGTAGCGGAGATTGAATAGGAAACTTCAATCAATAATCCTTCTATGGCAAAGAATAGTCGAAAGCCTACGTATAAATACCAAGTTTCAAGGACGAATTAAACACAACTCTTAAATCAACTAATCGCACAGATTATCAAAGCCTCTCTGGAGCAAACCTACCTGCAACCTCGTTGCAAACCAGCTAAGCAAGGGTAACGACCTCGCAACCCAGCGAAGCTAAAGTCACGCTTTAGCAAAACCCGTGCTTTCTCCAAACTTCCCAGTGATTGCTCTACTCAACCTGCAACGTTTGAGTATCGATTCGGTGTAGCGAAGAGATCACAACCAAAGCCCTTACTCGTAAGGCAATAAGTCCTTTTCCGAAAGGCAGAGAAAAGAGCCTTGTGAAGAGGTTGGTGCTCTCCTCGTCCACAATGCTTGATTCAAGAAGTCAGGTCAAGGGACTCCTCGACGACTGCACCCCACAGTGCTGGCATGCCTGCGCAATCACACGCTCAAAAGAGATAGTTTGCAAGCCAACTGGTTTTGGAGCCAAACATTTTGGCATGCCCAGTGGGACTTGTGCATAGCGTTTCTTCGTGAATGTAACCGTTGGGAAGTCAAGCGAAATACCTTACCAAAAGGTTTACGCTAACTGCTCAAAGCATAAGACCTCCAGTTACAGACCGCATTCTCGTGTGGACTGTCGTGGTCTTTTTGAAGAACAAGTAACTTAAAGGTTTTCTCACCCCCAATCACCCGACATGTCGACTGAACTGGGAGCGAGTCACCCGCCCGCTGCTGAGGATCAGAATGTCACTACTAACTAGGCAAGTGAGCCTGTTAACACTACCGTTGTCTCCAATGCTGCTGAAAGTGAAGAAAGAGAGGCTTTTGTTCCGAAGCCTATTCCAGAGGGAGAGACCTTTGAGGAAAAGCTCATGATCATCATGGAGAATAACAAGACACATCATAAAAAGGTGGCTGCTAACTTTGACAGGGAAATCGTGAGGACAGACCAGCTCATACGCGAACTAGATCAGCGCATTGCCCAGCGTGCTGAGGATACTAAGCAACAAATTGCACGATCTGAGAATGCAGTAAGGGCCCATGCCAGAGGTATCGCCGATGAGCATAGTCAGTGCTAAAAGGAAGTCATGGAAGCTATCGCGAGCCAAGCCAAGCAGACCGCATTAGATTTGGCAGGTCTTCGTAAGGATGGTTCTAACCTTGCAACAGAGGTCACCATGTAGAGAGCCGAGTTGAACCAGGCTAAAGAGGTATTGAACAAAGCTTTAGGGGATCCTAATGCCATCCTCAGGTCACTTGGCCACCCCTCTGGTTCTGGTAAATACATACCACCAAATGCTCGGGAGAAAGCAAGCAGCAGTACGGCTACTCCATCGAAAACGGCTACTGCCGCGTCAACCAAGAATAAGGAAAGAGCCTTGGTGATCGGTGGTAACAAGGCTATTCCACCAGCCCCACAAAAAGATAAGATTCAGAAAATCGGTGATGCTACTGTTGACGATCCTGTTGTGTTTACTCAGTACGACAGCGACGGGGCGAAGAATGTCTATCATGAACTCCCAGACAATTACTATGGCATTGTTCAGACAGGCAACACAGTCAAGATAACAGCTCTAGTAAAGAATGTACCCATACCAGCGGTAACTCTTCAGTAAAATGCTAATCCTCAGACCATTCGCCTCGGAGAAGGAACAACGACTGCTAGCCAGGCTATACCCCTGCAGAATGCCCTCCAGAAAGTGGCAATACCTCCCTTTTGTCCGGGCTATGTCAGAAGGGAAGAGGTTGAGGAGATGATCAGGTTGGCTAACCCTAGGGCCCACCTAGATGGGGTCTATGAGGGATCGTTCCTGCCGTATATAATGCTCGCGCCTTTTCCCAGAGGCTATAAAAATATCATATTCTCTACTTTTTCAGGAGAGGATACTGAGGACGCGGTAACCCATCTGGCCAGGTTTAAGGTGCAGTGCTGCAAGTTCCAGAACGATGACATCCTCAAGTATAGGATCTTTGGCACTTTTTTGTCTAACGCGGCTTTTAGATAGTTTTCTAAAATGCGACCAGGGTCAGTGATTGATTGGCCAGCCATGGAGAAGCTCTTTCGAGAGACTTTTGGAGCTATTGAACTGGAAGTTGACTTAGCATATCTCACCCAGATGGCCCAACAGCCCATCGAGTCTGCTGTCTCTTATCTCCAACGCTTTCAAATCCAGAAGGCCAAATTGAGCATGATATTGCCTGAAAGGGAGTTGGTTAAACTGGCAATCAAAGGTCTGGGGCCACGCCAACGAAAGAAGTAACATGGCAGCATGATTCAATCAATGGGAGAGCTTATCACAGAGGTCGATAGCTTCGAGCACCTCCTCAGAGAAACTGACGCTAGGAAAAATGCGTCCAAAGGGACATATGTGCCAGGCAAACACCGCACCGTAGCAGTGCTGAGCTACCAGCCGACTACTTATGATCCTTACTACCACCGTCCTAGTGAAGAAACGTTCCAGGATGAAGAAGAGGAAGAGGAAAATGATGTCTCTGCTTTTGAGCTGACAGGAAGGAACAACACAACCTTGAAACAACTGAAGATATCCAAAGAACCTGTCAAACTCAAATCTGTGGCCTTCACCAAACCTGAATTCGCGACGTATACATATGATGCCAACAAGGCACATGAGATTTTAGATGACATGATCGCCGTGAAGATGGTGAAGACGGACTTTGGACCTTTTCCTCGTCCAGATCAGCTAAAAGGTAAAAAGTACTGCAAATTCCACAACTTGTGGAATCATGATACAACCGATTGTGTGAAGCTGAAGGATCAGATTCAGGTATGGCTCAATAATGGTAGTTTGCAGGTGGAAGCTCCAGTGAACGCGGCAACGCTTGTAGATCTGAACCCTTTTCCCGACACCGGAGTCAACATGGTTGATGTGAACTGGCCCAAACAGAACTAGAGGAAACCAACCCTTGACTTGGCCACCAGGGAAAAAGAAGAAAGTACAAATGATGTCCCGGGGAAAAGGAAGGCCAGACCAGTCAGCGAAGCCTCACCAGTGGTCCTTTATTCGTGATGCAAGGAAGAATGTCGCATCCAAGTGTTACGCGAAGAGGTTGAGCAAACATTTCTCTTTGGCTCTTTCCCGCCAATCAAGTGGGCTACACCGTCGCGAAATTATCAACCTTCGAGCCCAAGAGCAAGAGACAAAATTGAGTCACCATCATCCCCAAGGGACCCCAACTTGTTCATAAAGCTGAAGGCAGCTGCAGCAGATCAAAAGCAAAATGACAAGGCTGGGAATGAACATAGAGATATCTTGACCAAACCGTACATTCCACCTTCTTCCACGACTTCCATCAAGGAAGGCAAGTGGTATACCAAAGCGAAAGGGAAAGCAGTAGAAATCAGTCCTTCCAAGAAAAGAAAGCTGCAACGTAGGTTTGGAGAAGCCAAGGGAACGCTAGAGGTCCTGGATCAGGATCTGATCAAACCCTCGCAACTGGTCAAATCTGCTGAGCAATATCAGAGGGAGATAGAGGCATTAGCCGCTAAGCCATTGGTGGCTCCCCGCAATTTTCAGACGCAAGCACGCTCGGAGTCAGGGGCTTCTAAGCCTAGTGTTTTCTGCAGGATCACTGAAGAGCGAACACCTCCACCAGCTAGAAGGGCAAGCTCATCAACTAAGCGACTGCATGTCAAGCGCAGGTTGTTTCGCGAGGAACCAGATATCAAATCCTCGGTCTTTGAGAGACCTGGGGGCAAGGACAACACTGCAGAAGCTTTACAATGGAGACCTAAAAAAGTCCAAAGTGTAGTGGTCGCGCCCCCAAAACAGAGTACAGCAGGGGAGGTGGTACAGGAACACAAGCAGTGTGAGGTAAAAGGCCTTACGGAAGAGTCATTGGTAGACCGTTTGGGAAAGCAGTTCAACATCGACATCTCGCTTGACAAGCCCAAGCTCAACCTTGGGGAGGACATGGACGAGACAGATATAGTTGATACCTCTTGCAACATGGTTTACGTGCTTCTGGCGAAGTACGCACTGCTAGTCTCTGGGTAAGAATGTATTGAAACTGAGGAGAACAGTGAACAGCCTCTACAAATTACTTCAGTGGCAACGACACCTGTCGAGGAGGCTGTGTTACTGGCAACAAAGGACGCCAACGTCAAGGAGTTCTTCATGAGCTTTACAAGGCCAACCCCAGCCATGGTTCAACACATGAGGCCTCTGTACATCACGGCAGAGATTGGTGGTACCAAGGTTGGCAAGATCATGGTTGATACTGGAGCAACAGTCAATGTTATCACAACAAGAACCATGCATTTACTTGGGATTAAGAAAGAGAAGATACAGTCTACATCTCTCACGCTCAAGAACTTCGCGGGGACTGTAACGAAAACATTGGGTTTATTGTTCTTGCGTGTCAAGGTAGGCCCCGCAGAGGGCATTTATGCTTTCTTCGTGAACTACTGCTACGCGGCTTACAGTGCCATTCTAGGCAGGGAATGGATCCACCGAAGTTACTGTGTTTCGTCAACTCTTCATCAGGAACTAATAATGTGGAACAGGGTAACAGACAAAGCTGAGGTGGTTAAAGCGGATCCTCGCCCGTTCTCTGTTTCCACGAATTATGTAGATGCCAGGTACTCCTTGGAGCCTATTACTCCATTGCAGGTCAGTGGCATCGATGACAAAGGCCGCCCCATAGGGGTGACGACCTCTGAATTGGCATAGTAGGGGCTCACGCTCCAAAGGAAGGCCTGGCCACTCTGTGCCCAAACCCTTAAATGATTAATGGATCACGACCTTCCAGAGGAAGGCATAGAGGCCTTCCACTCGCTGTACGAGAGACTATCCTCATACCTAGACGACTTTCTGGAGGCCATGTACGCCGAGGGGCTGGCAGCTCAGCAGACGCTGGTGAACCCCGAGACACTGGCACTGAGTCAGTCCGAGGTTCCTGTGGTGCTGCCTATGCCGCACCACTCCCATCTTGGTGAGGATGGTCTGCCGGAAGTGCAGACGGGGACCCAAGCGGCTGGCTGGGAGAGGGGAAGCGTTGCGGCTGGGCAACAGAAGGAGCGGATGCCTGCTCAGAGGCGTGGCCCTCAAAAGGGGAAAGTGGTGCAACCGGCAGAGCCGCCAGTGAGGGTGACAAGGACCGCCGCCGGGAACCAAAGGGCGCTGGAGAGAAAACGCCGGCAGGTTGATTCTCCTGACGAGGAAGAGGAAGAGGAGGTTGAGGTAATCGGGGCCCGTCGACAGAAGAAGGCTCGCCAAGCCCCTTCGAAAACTGTTACGGTAGAGGGAGAGGCGCCCGCCGTTAGTGATCTGGACTCGTTTGCCGAGTACGCTGCGTTCATGACAGATGGTGAGCGGGAGTTCCTCTTCCATCTATGCGAACGGCTAGGGTTCGGCGGCCTAGCGGGTATCTCGCGCCCCACGGCAATTGACCAATTGCCCTTCAGCTCGGCGTTTGGTCAAATATCGGCGGGACTGCATGACATGTTCGTGGCGGCGTCGAAGCGGCCCCTGATTGAGGGGGAGCTCAGGGATGAAATCCAAGGTCTCCAGAGGGAGTTGGCAGAGGCGAAGGAGAAGCTGGCGGAGGCGGAGCGGGGGTTTGCCAAGGCGGAATGTGACTATGCCGACGTCCGCGGTAAGCTCAACGTAGCCATTGAGCGGGACTTGGAGAGGAATGAATATGTCTCCAAGTTGGAGCAAGACATCGTCCTGCTGCAGGAGCGGATAGCCGCCAAGGATAAAAAACTCATTATTGTGCAGCGGGAGTCCGCCGACAGAATGGCTGAAGTGAAGCGGCTGGGGGGTGAGGTTACCCAGCTGAGGGCTGAAGGGAGTACCGCTGCGGCCGCCGCCGTTGAGGCGTTCAAGCAGTCGGCGGAGTTTAAGAAGGCAATGACCGAGTCGGCGAAGGCTGGGGCCCGAGCAAATATAGACATGCTGAAGCAGAAGGGCGCCATTGACTTCGCCAAAGCGTCATAGCCTGACGCGCCGCCGGCTGAGAGTATCCCGCCGGAGACAGACGTGCCTGCCCCAGACGGAGGTGCCTGCTCGGGCAGCGGAGAAAGTGGCGCTCATCTGGCGGAAGGGTCCCAGCAGACTCCCCACCCCACCCCGTCGGAGGTGTCACGTGCCGGATTCCTGGAGGCACACACCCGGGCGGATGGTACCATGGAGACCCCCAGTCCGACGGCGCGAGGGTCCGACCAAGCGAGTCGATCGATCGTGCCGCCGCCCGCCGAAGCAGAAAATGTAGAAGGCAACCCCTGAAGCCGGCCGAGGCCGCTGGAGACTTTCCTACTTGTTTTTTTTTTTGTTTTGTTTTGTGGCCGCTGAGTCACGACAACTTGTAAAGAATTTTGAAAGTGAAATAAATTTCTGAATTGGTTTGGCATGATGTGTTTGCAAGTGCTAGTGTTTTGAGTTATATATATTTCTTCTATCGATCAATGAAACATTAAAGGAATTAAGATTGGTCCAAGTGCACCACGTAGCGGACGAAGTCCGCCGACGATTGCTGGCGTTGCCAGTTGCCCTCAGTACTAGACTTGGTAACAATGGTTTGAATAATTCCTCGTTTCATTGATAACTGACGGATCAGTGTACAAAAGTGGGGTAGTACCCGTTGGGTAGCTTCCCTTAGCTAAATATTTGAACAAAAAATTTAGCTAAGTCAAGATGCTCTTGGGTAGCGGTTTGACTATTTGTAGTAATACCGAAGGTGTTCAGTATTCCAAGGGTGGGTCGATGTGACGCCGTCCTTGTCCATTAAGTAGAAGGTACCTGGGCTAACGACTTCCACAATTTTGTACGGGCCTTCCCATGTTGGGCGGAGTTTTGTTGGTGGCGGGATGACTTCCTTCATGACCGAGTCCCCCAATTGAAGGTTCCGGGCCTTGACCCTGGCGTTGTAGAAACGCGATACCCGTTGTTTGTTTTGTAAATTGTGTAAATGGGCCTTGTGTCTTTTTTCCTCTAGGAGGTCCCTGTCCAAGTTGACGCCGTTGCTGTTGGTCTCTAGGCAGTAGCCGTTGACCCTAGCTGTGGGTTGAGTTACCTCAATAGGAAGGACAGCTTCTGTGCCGAACATCATACAAAAAGGAGTTTCGCCGGTGGCGGTAGTTGGAGTTGTCCGGATGGCCCATAGGACCTCTGGAAGTTTTTCCGCCCACAAACCCTTGGCGTCGTCGAGCTTCTTTTTTAGCATCTTCTTGATTATCTTGTTTGCTGCTTCGACCTGGCCGTTGGTTTGGGGATGGGCGACAGATGCAAAACTTAACTTGGTGCCCAGGTTGGCGGCAAATGAGATGAGTTCCTTATTGTTGAACTGTGTGCCGTTGTCTGTAATGATTGTATGTGGGACGCCATAGCGGCAGTAGATATTCTTCCAAAGGAAGCGAATTACCTTTGCGGTAGTTATTGCCATCAGTGGCTCCGCTTCTACCCACTTACTGTTGTAGTCGATGGCGACAATGATGTACTTGAACTGGCCCTTGGCGGTTTGGAACTTTCCCATCAAATCAAGGCCCCACGTGGAATGAATCCATGGGCCGATGATGACTGACAGTGGTTCCGCCGGCGCGTGTGGGAGATCTGCAAACTGTTGGCATTTGTGGCAAGACCTCAAAATCCGCCGGGCGTCATCACCAAGCGTGGGCCAGAAGTAACCTTGTCGCATTGTGCGGTTAGCCAAAGATCTGGCGCCTGAGTGGTTTCCGCATTCCCCGCCATGGATTTCTACTAGGACGACCTTTCCCTCCTCTGGGGTTAGACAGCGGAGGTTGGGATGGGTGAATCCCTGGCGGTAAAGCTTGCCGTCCTGGATGTTGTAGCGGGTTGCCCTGCGCTTGAGCTGTCTTGCGTGGACTTTATCTTCTGGCAATATGCCGCTGCGCTTGTATGCAATGATTTCGTCCATCCAGCTGGGATTGACCTGAATGTTGAAAATCTCCGCCAGGGTCTTTGTGATACTTGGCTTGTCAAGGTATTCCACCCTTGTGTCCGCTGGACTCTGATGTGGTTGGGCGGTTGCCAGTCTCGCCAGTGAATCAGCCTTAGCATTCTTTTCCCTGGGGATTTGTGTGATGGAGTGAAATTTGAACTTTTTTAGCAAGGTTTTGACATACCCCAAATATGCCGCTAACTGCTGGTCCTTGGCCTGGAAGCTGTCGTTGACCTAGTTAACGACTAGTTGCGAGTCGCTGAATATGTTGACGCTGTCAGCTCCTGAGTCAATGGCGAGGAGTAGACCGGCGACAAGTGCCTCGTATTCCGCCATATTGTTTGAAGCTTTGAAGTTGAATTTCAATGCGTACTCCGCGTTCAGTCCCCCGGGTCCTGTTAAGATGACTCCGGCGCCGCTGGCCTTGGCGCAAGCGGAGCCGTCCACGTGCAGGTTCCAATCTGACCGTAGGGGAGTTGCCTCCTCACCGTTTACTATTTCTGTTCCGGGCTCTGTTTGAGTACCGGGTTCCGGCTGACGCTCAGTAAGTTCAGCGATGAAGTCCGCCACTGCCTGGCCCTTCATGGCGGTTCTTGGCTTGTACTCTATGTCGAATTCGCTGAGCTCGATGGCCCACTTACTGAGGCGCCCCGAGTGTTCAGGGTTCTGCATCACTTGCCTCAGCGGTTGATTGGTTAACACATGGATCGTGTGAGCCTGGAAGTACTGCCGGAGGCGTCTGGCGGCAACGATAAGTGCGAGGGCCAGTTGCTCCAACGGTGAATATCTTGTTTCTGCTCCGTTCATGCCTCTGCCGGCGTAGAACACTGGGAGCTCATCCTGGCCCTCCCCCCAGACAATGGCGCAACTTATCGCAGTTGCCGAGACCGCTAGATAGATGAACAGTATTTCTCCTTGCACAGGGACAGAAAGGAGAGGGACTGCCGCCAGGTATTCCTTTAGGCCTTGGAACGCCGCCTGACACTCTGGGTTCCAGTCAATGACCTTCTTGTGAGTTGTTTTGAGGAGTTTGAAGAATGGGGCACACCTATCAGTTAGTCGAGAGATGAATCGAGAAAGGGCGGTTAGCTTGCCCTGGAGGCACTGGACGTCCACCTTATACTCGGGGTTTGCCAGGTTAAGGATGGCCTGTACCTTATCCGGGTTAGCCTCGATACCTCGCTCGCTGACGATGTAACAGAGAAATTTGCTAGCGGTGACTGCAAAGAAACATTTTTCTGGGTTGAGGCGCATATCATAGGCCAGGAGGATGGTTACTATGATCCTGAGGTTTGCCACATGTCCACTGGCCTTTATGCTCTTAACTAGCATGTCGTCCACGTAGACCTCGATGATTTTGCCCAGATGCTCAGCGAACATGGCGTTCATCAACCGCTGGTAAGTTGCTCCGGCGTTCTTCAGACCGAAAGGCATGACATTGTAGCAGTAGAGGCCTTTATCGGTGGTGAAGGTGGTGCATTCCTGGTCGCTGGGGTGCATCCTGATCTGATTGTATCCGGAGAAAGCGTCCATCATACTGAGGAGCTCGTGTCCGGCAGTTGAATCGACTAACTGATCGATACGAGGTAGCGGGAAACTATCCTTTGGGCATGCCTTGTTGAGATTTTTGAAGTCGACGCACATCCGCCACTTGCCGCTGGGCTTTTTTACCATTACCAAATTTGAGATCCACTGGGGATAGATGACTTGGCGGATGAACCCAATGTCCTGTAGTTTGGCGACCTCCTCTCCGATTGCCTGGTACTTTTCCTCATCAAAGGCCCTCCGCTTCTGCTTGATAGGGTAAAAGGAGGGTTTGATGGTCAGCTTATGAGTGATAATTTCAGGGGAGATACCTGGCATGTCCGCGTAGGACCATGCAAAGATGGCGGCGTTGTCACGCAAGAATTGAGTGAGCTCTGCCTCCACCTCTGGATCCAGTTGGGCGCCTATGCGGACTGTCCGCTCAGGGTGTTCGTCTGAGATGCAGACAACCTTTAATGATGTGCCCGGGTTGACCGGCTCCTTCCTTACATATTTCTCCTCCTCATCCCTAGGATCCTCAAAGATGTTTGGTGGCGGTGCCTCGTTACCCACTGTCAGAATTTCATGGCGGCGCGCTGACCGCGTTATAGTCGTTGAATAACATTCTCGTGCCAGCTGCTGGCTTCCCCTCACACAGCCCGTGCCGTTGGGTGTGGGGAACTTCATGAGAAGCATGTACCCGACAATGATGCACTTGAGCTTGTTAAGCGCTGGTCGACCAATGATGGCGTTGTATGAACTGACACAGTCGACGATAATGAACTCCGTATGCACCTCCGCCATGCATGGACTAGTGCCAATAACCAAGCGCATGTAATCCGAACCTAGCGGTTGTGTGACGTCGCCGGAAAAGCTGAGCAGTGGCTCGTGATCCTGGAGTAGTTTTTTGTTTCGCTTGAGATGGTCGTAGCAACCGCTGAAGATAACGTTGACAGCGGATCCGCTATCCACCAAGATTCTCCCCACTGAGAATTTGCCAAGAATGGCATCGACCAAGAATGGGTCATCGTGGGGTAAATGCATTCCGCGTTCCTCCTCCTCTGAGAAGGTAATAGGTTCCCAACCTGATCTTGGGAGTTTGGCGGATCTTTCGTAGCGGATGTTGCAGACTTCCTTCGGATGATTAGCGCGTGCATAGCGCTTTCTTGCCCTGTGGGACATGTTGGTGATTGGAGCACTGCCATCGATGGTGTTGATGCGGCCCAAGGTCTCGACGTTGGCAATTACTGGTGGTGGTTGGCGTACCCTGAACTGTTCCATCTTGCCGTCACGGTACAAGGTCTCAACGGCTGTTTTGAGAGCATTGCAGCTATTGGTATTGTGGCCGCTGTCCTCGTGGTATTTGCACCACTTGCCGGTGTTCCTGGGTTTACCCGTTTTTGGGTATTTTGGAGGGGGTGGCGGTGGAATCAGATCCTTGCACTGATTATAGATATCTTCATATGAGGCCGTTAAGACCGTGAAAACTGCATACCGCTGCGAGGACTCCGCCTGCTTGTTGCGGTTATCTCCATGGGTTGGGCGGTTTCCCCTGTTGTAATGCTGGTCCTTCTGCCGCTTGTTCTGGTGGTGACCCTGCTGCCACTCCCTTTTCTTGTCAGTTGGTTGTGCTGGGGGGGTTTTGTTATCGGTTTCCTGGTGACTGGAGGATGGTTGTGTTGACTTTGTTGGCGTTGCTGGTGGTGGTGGGGTTTCTCCATATGTGATGAATTCCGCCTGGGCGTGAATGACCGCTTCACTCATGACGTGGTCATACGTCGCATTGGGATGACTGTAATTGAGGTGATAGAGGAACGGTCCCTTGAGAAGTCCCTTCCTGAAGGCCGTTGATGCCATAGTTTTGTCTAGGTCGCGGCACTGAGACGCTACCGCCCGCCACCTTGTGACGAAGGCCTTCAGTGATTCGTCCTCCCCCTGCTTAACGCTGAACAGCTGACTTGTGTTGTGATGCCTGGCGGACAATAAGATGAAACGAGAGAGGAAAGCGTGTGATAGTGCATGGAATGAGCCGACAGAACCTGGCGAACATTCAAAGAACCAGTTCATTGCCTCGCCATCCAGCGTTTCGCTGAACAAATGGCACAAGGTGGCGTCGTCGAAACCCTTGTTGTTGGTGACCTTCTTGAAGGTGTCCATGTGGACGAAGGGATCGGACAATCCGCCGTAGTGCGGCATCTTTGGGGTTTTTGCATATGCTGGTCTGACAGCCTGCAGAATTGCAGCGGAAAAGGGCCCGGGTCTGGAAGTGAAGAGCGGATTCCGAGTTGGCGCTGGGACGCCCGACTCCGCCCGAATCAATCTCTGCTCCAGTTGGTGCATCCTTTCCAATAGCTGGGCGGTTGCCTCGTCCGCGGAATCGGTCTGAATGATCCGCTGGGCTGGCCTGCACCTCGGCACAGGCGGATTATCCTCTGTCCTCGCCCTGGTTTCTGAGCGGTTGGTGTGCGGGAGTGATTCCGCCTCCTGCTCTAACATTAGCTGAGGTATGGGCGGTGGTCCCATTCCCAACAGCTCAGGTGGGTTCAGCGGTACCTGCATCTGTACGACCGGCCCTGGTACCAATGTTCCGGTGCTGGGTCGACTACGCCTGGTGCTACGTGACTGCTCGCTCTGTGCTGGGCGGTCGGTGGCCGCCAGCGTCTTCTTTAGTTCCTCAAAACGTGTCATTAGTGTAGCCACCTGCCTTTGGGCTTCAGCCTTTTCCCTGCGCTCCTCCTCACGTTCTCTGTTTGCCTTGTGAAGATCCGCCAGTGCTAGCTCGTACATGGTGACGAGATCTTGGCCTGATGGGCGGCTGCTGCCTGGGTTTGCCTCACCGCCGGGGTTGGCCGGGGTTGTGAATAGTGCGCGGTTAACGCCGATCGCGGGGTCGGAGGGTTGGGGGATGGCGGGCTGTTCTGCTTGCTCCTCCGCGTTTCCCCCGCTACCGTTAGTCATGGTGATTGTAGCGGGATGTCCTTCTGTTCAAGGGTTCCCACAGACGGCGCCAATGTTGATATCTGAAAGTCCAGCGGTAGCTGGACCCTATCTAACGATGATCCGGTGGGCGGATCGATACCTGTGTTGTTCTCGAAGCTCCCGTTACCTGTCAAGTGAAATATAACGGGCGTCAGAGGGAGACCGCGCCGGGCGGTCTTCTGCTCGCCGATGCCTAAGTTAGTCAATGTACTTGTGTTGACAGAGTAACAATAGATGAGTATTGAATACGTAATTAATGAGGAGAGAGGAGAGAACCTTTTATAGGTGAGGAAGAGGTTAATCTTCTCTTTGTTTTCGATGTGGGACTGATATGCTTTAGTTCCCGGTTTCAGAAGCTTCTGATGCCGTCTTGGCGTGGCGCGTGACTGCGCGTCGACGGTGATCTGGAGATGGTCCGACGCTGAGGCTGTAGCCTGCCTGGCGGTGTGTCTGCGTGTCATTCCTTTAGTTGGAATTAGCACCTTCGGCGGTACAATGAGCATGGCCCATTATAGCTAATTATGTTTGCAAATGTACATGTATGTACACCAGCCAAGATAATTCATTGCCTATCACTTCCTAGCCAAAAAATTTTCCGAGACTCTGCCCAATTCACTCCTTAAAGCTCTTAGGCGCTGAGTCAAGGTTGCTCCACCACCATAGCAGAGACGAGTTCATCACCGTGTTGCTAAGCCGCTGAGGAAAGCTTCAAAGTGTAACTATGACTCTACTTATAATTTTTGTTTCGGTTTTGTGTGTTTCAATTTGCGAGTTGTGTAATTGGAGACATGAAATTTTCAGAATATTTTTATTAATATTTTTTAGATTTTCAATTTATTATTGAGTTAATTTCGAGAATTCTTTTATGATGCATATTACAATCTTGTGCCCTTTTACGTGTTTAGGTAATTTTCAGAGTTAGGTTCATAAGTTTGCATGCTAGAATAACGGTGAGAGTTCTTGTGTGTTTACTTAATTTTCCAAGAGTAATTGTTATTTGTTAAGGCGCTGAGTTAAACAAGTAGCAATTAGTTCTAAAAAGTGGTAAAAACTATGTTTAATGATTAAATGATTCTGGAAATTACGTGTTAAATTCTATGTGTAATAGTTAATTTGCACGTGTGAGTTGATTCGAGGGTTAGATAATACTACTAGTTAAGAGAATTACGCTGAGTGTTTTCGAAAATTAGTAGTATTAGGATTGGTAAGGACTTTTCCGATCCATGCCTACATTAGAATGAATCAGATAAGTGGATTGATCCGCTGAGGTTTTTCATTTGAGCTCTTATCTAGGCATTAAAGATGGGCACATTTTTGTAGCATGTTGAAATGGATTTTCTGTTTTTACACTTAGTAATTTCCAAGTGGTATTGGTCTAGGTTAGGGAAGTCGATCATTGTATATAGTTTTATTTGTTTTGTTTTTATTTTTAAGTAGATTAGAAACCAAATTCAAAAACCCCCATTTTATTCTTTTATTTGTTAATTGACCTTTTAGTGTAGGTGTACCCTACAATCCTCGGACTAAACGATCCATGCTTATCCTATACTGACAACTACATTTTGCAGGGTTAAATTGTGAGGCTATTTCAGCCGCATCACATTGCTCAAACCAACATGGTTAAATATATGCTGTCGCGACCTATTCTAAGAGGTCACATTGGCAAGTGGGTGCTGGCCTTATCCGAATTCTCGCTACAATATGTTCCATAGAAAGCATTAAAGGGACAGGCCATTGCAGACTTCTTAGCACATCACCCTACGTTGGATGTCCCCACAGTGAAAGAGTTAGAGATAGCGACCACCACCACTCGACCAGATTTGGTGCGCATTCCAGAATATGTTGTATGGTATCAAGCCATAGTCTCCCTTCAACCCTGGGTTTTGTTTTTTGATGGCTCACGCATAGAAACCCTAGCAGGGGTAGGGGTGGTTCTGGAAAACCCAGCAAGCGATCTTTTTTCATATTCTTTCCAATTGAAGTTTAAGTGCACCAATAACCAAGCGGAGTATGAGGCCCTCATTATCGGCCTAGAGGTATTACTAGAGCTGGGAGTGAGAGACGTCCAAGTACGTGGTGATTCTTTGCTCGTGATCAATCAACTTCAAGAGAAGTACAGGTGTGTAAGCTGCTTGCTGGTACCATATTTGAATCGCGCCGTTGAACTCCTGGACCAATTTGATGATGTGGGTTTGGAACACATCCCTCGTGAGCCTAATTTCGCGACCAATGAACTCGCCCAACTGGCTACAGGAATTACATTGAAATATGGGGTCTGCGAGTGCATTCTGAAGGTTGAGCGACGCACGCTACCTTCGTGGCTTGTGCGACCTGACTCGCCTGACGAGCAGGTCGTCGCGGTCCTGGAGCCTATTGACGTAGATTGGCGCATCCCTTTGATAGATTACCTCAAGCAGCCAGACCCTATTGCAGACAGGAAGATCCGTTTCCTTGCTTTAAATTACTTCCTCAGAGGCGAAGAGCTACATCGACGCAGTGAGGATGGCATCGATTTCAAGTGTGTCTATGGCCGCGAAGCGAAACGATTAATGCGAGAAGTACATGAAGGCGTGTGTGGCGCCCATCAAGCAGGTCCAAAGATGCGTTGGCTTATCAGGAGACGTGGCTATTATTGGCCCAGTATTTTGAAGGACTGTATCGCATTCACGAAAGGATGCCAAGATTGCCAGGCACATAGGCCAGTCCAGCACATTCCTAATATTCCTATGTAGCCTATCATTAAACCTTGGCATGCCCGAGGTTGGGCTTTGGACTTGATCGGCATGATTCACCCGCATTCTTCACTCCAGCACAAGTTCATCATCGTCGCTGCCGATTTCTTCACTAAGTGGGTGGAAGCCAAGCCTTTGATAGAGGCTTCCAGTGCCATTATTCGCCAATTCATATTTCGTAATATTATTTGCAGGTTTGGCATTCTAGAGGTTTTAGTGTCAGACAGGGGGGCAGCGTTCATGGGTGGCGATGTTGAGAAGCTTGTCAATGATTATGGCATCCAATTTATCCATAGCACGCCTTATTACGCTCAATCCAATGGTCAAGCAGAGGCCAGTAACATGATCATCATTACTCTATTGAAAAAGCTGCTTGTGGAGAACCCTCGCCAGTCGCACGACACATTATATGAGACGTTATGGGCTTATCGTACTTCTAAGCAGAACCCCACTGCTACCACCCCTTGTGCATTAATGTTTGGCCACGATGCGGTTCTCCCTTTGGAGATCAATGTTCAATCACTGTGCGTCTAGGATCAACAGCATTTGATTGGTGAAGATTATGTCCAGGCTATGTGGCAAGAGCATGAAGACCTTGGCGGAAAGCGCTTAGTGACTTTGGACACCTTGGTCATGGAAAAGCAGTGGATCGCTCGTGCCTGCGATAAAAGGATGCGTGGTCGTAGTTACAAGAAGGGTGAGCTCGTTTGGAAGGCAGTCCTTCCATTTGGCGAAAAGTTGACTGGCCGCGGTAAATGGACTCCTCGCTGGGAAGGACCTTTTGTTATTCACCGAATTCTGGAACGCAGGGCTTTTCACCTCAAAGATTTGGACGACGACCTCCACCGTAACCCCATAAATGGCAGGTTCCTGAAGAAGTATTATCCTAGTGTCTGGGCGTTTGAAGACCCACCGGATCCAGCTGTTCCTGGGATAGGGGGGCAAACCTAGTCTTCTTTGGCTTGCTCCATACTTTCCATTTCGGCCAATCTGTGGCCTCATACTCATGCATTCGCTCTACCTAAGAATACTAGAGGGGCAACACTCTATGTATCTAGGCCAAATGATTGTGGCCATTACATTGTGCAGTAAATTAAATTTTTCAGTTCTTTTCTTTTGAGACTTATATGTGTCAGGAATATATGTAAGGGCCTATAACAGAGGCCCTATTATTTTTCAGCAAATGACAAAATTCAGAAACTTTCATACATAAAGTGGCTTTGCGGCCAAAAGCAATACAATGTGTTCAAAAATTACATTATCACTTTACAAAGCCAAAAAGTGGCTAAACATCATAAGGATTTCAAATCTTCTAAGAGCTTCTGAATTTAGAGGCAGTGAGAGGAGCATTCTTACTCTTCTTCTCTTCACTCACATCTTTTGACTCCGAGCTGCAGTTGCTGTCGTCTGTACTGGAAGAAGAGGGAAGGAAATAATCCATCGCGGTTCTTCCAGTTAGCTATCCTCCAGGATCGAGGTGGAATCAGAGCGTCAGCGCGGCCCAGTTGCCTCATCTACCTCCAGGGGAAAAACAGAAGTCTGTGTGTCCGACCCCAGAGGTAAACTGCGGAAGAAGAACAGTCGACCTCGAGTGGTCTTCCGCCCTTCTTCGTTTTGCTCCGCGTAGGGAAATCTGAGGAGAGGGAACCCCCAGAATATGGTATCCCGCGATAGGAGCCCCTCGTGATCTTCAGTCTAGGTGGAATCAGAGAATCCCATCCGGAACTACAGAGACCAAAGACACGAGGTTGAACCTGAGATTAGGCCATAAGGCCTACCCAGGCATTGAGATTAAGCCATAAAGCCTAAAAATTAGAGGCTAAAGGTGAGATCGTGTGGAGAAGATTTCAGAAACAGAAGGAAAAGGAGCAGGGTTTGCAAAGTTATTTCTGGGTTAGCCATTGTTTGTGTATGTGTTCGCTTCTCCAAAGTGTGACTATTTATAGAGCCAACCTCAGTGGCTTCAACCCTTTGATGGGCAGTTGAAATAATTCAACATCATCAATGGGAATACCGATTGAATTGAATGCTATGATCTCGGAAAGGAGAGAAATTGGAAGACCTGTGGGAAGCGGAGCAGTCTTCGAGGAGGTAACCGTTCTATTTTAGATTATCTTTTCAAACGGTTTTTAATATGCAATAAAGGCAAAGTTAAGCGCTTAATTGCCTGTAATTCCAAAATATTTGGGCCAAGAAATGTGGGCTGAATATTTTACTAAACCATAAATGATGATATTAATATTAATATTGTTCATACTGTTTTAGAGAAACTGAATTTGAGAGAAATTTGCTGTGTATTCTCATTGATAATAGGGGCCTCTTTATATAGAGGATTACAATGCATAGAATCTCAATCATACAAGGAAAGTAATCTACATTGATTAGGAATCTAGATCCTTCTAATTGAACCCTATTACCACTAGGTCAAGTAACCTAGAGTTTGGGCTAAACACAAATTAGGTTTTCCTTGAACACTCCCCCTTGTGTTGCCCAAACGCGGTGCTTCTCCCGTTGCCTCATTAAAAACCTTGCCGAGTAACAAAAACCCAGTGGGACAAAAATAACCTCGGTCGAAGGGGAAAAAGAGCACAACACACCCTTCACGTTTCGAGACCATACGTGTAGACATCTCCCCCTGATGTCTGCATCTCCCCCTGATGACAACGGTCATGGGAGATCGGATAACTTCCGTAAACGACGCTACCAACACGTTTCTCGAAAGTGGAATCTTGGCAATGACTTAGTGAGCCAGTCTGCCATACTGTCCTCAGATTGAATCTAGTTCAAATTGATCTTGAGGAGATTATGTTGTTGCTGATTATCCTTAGTGTTGTCGCTTTTGATGTAGCCTTGCTTCATTTGTTCAAAACGAACAGCATTATCCTAAATGCTCGTAGGCTCATCTTGTGGTAGACTTCAAACGACAATTGTTCGAACATGTGTGATTATGGATCCAATCCATAAGTATTCACAAACCACTTCGTGAAGAGCAATAATCTCTGCATGGTTCGAAGATATAGCGACTACGGTCTGTTCTGTAGACCTCCAAGATATCACGGTCTTTTCCCATAGTGAACACTTAACCGGATTGGGAATGACCTTTGTGTGGGTCAGAGAGATACCCAACATCAGCAAAACCTTCCAAAACACATGTCGTTTTGGGATGGGGATAATGGACGCAGGCCAGTGTTGGCGGCGTTCCTGGTGTGTGATGGGTCCGAATCCATCATCTCTTTGTAGGGATAGAACAAGCCCATATCACTCATACATCTCACGTATCGAAAGATATCTTTTACACCAATCCAATGGCGTCGCGTTGGCGCAAAGCTATATCTAGCTAACAAGTTCACGACATATGAGATGTCCGGTCTTCTGCATTGGGATAAGTACAATAATGCGCCTATTGTACTAATTAAGGCACTTCTACCTCTAGCACATCTTCGTCATCATCCTTTCGACGAATAGGATCCTTTTCAAGATCAAGACTACGGACGATCATGGGGGTGCTTGAAGGCTTGACCTTGTCAAAATGCCTAAGCATCTATCGACACGATGCTCAAGTTCCAAACCGAGACATAATCGCGTTCTCCCAAAATCCTTCATCTCAAACTCGGATTTCAAGTGTTCAGCGGTTTCCCTTAACTCTTTAAGGGCTTCTAATGAAGATCATGTCCAACATGAACCGCGATAGAATCCGAAACTTGTCATAGAAACGCGTGGGCATATCCCTTCCCAATCAAGTAGTCACTTTAGTGAGCGTTTCAACCTTATTGTAAACGCGCTCCGTGGTCTAGAACCTCTTGACTTGGGTAAATGAAGTTCGCCATGAACCTTCATGTATATTCCGTATCTAGATCCCTATAGAGATACGTAGTGACCACATTTGTAAGCTGCACGTTCAGTTATTCGGAAACTACCAAACTGACAAGGTAGTGGAGTGCAATGACATCCATTACGAGAGAATATGTCTCATCGTAGTCAATTCCAGGGCGTTTTGTGAGAAGCCTTGCGCCATAAGGCGAGATTGCCATCCCTTTTTCTCATCACGCTTTCTAACGAAGACCCATTAGTCAACAGGTTCTATGTTAGGAGGTGTTGGCATCTCTAGCTCGAAAACCTTCCTCTTCGTTAGAGAATCCGTCTTAACCTGGATCGCATCTTTCCATTTAGGTCAAAACTCTCTACGGTGGCATTCATTCATCAACGGAGTTGGTTCGATATCATCTGACTCAACGAACTCATGCGCAACAAAATACGCAACTACATCATCAATTATGATGGAGTTTCTATCCCACGTCTCATGTACACTAGTGTAAGTTTCATAGAGCTCTATTTTCTCAGGAATAGGTTCTGACGTTGAGGCGTCCCCCAATGGTAACCATAACCTAGAAGATTCTCATGAGGAGGATTTTGAGTGTCGATGATTCAAGGATTGGAATGTGCCAAAGTATCCTTCGAACCCACGGGTCTCCCACGCATCCTAGCTGGGGCCATGGCCTGTAACGCCAGAGTGCCACTCTCTTTGGCATTGGCGCCATGCCTACCTCCGTGTAGGGTGGCGCTACGTCCTCTCGTAGGGACGTCCTTCCTTGCAGGCATGTTTGCAGCATATTTGTGTGATCTCGTCACTTTAATAGGGATCAAGATGAGACATAGTGGGGACAGACCACGGCAATTCCTGTCGTTCCTGTTGAACATCTGTGTTCTTATCTCCCCCGAACGACGGGAAGACTGTCTCATCAAAGTGACAACCCGCAAATCTAGCGGTAAAGAGATCGCCTTGCAAGGGCATTAAGTGGCGGATGATTGTTGGAGTCTCAAATCCAACGTAGTTGCCCATTCGTCTGTAAGGACCTATCATAGAGCGCTGTGGCGGCGCAATTGGCACATAAATGGCTCACTCAAATGTGCGTAAGTACAAAAGACGTGTACCCAGTCACTAGCTGTAACGCAGAGGTACATTGAGTGGCGGTAGGTCGTAGACGAACTAGCATAGCTGCATGCGATATCACATCACCCCAAACGGATATAAGGAGATTGGTGCGCATTACCAATGTCCGGACTATCATCGTAGTCATTTCCGCAAGACCATTTGGGTGTGTACATGGGAATGTGATGTCCAACATCAAGCCCATTGCAATATCCATCGAATGTCTTTCGATGTAAACTCTCTAGCATAGTCAAATCCAATTGACTGAATAGGATGATCTGGGGAGTGAGCCCGTTGTCATATGATAAGGGCTAGGAGTGTAGCGTAAGCAGCATTTATAGGTGGACAATGGCACAACACATGACCAACGTGTTTGCGTGTCAACCAACATCATGAAATATTTAAGCGTCCGCAAGTTGGTTGAATCAATCCACAAAATCCCTACGGATTCTTTGTAAGAACAAAATGAGTATTGTTATATCCTTTGCATAGGATGGTCTCAATCCTAGTTTCCCTAAGGAACGGGCTTTGTAAAACGAGCGAGAGGCCTTAGAAGCAACCATTGAGTATTTTGGTTAGGCCTGAGCGTCTAAAACGCTATTTGAAGCAAGTTGGTGATTGCAGCATCACCTGGGGCGCCATCACCATGATGGACGCCATCCATGGCGTCATGGATAAGGACTGCTCCAGCCCTAAGCTGGTGGTGGACGGAGGTAGTGCCCTAGGCAGCTGCATCGGTCACACTTAGTCCGGAAATCAACTTTTGATTCATGCTTCGTTTCGCTCGAGAGAAATGATGTCCATATGAAGTCTTTGTAGACAAATCATCATATCATGACCAGGATGACCTATCCTGTCGTGACAAAGCCAATATGTGTCTAAATCCAAGAGATCTTCTCTCGTAACTTTATTGGATTAATAGCTCGAATAGTGACATAGAGTCCACTAGAGAGACACATAAACTTCTCTAAGATGCGTCTTTGTTCGCAATCGTTAGAGGTATTTGCAAAGGAACTCATCTCCATTCTCTACATGCATTTTCGCATGGAATCCATTGGCTATTCATAGGGAAATTTGCCATAAGAGCGTAGAGAGTTTATGTGACAGTAATTAAGGTGCCATTTTGGCAAGTGGAACTTGGGCTATTCCATGTCCTTGAATTAATATTGATGGCCCACCTATCGTAGTCACAAAGTAATATGCTCAGAATCAAAATTGAGTCATAATGAAAAGAACTCGAAATTTTATTCATAAGCCAACGGAGTACATCATTGTTTCTTTGATCAAAGAAAATCTAATCCAATAAAAAGTAATATGGCAATCACCTACATCTCTTGGAAAATAAAAAGACTTAATCAAAATCGCCAGTTTCTGGGTCTTGATCCTTGTAGTCTTCCACCCTTAGATCTAGATCGCCATCTTGATCTTCTTGTTCCATGTAATTTGCTTCCCTTGCTTCACGATACGTCTTGTATGCGTTTGCAACATTCTGGGGTGCTGTACATGTTTTGGCCCAATGTTCAGTTGATCCACATCGAAAACAAACATCATTATGGTCAGGCTCCCTTGATCGAGGCGCCATTGGGGCGCGATTTGGACGACCTATGCTCTTGGTGGCGTTACCACCATGGTCAGAGGCTCCGCCTCTCTCTCTCTTCACACGTTGACCTCCACGGTTCCGTGCACGCCTCTCTCGGTGATTTCCTTCCTCTTTAGGGCCAACATATGGACCAGAATGTCCAGAATTGTCCCTACTCTTAGGGTTTCGCTCCTTGAGTCCTCCATTGGGGGCGTGACTATAGTTAAACTCCGGAATAGGCTTAGTTCCCACCGGTCTAGCATTATAGTTCTTCACAAGAATATTATCATGCTTTTCAGCTACGTTCATGGGGCCAATGAGCTCATGAAACCTTGTGATACGTCCTGCATTTACATCAATCCGATAATTCTTTGAAATCATCAGTGCAGAGACGGGGAAGGTAGAGAGAGTCTTCTCGATCAACATCGTATCAGTTATGGCTTGGCCACAAAACTCCATCAGAGACTTGATACGAAGGGCTTCCGAGTTATAATCAAGCACAGACTTGAAATCACAAAAGCGGAGGCTATGCCATCGCACTTCTAAATCAGGAAGCAGGGAGTCACGAACGTTGCCAAATCGCTGCTCAAGTTCTACCCATAGCTTTCTTGGGTCTTCCTCATTGAGGTATTCATTTGGGAGCGCGTCATTCATGTGCCTTGTCATGAGAATTATGACTTTAGCTTGTTTTGCTTCGAAAGCAGTAGCTTGCTCAATGGAAAGCACGTTCTGACCAGGCTCTTGGATGGCTCCCAGAAGTCCATCAGCCTTAAGATGTTGGCGCACATCTCGGACCCACCTATGGTATCCTGCGCCAGTTGTCTCTAGTTGAACGAAGTTCAACTTGTTCAGGTTACTCATCCTGAAAAACAACATAAGATTAGGGTTAGTTTCGGAGCGAAAAGGCTACCACGAAAAACTATTAAATTTCTGAGCGTAGTCGCTTCCAAGAAATTAGGGATTTTCTGAGCGTAGTCGCTTCCAAGAAAATCCAATTCCAAGAGGGGTTTTGGATTAGATCGAAACAACGATGTATGTGGTCGATCGTTTTCTTCTCAACAAACTCTAAGTTTGGAGGACTCTACAAGCTCCAAGCTTGGATTGAGCACGAACCCCCACAGTTCGGCTTAATTTGGTCTCCCCTATGATAAAGAAAGGGGGGTAGAAGAAGGGATGTTGGAAGTCCCCGAGAAAAGAAGAGAAATTGAATTTAAAAACTCTAAAAATGGGAACTAAAAGAACCTTTAAAACATACCTTGAAAAGTGTAGAAAATTGCCGGAATTTAGTCGGAAAAAGTTTCCGGTGGCCGGAGTTGGCAGGTGGGCCTTGACTTCTTCTTCTCTCAGTGGGCCGCAGGCCTCTTTCTTTTTTTTCTTTTCTTTTCTTTCTTCTTTTCTGTCAACGGGCCGCAGGTTTCTTTTCTTTCTTCTTTTCTGTCAATGAGAATACATATTATGGTAGTTTCTAGGGTTTGAAGGCTACGATTTTAGAGTTTCAGGGTTAGGGCTTCGTGCTGATAACGTGTTTTAGAGAAACTGAATTTGAGAGAAATTTGCTGTGTTTTCTCATTGATAATAGGGGCCTCTTTATATAGAAGATTACAATGCATAGAATCTCAATCATACAAGGAAAGTAATCGTACATTGATTAGGAATCTAGATCCTTCTAATTGAACCCTATTACCACTAGGTCAAGTAACCTAGAGTTTGGGCTAAACACAAATTAGGTTTTCCTTGAACACATACAAAATAATGGGTCTAATATTAGAGGCCTAAAGCCCTCGGCCTGCATAAGTTAGGCGGAGGAAATGTTCATCCAGGCAAAAGCTGGCATCAGCAGTAGCTTGAGAGGCTTGTTGGGCCACCAGGCGACCTTGGGCCAGTTCTTGAGACAGCGCCTCAAAAGCTGCTAAGGGTTGCTCCAATTGGGCTTCCTCATGGGCGAGCCTGGCCGTGACAGCCGTTAATTGGGCCTGAAGATCCTGAATCTAGGTTCTGAGATGGTTCCTTGTAACCGTCAAGTCCCTGATAAGACTGCCCAGGTCGCCTAAGAAATCGCGCGAGTATCTTCTTGTTGAGTAAGGGTCAGATAGTGGGTTTGGGTCTGCCTGGCCTGTGCAGTCGCGACCCTTTCTCATTGAGCCATTGGGGGAGATCCTGCAGCAATTGATCAATATTGAGGAATTGGGCTTCAGTGATGGCTCCCTCGCGGAAAATCACCCTCAGATACTCTAAAACTCTCGCGGACGCACCGGACGTTAGAATATCGGGTCCCAGGAGATGATGTAGGCCTTCTCTAGTATCATCTATAACTCCAGGAGGAGTCACTTCAAGTACGCGAGCCAGCCTCCTATCTGGAGGAAGGCGCAAGCTGCGGATTTAGGGCAGCAGCAGCAGGAGCCTCGAGAGGCCCCGCGATAAGAACCGCTTCCAGCACCGGCTCAAGGTTCACATCATCTCCTACTTCAGGTGCTTGGGGGGCATAAGGGACAGGTTCTTGGTCATCCGCGTTCGCACCATCTGGTTCAGCAGGATTTTCACCAAGCACCTCTATAGCGGCCGCAGCCACTTCCTCGATAGGGGCAGGATTCTATTTTCCAATGAATAGTTACAATGTCAAAAGGTTAAGGTAGGAATCAGAATACAGGGTGAGCAAGAAGGTATACCTCTGGAACAGGTGGCTCGGGAAGGATTGCTACTGGCACTGGTTCTTGATCGACCTCACTAGAAACGGGAATAGAATCAGGCACTACTTGTTCCATGATAGGTACTGCAGTTTGTTGCTCGCGAGGGGTGTCCACGAGAGGTATCCTTTCCTCAACCTCAGGTGAGCTATCGTCTATGACTCGGACTGGCACTAGAGCCAATTGCATATTTGCAGCACTGATGGGAGGTGGAGGATTGTTAGAGCCAGTCGGCGCCTGGGCAGATGAAGTAGATGCGTCTTCGGCAACAGCAGAGGAGCCTTCCCCAGCTTGTCTGTTGGACCTACGATGAACCTGTAAATGAGGAGTGTTATAAGGTCATACATAATGAGACAAGCAGTGATCGCTTTAAAGGGTATTACCAGTCCATCCGTGATTGGTTCATCCTCTGCCCACAGATCAGTTCGAGGATCAGCGCGACTATGCTTTCGGGCCAAAGCAGCGGCAATCTGTCAGGATTTACAAATTAGTCTTGGGAGGAGAATGTCAAGACCTCATAAGGGGGAAATCCTTACCGTTAGTGGGTCATCATCATTAGAAGAGGAGTCTTCAGCTTCGGGTTCCGTCACTATTGCTTTCTGCTTCGTGGCTTGTCCAGTGGCCGGAGAAGCATTAACTGCGCGACTGCCAAAAAGTGGCACACTTCCTTGATACGATACAAAGTCCGAGTTAAAAGAGAACGTGAAACAGAAAACGAAGGACAATATAAGGCAATTACCTCTTGAGGAGGCTTGCGGATTACTATCCCAGCCTGGATGGGGCATGAAGCTCTCGCGGCTTGCTGAGCCGGTTCAGGTGGTGGGGGTTGTGCCTCGGCTTCAGGAAAGCGAGCAAGCAGCTTAGTGTCAGCATCATAGGGATATCTCAATTCTGCAAAGATGGTCGCGAAGAGTTCGTCATCCCTTTATCCCCAGCAGTTGATAGAGACTTCTGACCTCCATTGCTCGTACCCTTCGGCGTTCCCTTCTACCAGAACAATATCATAGGCCTAGTCAGGGAGATCAACTAGTGCAAGCATGCTTTGTGCTGGTAGAGGCCCAGTAGCGAGGCCAATTCTACGCCAAGAATTGTTGTAGTTCCAGGCATCATAGAGGGGGAATGACACTAATTAGGAGAGGCCAAATTGGCGAGCAAAATGGTTTGGCGCGTAAAGCTTATAACTAAGTTCATCAGCAGCAAGCCTAATATCTGAACAGGAGATCGCATGGCGAAAAGCCATGCGCGCGCGATCACTGTAGTCATGGGCCCCGGGAGGGAATCCATTTTCAAGTGGAGGTGGGAATCTTCTACCAAGCACTAGGTCGCAGTAGGGCATTTCGTGCAGAAGGTACAGCTATGTGAAGCACTCAGAATAAGGAGGGGATGTGTACCTTTCCTCACGACTAAGCCATTGACCCAAGAGTTGATCAGCAGGTGGAAGTAGTGAAATATCGTCGCGACGAAAATATAGAAAATAAGTTTGAATCTAGAAACCAAGGATCCAAATAGGGCAAAAAATGCTAGTCTCAAAAGGATGCATGGTGGCCTGGTATAGAGTGCGATAGAGGGCGCTCAACACTGGTTGTCCCAATCCCACGCGACGGCCATTTTAGAGGGCTATTGCTAAAGAAGTCCAAGGACTAGTGGGTTTGTTGGCAGAGGTAAAAAAGATGAACTTGCAGAGTCAGTACTCCAGAAAGGCAATTCCACCTGTTGCATTGTGCTCTCTGCGGTAATAGGCCAACCATCGTGGATAGGAGCTACTGTGAGCGCTGCGACCGGTTTGGGCCATGGTCGAGGTAAAGGTGATGGAGTCTAATTGGCCATCCAGATAGGACTCGCCATCGATGGGCAATCCAATAATGGTAAGGATATCTAGCAAGGTGATGCCCATTTGGCCAAATTGAAAGTCAAAGGAGTTGGTGGCAGTATTCCAAATGCAGAGAAAGGCGGCGAGTGGTGAGCGATTGCCACCCCGCGGAAGGCGAAAGCATAAATCAATAGTATAGGTGATACCTGCCGCGTTCCAGCGAGCTCGCACTTCGCGATACCAGGAGAGCTCCGCCGCGCTGATTGAGGATGGCTAGTGCCCTATTTTCGCTAGATGTCTTTGTGCACCTCAACTGCTGAAGTCTCCAGGGGTCCTTCAGAGGACTGGAATGGGTCGATGGATAGGTAAGTCGTAGAGGGAAATAGCGTCGTCGGGGATAGAATCTCGAGGTGCCCGACCCAGCCAGACATGATGATTTGGGAGCCTGAGAAGCAGAGGTCTCTGGATAGTAGTTTGGATGTGACAGCGGGCACCGATGCTGGTTCCCCAAGTATGGGCGATCTGCTCACTGAGTTCCTCCTCTTGATCGATGACTATTTTCTTTGGGGGAGCCATTTCTGCATTTATGAGGAAGAAGATGTTCGGAACAAGAGGGTTTCTGGGTTTAGGAGACTAAAAGAGTTTCTGATGTGACAGGTTCGAACTGGCTGCAGGATTTAAATAAGAGATTTTGTGAGAGAAACAATATGACGAAGAGACGTTTTGCAAAGCGAATGGACGCAACCCTCATTAATGACCTCGTTTCAGTTGCCAGGCGTGTCGTTTTAATCCCCTTCAATCAGTTACATTTTCGAGGGCCTGGGGGGCAATGTTTGAGCCTAAAAGTAATTTTGGCAACATCCTTTGAGTGGATTTAGCATAGCGGGCCGATACCTGCGGCCCAAAAAAAAAAGCCTACTTGGGTTTGGGTTACAGCTTCACTCATTCCATAATCCATAAGGAAAACGAGCCCTTATTGGAGTCAAGTAGCAGAGATTGAATAGGAAACTTCAATCAATAATCCTTCTATGGCAAGTAACAGTCGAAACCCTAGGTATAAATACCAGGTTTCAAGGATGAATTAAACACAACTCTCAAATCAACTAATCACATAGATTATCAAAGCCTCTCCGGAGCAAACCTACTGGCAACCTAGTTGCAAACTAGCGAAGCAAGGGTAACGCCCTCGCAACCCAGCGAAGCTAAAGTCACACTTTAGCAAAACCTGTGCTTTCTCCAAACTTCCTGGTGATTGCTCTACTCAACCTGCAACGTTTGAGTATCTATTCGGTGTCGCGAAGAGATCACAACCAAAGCCCTTACCAGTAAGGCAAGAAGTCCTTTTCCGGAAGGCAGAGAAAAGAGCCTTGTGACAAGGTTGGTGCTCTCCTCGTCCATAGCGCTTGATTCAAGAAGTCAGGTCATGGGACTCCTCGACGACTGCACCCCATGGTGCTGGCACGCCTGCGCAATCACACGCTCAAAAGAGACAGTTTGCAAGCCAACTGGTTTTGGAGCCAAACAGTAGTAGCTGCTGTTGTAGTACACTTTGTCAGACGAAAATTTTGTGGTATTGTCTGATTCATGTATCAGACGGCATTGAGATAGACAACAGCAGCGCCTATTATCAGACGATAGTGAAAAACTGTCGTCTGATTGAAAAATTGGTGTAGTGATAAGACACTTCAAAATAACCTTTTTATTCATTAGCCCGTCTGCATAATCCTAAAAATGATAAGGATGTTATCAATTCTAAATACCCATGTAATCATGTTCGATCTAATGACATAGACTTTCTTCAAAGCCCAGAAAGCTTCAAGTTAGAGAATTTGAAAGAGGAAAAGATAAAAGACGGTAGCTTGTTTCAGATTGTATGGGGTTAAAATGTAGAGCATATGGACTGGCTTACGCAGTATAGGCTTAGCGTGGGCTGATGCCTGCAGTAAAATAATATATATGCTCTTTCATGCATAGAGTTCCTTATAACTGCTCCGGATTTTATTCTGAATGCCCTCATGTACGACCTTAGTAATAAAATTCTTCTTTTCTTCAAAAAAAAAAATGTATAGAGTTCCTGTTGTAGGAGAATATGATTTGAGAGAAATTGTGTGTTGTATTATTGATAATAGGATCCCTTTATATAGGGGATTACAAAGTACATACAAGGTAATAAAATCTAAATATAACTAGGAAATCTAGAACCTTCTCCTATTATAACTCTAGAAAATAAACCCTAGTTTGAAGAGGCACATTAGAATACAACATCCTTAAACACTCTCCCTTGTGCCGCTCAAACTTGGTGATTACGCTTTGATCGTTGTCTCACTAAAAATCTTGCCAAGTAACAAAAACTCAGTGGGACAAAAATAACCCTGGTCGAAGGACAAAAAGAGCACAACACGTCCTTCACTCTTCGAAATCGAACATGTAGACATCATGCCTCCCCCTGATGTCAACATCTCCCCCTGATTGCTACAATCATGGGAGTTTGGATAACTTTCTCAATCCGATGCTCTTCACATGTTTCTCGAATGTGGATTTAGGTAACGACTTAGTAAATAAGTCCGCTACATTATCCTCTGATCGGATTTGATTTACTTCAATTTTTAGAAGTGATTGTTGTTGATGATTGTAAAAAAACTTAGGCGATATATGCTTGGTGTTGTCACCCTTGATGAAACCTAATTTCATTTGCTCAATACAAACTGCATTATCTTCATAAATGCATGTAGGTTCATCTGTGGTAGACTTCAAACCACAAGTTCCTCGAATGTGTCTAATTACAAACCTTAACCATATACATTCACGTATGGCTTCATGTAGAGCAATAATCTCTGCATGATTCAATGAGGTAGCAACAAGGGTCTACAAAGTAGATCCCCAAGATATCGCAGTGCTTCCCATGGTAAAGACATAACCAGTTTGAGAGCGACCTTTGTAAGGGTCAGAGAGATACTGTAAGACCCTGGAAATTCGTTATTAATGTCTTGGAATTTCCTTGAATTAATAAAGTTTCGTTAGTATGATTTCATGGTTCGAGGGTGAAGTGAAATTATTTTTCGGACGAATAATTATTCGAAATGCACATTTTAGGGGGGCTTACGAAGTCAACTTTTTATACATACGGAATTTGGGAAAAATTCCTTCATGAAAGTCGTAGAGCCCGTCGATATGAGATCATACATACGCGGAACGCAAGAATCGGAGTTCGTATGAAGAAGTTATCTCGTTTGGAAAAGTTTCCATTTCGGGTATAAATACCTAACTATTTTTGGAAATTTTCCAAAAGTGTCAGTTTCCATTTTTGGCAGCCGGCTCTATTCTCTCTCTCTCTCTCTCTCTCTCTCTCCTCTCCTCTCCTCTCCCCGAGCGGAAAATAGAGCACGTTTTCTCCGACCGATATCTCACTCCTCCGGCCACCAATCCTCACCAAACTTCTTCCCTTAGCTTCGCCTTGACCTTGCGCAGCTGCCAATGGCAGCCTTGCACCGCGAAACAGCCTGTAGAGGCGGCGGGAAGCTTGTTTTGGTCCGATTGAGGTCGATGGCGATATCTCGAGTTACCGACGACTAAAACTCGAGTTTCTTGGCTTGTTGAACTCGCCTCAACCTCCTGATCATGCTTCAAGAAGAAAAGCACTTGAAGTGAAGTTTTTCGCCTTCGTCGGAGCATCGTCGGTTTCTGAAAAAATACCGGCCACACACGACTGTTTTGGCAATTTTTGACCACTTCCTTTCGTTTTCAGACTTCATGATAGTTAGGAAAGTTGTTCAATTCGATGAAATGAAGAAGGGAAGCCTGGCCCCGACACCATTGGCGATGGTTGGCGACTGCTCTGCCTCTAATTCTGGCGACCATTTCCGGCCACTTCCGGCCATCTCAAGGGCATTTTTTGCCCATTTTTTTTGTTCTACATGTTGATACGATCATTTCAACATACAATACTTAATTTTTGGAGATCGTATGATTAAGTTATGAATTTTACGATTTCGATCATTCGGTTTGTGATCCTTGAGGATCGGGCTGTCCGATCGATCTGTAGTTTTGATATGATGATCGTATGACTGTCTCGATGACTTTGTGTGGTCATTGGTGAGGATCCGACCGTTAGATCATCGTTTAAGTATATTTTATGAATCGTTTGCTGAGTTAAGACCGCCCTTGATTTGGTACTTGACTGTTTGAGTTGACGAACGATTGAGATATTCTGATTTGGTTGATAGAAGACGCAGCGGGAGTTAGAGGTGAGTAAATCTCACATGGTTCATTTACGAACCGAATCTTGCTATTTTTCTATTTATTTGATAAATTGTGGAAATTATTTTTTGAAAATAAATATTTGTTTTTAAATAAAATGGACTTGATCCCTACGGTCCATGGGTAAGTAAACACACGTTTTTCTTATAAAAATGAATTTCCCGATTTTGAACGCATGTGAACTATAATTGGTATTAGTAGTCATTCCTGTGAGGGTGACTACGTGTGTGTGTGTATATATATATATATATATTTACGTGAAATATATATTAAATGGTTTGGTATTTGGGGAAGTGTTGATTTTATGGTGTTGATGAAATTGTACGATTCATCATGTGAGTGATTGATGAAATTGTACTTGAATATCAGTGTACAATTCATCATGTGAGTGATTGATGAAATTGTACTTGAATATCGGGGTACGATTCATCATGTGAGTGATTGATGACATTGCACTTTGATTATCAGTGTACGATCCATTATGTGAGTGATTGATGAAATTGTACATTGAATGTTCTGGTCTAAGGACCGTTTATCACATTGGTAACGAGGCAATTATTATCGTAAGGCTGAACCCCAACGGGGGTGACAGGTTACGATTCAGTTAGAGTTCTAGTCTGTCTACCAATATATTGCATGGGGGATAGTTTTGAGTTATCGTGTGCCCATGGGTATATTTGTGTTACAAGAAAGTGTCGGTGTCCTTCCCTTTGTCATTCTTGTGGAACTTGATTTCGAATGAATCGTGGAGGTAATTTTTAATGTAATCTCCTGAACTAATTTTCTACGCAGGTATTACTGATTTTTATCTTATTTGATTTTAAATTCAGATATGTTTTGTGGAGTTGATTATTGTTGCTTTAATTTATCTCACGAGTTGAGAAATTATAAGCATGCGTAACGTGAGTCACTTTAATTGAGTTTACTCATACGGGCTTACAAAGCTTACCGGGTTTGTTGTCTACAATCCCGGTGCACTATTCTATAGTGTAGCAGTTATTCCTGTAGGTCAGGAGAATCAGGACCGTGACGGAGCTGTCTAGGGTCGCAGCATTCAATTTATTCGCATTTCTTTTGTGAGGTTTGTCATGCTCATTTAGAGCTTTACAATTTTACCTTATGAGTATGAGTTGTAAATTTTAACTCGAGGATTTTGCATTTGAAATTTTGAGTGGCGTGTGGTGCGGTTTGTTTATGAGAAAAAAATTTAGGACTTTATTTGTTTTAGTTGTATTCATGTTTCGGATTTGAATTCATTGTTCTTCAAAATTCGGGGCGTGACAGATACCCTGCATCAGTAAAACCCATCAAGACATCGCTGCCACTTTGATGGAGGGGAGGAAGAGTAGGACGCAGGCCACTTTGGGCAGTGGCGTCGACAGCTACGTTACGGAAATTGGCATTTTGCCTTATGGGGTCCGATCCCAAACTTCCGTCATTTCTTTTCTCTCTGTAGGGATAAAATAAGCCCATATCAATCGTACCTTGTAAGTGTCAAAAAATTGTCTTTACACCAATCCAATGGCGGTGTGTTGGCCGGAACTATGTTGAGCTAACAAGTTCACTGCGAATAAGATGTCTGGTCTTGTGCATTGAGCTAAGTACAATAATGCGCCTATTGCACTTAGATAGGGCACTTCTGCCTCTAACAATTCTTCGTCCTCATCCTTTGGACGAAAATGATCTTTTCCGGGCTCAAGACTACAGCTAATCATGGGAGTACTCGCAGGCTTTGTTTTATCCTCATTAAAGCTCCTTAGTAATTTCTGAGTATATGTTGACTGATGGATCATAAGCCCATCACTACGGTGCTCGAGTTCTAATCCGAGACAAAACTGTGTTTTTCCAAGATCTTTCATCTCAAATTTGGATTTCAAGTACTTGGCAGTTTCTCTTAACTCATCTAGAGTTCCAATTAGGTTCATGTCATCGACATAAACTGCTACAATTACAAATTCGGAACTTGTCCTTTTAATAAACACGCATGGGCATATTTCATTGTTGACATATCGCTTTCCAATCAAGTAGTCATTTAGACGGTTCTACCACATCCGTCCGGATTGTTTCAATCCATATAGTGAGCATTTCAATCTTATAGAAAACACGCTCCATGGTTTGGAGGCACTTGATTTGGGTAATTGAAGTCCATCTGGGACCTTCATATATATCTCTGAATCTAGATCCCCATAGAGATATACTATAACCACATTCATAAGCTGCATGTCAAGTTTTTCAGAAACTACCAAATTGATAAGGTAGCGGAACTTTATACTATCCATTACAGGAGAATATGTCTCCTCGTAATCAATTCCAGGGAGTTGTGAGAAACCTTACGCCATAAGGCGGGCTTTGTACCTAACAACCTCATTTTTCTCATTACTCTTTCTAACAAAGACCCATTTATGGCCAACAAGCTTTATACTTGGGGGTGTCAGCGTTATAGGCCCAAATACCTGTCTCTTTGTTAGTGAATCCAATTCAGCCTAGATCGCATCTTTCCATTTAGGCCAATCCGCTCTTCGTTGACATTCTTCAACAGAGCAATGTTCGATATCATCATGTTCTATGATTCCTTGAGCAATAGAATATGCAAATGCATCATCAAGGATAATAAAGTTTCTCTTCAACGTCTCATGTACACTAATGTAATTTATGGAGATCTCTCTATTACCTGGAAATGGTTCTATCATCGGGGCATCCCCCAATGATGTCTCTTGGACATAACCATAATCCGAAATATCTTCATGAGACGGATTATCTATATCGATGATTAATGGATCCTTTTGTGCCAAACTCGCTTTCTTTCTTAGGCGAGAATCTATCGAACCTTTGGGCCTCCCTCATTTTCTTGCAGGGAGGCTGGCCTTAGCCACATTGCCATCTCCACTAGGGATGGCGGCGCCATATCCTCCACTTTTGGGGATATCAATCCTTGCAGGCACGTTTGCAGCAGGTATATGTGATCTCGTCACTTTAGCGATATCAGAAAACGCATCAGGCATCGAATCTGCTACGTTCTGAAGATCGAGTATTCTTCGCACTTCAATTTTAGACTGTGCGGTTCAGGGATCAAGATGAGACAAAGTGGGGACAGACCACGACAATTCCTGTCGTTCATGTTGAACATTAGTGTTCTTATCTCCCTTTATTGGCGGGAAGACTGTCTCATCAAAGTGACAATTCGCAAATCTAGCTATAAAGAGATCGCTTGTCAAGGGTTCTAAATAGCAGATCGCTGGAGAATCTTATCCAACATAAATGCCTAATCGTCTTTGAGGTCCCATTTTGGTGCGCTGTGGCAGCGCTATTGGCACATAAACTGCACACCCAAATATGCGTAAGTGTGAGACATCAGGATCATATCCAGTAACCAGCTGGGATGCAGAAAAAGGTTAAGCGGCAGTAGGCCTCAGACGAATAAGCAAGGCTGCATGCAATATTGCATAACCCCAAGCAGACACAGGGAGATTGGTGCGTATAACCAATGCTCTAGCAACCATTTGAAGTCTTTTAATGGCGGCTTCTGCGAAGCCATTTTGGGTGTGAACATGAGGAACAGGATGTTCAACCTCAATCCCAATGGATATGCAATAATCATCAAAAGTTTTTTATGTAAACTCCTCAGCATTGTCAAGACGTATTGACTTAATAGGATGATCAAGGTGGTGAGCCCGTAATTTAATGATTTGTGCTAGGAGTTTAGCAAATGCAGCATTTCTTGTGGACAAAAGCATGACATGTGACCAGCGTGTCGATGCATCAACCAACACCACAAAATATCTAAATGGTCCGCACGATGGATGAATAGGTCCACAAATATCACCTTGGATTCTTTGTAAGAATGGGATATTTTCTTTGGTGTCCTTTGCATTGGATGGCTTAGATCCTAACTTTGCTAAAGAGCAGGCTTTGCAAAACAAAATCTAAGCTTTAGAAGCAGAAAATTGGGTCAAGGAGGCAGTCTTGGCGTCAAAGCTAACTTTAGGGCGCATGGGGTAGGCGGCTTCGGGAAATGACGTCCGGTTTTGCATAGGAATGGCGCCATGTGGCCCCAGTGCCCTTCCTTAGACCAAATTTCGGATTTGACTTCTTTTCGTTTTGAAAAATGGATGTGCGTGTGAAGTCTTTAGTATACGGATCAACATATCACAACCTGGGTGTTCCAAACGGTCATGCCAAAGCCTATATGTGTCAGAATCTCATAAGTCATCTCTCATGACATGATTGGATTCAATAATTCGAATAGTTGTTTCATATAACCCACTAGAGCGACACCTAAGTTTCTCCAATACTCATTTATGGCCATAGTCATTAGAGGTTATGCAAAGGAACGCTTGTCCATTCTCACAATGTGTTTCCACATGAAAACCATTGGCTCTTATATCTTTAAAACTCAATAGGGTTCTTCCGGCCTTAGGAGCATATAGAGCTTCAGTGACATTAATACTTGCGCCATTTGGCAACATTAATTGGGCTGGTCCTCGACCATGAATCAATTGTGATGGTCCTACCATCGTAGTCACTGAATATCGACTAGGCGTCATCCATAGGAATAATTGCCCATGTCGCAATATAGTATGTGTGGTGCTGCTATCTATGAGGCATTCAAGCTCTCCAAGAAACATACTGAAAAATAATAAAGTTCGGAATTAAAATATGTCCAAGACATCACTACTAGGATAAAGTTCATAGACATCAGTCCACAACTGATGTTTAAAAAAAAAAAAAACCGATGTCTTAGTGGGTGATGTTAAAGATCGCCAAAACTAAGACATCGATTCAGAACTGATGTCTAGTTTGCAACAAGACATCGGTTTAAGGTTCAGAACCGATGTAAAAACGTTAATGTGATCACCATTTTGGTGTGTTTAGCTATTGTCAAACCTTCATATTTTGGCATTAGATGCTTAATGAAATATAGGTCTAACAACACAATTATCCATTTTAACATCGTTATTGATTTAGAAACGATGTCTGATAATATTTTACACATCGGTTGCTGAAGAAGAACGATGTCCAATGCCATGTTGGACATCAGTTCCTTGGTCTATATTGATGTCCATATTTATGCTAGACGTTGGTTTTTGTTTAAGAACTTATGTACATTCTCTTTCTTGACATTGGTTTTTATTTAGTAACTGATGTATTTTTTCTTTCTTAACATCGGTTTTTGTTTCCGAACTGATGTATTTTTTCTTTTCTGACATCGGTTTTTATTTTCAAACTGATGTAATTTCTGGTTTTTGACATCAGTTCTTCATCAGTAACTAATGTTTTTTCTTTTCTTGACATCAGTCTCTGAATTCAAACTGCTGTTATATCCCTTTCATGCTGTATTTGGTACTAGAAAGCTGATCCACAAATAACATGAAATTCAAATATTAGAGAATTGCATTAATTTCTATCCAAAATTAGAGCTTGAGGTAGCTTCAAAAGTTGTGCACAATAAACCCTAACCTACTTTAAGGCTAGTCTAGAAGATACCACTACTCCAATAACTACATGCAGTATAATTTGTTCACAATTCATCCTGATATCACTACATCTACTACAAAATGGTCAGCACAATCTAGCCTTACTCAAAATCATATTGCTTTGCAGCATTGACATGACTGTGAACTAAAGAAACAAGTTCATGAAGAGCATGGATGGCAACCGGCTCCAGTTCATGCAAAGTAGTTTCTTGCTTTAGCTCCTTTCCTTCAAGATCCTGCCTCTTACTCGCCCGATCCAAATCCTTGTCATTCTGATCTGGGTAACATATAAAATCATGGCTGTCAACAAAAAGAGAAATGCCGCTTGCATAAACATGCACTTCAAATTTACCCTTCTTTTCTCAAAACAAAGTAATCTTAATATAAGATGATCTGTCAGACAGCTTATAGAAAACTAACCTACTTGTCTATTATTAAGCAGCTTACACGCATACCTCTCTGTGTTCGCCATTTCCACCGAAGAAGCTTTATGTAGCACTTGGTTCTGTCCCAAATCTTAGAAATCAAATATAACTAGAAAGTGAGCCCGCGCTTTGCTGCAGGAATTATTGTTATATGATAGTTAAGGTTGTAATACAATTGATCTTTTAATATTACAGAGTAGTATGTTTATGTTTACCCAAAGAAAAAGTAGGTTTCACTCCAATGAAAGGGTCTATGGAAAACATAAATACCTTTATGTCATATCTGCTAGAGCATTAGGCATGCCTTTTTGACCTGCTGTGCTGCTCCCAGCTCCACCTACAGCAGCACAAAAATGAGCTTTTTTATTTTTAGGTGAGAACTGAAAAGGCCAAGCAAAACAATGATGAAATTGACACATCATATACATTAAAACTAATGAGCCACGAAACTTAACCCTCCATATACATTAATATCAAGGCCAATCTTGAGAAGAACAGCAACATTATTCTTCAGATACTTCAGCACAGCCTTCCTCTTCTTCTTAATCGCCCCTAGCCTCACCTTTATGCTCTTTATATCAGATTTGCTGCATCAAAAAGACCCAAAATCAGAATCCAAAACAAAACTTAAAAGAAACAGGAAACCATACTCTACATAAACTTGGGCAGAAAGACAAACTGAGTTTAAATTTATCATTAAAAGCCACAGTCGACCAGAGAGTAATAAAAAGCACATACTTGAATAAGTTACTGAGATAGTGCAAAGCAGCAAACAAAGTAAAAAGCACATACTTGAATAAATATTGATGAACAGCAGCCAATCCAGTTCCTGAAAACAACCTAAATAAATTCTGAAAAGCTAAAATCAAAGAAAATCCAAGATGGTATTAATTTTACTCCAATTGGGCTCCGTTAAGAGTAGAATTAAAAGCTACAGACTCAATAGTCAATTCAATGAGTGCTTACCAATGCCGATAAGCAAAGCAGATAACCCCTTGTTCTTTGTCAAGTCTCCCATGAATATCTTTCTACACAAAAAGAATGATGGAACCCATTAGCTTATTCTTGACGTATTAGCCTATTTCCTCCTTCAATTCCCAGAAGCAGTCATAAAATAATGTATTAATAAACACATAATAGAAAACCTAAAAATGAATTCAACCCTGTGATATGGAATTAGAGAAGCTGATGAGAAAAAAGGAAGACCTGAATTCACCCCCAAAACTAAGTAGCTTTGCTGGGCGTTGATACAGAATCATTTCCTAAGAGCAAGTGTGGTCTTGCTCCAATCACTGTCTCGGAGTTAAATAGTAAGTCTCAATAAAATCCTTCCTTTTACCTGCATTAGCCAGACCCCATCCTTATCTCCGCTTAGTCCCTTGAATTTTGTTTCACCTAATGCAAAGATGTACTCTGGATCATCAACAAGTGGAGTATTCTCATTGAAAGTATAAATGCAACAGGTTCATTAACCAATTTAACAATCATTGCATATATAGCATATGTGAAGGGGAAAAAAAAAAGGAAGAAGCTATAATAGAAGAAAATGGAGGAAGTTGTATACCAATTGAATATGTGACTGGTCCTTCCATATTCGACCAAAATACTGTAAATATTTTACTCCAGCTGGAATGAGAATATTTTCCTGTAAAGAAACATGAAATATACTCGACCAAGATCACGGTTAGAATTACCCTATAAATATTTTCCTTTGTCAGCCATGTTTAATTGTAATTACTAAACTATGAAATACTGCAAAGAAGCTTGTAGATTATGTATTTTTTTAGTCACAATCAGAGTGCTAAAGTTTCTGCAAAGAAGCTTGTGGAATACTGCATAATTCCTCAAGCAGATAAATAAATCCAAACTTTAACTTTCACACTATGGCAAACGTATCAATCATCTAGATATAGCTAAGGTCGCTTTTTTATATAGTCAAAAGGTGAATGTACAACAGAATAAGTCCATGTCAAACCATGATCATAGGTCTAGCAAGCAATATACGACCTTTTTTATTTTAAATAGCTCAAGAGGACTGACTGACGACAATTGAAATCAATGAGTTGAGGCTGGTTTCAAACACTGATCAATTAAATAGAAGAATATGTACGCAACCCTCGATCTCTCACATCAGATGGAGAAAATTAGAAGTGGATAAGGACCGAGCGAGGGTTACAAATACTAAACAACAAATTATGAGGAATTACCTCATTGGATTAAAGGTGAAAATTAAATGTAGCAGCAGGACTGTAATTAATGCTACATTCTACCATGATGTCTATGTACATTATTCTAGTAGTGTAACTTGACTCTACCATAATAAAAGAGACACAAGATGACACTTTACAATGAGACTATCAACTCAAACCCAGCTGCTGAAGTGATATTATAACAAGAACAACATTACAGAGAATCACAAAATAAAGAAACATGAACTATACTCGACAAATAGTGAAACCATTATAGAAATAAGACAAAAGAAATTGTAGCAGTAAAAACTATAAGTGGTATTGACTCACAATCAATGAATGCTTACTTCACCATATGCCAACCATGTATTTAATACCATTCTTGGCAAGATAAATCCATAAAGGAAAAACCCTACCTTGACTGTGATCCAGAATGTCATTGCTGTCAGAATTGGAAGGATCAGCATGCTATCTGGAGTTGTGAGATCAGTAAACCAGAGAGCACCACCATTTTGAAAAGACGGAACTTTCTCGCCATGTTTCTAATCTACAATAATATGTGTTACAAAATTTGAAATTCACAAATTCAAGAAAAAGAGATATATCAAATCTTAAATGGAACTATGTAAAACAGATGCTATAAATTTGACGGGCTCATATCTTACAGCAAGAAAGAAGATGATGAAAATAGGACCTTGAATGAATAATCCTTTCAATTGAGAAAATGGAGTGACTCCGTATCTGCAGAATTTTATGCAGTTTCATAGTTAAATACTTAAATGCCTGGGCATGCATACAAGATGGCTGCATGATGATAGGAACTGAAATGAACTGTAGATAAGAAATCTATATCTAAACTCAAAGTTTGAAATAAGTCATAACATTTATTAAATAAGAAATGATAGCCAAGTATAGTTAACAAGCAAGCAGCTATAAAACGTAAAAAAATGAATTCAGAAGATATTCAATCAGACTGAAAAACACTTACACATGGAACAATGCCATCATCCGTTTCTGACCTTCTCTTAAATCCTCAGGATCTGCTTCCTAACAAATAAAATGTGTTCAAAGTTTCAAACCCTGAAAATGAAGCTTTTTGCAAACTGTATAACTTCCACTATATCATCTCAAACTAATACAAGTCACAAAAACTGGAAACATTACTTGTTTGGCAACAAGAAGCTCAATTAGTTCTCCTGGTATTGGCATCAAAACCCTGGTCCCAACAGTTTCCTGCAAGTGTCAAAAGAAAATCTATGGTAAGGGCCAAGTAGCACTTACTTCTACATTTGTACTCAAATATGTGCTACTCCTAGAGAAGTTAACCAACTGGGTTGGTTTGACATTAAATTCTCTGCATACAAGATTCAATTTCATCATTAGTCTAGATCGACATTGACAGCATAACATGCCACACTATCTCAAAAGACTAGGAAAGGAAACTGCAAGATTGAGGGGAACAAGGATAAACAAAAATAAGTAGACATACCCGGAGTCTAGGGGAACTGAAGAAGACATACAAGATCGGGTTCTTGGATGTTGTAACAAGGTATTCCTACAAGGAAGGACTGCAGAAACTACTGGAAAAAGAAGTAAGAATCCATCCAACATCTTGAGTAATTTCAGTCCCGGAACAGCAACAATCCATCCACTCAACAAACCTAAAGTAACCCCCAAAATAGCTCACACGCATAGATATAGATGAATTGATACATAGGATTAGAAAGAAATTAATCGAGAAATTAACCAAAAGATACCCAGAAGCAATTGAAAACAATTTAACACAAAATCGAGTGAGACCCAATACCTGAATCGATCGCGAGCCTTGTCTTAAATGTTAGGTCTCATCTTCCATGGTGGGCTTGACGAGGGAACAAGGTGGAGCTCCGGCATGGACTACGTCATTGGTGGATTTGGTGATTTGAGGAGAGAGATGAGAGAAGAGGTGTGCCGGAGGAGAACGGAGAATGAGGCAGAGAAGGAGGAGAGCGGAGACGGAGGCCGAGGCTGAGGCGAAGAGTAGTTGGGTGATGGTTGGAGGCGGAGGATGAGGAAGAGGAGGTCGGGTGCTGGTAGGGTGTCGTGGTGGGTAGGGTTTGAGAATGAAAAAATGTCGTGCTAGTCAATATGACTAAGTGTTGGGGAATTGAAATTTTGTTTCCCCACGTTGAAAATTTGGTAACTTAGCCATTTTCCGCATTTTTCAAAATTTTGAAAAAAAATGTAGACATCGGTTAACTATTAGAAACGATGTTAATTGTACAGATAAAAATCGGATTTCTAAGAACTGATGTTAGAAATTTTTTTTACATCGCCTCAAATCCTAACTGATGTCTATTAGCATTATTCTAGTGGTGCATTCAATAATAAAACGATACTTTATTAATAAAAATGGCCAATGATTACATCAAAGTTTCTTAACCAAAGTATAATCCAAAATAGAAATCAAACCTAGACAAATTGTAGTCACTCAATCCTTTTGGTAACTCCAATTAGACATGACCAGGAAAGTAAGAAGAGATGTCGGTGGAGCAAAGCTCGCTTAAGTACCACTAATCTCTGCTTAGTTTCCTAGACATCATATTTAATTGGGTGAGCCTAGTGAGAAAGAGTTAAAACAAAATATCATTTATTGACTAAGGCATAATTGCCATTACGTAATACTTGGAAAGTAAAAGGACTATTCTAATCAAAGTCTGCGGCATCCTTGTGCACTTCATCTCCAGCTTTGAAGTCCTCTATGGTGAGATTGACATCTTCACCATCTTCTTCTTCGGCAGGATAGACTTCTTGCTCCCTTAGGTCCCTATACTCCTTGTAGCATGCAGCTAGTTGATTGCTTGTTTTCATTGCTTGAACCAATGCTCACTTGATCCACATCGATGACACACATCATTGTGGTTGTCTCCCTTTAATTGAGGTGCACGTTGTGGACGTCCCCTAGGTGGGTTGACGCCACCACCACGGCCGGCGGCGCAACGACCACCTCTCCCACTTGTGGCGTTGCCACCATGTGTATCCGCTCCAAATTGGCGGTTTCCTTCTTTGTTAGGGAAGTTATATGGACCCACACGTCCATCATGTCCCTATTCTTCGGGTTCCGCTCCTTGCGCCCTCCTTTGGGCGCATTATAATTCACCTCATGAATGCTCTTAGTTCCAACGGGCCTTGAATTATAATTTTTCACGAGTATGTTGTCATATTTCTCAGCTACAGACATAACATTGATAAGCTGATTAAACCTCGTGATCCATCCAACATTCCATTCATTTCGATATTGCTTTAATACCAAGGTTGCTGAGACGGGGAAGGTGGAGAGAGTTTTCTCAATTAGCTCTTGCTCTGTGACAGGCTGTCCACAAAACCTCAACATGGATTTGAGGTGAAGAGCTTCTAAATTATATTCAGCAACAATTTTGAAGTCCGCAAAATGCAGATTGCTCCATTGGACCTTCAAATCAGGGAGGAGGGAATCTTGGACATTGCCAAAGCTCTCTTCTAGAGCTACTCATAATTCTCTTGCATCTCTGATCGACATGTACTCCATACGAAGTGATTTATCCATGTGTCGTCACATCAGGATGACTGCTCGAGCATGCTTAGTAGCTGTAGGCTCGAAAACAAGATCCGAGTTTGGTGGCTGGATTATGGGTAAGAGTCAACCATGGGAAAGTCGAGTCTTGGTTCATTCCACATCCTGAAAATAATAAGAAGAAGTAGATTAGTACAGGAGTAAAAACTTCCACGATCACTAATAATAGGATTTCCGAGCTATGCTACCAAGAAATCAATTTCCAAGTTTATTTGGATTAGACCGAAACGATGATGTTTAATATGGTCAAAGATCGATGCTTGAGGACGCTCTTAGTCCTACGATCACGAACACTCTTAGTTCGTATATAGCGTGAATCCCCACAATTCCGCTTATTAAATAATCGAACCCATGTTCGTATATTGCAAATCCTGAAGCACATAAAGGAATTTAAAAGACAAGAAGCAAGAACTTTAACCATAAAAACTTAATTGATGATTTGGGGCTTGAGAACACGCGCATGTTGATGCAAGCGTGTTGGAACAGCAGCAGCAAAACAGCAACAACAGCAGCAGCAAAACAGCAACAGTAGCAACAGCAATAAAACAGCAGCAGCAACATATCAGCAGGACAGCAGCAGCAGGACAACAGCGGCGGACAACAGTAGCAACAAAGGCAGAAAACAGCAGCAGCAGTAGTAGGAAACTGCAGCAGCGGCAGCTGTGGCACACGGGTGCGCAGGGGTAGCGCACGGTATGGCTAGCTATAGCTAGGAACTTGAGGCAGTTTGTGGTTAGGGTTTGCGGCAGATTTTTTTTTTTTGGTGAGGAGAGTTTTAGGGTTTTGGTTTTTAGGGCTAGGGTTAGGACTCGTGCTGATAACGTGTTGTAGGAGAATATGATTTGAGAGAAATTGTGTGTTGTATTATTGATAATAGGAGCCCTTTATATAGGGGATTACAAGGTACATACAAGGTAATAAAATCTGAATATAGCTAGGAAATCTAGAACTTTCTCCTATTATAACTCTAGAAAATAAACCCTAGTTTGAAAAGGCACATTAGAATACAACATCCTTAAACAGTTACTTATTTGTTTACGGCAATTAAAGGATACAAGAAGGTTGCACCCTCACAGGTAGAAATCATTAATTAGTAGCAATTCCCCTTTTTTTTACTCAGGTAAGTCTGTACATTTCTGAAAAGAAAAAGAAAAAAAAAAAAAACAGTAGTTTCTCCTCAATATATATATGCTCTCATAGTAGAATCTTACCATCAATTAGATTGAGTTTTTTACAATTTTTGGCTTCTATACTAATTATTATAGTTCAAGTTTGCCTCCGGACAAATTCAAGTTCGTCTCCAGACAAACCAGAGTTACCGGGATCGCTCACATGTGTCGCGACCCGCGTTTCGGATCGTACGTACCAAAATGCGGTACATCCACGATCCAGATCATTAAACCAAGCGATGTTTGATCTCCGCCTTCTGCTTCATATCAGCAACTCAACATCTTCTTTTCTTCGTCCTCTTCAAGGCGATGGGAAGCCTCTGTTCTTCTACAACTCAACATTTCCACTTCATTCACCTTCGCAGTTCATTCCTTTCTTTGGTATGTTCGGAGGAATTTTTTTGTTTTTTTGTTTTACTCGTGTTCTGCAGCGGTGAAGTTTTAGATGAAGACCACATATTTGTTTAGGTTATTTATTAAATGACTAGCAGTTTAGTCCCATTAATCTATGATTAAGGGTATTGCCATACTGGACCGAGTTACTTGATATCTTCTATTATATAAAGCAAATTGTTGGGAATGATGGTTAAATTTTTGAAACTCCTATTATGCCCTTTATTGATTGAATTGTTTAAAAAATAAAAAGAGAAAAAGATATAAACAGTACATGAGGTAAGACCCATTCTAAATTTTTGTACCCAACTTTTGGAAACTATCATTTTAGTACCTGGAGTACTACCCAATCCAACCCAATTTTCGTACACGCCGTCCATGACGACGTTAACTCTTCTGACAGCTGGCATGATTTAAAGAGGCCACGAGAGGAGCAAGTTAACGCCGTTATGGACGGCGGGTACGTATGTTGGGTCGGACTGGCTATTTAGGGTACCAATGTGATAGTTTCGGAAAGTTGGGTATGAAAATTTAGAATGGACCATAGTTGGAGTACTGTTTATATTTTTTCCCAAATAAAAATTGTATTACAAGGCTAAAATAGTAAATAAACAAAATCAGTATTTTCTTTTCAAGAAATTACAAAGAAAAAATAAGGGAAAAAACTCACTTTGTAACCTTCAATAGTATTATGTTGCCTTCAAATTTTTTTTCTTTTTGTTTAATTTTCTTGAAATTTTTAATTTTTAAATTTGTTTTAAAAAAGTAAATTAGCAAGCACGGAGTGCATGCCAAGAGACTAGTATATATATATATATATATATATATATATAATTAAGCCAATTTTTGAGGGAATGGTTAAATTTTTGAACTACCATATATACCCGCACATAATATAGTTGTTAAAAAAATAAATTATTTCTATATGAGGATAAGACAGTCAATTGACTGTATCATAGTTCAAAAAATTGCAATACCTCCTATGAAAAAAGGAGAAACTTCCCCAAAAATCAGGACAGAAACTGTTGTAACTTTTTTAAATTAAAAATAAAAATAAAATAAAAGCAAGTTGACATGTGCTCCGGGCTAGTATGGATAATGCAAAAAAAAAAAATTAGAAAAGAATTAATGGTCCTTAATTAAATAAATTATTAAATACAATAATATTAATATCTTAGCGTACCGCGCACCATAGACACTAGCACTAGCATACCATCTACCCGTATTGCGTTTCCGTATTGAAATGACTCGCCATCCGGGCAACACTGAAACAAACTCCCTCCTGAATGCGCCACTGTCAAAAATGTGGACAGCGTTCCGCCAGCAATGTGAAGGGGAGTCGTCAGTTTCTGAAATCTAGACACATGTACAAATCCAAACACAGAAGTCACAACTAATGAAGCAGAAGTAAGGAAATGAAAACCAAATTTTGTCATAGCATGCAGCAATTACGTACGCAGCAATGCAGCATGTTCATCCATACCCTAAACCTAGATTTTTTTTTATAAATGTAAGACCCCTAACTTGATCAGATTTCTATCCCATAAAATTAAATGGCCTTCTCTGTTCTCCACTTGCTTGCGCTTTACCTTATCGTCCAACCATTTTGTGTACATGCTGCTCAAACTGCAAATATAAGCTTGGGGTTGTCCCTAACTGCATCAGACAACTCTCTTTCGTGGCAATCTCCCTCCGGGGAATTTGCGTTTGGGTTTCGCCGTATTGGTGATCAGGACCTCTTCTTGCTTGCCATTTGGTATGACAAGATTCCAGAAAAGACTCTTGTTTGGTATGCAAATGGAGACAATCCAACACCAAAAGGATCCAAAGTGGAGCTCACAAAAGATGGTAATTTCAGGCTCACTGGCCCTCGGAAAGAGGAAATCTGGCCGCAGCCTGTTATTAGTGGAGTTGCTTATGCTGCCATGCTTGACTCAGGTAACTTTGTTCTTGCAGACCAGAATTCAGCTCTTTTATGGCAGAGCTTCAAAGACCCCAAAGACACCATTTTACCAACCCAAGTGTTGGAAATTGGAGAAAAGCTATCTTCTAGGCAGACTGCAAGCAACTACTCAAAGGGGAAGTTTCAACTCCAATTTAAACCAGACGGTACGCTTGAGTTGTACCCCATAGCCTTGCCTACGGAGTTTGAATATGATGCTTACTACAAAAGCAATACATCTGATGCAGCTGATAAATTGAATTCTGGCTATCAGCTAGTCTTCAATGAGTCGGGTCATATCAACATTGTTCTGCGGAATGGAAATATAGTAACCCTCACAAACAAAACCGTATCGCCATCAAGAGATTACTATTACAGAGCAACACTAGATTTTGATGGGCTTTTTACCCTATATGCTTATCCAAAAAAAGGGAGCGGGACATCCTGGTCCTCTTTGTGGTCTATCCCAGAAAACATTTGCTTCGCCTTCGATTCAACTGGAGAGGAGGGCGGCGGGCCATGTGGATATAACAGTTACTGCAGACTTGATGCAAACACAAGGCCAATTTGTGATTGCGTTCCTGGCTTTTCTGCTTTAGATCCCCAATATAAGTTGCGCGGCTGCAAACAAGACAGGATGCACAGTTGTGAACTAGGTGATTCAAAGCCACAAGATGTATATGTGATGCATGAGCTACCAAATACTTTCTGGCCCTCTTCTTCAAACTTTGAAGTATTGCAGCAACTCAATGAAGATGATTGTAGGAGGTCTTGCCTCGATGATTGTAACTGTGTGGTAGCAACTATCAGAGCTGGGAGGTGCTGGAAGAAGAAACTGCCACTCTCCAATGGAAGGCAGGACTGGAATGAGTATGGCAAGGCTCTCATCAAATTACCAAAATCTGATGCTCTAGAGAATCCTGCATCTCGAGATTCAAACACAGAAAAGAAAGATCAGAAAACTGTCATCTTAGTAGGAGCACTCCTTCTAGGTAGCTCTGTGTTTATCAACTTCCTATTGGTTGCAGCAATTGCTTTTCTTGTTTTCTATACATACCGAAAAACACATAGGGTTATCACTAGCACATCCAGTATCATGGAAGCAAATCTACTCGCTTTTACTTACAAAGAGCTCGAAGAAGCCACAGATGGTTTCAGAGAAGAACTTGGAAGAGGGGCTTTCGGCACTGTGTATAAGGGAGTCATATCATCTCCAAGCTCAACAAACTATGTGGCGATCAAGAAGTTGGACAAGGTGGAACAACAAGGTGAAAAGGAATTCAAAACGGAAGTGAGTGCAATAGCCAAGACCCATCACAAAAACCTCGTCAGACTGCTCGGCTTGTGTGATGAAGGGGCAAATAGACTCCTAGTCTATGAGTTTATGAGCAATGGAACACTAGCTAGCTTTCTGTTTGGGATTTGAAGGCCTGATTGGAACAAACGAATCCAAATTGCGCTTGGTATTGCAAGAGGGCTCATGTACTTGCACGACGAGTGTAGCACGCAGATCATCCACTGTGACATCAAACCGCAGAACATACTTCTCGATGATTCATTCACAGCAAGGATTTCGGATTTCGGATTTCGGATTGGCAAAGCTTCTGCTAAGTGATCAAACTCTGACTCATACAGTCATTAGAGGGACCAGAGGGTATGTTGCACCAGAATGGTTCAGAAATACTCCCGTTACTGCGAAGGTTGATGTTTACAGTTATGGGGTGATGCTGTTGGAGATTATCTGCTGCAGGAGGAGCCTCGAAATGGAAAAGGAAAATGAAGAAGAAGTGATACTAACTGACTGGGTTTACGATTGCTACAAGCATAGGAGATTAAACAAGGTGATTGAGGACGATGAGGAGGCAGGAAATGACATGAAAAGGCTGGAGAGGCTAGTAATTGTGGCAATTTGGTGCATACAAGAGGATCCATCTTTGAGACCTACCATGAAGAAGGTTACACAAATGCTCGAAGGAGTGGTTGATGTATCTGTACCTCCAAGTCCTTCTCTTTTTAGTTCAATATGCTGAAACTTACTGTATCGATCCAGTGGCAGATCCAGGATTCGAGACCTGTCTAGGCTAATTAGAAGTACACTAATTTTTTTTTTTTTTTTTGAGGTTTGGAACCCAATGGGAGGCTCATACTCACGTCTTTATTATTTTCAATCAAAACATACAATGCGAGGACATAAAACCAAACCTCGTAAATTAAAAACTGCAAGCATACATTTGTTGTAAAACAACAATAAACTAACTAAATCGTACCATCTGAAACCCACTCACTTCAAACTCAGCAATCATAGAATCATTAGCAATGCTATCGGCAATTCTTTTTCGATGTAGAGAAACATCAAATCATCAAGAAACTCATCTTCCATCTTTTGAAGTTTGTTTTTTTATGATGTTCATAGATGAAAATGCTCTCTCTATTGTTGTTGTAGAAACTGGCAAAGTCAGCACAAGACAAATCAATCTATAAATCATAGGAAAGAGTGCTGACTTTCTTTATTCAACTAATCGCCGACACCTTTAGTTGTCTTGGCAAATCTTGGATACTTTTGAATATCTGCTAGAAAAAACCCACATTCCATATCTAGAGCAAGCATATCATATAATGTAAAATCTTGAGGATAAAACTTCAAAGCAAGATTGCAAACATCTTCACATATAAATGATCGAAAATTATCACGTGTGGATTAAATGTAGCACTAAGAACAAGGAGCTCCAACAAATTATCTGTAAATCTACTATCCAACTTTGCCAACTGAAAGTCTATCACAGCATTAAGTATATTGACCCGATAATAATGCTCATTTGTAATATTTTGTTCACGAGCCCTTGTACCTTTTTGGTAAGGAGCAGACTGATAGGAGCGTAATTATACATTATTTATATCAAATTCCTTTATATTTTCATTGTTAGTTCTTGATATTTTCCAGCTATTTACTTTGTTTATATGTTTTATAGGTATTTTAGAGTAAAGAAGAAGAAAAGAAGCAAAAAAGGGATTGAAAGTCAAAATCAGCAAATCTACCTGTGCAGATCAGTAATTTCGACTGAGTACTGAGAGCAGTTCAGGACGATCCAGGTAATGATCTTTATATTGATGGAAAGCCCGGGATGTCTAGTTTCCAAAGCTCTTTACGATTCATGAATATGATTTTTCTGTATAGATAAGTGGACCAAAAGTCTTTGTCTTCTCTCCTAGTGCGAGAACTGCTAAACCCTAAGGTAGGCGGCTTATAGAGCGAGAGTTCTCTCTCGTCCAGTGGCAACCCAGGCATCTAGGCTGGCCTTTTGGCCTCGCCAATGCCACCCGATCTGCTGCTGGACAGGGATGAGTGCTAGAGTTTGGGGAGATCCTATGAGGGGTATGGCGTGAGGTTTTTAGCAGGTTGATTTGGGCATCAGGATTGGCATACAATCTCTATGATGCGGTGACTACGCCGGCGGGACCGGGACTTCGATTTGCTGCTTTCTGGATCGACAGCCTTCCGGGAGTGGTTTCTGTGGCAGTGTGGATTGCAGGCACTGGATTGGGGAAAGTTGTGGTGATGCTGGGTGTGGCAGAGTGGTTCCGGTGCTTTGGGTCTTGGCAGTTAAGTCGCGGCCGTGGAATCATGGCGGAGCCAGTGCAGCATGGTCGGCGGAGCAAAGCCGGATCACTGTTCGCTGGCTGGGCGTGTGTGGAGATGCATGTTGGGCCTGGACCCAGTCAGGAATGCTGGGCTTTGCGTGGGCCTCTCTTTGGATCTATCTTGAGCTGAATAAGTTGGGCTAGGGTTTTGCTCTCAGCCCATCCCTATGTTTTTAGTTTATCTAATTACAATAAAGTTCCTTGTATTAGGAACACTCTATGTACTTCTAGCGCCTCTGGAGTAGTACCGAAATGGGGTATCCGCTACCTCTACGTATTTACATGTATAATGAGTAGGACTATATGTAAGTACCACTTGTGGGTACTACTACTAGCTTATTGTCTGTCTATAAATGGCAGCGCAAGGGTATGTAACGACCTATTCTGGCTTGTGATGAATATATTATTTCACCCTCGTGACTTTACTCAAAATAAATAAATATGATTTTTCTAGAAGAAGTTATGGCCGGTTTAGTACAAGGAGGTCAGGCTGCACGCGAATCTGAGTCCAAACAAGGAAAGATTGTCTCCTAGAGCTATAAGGGAAGAAGAATTAAAAGTCCTTCTTTAATTGGAGATCAAATTCCTTAGTTCTTGGAGGAGAAGAAGTCTTGACTCAATAACTAAATAAAAAGGAGTCTAGGGCATCATTGTAGACATCTTTGGACGCACAACATCAGTCCATGGCCGCCATCCTCTCCTCCCTCTCTTTTCATGTTTTATTTTATTTCTTTTATGTATTCCTAATAGTTTTTGATAGTTAGGGGCTGCCTAAGCCCTAGACATGTGTAAACTAAGATTTTGGCGTTAATTTGATAGTTTCTTGGATATTGAATGTTTGTTAATTCATTAGTTTCTCATTGATAAATTCTGGTTTCGTTTGTTGAATATTTTGGCCCATGTCAATGGTACCTTTTAAGTATCGAAAAATTGTCTTTACACCAATCCAATTGCGGCGTGTTAGCGCGGAACTATGTCGAGCTAACAAGTTCACTACGAATGAGATGTCTGGTCTTGTGCATTGAGCCAAGTACAATAATGCGCCTATTGCACTTAGGTAGGGCACTTCTGCCTCTAACAATTCTTCGTCCTCATCCATTGGACGAAATGGATCTTTTCCGGGCTAAAGACTACGGCCAATCATGGGAGTACTCGTAGGCTTTGCTTTATCCTCATTAAAGCTCCTTAGTAATTTCTGAGTATATGTTGACTGATGGATCATAATCCCATCACTATGGTGCTCGAGTTCTAATTCGAGACAAAACCGTGTTTTCCGAAGATCTTTCATCTCAAATTCGGGTTTCAAGTACTTAGCAGTTTCCCTTAACTTATCTAGAGTTCCAATTAGGTTCATGTCATCGACATAAACTGCTACAATTGCAAATTCAGAACTTGTCCTTTTAATACACACGCATGGGCATATTTCATTGTTGACATATCCCTTTCCAATCAAGTAGTCACTTAGACGGTTATACCACATCCGTCCGGATTGTTTCAATCCATATAGTGAGTGTTTTAATCTTATAGAAAACACGCTCCGTGGTTTAGAGCCACTTGATTTGGGTAATTGAAGTTCATCTAGGACCTTCATATATATCTCTGAATCTAGATCCCCATAGAGTTATGCTGTAACCACATCCATAAGATGCATGTCAAGTTTTTCAGAAACTACCAAACTGACAAGGTAGCGGAACGTTATAACGTCATTACGGGAGAATATGTCTCCTCGTAATCGATCCCAGGGCGTTGTGAGAAACCTTGCACCACAAGGTGGGCTTTGTACCTAACAACCTCATTTTTCTCATTACGCTTTCTAACAAAGACCCATTTATGGCCAACAGGCTTTATACTTGGGGGTGTCAGTGTTATAGGCCCAAATACCTGTCTCTTTGTTAGTGAATCCAATTCAGCCTGGATCACATCTTTCCATTTAGGCCAATCTGCTCTTAGTTGACATTCTCCAACAGAGCAAGGTTCGATATCATCATGTTCTATGATTCCTTGAGCAATAGAATATGCAAATACATCATCAAGGATAATAGAGTTTCTCTTCAACGTCTCATGTACACTAGTGTAATTCATGGAGATCTCTCTATTATCTGGAATTGGTTCTGTCATCAGGGCATCCCCAATGATGTCTTGGACATAACTATAATCCGGCATATGTTCATGAAACAGATTATCTGTATCGATGATTAATGGATCCTTTTGTGCCAAACTCACTTTCTTTCTTGGGCGAGAATCCATCGAACCTTTGGGTCTCCCTCGTTTTCTTGCAGGGAGGCTGGCCTTTGCCACAGTGCGATCTCCACTAGGGATGGCGGCACCATATCCTCCACTTTTGGGGATATCAATCCTTGCAGGCACGTTTGCAGCATGTATATGTGATATCGTCACTTTAGCGATATCAGAAAACGCATCAGGCATCGAATCTGCTATGTTCTGAAGATCGAGTATTCTTCTCACTTGAATTTCAGATTGTGCGGTTCGGGGATCAAGATAAGACAAAGTGGGGACAGACCACGACAATTCCCGTCGTTCCTGTTGAACATTAGTGTTCTTATCTCCCTCTAACATCGGAAAGACTGTCTCATCAAAGTGACAATCCTCAAATCTAGCTGTAAAGAGATCGCCTATCAAGGGTTCTAAATAGCGGATGATCATTGGAGAACCATATCCAACATAAATGTCTAATCGCCTTTGAGGTCCCATTTTAGGGCGCGTGGTGGTGCTATTGGCACATAAACTGCACACCCAAATATATATGCGTAAGTGTGAGACATCAGGCTCGTATCCAGTAACCAACTGGGACACAAAAGGTTGAGTGGCAATAGGCCTCAGACGAATAAGCACGGCTGCATGCAATATTGCATAACCCCAAGCAGACACAGGGAGATTGGTGCGCATAACCAATGCTCTAGCAAGCATTTGAAGTCTTTTAATGGCGGCTTCTGCGAGGCCATTTTGGGTGTGAACATGAGGAACAGGATGTTCAACCTCAATCCCAATGGATATGTAATAATCATCAAAAGTTTTTTATGTAAACTCTCCAACATTGTCAAGACGTATTGACGTAATAGGATGATCAGGGTGGTGAGCCCGTAATTTAATGATTTGTGCTAGGAGTTTAGCAAATGCAGTATTTCTTGTGGACAAAAGCATGACATGTGACCAGAGTGTCAATGCATCAACCAACACCATAAAATATCTAAATGGTCCGCACGATGGTTGAATAGGTTCATAAATATCACCTTGGATTCTTTGTAAGAATGGGATATTTTCTTTGGTGTCCTTTGTCTAGGATGGTTTAGATCCTAACTTTGCTAAAGAGCAGGCTTTGCAAAACAAAAGATAAGCTTTAGAAGCAGAAAATTGGGTCAAGGAGGCAGTGTTGGCGTCAAAGCCAACTTTAGGCCGTAGGGGGTAGGCGGCTTCTGGCAATGACGGCCGGTTTTGCATAGGAATGGCGCCATGTGGCCCCAGTGCCCTTCCTTGGACCAAATTTTGGGTTTTATTTCTTTTCGTTTTGAAAAATGGATGTCCGTGTGATGTCTTTAGTATACGGATCATCAAATCACCTGGGTGTACCAAACGGTCATACCAAAGCCTATATATGTCAGAATCCCATAAGTCATCTCTCATGACATGGTTGGATTCAATAATTCGAATAGTGGTTTCATATAACCCACTAGAGTGACACATAAGTTTCTCCAATACTCGTTTATGGCCATAGTCATTAGAGGTTATGCAAAGGAACGCTTGTCCATTCTCACAATGTGTTTCCACATGAAAACCATTGGCTCTTATATCTTTAAAACTCAATAGGGTTCTTCTGGCCATAGGAGCATATAGAGCTTCAGTGACATTAATACTTGCGCCATTTGGCAACATAAATTGAGCTGGTCCTCGACCATGAATCAATTGTGATGGTTCTGCCATCGTAGTCACTGAAGATCGACTAGGCGTCATCCATATGAATAATTGTCTATGTCGCAATATAATATGTGTGGTGCCACTATCTACGAGGCATTCAAGCTCTCCAAGAAACATATTGAAAAATAATAAAGTTCGGGATTAAAATATGTCCAAGACATTCAATAATAAAACGATACTTTTTTAATAAAAATAACCAATGATTACATCAAAGTTTGTTAACCAAAGTCTAATCCAAAATAGAAATCAAACCTAGACAAATTGTAGTCACTCAATCCTTTTGGTAACTCCAATTAGACATGACCAGGAAAGTAAGAAGAGATGTCGGTGGAGCAAAACTCGCTTAAGTACCACTAATCAAAGTCAGTGGCATCCTTGTGCACTTCATCTCTAGCTTTGAAGTCCTCTATGGTGAGATTGACATCTTCACCATCTTCTTCTTCGGCAAGACAGACTTCTTTCTCCCTCAGGTCCCTATACTCCTTGTAGCGTGCAGCCAGTTGATTGCTTGTTTTCATTGCTTGAACCAATGCTCACTTGATCCACATCGATGACACATATCATTGTGGTTGCCTCCCTTTAATTGAGGTGCATGTTGTGAAAGTTGTGGACGTCCCCTAGGGGGGTTGACGCCACGACCACGGTCGGCGACACCACGGCCACCTCTCCCACTTGTGGCTTTGCCACCACTTGTATCCTCTCCAAATTGGCAGTTTCCTTCTTTGTTAGGGCAGTTATATGGACCCACACGTCCATCATGTCCCTTATTCTTAGGGTTCCGCTCCTTGCGCCCTCCTTTGGGTGTATTATAATTCGCCTCATGAACGCTCTTAGTTCCAACGGGTCTTGAATTATAATTTTTCACGAGTATGTTGTCATGTTTCTCAGCTACAGACATAACATTGATAAGCTGATTAAACCTCGTGATCCGTCCAGCATTCCATTCATTTTGATATTGCTTTGATACCAAGATTGCTGAGACGGGGAAGGTGAAGAGAGTTTTCTCAATTAGCTCTTGCTATGTGACAAGCTGTCCACAAAACCTCAACATGGATTTGAGGCGAAGAGCTTCTAAATTATATTCAGCAACAATTTTGAAGTCCGCAAAACGCAGATTGCTCCATTAGACTTCAAATCAGGGAGAAGGGAATCTTGGACATTGCCAAAGCGCTCTTCTAGCGCTACTCATAATTCTCTTGCATCTCTGATCGACATGCACTCCATATGAAGTGATTTATCCATGTGTCATTTCATCAGGATGACTGCTCAAGCATGCTTAGTAGCTGTTGCCTCGAAAACAAGATCCGGGTTTGGTGGCCGGATTATGGGTAATATTCCCAAAGAAGTGAGGTGGTTCTCAACGTCGGTCACCCAGCTATGGTATTCCAAACCTGTTGAGTCAAGCATGGGAAAGTCAAGTCTTGGTTCATTCGACATCCTAAAAATAATAAGAAGAAGTAGATTAGTACAGGAGTAAAAACTTCCACGATCACTAATAATAGGATTTCCGAGCTATGCTACCAAGGAATCAATTTCCAAGTTTATTTGAATTAGACCAAAACGATGATGTTTAATATGGTCAAAGATTGATGCTTGAGGACGCTCTTAGTCCTACGATCACGAACACTCTTAGTTCGTATATACCTTGAATCCCCACAATTCCGCTTATTAAATAATTGAACCCATGTTCGTATATTGCAAATCCTGAAGCAAATAAAGGAATTTAAAAGACAAGAAAGCAGGAACTTTAATCATAAAAACTTACTTGATGATTTGGGACTTGAGAACACGCGCATGTTGATGCAAGCGTGTTGGAACAGCAACAGTAGCAGCAGCAATAAAACAGCAGCAACAGCAAAATAGCAAAACAGCAACAATAGTAACAGCAGAACAACAACAGCAGCAGCAACAAATCAGCAGGACAACAACGGCAGACAACAGCAGCAAGGCAGAAAACAGCAGCAACAGTAGTAGGAAACTGCAACAGTGGCAGCGGCGGCACACGGGCAGCGCACGGTATGGCTAGCTAGGGCTAGGAACCTGCTGCAATTTGTGGTTAGGGTTTGCTAGGGCTTGCGGCAGATTTTTTTTTTTTTTGGTGAGGAGAGTTTTAGGGCTAGGGTTAGGGCTCGTGCTAATAACATGTTGTAGAAGAATATGATTTGAGAAAAATTGTGTGTTGTATTATTGATAATAGGAGCCCTTTATATAGGGGATTACAAGGTACATACAAGGTAATAAAATTTGAATACAACTAGGAAACCTATTATAACTGTAGAAAATAAACCCTAGTTTGAAGAGGCACATTAGAATACAACATCCTTAAACAGTTCCTTATTTGTTTACGGCAATTAAAGGATGCAAGAAGGTTGCGCCCTCACAGGTAGAATATTAGTAGCAATTCCCTTGTTTTTTACTCAGGTAAGGCTGTACATTTCTGAAAAGAGAAAGAAAAAGAAAAAACAACAGATTCTCCTCAATATATATATGCTCTCATAGTAGAATCATACCATTAGATTGAGTTTTTTACAATTTTCGGCTTCTATACTAATTATTATAGTTCAAGTTTGCCTCCGGACAAATTCAAGTTCGCTACATGTGTCGCGACCCGCGTTCCGGATCGCACGTACCAAAACGCGGTACATCCACGATCGAGATCATTAAACATAGCGATCCAAACATCTCTGCCTTCTACTTCATATCAGCAACTCAACATCTTCTTTTCTTCGTCCTCTTCAAGGCGATGGGATGCCTCTGTTCTTCTACAACCCAACATTTCCACTTCATTCACCTTCGCAGTTCATTCCTTTCTTTGGTATGTTCGGCGGAATTTTTTTATTTTTTGTTTTACTGGTGTTCTGCAGCGGTGAAGTTTTAGATGAAGACCACATATTTGTTTAGGTTATTTATTAAATGACTAGCAGTCTAGGCCCATTAATCTATGATTAAGGGTATTGCCATACTGGACCGAGTTACTATATATCAAATGCCAAAAAAAAAAATATTTAGAAAACAATTAATGTTCTTAATTATATAAATTATTAAATATAATAATATTAATATCTTAGCGTACCGCGCACCATAGATACTAGCATACCACGTACTCGTACTGCATTCCCGTATTGAAATGACCCGCAATCCACGCAACACTGAAACAAACTCCCTCCTGAATGCGCCACTGTCAAAAGCGTGGACAGCGTTCCGCCAGCAATGCACATAACTCTATGGCCTGCGTATTTATTCTAGACATCTCTTGATGAGCAAACAAAAATATTGACTAGTCACCATGACTCAAGACTCGGGAGTCGTCAGTTTCTGAAATTAGACACATGTACACAGATCCAAACAGAGAAGTCAGTCAAGTCACAACTAATGAAGCAGAAGTAAGGAAATGAAACCAAATTTTGTCATAGCATGCAGCAATTACGTACGCAGCAATGCAGCATGTTCATCCATACCCTAAACCTAGATTTTTTTTATAAATGTAAGACCCTAACTTGATCAGATTTCTATCCCATAAAATTAAATGGCCTTCTCTGTTCTCCACTTGCTTGCGCTTTACCTTATCGTCCAACCATTTTGTGTACATGCTGCTCAAACTGCAAATATAAGCTTGGGGTTGTCCCTAACTGCATCAGACAACTCTCTTTCGTGGCAATCTCCCTCCGGAGAATTTGCGTTTGGGTTTCGCCGTATTGGTGATCAGGACCTCTTCTTGCTTGCCATTTGGTATGACAAGATTCCAGAAAAGACTCTTGTTTGGTATGCAAATGGAGACAATCCAACACCAAAAGGATCCAAAGTGGAGCTCACAAAAGATGGTAATTTCAGGCTCACTGGCCCTCGGAAAGAGGAAATCTGGCCGCAGCCTGTTATTAGTGGAGTTGCTTATGCTGCCATGCTTGACTCAGGTAACTTTGTTCTTGCAGACCAGAATTCAGCTCTTTTATGGCAGAGCTTCAAAGACCCCAGAGACACCATTTTACCAACCCAAGTGTTGGAAATTGGAGAAAAGCTATCTTCTAGGCAGACTGCAAGCAACTACTCAAAGGGGAAGTTTCAACTCCAATTTAAACCAGACGGTACGCTTGAGTTGTACCCCATAGCCTTGCCTACGGAGTTTGAATATGATGCTTACTACAAAAGCAATACATCTGATGCAGCTGATAAATTGAATTCTGGCTATCAGCTAGTCTTCAATGAGTCGGGTCATATCAACATTGTTCTGCGGAATGGAAATATAGTAACCCTCACAAACAAAACCGTATCGCCATCAAGAGATTACTATTACAGAGCAACACTAGATTTTGATGGGCTTTTTACCCTATATGCTTATCCAAAAAAGGGAGCGGGACATCCTGGTCCTCTTTGTGGTCTATCCCAGAAAACATTTGCTTCGCCTTCGATTCAACTGGAGAGGAGGGCGGCGGGCCATGTGGATATAACAGTTACTGCAGACTTGATGCAAACACAAGGCCAATTTGTGATTGCGTTCCTGGCTTTTCTGCTTTAGATCCCCAATATAAGTTGCGCGGCTGCAAACAAGACAGGATGCACAGTTGTGAACTAGGTGATTCAAAGCCACAAGATGTATATGTGATGCATGAGCTACCAAATACTTTCTGGCCCTCTTCTTCAAACTTTGAAGTATTGCAGCAACTCAATGAAGATGATTGTAGGAGGTCTTGCCTCGATGATTGTAACTGTGTGGTAGCAACTATCAGAGCTGGGAGGTGCTGGAAGAAGAAACTGCCACTCTCCAATGGAAGGCAGGACTGGAATGAGTATGGCAAGGCTCTCATCAAATTACCAAAATCTGATGCTCTAGAGAATCCTGCATCTCGAGATTCAAACACAGAAAAGAAAGATCAGAAAACTGTCATCTTAGTAGGAGCACTCCTTCTAGGTAGCTCTGTGTTTATCAACTTCCTATTGGTTGCAGCAATTGCTTTTCTTGTTTTCTATACATACCGAAAAACACATAGGGTTATCACTAGCACATCCAGTATCATGGAAGCAAATCTACTCGCTTTTACTTACAAAGAGCTCGAAGAAGCCACAGATGGTTTCAGAGAAGAACTTGGAAGAGGGGCTTTCGGCACTGTGTATAAGGGAGTCATATCATCTCCAAGCTCAACAAACTATGTGGCGATCAAGAAGTTGGACAAGGTGGAACAACAAGGTGAAAAGGAATTCAAAACGGAAGTGAGTGCAATAGCCAAGACCCATCACAAAAACCTCGTCAGACTGCTCGGCTTGTGTGATGAAGGGGCAAATAGACTCCTAGTCTATGAGTTTATGAGCAATGGAACACTAGCTAGCTTTCTGTTTGGGATTTGAAGGCCTGATTGGAACAAACGAATCCAAATTGCGCTTGGTATTGCAAGAGGGCTCATGTACTTGCACGACGAGTGTAGCACGCAGATCATCCACTGTGACATCAAACCGCAGAACATACTTCTCGATGATTCATTCACAGCAAGGATTTCGGATTTCGGATTTCGGATTGGCAAAGCTTCTGCTAAGTGATCAAACTCTGACTCATACAGTCATTAGAGGGACCAGAGGGTATGTTGCACCAGAATGGTTCAGAAATACTCCCGTTACTGCGAAGGTTGATGTTTACAGTTATGGGTGATGCTGTTGGAGATTATCTGCTGCAGGAGGAGCCTCGAAATGGAAAAGGAAAATGAAGAAGAAGTGATACTAACTGACTGGGTTTACGATTGCTACAAGCATAGGAGATTAAACAAGGTGATTGAGGACGATGAGGAGGCAGGAAATGACATGAAAAGGCTGGAGAGGCTAGTAATTGTGGCAATTTGGTGCATACAAGAGGATCCATCTTTGAGACCTACCATGAAGAAGGTTACACAAATGCTCGAAGGAGTGGTTGATGTATCTGTACCTCCAAGTCCTTCTCTTTTTAGTTCAATATGCTGAAACTTACTGTATCGATCCAGTGGCAGATCCAGGATTCGAGACCTGTCTAGGCTAATTAGAAGTACACTAATTTTTTTTTTTTTTTTTGAGGTTTGGAACCCAATGGGAGGCTCATACTCACGTCTTTATTATTTTCAATCAAAACATACAATGCGAGGACATAAAACCAAACCTCGTAAATTAAAAACTGCAAGCATACATTTGTTGTAAAACAACAATAAACTAACTAAATCGTACCATCTGAAACCCACTCACTTCAAACTCAGCAATCATAGAATCATTAGCAATGCTATCGGCAATTCTTTTTCGATGTAGAGAAACATCAAATCATCAAGAAACTCATCTTCCATCTTTTGAAGTTTGTTTTTTTATGATGTTCATAGATGAAAATGCTCTCTCTATTGTTGTTGTAGAAACTGGCAAAGTCAGCACAAGACAAATCAATCTATAAATCATAGGAAAGAGTGCTGACTTTCTTTATTCAACTAATCGCCGACACCTTTAGTTGTCTTGGCAAATCTTGGATACTTTTGAATATCTGCTAGAAAAAACCCACATTCCATATCTAGAGCAAGCATATCATATAATGTAAAATCTTGAGGATAAAACTTCAAAGCAAGATTGCAAACATCTTCACATATAAATGATCGAAAATTATCACGTGTGGATTAAATGTAGCACTAAGAACAAGGAGCTCCAACAAATTATCTGTAAATCTACTATCCAACTTTGCCAACTGAAAGTCTATCACAGCATTAAGTATATTGACCCGATAATAATGCTCATTTGTAATATTTTGTTCACGAGCCCTTGTACCTTTTTGGTAAGGAGCAGACTGATAGGAGCGTAATTATACATTATTTATATCAAATTCCTTTATATTTTCATTGTTAGTTCTTGATATTTTCCAGCTATTTACTTTGTTTATATGTTTTATAGGTATTTTAGAGTAAAGAAGAAGAAAAGAAGCAAAAAGGGATTGAAAGTCAAAATCAGCAAATCTACCTGTGCAGATCAGTAATTTCGACTGAGTACTGAGAGCAGTTCAGGACGATCCAGGTAATGATCTTTATATTGATGGAAAGCCCGGGATGTCTAGTTTCCAAAGCTCTTTACGATTCATGAATATGATTTTTCTGTATAGATAAGTGGACCAAAAGTCTTTGTCTTCTCTCCTAGTGCGAGAACTGCTAAACCCTAAGGTAGGCGGCTTATAGAGCGAGAGTTCTCTCTCGTCCAGTGGCAACCCAGGCATCTAGGCTGGCCTTTTGGCCTCGCCAATGCCACCCGATCTGCTGCTGGACAGGGATGAGTGCTAGAGTTTGGGGAGATCCTATGAGGGGTATGGCGTGAGGTTTTTAGCAGGTTGATTTGGGCATCAGGATTGGCATACAATCTCTATGATGCGGTGACTACGCCGGCGGGACCGGGACTTCGATTTGCTGCTTTCTGGATCGACAGCCTTCCGGGAGTGGTTTCTGTGGCAGTGTGGATTGCAGGCACTGGATTGGGGAAAGTTGTGGTGATGCTGGGTGTGGCAGAGTGGTTCCGGTGCTTTGGGTCTTGGCAGTTAAGTCGCGGCCGTGGAATCATGGCGGAGCCAGTGCAGCATGGTCGGCGGAGCAAAGCCGGATCACTGTTCGCTGGCTGGGCGTGTGTGGAGATGCATGTTGGGCCTGGACCCAGTCAGGAATGCTGGGCTTTGCGTGGGCCTCTCTTTGGATCTATCTTGAGCTGAATAAGTTGGGCTAGGGTTTTGCTCTCAGCCCATCCCTATGTTTTTAGTTTATCTAATTACAATAAAGTTCCTTGTATTAGGAACACTCTATGTACTTCTAGCGCCTCTGGAGTAGTACCGAAATGGGGTATCCGCTACCTCTACGTATTTACATGTATAATGAGTAGGACTATATGTAAGTACCACTTGTGGGTACTACTACTAGCTTATTGTCTGTCTATAAATGGCAGCGCAAGGGTATGTAACGACCTATTCTGGCTTGTGATGAATATATTATTTCACCCTCGTGACTTTACTCAAAATAAATAAATATGATTTTTCTAGAAGAAGTTATGGCCGGTTTAGTACAAGGAGGTCAGGCTGCACGCGAATCTGAGTCCAAACAAGGAAAGATTGTCTCCTAGAGCTATAAGGGAAGAAGAATTAAAAGTCCTTCTTTAATTGGAGATCAAATTCCTTAGTTCTTGGAGGAGAAGAAGTCTTGACTCAATAACTAAATAAAAAGGAGTCTAGGGCATCATTGTAGACATCTTTGGACGCACAACATCAGTCCATGGCCGCCATCCTCTCCTCCCTCTCTTTTCATGTTTTATTTTATTTCTTTTATGTATTCCTAATAGTTTTTGATAGTTAGGGGCTGCCTAAGCCCTAGACATGTGTAAACTAAGATTTTGGCGTTAATTTGATAGTTTCTTGGATATTGAATGTTTGTTAATTCATTAGTTTCTCATTGATAAATTCTGGTTTCGTTTGTTGAATATTTTGGCCCATGTCAATGGTACCTTTTAAGTATCGAAAAATTGTCTTTACACCAATCCAATTGCGGCGTGTTAGCGCGGAACTATGTCGAGCTAACAAGTTCACTACGAATGAGATGTCTGGTCTTGTGCATTGAGCCAAGTACAATAATGCGCCTATTGCACTTAGGTAGGGCACTTCTGCCTCTAACAATTCTTCGTCCTCATCCATTGGACGAAATGGATCTTTTCCGGGCTAAAGACTACGGCCAATCATGGGAGTACTCGTAGGCTTTGCTTTATCCTCATTAAAGCTCCTTAGTAATTTCTGAGTATATGTTGACTGATGGATCATAATCCCATCACTATGGTGCTCGAGTTCTAATTCGAGACAAAACCGTGTTTTCCGAAGATCTTTCATCTCAAATTCGGGTTTCAAGTACTTAGCAGTTTCCCTTAACTTATCTAGAGTTCCAATTAGGTTCATGTCATCGACATAAACTGCTACAATTGCAAATTCAGAACTTGTCCTTTTAATACACACGCATGGGCATATTTCATTGTTGACATATCCCTTTCCAATCAAGTAGTCACTTAGACGGTTATACCACATCCGTCCGGATTGTTTCAATCCATATAGTGAGTGTTTTAATCTTATAGAAAACACGCTCCGTGGTTTAGAGCCACTTGATTTGGGTAATTGAAGTTCATCTAGGACCTTCATATATATCTCTGAATCTAGATCCCCATAGAGTTATGCTGTAACCACATCCATAAGATGCATGTCAAGTTTTTCAGAAACTACCAAACTGACAAGGTAGCGGAACGTTATAACGTCATTACGGGAGAATATGTCTCCTCGTAATCGATCCCAGGGCGTTGTGAGAAACCTTGCACCACAAGGTGGGCTTTGTACCTAACAACCTCATTTTTCTCATTACGCTTTCTAACAAAGACCCATTTATGGCCAACAGGCTTTATACTTGGGGGTGTCAGTGTTATAGGCCCAAATACCTGTCTCTTTGTTAGTGAATCCAATTCAGCCTGGATCACATCTTTCCATTTAGGCCAATCTGCTCTTAGTTGACATTCTCCAACAGAGCAAGGTTCGATATCATCATGTTCTATGATTCCTTGAGCAATAGAATATGCAAATACATCATCAAGGATAATAGAGTTTCTCTTCAACGTCTCATGTACACTAGTGTAATTCATGGAGATCTCTCTATTATCTGGAATTGGTTCTGTCATCAGGGCATCCCCCAATGATGTCTTGGACATAACTATAATCCGGCATATGTTCATGAAACAGATTATCTGTATCGATGATTAATGGATCCTTTTGTGCCAAACTCACTTTCTTTCTTGGGCGAGAATCCATCGAACCTTTGGGTCTCCCTCGTTTTCTTGCAGGGAGGCTGGCCTTTGCCACAGTGCGATCTCCACTAGGGATGGCGGCACCATATCCTCCACTTTTGGGGATATCAATCCTTGCAGGCACGTTTGCAGCATGTATATGTGATATCGTCACTTTAGCGATATCAGAAAACGCATCAGGCATCGAATCTGCTATGTTCTGAAGATCGAGTATTCTTCTCACTTGAATTTCAGATTGTGCGGTTCGGGGATCAAGATAAGACAAAGTGGGGACAGACCACGACAATTCCCGTCGTTCCTGTTGAACATTAGTGTTCTTATCTCCCTCTAACATCGGAAAGACTGTCTCATCAAAGTGACAATCCTCAAATCTAGCTGTAAAGAGATCGCCTATCAAGGGTTCTAAATAGCGGATGATCATTGGAGAACCATATCCAACATAAATGTCTAATCGCCTTTGAGGTCCCATTTTAGGGCGCGTGGTGGTGCTATTGGCACATAAACTGCACACCCAAATATATATGCGTAAGTGTGAGACATCAGGCTCGTATCCAGTAACCAACTGGGACACAAAAGGTTGAGTGGCAATAGGCCTCAGACGAATAAGCACGGCTGCATGCAATATTGCATAACCCCAAGCAGACACAGGGAGATTGGTGCGCATAACCAATGCTCTAGCAAGCATTTGAAGTCTTTTAATGGCGGCTTCTGCGAGGCCATTTTGGGTGTGAACATGAGGAACAGGATGTTCAACCTCAATCCCAATGGATATGTAATAATCATCAAAAGTTTTTTATGTAAACTCTCCAACATTGTCAAGACGTATTGACGTAATAGGATGATCAGGGTGGTGAGCCCGTAATTTAATGATTTGTGCTAGGAGTTTAGCAAATGCAGTATTTCTTGTGGACAAAAGCATGACATGTGACCAGAGTGTCAATGCATCAACCAACACCATAAAATATCTAAATGGTCCGCACGATGGTTGAATAGGTTCATAAATATCACCTTGGATTCTTTGTAAGAATGGGATATTTTCTTTGGTGTCCTTTGTCTAGGATGGTTTAGATCCTAACTTTGCTAAAGAGCAGGCTTTGCAAAACAAAAGATAAGCTTTAGAAGCAGAAAATTGGGTCAAGGAGGCAGTGTTGGCGTCAAAGCCAACTTTAGGCCGTAGGGGTAGGCGGCTTCTGGCAATGACGGCCGGTTTTGCATAGGAATGGCGCCATGTGGCCCCAGTGCCCTTCCTTGGACCAAATTTTGGGTTTTATTTCTTTTCGTTTTGAAAAATGGATGTCCGTGTGATGTCTTTAGTATACGGATCATCAAATCACCTGGGTGTACCAAACGGTCATACCAAAGCCTATATATGTCAGAATCCCATAAGTCATCTCTCATGACATGGTTGGATTCAATAATTCGAATAGTGGTTTCATATAACCCACTAGAGTGACACATAAGTTTCTCCAATACTCGTTTATGGCCATAGTCATTAGAGGTTATGCAAAGGAACGCTTGTCCATTCTCACAATGTGTTTCCACATGAAAACCATTGGCTCTTATATCTTTAAAACTCAATAGGGTTCTTCTGGCCATAGGAGCATATAGAGCTTCAGTGACATTAATACTTGCGCCATTTGGCAACATAAATTGAGCTGGTCCTCGACCATGAATCAATTGTGATGGTTCTGCCATCGTAGTCACTGAAGATCGACTAGGCGTCATCCATATGAATAATTGTCTATGTCGCAATATAATATGTGTGGTGCCACTATCTACGAGGCATTCAAGCTCTCCAAGAAACATATTGAAAAATAATAAAGTTCGGGATTAAAATATGTCCAAGACATTCAATAATAAAACGATACTTTTTTAATAAAATAACCAATGATTACATCAAAGTTTGTTAACCAAAGTCTAATCCAAAATAGAAATCAAACCTAGACAAATTGTAGTCACTCAATCCTTTTGGTAACTCCAATTAGACATGACCAGGAAAGTAAGAAGAGATGTCGGTGGAGCAAAACTCGCTTAAGTACCACTAATCAAAGTCAGTGGCATCCTTGTGCACTTCATCTCTAGCTTTGAAGTCCTCTATGGTGAGATTGACATCTTCACCATCTTCTTCTTCGGCAAGACAGACTTCTTTCTCCCTCAGGTCCCTATACTCCTTGTAGCGTGCAGCCAGTTGATTGCTTGTTTTCATTGCTTGAACCAATGCTCACTTGATCCACATCGATGACACATATCATTGTGGTTGCCTCCCTTTAATTGAGGTGCATGTTGTGAAAGTTGTGGACGTCCCTAGGGGGGTTGACGCCACGACCACGGTCGGCGACACCACGGCCACCTCTCCCACTTGTGGCTTTGCCACCACTTGTATCCTCTCCAAATTGGCAGTTTCCTTCTTTGTTAGGGCAGTTATATGGACCCACACGTCCATCATGTCCCTTATTCTTAGGGTTCCGCTCCTTGCGCCCTCCTTTGGGTGTATTATAATTCGCCTCATGAACGCTCTTAGTTCCAACGGGTCTTGAATTATAATTTTTCACGAGTATGTTGTCATGTTTCTCAGCTACAGACATAACATTGATAAGCTGATTAAACCTCGTGATCCGTCCAGCATTCCATTCATTTGATATTGCTTTGATACCAAGATTGCTGAGACGGGGAAGGTGAAGAGAGTTTTCTCAATTAGCTCTTGCTATGTGACAAGCTGTCCACAAAACCTCAACATGGATTTGAGGCGAAGAGCTTCTAAATTATATTCAGCAACAATTTTGAAGTCCGCAAAACGCAGATTGCTCCATTAGACTTCAAATCAGGGAGAAGGGAATCTTGGACATTGCCAAAGCGCTCTTCTAGCGCTACTCATAATTCTCTTGCATCTCTGATCGACATGCACTCCATATGAAGTGATTTATCCATGTGTCATTTCATCAGGATGACTGCTCAAGCATGCTTAGTAGCTGTTGCCTCGAAAACAAGATCCGGGTTTGGTGGCCGGATTATGGGTAATATTCCCAAAGAAGTGAGGTGGTTCTCAACGTCGGTCACCCAGCTATGGTATTCCAAACCTGTTGAGTCAAGCATGGGAAAGTCAAGTCTTGGTTCATTCGACATCCTAAAAATAATAAGAAGAAGTAGATTAGTACAGGAGTAAAAACTTCCACGATCACTAATAATAGGATTTCCGAGCTATGCTACCAAGGAATCAATTTCCAAGTTTATTTGAATTAGACCAAAACGATGATGTTTAATATGGTCAAAGATTGATGCTTGAGGACGCTCTTAGTCCTACGATCACGAACACTCTTAGTTCGTATATACCTTGAATCCCCACAATTCCGCTTATTAAATAATTGAACCCATGTTCGTATATTGCAAATCCTGAAGCAAATAAAGGAATTTAAAAGACAAGAAAGCAGGAACTTTAATCATAAAAACTTACTTGATGATTTGGGACTTGAGAACACGCGCATGTTGATGCAAGCGTGTTGGAACAGCAACAGTAGCAGCAGCAATAAAACAGCAGCAACAGCAAAATAGCAAAACAGCAACAATAGTAACAGCAGAACAACAACAGCAGCAGCAACAAATCAGCAGGACAACAACGGCAGACAACAGCAGCAAGGCAGAAAACAGCAGCAACAGTAGTAGGAAACTGCAACAGTGGCAGCGGCGGCACACGGGCAGCGCACGGTATGGCTAGCTAGGGCTAGGAACCTGCTGCAATTTGTGGTTAGGGTTTGCTAGGGCTTGCGGCAGATTTTTTTTTTTTTTTGGTGAGGAGAGTTTTAGGGCTAGGGTTAGGGCTCGTGCTAATAACATGTTGTAGAAGAATATGATTTGAGAAAAATTGTGTGTTGTATTATTGATAATAGGAGCCCTTTATATAGGGGATTACAAGGTACATACAAGGTAATAAAATTTGAATACAACTAGGAAACCTATTATAACTGTAGAAAATAAACCCTAGTTTGAAGAGGCACATTAGAATACAACATCCTTAAACAGTTCCTTATTTGTTTACGGCAATTAAAGGATGCAAGAAGGTTGCGCCCTCACAGGTAGAATATTAGTAGCAATTCCCTTGTTTTTTTACTCAGGTAAGGCTGTACATTTCTGAAAAGAGAAAGAAAAAGAAAAAAACAACAGATTCTCCTCAATATATATATGCTCTCATAGTAGAATCATACCATTAGATTGAGTTTTTTACAATTTTCGGCTTCTATACTAATTATTATAGTTCAAGTTTGCCTCCGGACAAATTCAAGTTCGCTACATGTGTCGCGACCCGCGTTCCGGATCGCACGTACCAAAACGCGGTACATCCACGATCGAGATCATTAAACATAGCGATCCAAACATCTCTGCCTTCTACTTCATATCAGCAACTCAACATCTTCTTTTCTTCGTCCTCTTCAAGGCGATGGATGCCTCTGTTCTTCTACAACCCAACATTTCCACTTCATTCACCTTCGCAGTTCATTCCTTTCTTTGGTATGTTCGGCGGAATTTTTTTATTTTTTTGTTTTACTGGTGTTCTGCAGCGGTGAAGTTTTAGATGAAGACCACATATTTGTTTAGGTTATTTATTAAATGACTAGCAGTCTAGGCCCATTAATCTATGATTAAGGGTATTGCCATACTGGACCGAGTTACTATATATCAAATGCCAAAAAAAAAAATATTTAGAAAACAATTAATGTTCTTAATTATATAAATTATTAAATATAATAATATTAATATCTTAGCGTACCGCGCACCATAGATACTAGCATACCACGTACTCGTACTGCATTCCCGTATTGAAATGACCCGCAATCCACGCAACACTGAAACAAACTCCCTCCTGAATGCGCCACTGTCAAAAGCGTGGACAGCGTTCCGCCAGCAATGCACATAACTCTATGGCCTGCGTATTTATTCTAGACATCTCTTGATGAGCAAACAAAAATATTGACTAGTCACCATGACTCAAGACTCGGGAGTCGTCAGTTTCTGAAATTAGACACATGTACACAGATCCAAACAGAGAAGTCAGTCAAGTCACAACTAATGAAGCAGAAGTAAGGAAATGAAAACCAAATTTTGTCATAGCATGCAGCAATTACGTACGCAGCAATGCAGCATGTTCATCCATACCCTAAACCTAGATTTTTTTTTATAAATGTAAGACCCCTAACTTGATCAGATTTCTATCCCATAAAATTAAATGGCCTTCTCTGTTCTCCACTTGCTTGCGCTTTACCTTATCGTCCAACCATTTTGTGTACATGCTGCTCAAACTGCAAATATAAGCTTGGGGTTGTCCCTAACTGCATCAGACAACTCTCTTTCGTGGCAATCTCCCTCCGGAGAATTTGCGTTTGGGTTTCGCCGTATTGGTGATCAGGACCTCTTCTTGCTTGCCATTTGGTATGACAAGATTCCAGAAAAGACTCTTGTTTGGTATGCAAATGGAGACAATCCAACACCAAAAGGATCCAAAGTGGAGCTCACAAAAGATGGTAATTTCAGGCTCACTGGCCCTCGGAAAGAGGAAATCTGGCCGCAGCCTGTTATTAGTGGAGTTGCTTATGCTGCCATGCTTGACTCAGGTAACTTTGTTCTTGCAGACCAGAATTCAGCTCTTTTATGGCAGAGCTTCAAAGACCCCAGAGACACCATTTTACCAACCCAAGTGTTGGAAATTGGAGAAAAGCTATCTTCTAGGCAGACTGCAAGCAACTACTCAAAGGGGAAGTTTCAACTCCAATTTAAACCAGACGGTACGCTTGAGTTGTACCCCATAGCCTTGCCTACGGAGTTTGAATATGATGCTTACTACAAAAGCAATACATCTGATGCAGCTGATAAATTGAATTCTGGCTATCAGCTAGTCTTCAATGAGTCGGGTCATATCAACATTGTTCTGCGGAATGGAAATATAGTAACCCTCACAAACAAAACCGTATCGCCATCAAGAGATTACTATTACAGAGCAACACTAGATTTTGATGGGCTTTTTACCCTATATGCTTATCCAAAAAAAGGGAGCGGGACATCCTGGTCCTCTTTGTGGTCTATCCCAGAAAACATTTGCTTCGCCTTCGATTCAACTGGAGAGGAGGGCGGCGGGCCATGTGGATATAACAGTTACTGCAGACTTGATGCAAACACAAGGCCAATTTGTGATTGCGTTCCTGGCTTTTCTGCTTTAGATCCCCAATATAAGTTGCGCGGCTGCAAACAAGACAGGATGCACAGTTGTGAACTAGGTGATTCAAAGCCACAAGATGTATATGTGATGCATGAGCTACCAAATACTTTCTGGCCCTCTTCTTCAAACTTTGAAGTATTGCAGCAACTCAATGAAGATGATTGTAGGAGGTCTTGCCTCGATGATTGTAACTGTGTGGTAGCAACTATCAGAGCTGGGAGGTGCTGGAAGAAGAAACTGCCACTCTCCAATGGAAGGCAGGACTGGAATGAGTATGGCAAGGCTCTCATCAAATTACCAAAATCTGATGCTCTAGAGAATCCTGCATCTCGAGATTCAAACACAGAAAAGAAAGATCAGAAAACTGTCATCTTAGTAGGAGCACTCCTTCTAGGTAGCTCTGTGTTTATCAACTTCCTATTGGTTGCAGCAATTGCTTTTCTTGTTTTCTATACATACCGAAAAACACATAGGGTTATCACTAGCACATCCAGTATCATGGAAGCAAATCTACTCGCTTTTACTTACAAAGAGCTCGAAGAAGCCACAGATGGTTTCAGAGAAGAACTTGGAAGAGGGGCTTTCGGCACTGTGTATAAGGGAGTCATATCATCTCCAAGCTCAACAAACTATGTGGCGATCAAGAAGTTGGACAAGGTGGAACAACAAGGTGAAAAGGAATTCAAAACGGAAGTGAGTGCAATAGCCAAGACCCATCACAAAAACCTCGTCAGACTGCTCGGCTTGTGTGATGAAGGGGCAAATAGACTCCTAGTCTATGAGTTTATGAGCAATGGAACACTAGCTAGCTTTCTGTTTGGGATTTGAAGGCCTGATTGGAACAAACGAATCCAAATTGCGCTTGGTATTGCAAGAGGGCTCATGTACTTGCACGACGAGTGTAGCACGCAGATCATCCACTGTGACATCAAACCGCAGAACATACTTCTCGATGATTCATTCACAGCAAGGATTTCGGATTTCGGATTTCGGATTGGCAAAGCTTCTGCTAAGTGATCAAACTCTGACTCATACAGTCATTAGAGGGACCAGAGGGTATGTTGCACCAGAATGGTTCAGAAATACTCCCGTTACTGCGAAGGTTGATGTTTACAGTTATGGGGTGATGCTGTTGGAGATTATCTGCTGCAGGAGGAGCCTCGAAATGGAAAAGGAAAATGAAGAAGAAGTGATACTAACTGACTGGGTTTACGATTGCTACAAGCATAGGAGATTAAACAAGGTGATTGAGGACGATGAGGAGGCAGGAAATGACATGAAAAGGCTGGAGAGGCTAGTAATTGTGGCAATTTGGTGCATACAAGAGGATCCATCTTTGAGACCTACCATGAAGAAGGTTACACAAATGCTCGAAGGAGTGGTTGATGTATCTGTACCTCCAAGTCCTTCTCTTTTTAGTTCAATATGCTGAAACTTACTGTATCGATCCAGTGGCAGATCCAGGATTCGAGACCTGTCTAGGCTAATTAGAAGTACACTAATTTTTTTTTTTTTTTTGAGGTTTGGAACCCAATGGGAGGCTCATACTCACGTCTTTATTATTTTCAATCAAAACATACAATGCGAGGACATAAAACCAAACCTCGTAAATTAAAAACTGCAAGCATACATTTGTTGTAAAACAACAATAAACTAACTAAATCGTACCATCTGAAACCCACTCACTTCAAACTCAGCAATCATAGAATCATTAGCAATGCTATCGGCAATTCTTTTTCGATGTAGAGAAACATCAAATCATCAAGAAACTCATCTTCCATCTTTTGAAGTTTGTTTTTTTATGATGTTCATAGATGAAAATGCTCTCTCTATTGTTGTTGTAGAAACTGGCAAAGTCAGCACAAGACAAATCAATCTATAAATCATAGGAAAGAGTGCTGACTTTCTTTATTCAACTAATCGCCGACACCTTTAGTTGTCTTGGCAAATCTTGGATACTTTTGAATATCTGCTAGAAAAACCCACATTCCATATCTAGAGCAAGCATATCATATAATGTAAAATCTTGAGGATAAAACTTCAAAGCAAGATTGCAAACATCTTCACATATAAATGATCGAAAATTATCACGTGTGGATTAAATGTAGCACTAAGAACAAGGAGCTCCAACAAATTATCTGTAAATCTACTATCCAACTTTGCCAACTGAAAGTCTATCACAGCATTAAGTATATTGACCCGATAATAATGCTCATTTGTAATATTTTGTTCACGAGCCCTTGTACCTTTTTGGTAAGGAGCAGACTGATAGGAGCGTAATTATACATTATTTATATCAAATTCCTTTATATTTTCATTGTTAGTTCTTGATATTTTCCAGCTATTTACTTTGTTTATATGTTTTATAGGTATTTTAGAGTAAAGAAGAAGAAAAGAAGCAAAAAGGGATTGAAAGTCAAAATCAGCAAATCTACCTGTGCAGATCAGTAATTTCGACTGAGTACTGAGAGCAGTTCAGGACGATCCAGGTAATGATCTTTATATTGATGGAAAGCCCGGGATGTCTAGTTTCCAAAGCTCTTTACGATTCATGAATATGATTTTTCTGTATAGATAAGTGGACCAAAAGTCTTTGTCTTCTCTCCTAGTGCGAGAACTGCTAAACCCTAAGGTAGGCGGCTTATAGAGCGAGAGTTCTCTCTCGTCCAGTGGCAACCCAGGCATCTAGGCTGGCCTTTTGGCCTCGCCAATGCCACCCGATCTGCTGCTGGACAGGGATGAGTGCTAGAGTTTGGGGAGATCCTATGAGGGGTATGGCGTGAGGTTTTTAGCAGGTTGATTTGGGCATCAGGATTGGCATACAATCTCTATGATGCGGTGACTACGCCGGCGGGACCGGGACTTCGATTTGCTGCTTTCTGGATCGACAGCCTTCCGGGAGTGGTTTCTGTGGCAGTGTGGATTGCAGGCACTGGATTGGGGAAAGTTGTGGTGATGCTGGGTGTGGCAGAGTGGTTCCGGTGCTTTGGGTCTTGGCAGTTAAGTCGCGGCCGTGGAATCATGGCGGAGCCAGTGCAGCATGGTCGGCGGAGCAAAGCCGGATCACTGTTCGCTGGCTGGGCGTGTGTGGAGATGCATGTTGGGCCTGGACCCAGTCAGGAATGCTGGGCTTTGCGTGGGCCTCTCTTTGGATCTATCTTGAGCTGAATAAGTTGGGCTAGGGTTTTGCTCTCAGCCCATCCCTATGTTTTTAGTTTATCTAATTACAATAAAGTTCCTTGTATTAGGAACACTCTATGTACTTCTAGCGCCTCTGGAGTAGTACCGAAATGGGGTATCCGCTACCTCTACGTATTTACATGTATAATGAGTAGGACTATATGTAAGTACCACTTGTGGGTACTACTACTAGCTTATTGTCTGTCTATAAATGGCAGCGCAAGGGTATGTAACGACCTATTCTGGCTTGTGATGAATATATTATTTCACCCTCGTGACTTTACTCAAAATAAATAAATATGATTTTCTAGAAGAAGTTATGGCCGGTTTAGTACAAGGAGGTCAGGCTGCACGCGAATCTGAGTCCAAACAAGGAAAGATTGTCTCCTAGAGCTATAAGGGAAGAAGAATTAAAAGTCCTTCTTTAATTGGAGATCAAATTCCTTAGTTCTTGGAGGAGAAGAAGTCTTGACTCAATAACTAAATAAAAAGGAGTCTAGGGCATCATTGTAGACATCTTTGGACGCACAACATCAGTCCATGGCCGCCATCCTCTCCTCCCTCTCTTTTCATGTTTTATTTTATTTCTTTTATGTATTCCTAATAGTTTTTGATAGTTAGGGGCTGCCTAAGCCCTAGACATGTGTAAACTAAGATTTTGGCGTTAATTTGATAGTTTCTTGGATATTGAATGTTTGTTAATTCATTAGTTTCTCATTGATAAATTCTGGTTTCGTTTGTTGAATATTTTGGCCCATGTCAATGGTACCTTTTAAGTATCGAAAAATTGTCTTTACACCAATCCAATTGCGGCGTGTTAGCGCGGAACTATGTCGAGCTAACAAGTTCACTACGAATGAGATGTCTGGTCTTGTGCATTGAGCCAAGTACAATAATGCGCCTATTGCACTTAGGTAGGGCACTTCTGCCTCTAACAATTCTTCGTCCTCATCCATTGGACGAAATGGATCTTTTCCGGGCTAAAGACTACGGCCAATCATGGGAGTACTCGTAGGCTTTGCTTTATCCTCATTAAAGCTCCTTAGTAATTTCTGAGTATATGTTGACTGATGGATCATAATCCCATCACTATGGTGCTCGAGTTCTAATTCGAGACAAAACCGTGTTTTCCGAAGATCTTTCATCTCAAATTCGGGTTTCAAGTACTTAGCAGTTTCCCTTAACTTATCTAGAGTTCCAATTAGGTTCATGTCATCGACATAAACTGCTACAATTGCAAATTCAGAACTTGTCCTTTTAATACACACGCATGGGCATATTTCATTGTTGACATATCCCTTTCCAATCAAGTAGTCACTTAGACGGTTATACCACATCCGTCCGGATTGTTTCAATCCATATAGTGAGTGTTTTAATCTTATAGAAAACACGCTCCGTGGTTTAGAGCCACTTGATTTGGGTAATTGAAGTTCATCTAGGACCTTCATATATATCTCTGAATCTAGATCCCCATAGAGTTATGCTGTAACCACATCCATAAGATGCATGTCAAGTTTTTCAGAAACTACCAAACTGACAAGGTAGCGGAACGTTATAACGTCATTACGGGAGAATATGTCTCCTCGTAATCGATCCCAGGGCGTTGTGAGAAACCTTGCACCACAAGGTGGGCTTTGTACCTAACAACCTCATTTTTCTCATTACGCTTTCTAACAAAGACCCATTTATGGCCAACAGGCTTTATACTTGGGGGTGTCAGTGTTATAGGCCCAAATACCTGTCTCTTTGTTAGTGAATCCAATTCAGCCTGGATCACATCTTTCCATTTAGGCCAATCTGCTCTTAGTTGACATTCTCCAACAGAGCAAGGTTCGATATCATCATGTTCTATGATTCCTTGAGCAATAGAATATGCAAATACATCATCAAGGATAATAGAGTTTCTCTTCAACGTCTCATGTACACTAGTGTAATTCATGGAGATCTCTCTATTATCTGGAATTGGTTCTGTCATCAGGGCATCCCCCAATGATGTCTTGGACATAACTATAATCCGGCATATGTTCATGAAACAGATTATCTGTATCGATGATTAATGGATCCTTTTGTGCCAAACTCACTTTCTTTCTTGGGCGAGAATCCATCGAACCTTTGGGTCTCCCTCGTTTTCTTGCAGGGAGGCTGGCCTTTGCCACAGTGCGATCTCCACTAGGGATGGCGGCACCATATCCTCCACTTTTGGGGATATCAATCCTTGCAGGCACGTTTGCAGCATGTATATGTGATATCGTCACTTTAGCGATATCAGAAAACGCATCAGGCATCGAATCTGCTATGTTCTGAAGATCGAGTATTCTTCTCACTTGAATTTCAGATTGTGCGGTTCGGGGATCAAGATAAGACAAAGTGGGGACAGACCACGACAATTCCCGTCGTTCCTGTTGAACATTAGTGTTCTTATCTCCCTCTAACATCGGAAAGACTGTCTCATCAAAGTGACAATCCTCAAATCTAGCTGTAAAGAGATCGCCTATCAAGGGTTCTAAATAGCGGATGATCATTGGAGAACCATATCCAACATAAATGTCTAATCGCCTTTGAGGTCCCATTTTAGGGCGCGTGGTGGTGCTATTGGCACATAAACTGCACACCCAAATATATATGCGTAAGTGTGAGACATCAGGCTCGTATCCAGTAACCAACTGGGACACAAAAGGTTGAGTGGCAATAGGCCTCAGACGAATAAGCACGGCTGCATGCAATATTGCATAACCCCAAGCAGACACAGGGAGATTGGTGCGCATAACCAATGCTCTAGCAAGCATTTGAAGTCTTTTAATGGCGGCTTCTGCGAGGCCATTTTGGGTGTGAACATGAGGAACAGGATGTTCAACCTCAATCCCAATGGATATGTAATAATCATCAAAAGTTTTTATGTAAACTCTCCAACATTGTCAAGACGTATTGACGTAATAGGATGATCAGGGTGGTGAGCCCGTAATTTAATGATTTGTGCTAGGAGTTTAGCAAATGCAGTATTTCTTGTGGACAAAAGCATGACATGTGACCAGAGTGTCAATGCATCAACCAACACCATAAAATATCTAAATGGTCCGCACGATGGTTGAATAGGTTCATAAATATCACCTTGGATTCTTTGTAAGAATGGGATATTTTCTTTGGTGTCCTTTGTCTAGGATGGTTTAGATCCTAACTTTGCTAAAGAGCAGGCTTTGCAAAACAAAAGATAAGCTTTAGAAGCAGAAAATTGGGTCAAGGAGGCAGTGTTGGCGTCAAAGCCAACTTTAGGCCGTAGGGGTAGGCGGCTTCTGGCAATGACGGCCGGTTTTGCATAGGAATGGCGCCATGTGGCCCCAGTGCCCTTCCTTGGACCAAATTTTGGGTTTTATTTCTTTTCGTTTTGAAAAATGGATGTCCGTGTGATGTCTTTAGTATACGGATCATCAAATCACCTGGGTGTACCAAACGGTCATACCAAAGCCTATATATGTCAGAATCCCATAAGTCATCTCTCATGACATGGTTGGATTCAATAATTCGAATAGTGGTTTCATATAACCCACTAGAGTGACACATAAGTTTCTCCAATACTCGTTTATGGCCATAGTCATTAGAGGTTATGCAAAGGAACGCTTGTCCATTCTCACAATGTGTTTCCACATGAAAACCATTGGCTCTTATATCTTTAAAACTCAATAGGGTTCTTCTGGCCATAGGAGCATATAGAGCTTCAGTGACATTAATACTTGCGCCATTTGGCAACATAAATTGAGCTGGTCCTCGACCATGAATCAATTGTGATGGTTCTGCCATCGTAGTCACTGAAGATCGACTAGGCGTCATCCATATGAATAATTGTCTATGTCGCAATATAATATGTGTGGTGCCACTATCTACGAGGCATTCAAGCTCTCCAAGAAACATATTGAAAAATAATAAAGTTCGGGATTAAAATATGTCCAAGACATTCAATAATAAAACGATACTTTTTTAATAAAAATAACCAATGATTACATCAAAGTTTGTTAACCAAAGTCTAATCCAAAATAGAAATCAAACCTAGACAAATTGTAGTCACTCAATCCTTTTGGTAACTCCAATTAGACATGACCAGGAAAGTAAGAAGAGATGTCGGTGGAGCAAAACTCGCTTAAGTACCACTAATCAAAGTCAGTGGCATCCTTGTGCACTTCATCTCTAGCTTTGAAGTCCTCTATGGTGAGATTGACATCTTCACCATCTTCTTCTTCGGCAAGACAGACTTCTTTCTCCCTCAGGTCCCTATACTCCTTGTAGCGTGCAGCCAGTTGATTGCTTGTTTTCATTGCTTGAACCAATGCTCACTTGATCCACATCGATGACACATATCATTGTGGTTGCCTCCCTTTAATTGAGGTGCATGTTGTGAAAGTTGTGGACGTCCCCTAGGGGGGTTGACGCCACGACCACGGTCGGCGACACCACGGCCACCTCTCCCACTTGTGGCTTTGCCACCACTTGTATCCTCTCCAAATTGGCAGTTTCCTTCTTTGTTAGGGCAGTTATATGGACCCACACGTCCATCATGTCCCTTATTCTTAGGGTTCCGCTCCTTGCGCCCTCCTTTGGGTGTATTATAATTCGCCTCATGAACGCTCTTAGTTCCAACGGGTCTTGAATTATAATTTTTCACGAGTATGTTGTCATGTTTCTCAGCTACAGACATAACATTGATAAGCTGATTAAACCTCGTGATCCGTCCAGCATTCCATTCATTTTGATATTGCTTTGATACCAAGATTGCTGAGACGGGGAAGGTGAAGAGAGTTTTCTCAATTAGCTCTTGCTATGTGACAAGCTGTCCACAAAACCTCAACATGGATTTGAGGCGAAGAGCTTCTAAATTATATTCAGCAACAATTTTGAAGTCCGCAAAACGCAGATTGCTCCATTAGACTTCAAATCAGGGAGAAGGGAATCTTGGACATTGCCAAAGCGCTCTTCTAGCGCTACTCATAATTCTCTTGCATCTCTGATCGACATGCACTCCATATGAAGTGATTTATCCATGTGTCATTTCATCAGGATGACTGCTCAAGCATGCTTAGTAGCTGTTGCCTCGAAAACAAGATCCGGGTTTGGTGGCCGGATTATGGGTAATATTCCCAAAGAAGTGAGGTGGTTCTCAACGTCGGTCACCCAGCTATGGTATTCCAAACCTGTTGAGTCAAGCATGGGAAAGTCAAGTCTTGGTTCATTCGACATCCTAAAAATAATAAGAAGAAGTAGATTAGTACAGGAGTAAAAACTTCCACGATCACTAATAATAGGATTTCCGAGCTATGCTACCAAGGAATCAATTTCCAAGTTTATTTGAATTAGACCAAAACGATGATGTTTAATATGGTCAAAGATTGATGCTTGAGGACGCTCTTAGTCCTACGATCACGAACACTCTTAGTTCGTATATACCTTGAATCCCCACAATTCCGCTTATTAAATAATTGAACCCATGTTCGTATATTGCAAATCCTGAAGCAAATAAAGGAATTTAAAAGACAAGAAAGCAGGAACTTTAATCATAAAAACTTACTTGATGATTTGGGACTTGAGAACACGCGCATGTTGATGCAAGCGTGTTGGAACAGCAACAGTAGCAGCAGCAATAAAACAGCAGCAACAGCAAAATAGCAAAACAGCAACAATAGTAACAGCAGAACAACAACAGCAGCAGCAACAAATCAGCAGGACAACAACGGCAGACAACAGCAGCAAGGCAGAAAACAGCAGCAACAGTAGTAGGAAACTGCAACAGTGGCAGCGGCGGCACACGGGCAGCGCACGGTATGGCTAGCTAGGGCTAGGAACCTGCTGCAATTTGTGGTTAGGGTTTGCTAGGGCTTGCGGCAGATTTTTTTTTTTTTTGGTGAGGAGAGTTTTAGGGCTAGGGTTAGGGCTCGTGCTAATAACATGTTGTAGAAGAATATGATTTGAGAAAAATTGTGTGTTGTATTATTGATAATAGGAGCCCTTTATATAGGGGATTACAAGGTACATACAAGGTAATAAAATTTGAATACAACTAGGAAACCTATTATAACTGTAGAAAATAAACCCTAGTTTGAAGAGGCACATTAGAATACAACATCCTTAAACAGTTCCTTATTTGTTTACGGCAATTAAAGGATGCAAGAAGGTTGCGCCCTCACAGGTAGAATATTAGTAGCAATTCCCTTGTTTTTTTACTCAGGTAAGGCTGTACATTTCTGAAAAGAGAAAGAAAAAGAAAAAAACAACAGATTCTCCTCAATATATATATGCTCTCATAGTAGAATCATACCATTAGATTGAGTTTTTTACAATTTTCGGCTTCTATACTAATTATTATAGTTCAAGTTTGCCTCCGGACAAATTCAAGTTCGCTACATGTGTCGCGACCCGCGTTCCGGATCGCACGTACCAAAACGCGGTACATCCACGATCGAGATCATTAAACATAGCGATCCAAACATCTCTGCCTTCTACTTCATATCAGCAACTCAACATCTTCTTTTCTTCGTCCTCTTCAAGGCGATGGGATGCCTCTGTTCTTCTACAACCCAACATTTCCACTTCATTCACCTTCGCAGTTCATTCCTTTCTTTGGTATGTTCGGCGGAATTTTTTTATTTTTTTGTTTTACTGGTGTTCTGCAGCGGTGAAGTTTTAGATGAAGACCACATATTTGTTTAGGTTATTTATTAAATGACTAGCAGTCTAGGCCCATTAATCTATGATTAAGGGTATTGCCATACTGGACCGAGTTACTATATATCAAATGCCAAAAAAAAAAAATATTTAGAAAACAATTAATGTTCTTAATTATATAAATTATTAAATATAATAATATTAATATCTTAGCGTACCGCGCACCATAGATACTAGCATACCACGTACTCGTACTGCATTCCCGTATTGAAATGACCCGCAATCCACGCAACACTGAAACAAACTCCCTCCTGAATGCGCCACTGTCAAAAGCGTGGACAGCGTTCCGCCAGCAATGCACATAACTCTATGGCCTGCGTATTTATTCTAGACATCTCTTGATGAGCAAACAAAAATATTGACTAGTCACCATGACTCAAGACTCGGGAGTCGTCAGTTTCTGAAATTAGACACATGTACACAGATCCAAACAGAGAAGTCAGTCAAGTCACAACTAATGAAGCAGAAGTAAGGAAATGAAAACCAAATTTTGTCATAGCATGCAGCAATTACGTACGCAGCAATGCAGCATGTTCATCCATACCCTAAACCTAGATTTTTTTTATAAATGTAAGACCCCTAACTTGATCAGATTTCTATCCCATAAAATTAAATGGCCTTCTCTGTTCTCCACTTGCTTGCGCTTTACCTTATCGTCCAACCATTTTGTGTACATGCTGCTCAAACTGCAAATATAAGCTTGGGGTTGTCCCTAACTGCATCAGACAACTCTCTTTCGTGGCAATCTCCCTCCGGAGAATTTGCGTTTGGGTTTCGCCGTATTGGTGATCAGGACCTCTTCTTGCTTGCCATTTGGTATGACAAGATTCCAGAAAAGACTCTTGTTTGGTATGCAAATGGAGACAATCCAACACCAAAAGGATCCAAAGTGGAGCTCACAAAAGATGGTAATTTCAGGCTCACTGGCCCTCGGAAAGAGGAAATCTGGCCGCAGCCTGTTATTAGTGGAGTTGCTTATGCTGCCATGCTTGACTCAGGTAACTTTGTTCTTGCAGACCAGAATTCAGCTCTTTTATGGCAGAGCTTCAAAGACCCCAGAGACACCATTTTACCAACCCAAGTGTTGGAAATTGGAGAAAAGCTATCTTCTAGGCAGACTGCAAGCAACTACTCAAAGGGGAAGTTTCAACTCCAATTTAAACCAGACGGTACGCTTGAGTTGTACCCCATAGCCTTGCCTACGGAGTTTGAATATGATGCTTACTACAAAAGCAATACATCTGATGCAGCTGATAAATTGAATTCTGGCTATCAGCTAGTCTTCAATGAGTCGGGTCATATCAACATTGTTCTGCGGAATGGAAATATAGTAACCCTCACAAACAAAACCGTATCGCCATCAAGAGATTACTATTACAGAGCAACACTAGATTTTGATGGGCTTTTTACCCTATATGCTTATCCAAAAAAAGGGAGCGGGACATCCTGGTCCTCTTTGTGGTCTATCCCAGAAAACATTTGCTTCGCCTTCGATTCAACTGGAGAGGAGGGCGGCGGGCCATGTGGATATAACAGTTACTGCAGACTTGATGCAAACACAAGGCCAATTTGTGATTGCGTTCCTGGCTTTTCTGCTTTAGATCCCCAATATAAGTTGCGCGGCTGCAAACAAGACAGGATGCACAGTTGTGAACTAGGTGATTCAAAGCCACAAGATGTATATGTGATGCATGAGCTACCAAATACTTTCTGGCCCTCTTCTTCAAACTTTGAAGTATTGCAGCAACTCAATGAAGATGATTGTAGGAGGTCTTGCCTCGATGATTGTAACTGTGTGGTAGCAACTATCAGAGCTGGGAGGTGCTGGAAGAAGAAACTGCCACTCTCCAATGGAAGGCAGGACTGGAATGAGTATGGCAAGGCTCTCATCAAAATACCAAAATCTGATGCTTTTGAGAACCCTGCATCTCGAGATTCAAACACAGAAAAGAAAGATCAGAAAACTGTCATCTTAGTAGGAGCACTCCTTCTAGGTAGCTCTGTGTTTATCAACTTCCTATTGGTTGCAGCAATTGCTTTGCTTGTTTTCTACACATACCGAAAAACACTTAGGGTTATCACTAGCACATCCAGTATCATGGAAGCAAATCTACGCGCTTTTACTTACAAAGAGCTCGAAGAAGCCACAGATGGTTTCAGAGAAGAACTTGGAAGAGGGGCTTTTGGCACTGTGTATAAGGGAGTCATATCATCTCCAAGCTCAACAAACTATGTGGCGATCAAGAAGTTGGACAAGGTGGCAGTCGTGGCACAACAAGGTGAAAAGGAATTCAAAACGGAAGTGAGTGCAATAGCCAAGACCCATCACAGAAACCTCGTCAGACTGCTTGGCTTGTGTGATGAAGGGGCAAATAGACTCCTAGTCTATGAGTTTATGAGCAATGGAACACTAGCTAGCTTTCTGTTTGGGATTTCAAGGCCTGATTGGAACAAACGAATCCAAATTGCGCTTGGTATTGCAAGAGGGCTCATGTACTTGCACGACGAGTGTAGCACGCAGATCATCCACTGTGACATCAAACCGCAGAACATACTTCTCGATGATTCATTCACAGCAAGGATTTCGGATTTCGGATTTCGGATTGGCAAAGCTTCTGCTAAGTGATCAAACTCTGACTCATACAGTCATTAGAGGGACCAGAGGGTATGTTGCACCAGAATGGTTCAGAAATACTCCAGTTACTGCAAAGGTTGATGTTTACAGTTACGGGGTGATGCTGTTTGAGATTATCTGTTGCAGGAGGTGCCTCGAAATGGAAAGGGAAAATGAAGAAGAAAAGATACTAACTGACTGGGTTTACGATTGCTACAACCAGAGGAGATTAAACAAGATGATCGGGGACGATGAGGAGGCCAGAAATGACATGAAAAGGCTGGAGAGGCTAGTAATGGTGGCAATCTGGTGCATACAAGAGGATCCATCTTTGAGACCCACCATGAAGAAGGTTACACAAATGCTCGAAGGAGTGATTGATATATCTGTGCCTCCAAGTCCTTCTCGATCTTTTTAGTTCAATATACTGAAACTTACTGAATCGATCCATGCATCCATAGACTATACTACTAAGTAGGGTCTGTATAGGTTTTACAATCCATTCTACAAGGTTTTTGTTGCGCCAACTGTTAATCAAAGTAGCTAGTGTTCAAAATATTTGTTTGACAGTTCCTACCATTCATTCTCCATTTTCATACAATTAAATAATTTCATGGCTTATGGCATACATCAATTAATTTACTAAGTTTGTACCTGGCTTGATCGATCTCTAATGTTCAAATAACTTAAAAAATTAACCAGTACCTATCATTCTGGGCTAATTGGCTTGTTTGTTTAACAATCTTACAAAAGAAATGCATGTCTCTACAACACCCAACTCAAACTAGGGAACCTCCGAATACCAATGTACACAACGTAATTCTAAAATTGAACCTTTTCTTTGCCCTCGAAGTTAGGGCGACAAGGTCTCACAGGACCAAAAGCTTGTTTCTTGGAAAATAACTTAAAAAAATTAACCAGCACCTATCGGCTAATTGGCTTGTTTGTTTAACAATCTTACAAAAGAAATGCATGTCTCTACAACACCCAACTCAAACTAGGGAACATCCGAATACCAATGTACACAACGTAATTCTAAAATTGAACCTTTACTCTGCCCTCGAACCTTTAAAATTGAACCTTCTCGCGAGAAGGTCTCACATGACCAAAAGCTTGTGTCTTGGAACCTACTAATGAGTTCTTGTTCTTGCTACCTATATGATACATGATACACTCTGTCAATTCACTTTTATTAGAACATTTGACGGATTACCTAAATGAGCAAGTCTAACTAGAACCACGGAGTAGGCTAGAATGAACCAAAACATTTGTAGACCAAAGGGGCCCCACTGACGTGGCCAGTTTTCATCCACATATACGGCTGAAAAAAAAAAATTGACTGTGAAACCTCCGTTAACGTAATTCCATTGCCGTCATGGTGAAAGGAGTCAGGCAATTACAACTTTTGTAAACTTGGAAGAGTATCAACTGGTTTGTGAAAACTGAAAAGAATGGACACATACTCTCTCTCTCTCTCTCTCTCTCTCTCTCTCTCTCTCTCTCTCTTCCTCCATCTTCATCGATAATCAAAGCTCCGGTTTGCATTCCCCTCATGTACTGATTCCTCGATTCTCATCATTACTCTCTCTATCGCTAAAGATCTGAACTAATTCAAGGCTTCTCGATCCCTATCTCCAACGTTTGGAGGTCGAGGACATTTCAAATTTTGCAATGTTGTTTTTGCCTGCTTTGTCTGCTCTTACTTATTTAGCATATATGAACTTCACAAGGATGCCTGAGTGTCTTAAACTTTCCAATTTCCAGAATGAAAAAAAGTGGGTTGGCTTTCTTTCTTCTCCGATTGTTTGAGAAAAGAACCAGGAAGTTATTTGATTATCATCGTCGGAGAAACTCAGGCACCACGTATCCGTAATTCTAATGATCTCGGATTTTGTAACAACCCAGACTAAAGAGAAGATAAAGTTTTGATTGAGAGAGAGTAGTATTGGAGACGCACGCGGTGGTCATTTGAGAGAGAGGCAGACTTGACTGGGTTTTGGATTGAGAGAGAGGCAGATGAGTGATTAGCACCCAACAACAACCCATTTGAATTGAATTATTGTTGGATAAGTAGAGGAATAAGTGAAGTGCTCGGCTATGGTAGCCTAGTCTGATGAAAACCCGTTCTCCTCCTCGATGCGTATGCCTTTCTCCTTCTTCCTTAAAAGCCCCTCCAGTAACAACACGAATAACACTTTCATCTTCCTTGTCCTATGCGCGTTGACTTGGTCAATCTCACGGCTAAACTGATGACATCTATTGGTCTACAAATGTTTTGGTTCATTGCAGACTCTTCCTTCTTACCACCCTTCCAATAATGATCCCTATTCTGCTAATAAAATTAATAGCTAGCGTACCCAAGTTAGACACATGATAAAGGTTACTATGGTTAAAGAAGAATACTCATATCACTAAATAAGAAGGTGGGCAACAAATTTCTTCTCAGAAAAAAATCACTAGGAGTGAGAATAGATACTATTTTTTAAAAAGTTACAGTTTGTTTCAATTTTCTCAAATTTTTTTTTTTTTTGAAATGATATTGATTGCATTAAATTCAATAGCCAATAAAACGGGCTAGAGATTAACATGTACTTGAATAGAAAACGGACAAAATCACAAAACTCTATCAAGCAAATGTAATTCATGCATTACAAGTAGCCATATTCTATGAAATACGATAGTATGGCAGAAACAATCTGTTTTGAGCTCGATATTTTAGCGAGCTTATAAACAAAGAACAACCTCGTGTCTTCTAGGGCAAAATCATTACCTAGTCTCACATTAGTCAATCACGCAGTTGTGGTACCAACAGAACGTCAATTGCTACCCAAAAAATATGAGCAGTTCCTTATCCAGAAGGCACTTGAAAAAACGCCAATCTTATTTCAGATAATAGTATGATCCAAAACGATTGGTCCTAGACCATATATCAACCTAAATACCTAAGTTGGTCCACCTCTTAGGTCAGGCCCACCCTCATCATTAAGTGATAAATGAGGGTGGCAAGGCTTTCCTCCCTGTAGGTCAACAAAATAGAGCCAAACAACCCAAAGTTGAGCCTAGATCCAAAGGCCCAAGCTCAAACCCGAGCAAATTTATGAGCACAAGTCCTAGCCCACTTCTGTCAAATCCATCGATCACCACCGCCGCCAAGCTTTCCAGTAGCCGGCCTTTCTAGCACCTTATCAACGCCGAAAATCAGCTCTCTCTTGTGCAAAACGGGGTTAGCAATCCTCAATCCAAGCTCGCAAAAAACAACCTTCCAGAACAAAGAAAGAAATACTCAAGAGCCTACACAGAGGACCGACCAAAACAAGAACCACATCTTCGTCGCTCTTCTACTAGATCTGTTAAAAATGAATGCCAACCGTCCTGACGTTCCTGGCCTCAACCCAGAAGCACAACGAGCCTTGCCACACTCAACACGTGCTGGCGCACAACCACCGACACAGGGATGACCGATGAGATGCCTCGTCACTTCAAGATCCAATGGATTTGCTTGGTCCACCGCCGCCGCCGTTCTCTCTGCTCAACTCTAGGCTTGCTCACATCTAGTTAGATAATGTCTTCCTCAATTTTCTAATTTTATTACAATAAAATTATTTTTAAAAGAACTAATATTTTGTGGTTGGAACAAGAATATTAAGACAATTAATAGCTCCCAGTTTAAGTCACTGGTTGATGAAGATTGATCGGATGAAGTTGACCATCACCAAGACACACTTACATTTTCATACGTTATTGTTTGTTTTGTTGAATTTACACTTGTTAAGATAGAAGGACAAATGAGAGAGAGATAGAGAGAGAGAGAGAGAAGGGGGAAAAAAACTCATTCTGAGAGTTCCTCACTTGACTCATACTACATTTCGACCATTTCTCTAGTGGCAGCCTTTGGTTCACCTTTGTCAAGAGTAGTAGCGCAGGCATCACCTCATGGCGCTGATCTCCAGTGGTGGCCCAGTTGCTTTTGGTCAGTATTCCTCTTTCTCCAGTGGTGGAGAATTTCGAGTGGCAAGGAGTTTATCTACGATTATGGTGTGTCTTCCAGTGTTAGCTTGTAAATTCACGATGATCATGAATTCCTGAGTTTGGAGGGGGAATAGTCCGTTGCCATTTGTTTTTTTTTTTTTTTTTTTTTTTTTTTTTTTGCGGTGTTGAATCAGACTAGTTAGCGGCCAGGGTAAGTTGGCAAAAAGAGGGAATCAGCGGTGTCAAAGGCCAGGTCGCCAATCTTGTTCGCTAGTTGGTGATGTACCCCATCAAGCTTGGGTATAGTGGACTGTTTTGCTTTTGTTGGGGTAAGGATGAGACTAGTGAGTCTGCCCTTGGGCCTCAACGGGAGTGGATCACTCATTTGGCCTGGATATTGAGGGAGGGTGTCTTGTCACCTTGTTTTTTTATCTTATACCCGGTTTTGTTTGCATGTTATGGATTTATGTTCTACACCAACTACTGGATTTTTTGGCACATCACAATTGCCTGCATTGGCAAATGGAGATTCAAACTAGCTTATTTTGTGTAAGAATAAATTTAGCATAGTTTTTGTAGGCTCTTGAAATAAAGGAGCGTCAATGTAATGGTGAATGGTACTATGATCCTATAGTTTTAGGGATATTATGTAGGTGTTATTTTTGGCCTTACTTCTAATCAAATCTATTTTAACTCAAAAAAAAAAAAAGATAGAAGGACAAATATCAAGCGATAATTATTTTGGAGTTGTGTGGCTAGATAGAAACATAAAGGAAAGTCTAAAATCGTAAAAATAGAGTTGTCTAGTGATTTATAAGGGAGTGGTACCCTGCACATTATTGTTAAGGACTTTAGAAACCCATTTGGTCTTTGAATAACTGAACTGCAAGAAATATTTGCATAAAATATGTGTGTGCAAAACATAAACTAAGCAAGATGGGTTTACAATTAAGATTTAACCTTCTTCGATCTCATACTTTCCTTGTTCTCAAACTCCAAGTTTTTATTCAATTAGAAGTGTTGGAATAGAAAGTAAAGACAAATCATGAGGAAATCATCAAGAATCACATAAGAGTGTGTTTGGATGAGGGAAAATATGATGGAATTTAATTGAAAGTTATTGTAAATATTATTATCTATATGGTTGTCCACGTAAATACTCATTAGTTGTGTACTTTGATGTAAACCCTACCTCTATTTAAAGGAGGCTAATGAGATTGAATGAGAACACTTCTGCTTCCTCCCAACTTTTCTCTCTTCATCTTTTCTCTACTTTATCAGCACGTTTGCTTTATAAGATATTTTTTTTTACAACTCCACGATGATCTAAGAGTTTTTGGTGCAATGTTATTGCTTGACCTTAACTTTGATCTATGAGTTTAAATTTTCTTTCGTTTTGATTATTCGAAACCCACGATGATATGCACAATTGAAGATTCAAAAGATTCTATAATATTTTCTATCATTGTGCGATGTGGAAGTTGATCTCCCAATCTTGTTCTTGACATGATAGCATAATTTCTATTGCACATACCATTTGCATCGATTCCTAATTAATCTATTTTCATATCGGTGTGCACCTTTCAGTTCTTTCATGACGGCTTGCATCCATTTTTTTTCCATCAAAACTTCATAAACATGTGGTTCCACCGCACACATGGTTCTATAAGTTTATCGTTGCATATTTGATTTCCTTAATTGGTTTAATTCATACATATCATGATCTTAGATCATGACCACAACGATCTACTGATAGAGATCAAAGGGTCAAAGGGCTATTACAAGTCGTGATTATTCCTCCACAATTCCAAATGATTCCAAATGTATGATATTCTTCTTTCTTTGTACCTGGACCATTGTACCATGTTTTATACCTTCTGATGTTTTTTTTAGGTTGATATATTGGTTTTTGCCAGATTAAAATCGTTATCAGTTTAACAAAGAAATTTGTTTTCTGTCTCTAGTATCCTGCATGTTAGACTCATGTATATTGATTATACCCAATATATCAAAAGCCAATTTTATAGTCTTATTTTAATTTCGGTCGGCTAAACGCGTGAATTTTCAAGATAAAGGTATGTTCTTCATTGTTATAATTAAAAATTGCGATATGAAGTTTTTAGAGTTTATACAATTACGAGGGCCAGAAGATCCTCAAAGCTATGCAATCAAGTATATGAACTCAAATGCTTCTTAATCCCTAATTATAAGAGGGCCTGAAGTTCCTCCAATTATCTTTTGATGTTAGGGCTCCTTTCTCCTTATGACTATTTTTGAATTTGGAATTCAAACCACCTTTAGAACCTGCAGTTCAAAGTTGGACAATCAATCGAAGCCAGAAGCTTCTGAGTAGCATTTATATCAGAGAACTTGATTATCGTATTGTCTTTTGTGAGATGAGATACAAGATTATCGTATTTTGTAAAGTTAACCAGACCAGAAGTTCTGTGTATTATTCATTTATGGAACCATAAGTTTCCATCATTAAAATATTTATTTATTTTTCTTTACCGCAATATTTCTATTTTATTGTATATCTTCATTATAGTACTTTTTTTGTTTTGTTATTTATATGGGCCAACAGCCCTATGTCTCGAACATATGAATTTCGATTGTAATATTTTTGCACCAGAAGTTCAAAATTTCATAATAGAACCTGAAGTTCTAACAGTAAAGCTCAAACTCGAAGCTTTGAGTATAAAATATAAATTAGTTAAAAGTGAACTTGAAGATCCACTTTAGTCACCTCGAGCCTGAAGTTTCGAGCACCAAATTTATTTGAACCCGAAGTTCAAATTACGAAATCTTAGAACTTGCAGTTCATAGAAAAAAAAATATTCGAACCTGAAGCTTCGATTACACATATAATTCATTCATAGTTTATTTGACTTTATGTCAACTCGAACTAGAAGTTTCGAGTAATTTTCATATGTCGATTGATACATTCTTCTTTATGTTTGCTTAAAGCATTCCACCTTAGAACTTGAAGTTCTAATTGTGCAGACTCGAGCCTTAAGTTTGGAATGGATATATGGACAATTTATCGAAGAGTTTTAATCTCGGTCAACCTCAAACCTGAAGTTTTGAGGGAATTATATTGACACCAATTTAAAAGTAAGCAGATATTTAACCGTTAGTTTATGACGAATGAGTATGAGTATACCCCATATTTGTGATCGTGGATTTTGTAATTAAAAGAGATCAGAACCTGTAGTTCCTTGATCCTTAATTACATGAGAACTTGAAGTTCCTCAATGATCAAACTAACTAGATGACCATCTAAAGTCCTTCACTCATAAGTTATGGTCATAAAGTTTAAACTCGATATTTCGAATAATCATTTTGGCCAGAAGTTCAAAATGCATTTGATGTTATTAATCTACATCAAACAACAATACAATAATTGAACGTCATGTTTTACCTGTATAACACGAACCAGAAGCTTCGTGTATCTCCTATGAGATCCACTGTTCAATTCTTGCAAATTTGATTTGTGTCATCATCAAACTTTATGTTTTGAGTGACTTTCAGGCAATGCAATTTTATCCATGGTGTCCAGCAAACATTACTAAGGCTTATGCTTATGAGACTAATATAACAATTATCTCAGATCTTACATATCTGATTGATGGCTCCAGAAGAGCATATATTATTGTCTCTTTGCATCATGTGCCTCCAATATTACCAGAGATGTATAACATCTCTCTCTCATGGATCTCATTGTATAATAAGAAAGCCGATTGATATGGTTATACCATGAAATGCCACCAGAAGTGGATCATGGCAAGAGAGAAATTAAGAGTCAATGTAAACATTACCCCAACATCCACAGATGTGAGGAAATTAAAAATTGGGCATGTCACCTATGGTATACTATATGGTGGATATTTATCAAGCCATTTTCAAAATGGCACTAGTCAAATTAAATTGCATTGACTAATAAGAACATTGAGATTCATCTCACATGCCTGACGTCTTTTGCTTATAATAGGCAAAGTTGAAAGCACTATTGTGTTATTCCTCAGATTTATTGTATCCTTTTGAGTTCCCATTGAAACTAAATGTTTCTTAATCCGATTATCTAGGAACCTGATGTTCCTTAAGAGGTTGTTATAAATTGAAAAAAATTGAAACCTCAAGTTTCTTGGATCTCCAATTATATGAGGGCCTGAAGTCCCTTCTCTTTATGACTACACATTTATATGTGACACAGAACTTGAGGTTCTCCACATGATAAAGTTACTTGTTTTTATGGATTGTAGTCTTTAACTCGAAATTTTCGAGTATATCATTTTGGCCAGTAGTTCAAAATGAAGTTGGTCCATTCCAATTATCAGTATTTCACAATTAATGTTTACTAAAGCTAAGGTAACAACCATATCAAGAGTTGTAGATCTTGATCTATAGCTCCAAATAAGCTACTATCATGTTACCGAATTTGAAATATTGTTGCATTAATTGCTTACTATATGGTTGGAGAAGACTTTATGTCATCGGATATATATTGTATCGAATTTTCTGCAGTAAATTAAGGCATATGATGTCATGAACCTGAAGTTCCTTGAACCAAATACACTATTTTGGCATGATCCGTTACGTCATCTTTTGTCTACCATGTTGCATGGAATCACTTACAAGTTTGATGATTGCTAATCTTACTCACAAGCAAATTGTTTATTTACATATTTGCGGGTTGTCACTTTAATGAGACAATCCTCCTGCAATGAGAGGGAAAAATATTGTTCCTGAAGAACGATATGAATTGGTGTGAGATATTTATCCACCGTCTCATTTTGACTTTGAGAAATATCAAAACTAATGAATTGATAAAAGAAAGTGACAAAATTATATGCTAAATGCAAAGGCATCTGCTTGGGTTAAAGTCCTTGAGACCGACCGTATTAATACAAACAATGTAGACTCCATTTGATTTGTGGGATGCAAGTGTATCCAATTGACATGGTTCTCCTGAAGAGAATGTCATGAAACAATATCACAGCTCTAATATGGCTACACATACAAAGGGTGTAGATACGCCATTAGGAAATGATGTCTTGGTGATACAATAATAAATCAATATGGTTGATGCTAATAAACAAAGCATGTTTTGATCTAAATTTTGGTTTGGGTTCGCCACCAACCAATGAAGATCTTCACTCCAAAGAAAGTGATAGATTTTTGAATGCATCTTTTGAGTGTGGTCATAATAAGACAGTCTTCCCGCAGTTAGGGGGAGGAAAGACTACTGTCATTTGAATAACGGCGTGAATTTGTGTGGATTGTATCCACCAGGTCTAAAGTTTTAAACTCCCAAAACAGGGAAGATTATACAAGCCCTATAATGCTCTATATGAGATTATAAGTAAAAAGATCCACATTCGCTACATAATTCATCTATGAGAGATGATTGTCCTAGAAGCGACAATGTATGCCCCAGAAGTGTCATGGGTACCCAATATCAATAAGCTTATTATAGCTAATGCATGCATATAAGAATGTGTGGGATCTATGATTGTTAATCATCGATGATAATTTACATTTGGTAGCTACCAAAAATCTTTAAGGGCTGTATGAATGCTATACCACGTTTCACCATGAATGTCGACAAAATATATTATTGGCCAAATTGGAAAGAGGCAATTCTAATGAAATTGAATATTTGAAACGTGATGAAATACTTGGACCTTTAACCCTACATGGTACAAAAATGTATTTATCAAAAGTGAAGATAAATCACTATGACACAATGTCTATTTATAAAGACATGAGATTATGAATATCTTCCCTTATATGAATGACAATTTTCTATAAGTACAGTGTTACATATAGCTGTTATATTGACGAGAGATTTATGGCACTTTGTCATCGTATATTATGAAGACACATTGCTAAAAGCAAAATCTCAAAAGCAAAGTGTCATAATAAGTGTATTTCTTATCAAATCCTTAGGGGATTCAAATACATGAATGATTCAAATGCAAGTCCATGAAAGGTTGAAAGAGCCTGAAGCTCACTCATGGAATCAAAGAGTCTAAAGCTAGCTCATATGTACTCATTTCGTTCTAGTCAACGAGATCTAAATTGCCTTAATGAGTACTATGACGAGACTACTATCGAATTCGAATTATGATTATAATGTTGCAACATATTCTAACTTTAGCAAAGTTATGAATTATTTAGAGCTCTTGAAGAGCTTATGAGACATATCAATACACAAAGATATTGATGTGTATGGCTAGGTATGCCATGATGATTTTTCAATGTTTTAAACTATACAAAGATAAATGTATCAATTTCTTTATATTGTCTAGCTTTGTTAGTATTGCTTTAACTTTGCAGGTATGAAAATTTATGATGAGCCCCTATATGCAAAGCACACATGGTCTCACTTCAGTGATAGACACATCAAACTACTATACATAGTACATGTAGCTTATCGCATACATAATTAAGTCTTGCAACAATCAGGGGGAGCATCCGGAAGTATGCTACCTAGGACATATGCGCGTTGTGCTCTTTTTGTCCTTCGACCAGGGTTATTTTTGTCCCACTGGGTTTTTGTTACCTGGCAAGGTTTTTAATGAGGCAACAATAAGCGCGTCCAATACCATCATTCATTAGTGGACATCCAAGGGGGAGTATTGTAAATATTATTATCTATATGGCTGTCCACGTAAATACTCATTAGTTGTGTACTTTGATGTAAACCTTACCTCTATTTAAAGGAGGCTAATGAGATTGAATGAGAACACTTCTGCTTCCTCCCAACTTTTCTCTCTTCATCTTTTCTCTACTTTATAACAAAAGTGAGGATTTCGTAATTCTTACAAGCTAATTCCCTCGTTTGACATTATCAAACTGGAAATTTTAAATTTCTTTGTGGAAAAAAAATGAAGGAATTCATCCTTTAAATTCCCCACTTCAATTTCCACCAAAATAGGTGTCATTTACGAATTCCCTTACAGTATTCAATTTTATTTCCAAAACAAGGTTTTTTTCTATTTTATTTTTTTATTTGTTTTAAACTTTCTTAATTTATTACACATTTCAAATCCTAAATGGTTACAACCAAACAACAGAAATTGCAATTAATGGAATTTTAGATTGATGGAGTTAAAGATTCTATCATTTATAAATTCCTATAGATTTTATAATTTTTTCATCCAAACGCACCGTAAAGGAAAGGAGTAGTTCCTTAAAGGCTCATTTCCTATTAAATTATTCCTATTAAGTCTTTTTTCTATCATTTATCTTAAAGCCTCTAAAATCCAACCCAATGCTATAAGCCCAATTTTTGTTGTATTTGATGACCACACTACAATTAATCCCTAATGTGCAGCTCTCTCTCTGATTCTTTCATTTCTTAGAGAACGCTGAAGTCATTGCTTCTCGCAGTTCAGCAGCGACCATAGCTAGACTGTGCCACCATCATTTGTGAAGTTGCCGGTGTGATTTACTCTCTGCCTCTCCTCTGCTTCCTTTCTATCACTAACAATGACTTCGTCAGTGGCCGAGGTGAAAGGCTTCTCAATAATGCCGTCGACTACAACCTTAGCCAAAGCCGGCGATCTCATTGCCAAAAGCGCACCTCATCGTTCAGCTACCAGAGCTTCAGCAATGACGCATTCGAGATTCCAAGCATCAACAAACAATCTAGCATCATTCAACCGCAACTGGTGGAGCTCAAACTCAAATCTTGGTACGGAAGCATAGATAAAAATGCCACCAGATGACGTCGTATTATAACCGCAGTTCTGGTGTACTCGATGGCGCTGTAAGTGGGGAAGAACTTGGTGGGGAGATTGGTATTGCCAATGTCAGAGCAGGATTGATTGAAGGTGTTCTTGTGGAGGCCCGAGAAGTATAAACTGATACGAGGGGTGTACTCGACCCTACATCAGGAGCAACTGACAGGAGAAGTGAGTGCAATAGCCATGACCCATCACAAAAACCTTGTTAGACTGCTTGGCTTGTGTGATGAAAGGGAAAATAAACTCCTAGTCTATGAGTTTATGAGCAATGGAACACTAGCTAGCTTTCTGTTTGGGATTTCAAGGCCTGATTGGAACAAACGAGTCCAAATTGCTTTTGGCATTGCAAGAGGACTGATATACTTACACGGCTAGTGTAGCACCCAGATCATCCACTGTGATATCAAACCCCCCAACATACTTCTCGATGATTCATTCACTGCAAGGATTTCGGATTTCGGATTGGCAAAGCTTCTACAAAGTGATCAAACTATACAGTCATTAGAGGGACCAGAGGGTGCGTTGCACTAGAATGGTTCAGAAATAGTCCAGTTATTGCAAAGGTTGATGTTTACATTTATGGGGTGATGCTGTTGGAGTTTATATGTTGCAGGAAGAGCCTCGAAATGGAAAGGGAAAATGAAGATCCTAGAAGGAGCCTAGATGGGGGTGAATAGGCTTACAACCAATTTTTTCGTTCAAAAACTTACTCAGGGATTGCAACTGGGTGATCAATCCTGAGTGCTGATATTGAACAGAATGCATTGAACAATCAACCAAACCAACTAAAGCAATAAAGAACACACTGTTTTGTTGACGCAGTAAAACCCTATCAAGGGAAAACATCTGCGTGGCCTTTACTCTTGAAAGACCAAAACCAAACCACTAATGAAACCAAATCACAAGATTACAACACAGAGGTTACACTGATCGTGGCAACCTTTCTAGACTCACTCACTAGACTGTTTGTACTCAAATCTTGCTAATTGTTTACACAAGTAAACAACTCATAAATCTTACTAAGACACAAGCTATGAACGCAGCAAGTCCTTCTTGAAGATTTTACCTTTGAAGTTTGCAATACCCAATTGACCTCATGGGATGCAAGAGATGAATATGCATGAATGGTCTTGTGTTTTTCAAATTGTTTTCAACATGGAACAAGACACTTTGAAAAGCAGAAAACCAAAGAGATAAACTCTTGATAAACAAAGGGACTGAAAAAAAAAAAACAAAAGTATTTTCAATCACCGAGAATGAACAGAGTACCCATATATATAGGAAGAGAGGAAGGACAGTTCACTCAAAGACCTATTAAGCTCAGTTGGAGTAGGTAAAGCCATGCCCTTAATTTCATATTGCACATGAAAACCCATTCCCCAAATTTCAATTTGGAAAACTAAATTTAGAAGCTAACTCCTAAATTCCTTAATTAAGGCTAACACAAGAAGGGAACCCATGAAAAACCCATGACTTTTTGAAGGAGATGCAATGCATGAGCTTAGCTGAGCCATGAGGAAGAGGAGACTTCTTCTATCTTCAAGTAAGGTGTTTTGACATGACAGCAAGATCAGATGGGGAAGCAAGACAACAAGCTATGATGAGGTAGCAAGTTGCAATTGAGCTAATCTTCAAAACTTGGTCTTGGTCTTCGACAACAAGGCAACCCCCAAAGAGAAGAGAAGCAAGTTGCAATTAAACTATCATGCTAAAATGGGGAAACTGACAGCAAACTGATCTTCAACTTTCGACAACAAGACAAGCACAAAAGTGAAGAAGATTGCAATTAAAGAATCATGGTGTTGGCCTTCATACTTGGGCTTCTTAATGAGTAGTGTTTTGTTAAAAGATGGAATGCCAATTATAACTTAAACTAACAAAAGAAAAGATACTAATTAACTAGGTTTACGATTGCTACAAGCAAAAGAGATTAAATAAGATGATCGGGGACGATGAGGAGGCCATAAATGACATGAAAAGGATGGAAAGGCTAGTAATGGTGGCAATTTGGTGCATGCAAGAGGATCTATCTTTGAGACCACCATGAAGAAGGTTACACAAATGCTCGAAGGAGTGGTTGCTATATATGTACCTCCAAGTCCTTCTCCTTTTAGTCCAATATGCTAAAAATTACTGTATCGATCCATGCATCCGTAGTTGTTTCTTCACTACTAAGTAAAGTATGTATAAGTCTCGTAATTGATTCTACATGTTTCGCCAATTGTTAATCAAAGTAGGTAGTGTTTCGAGATCAAAATATTAATTTGTTTAACAGTTTCTACAATTTATGTACACAGCCTAATTCTAAAATTGAACTTTTTCTTTCCCCTTGAATTTAAGGTGAGAAGGTCTTTGAGGAAACCTGTTTCTTGGTACCTTCTAATGAGTTCTTGTTCTTGCTTCCTACAAGATACACTCCGTTTAATTAAGGCAAGCTCTCCTAAGGGACAGTTTATAAGGGATTGTCAAGGACAAATGAATCTAACGGCTGAAAATAAATGCACAATTTTAAGTTGTTATATTTAATATATGTGGTTGAGATGTATTTGTTCCTCACTATTCCTTAGGTGAGCAAATCTGTTATCTGGCGTTTAATTCACTTTTATCAGAACATTCAATGGATTATCTAAATGAGCTCCAAAATAAAATATAGGAAAATACTAGAATAAATTACTATCAACAATGGTTTCTTTTGCCCTCCTAAAATAGAGATCGAAATGGGCATTGGGCAACAAATTTCTTATCACACAAAAATCACTAGGAGCGAGAATAAATATTATTTTTTAAGTTCCAATTTATTTCAATTTTCTGATATTGTTGTCAATAATATTATTTTTTAAAATAAGTAATAATTTATCATTTGAGCAAGATTATCGTATTAAGAATATGTGTGTATATATATATATATATATATAAAATATATATATATATATACACACACACACACACAGAGAACTTATCTAGAGCAGAGCTCCGCTTTGAAATTAAAATACGGATTTAGAGTTTATAGTCAATTTTCGGTCGCATATCCACATCTTAACCGTTCAGTTTTTAGTTACTAATGTATAGATCATCTCTACAAATTTTCAGCCAAATTGATGATCGTTAAGACGTTGATAACTGCCTTAAAACTAGTATGGTTCAGGTTGGACAGATTCAGTTCGTCCATTGGTTTAAACGAGTTAGATACCTTAAAGATCATCAATTTCACTGAAAATTTGCAGAGATGTTCTATACATTAGTACCTAAAAATTGAACGGTCAAGATATAGATATACGACCGAAAAGTGACCCTAAACTCTAAATCCGCACTTTAATTTCAAAGCAAAGCTCTGCTCTAGATAAGATATATATATATATATGTATATATATGTGTGTGTGTGTGTGTGTGTGCGTGTGTGTGTGTATATATATATGTATATATATTAGATAAAGAGTTCATACTAGTTGTATGACTTGATTCATAGATAAGAATAGTTCAAAAGAGTTTACTACTCTGTTTAGACAATGTAGCGTCTAGTATTCTATGCTAACAAAAAACATCTCGCCTTGTAGGCACTATATTTTATTTAACTTTAACGCCGAGCATGCAATTATGATACATTAAAGTTAAATACTTCTACAAAGGCTCATAGAGATACTTTTACTAGCATAAACATTATTCTAATTAAATAAAACAAACTAGACAACCACCAAGGAAAAAACCCAACAAAAATAGCAAAAGAAAAGAATTAAGCAGTAGGCCCAAAAGCCCACAGCCCAACTCTTCCCTTTCCTATTCAAATTGGGCCAGACAAAAGAGACTAGGGTTGAGTTGGACCAGGCCCATAAGCCTAGCCAACGCCACCTACCTCCAGGTCACCACAAGAGATTTCACCATTTGCTTCCGCACTCCGGCGGCCGAACATGCTGCCAGAACATGACGAGCACCGCCACGCTCCAACCAAGATCTGTCCTTGTAATCAGAGTTGCCGCTCGCTACCTTCACTGTGACCTAGAACACGAGCTGGATCCTCACCTGCAACTCGAAGCCACCACCGCTACTTGACCCAACAACAACCCACTATAGCCTCACTTCAAAACCCAGAAAACGACCCTGAGATCGTCCCTTCCTCCTCAGTTTCTCTGATATCTTATCCAAAACTCGTTGATGACGAACTCTTGAAGAAGATTGTCACCACCGTTCTTTAGAATCGACGACACATGCCGCTACGCAGTTGGAGACGAGCCTAAGAAGGCTTGTAGCCGCTGCTTGCCGAAAGAAAAGTGCCAACCCTAATAGAGCCGCATAGGGTTTTCTCTCTTCTCTTTAATAAAACTGTAGAATTGTTTCTTGGATATTTTATGTATTAAAAAAGCTAAAAGTACGTTAATAGCTTCTAGTTTAACTTCCAATTATTTTTGTTTTCTAACAAAATCACTTACATATGCATTCAAGATCCCTAGATTTATCAATAGGTCAGGTTGTGTCGAATTCGTATAATGTCGAGGTATGAAATGTGTCACTGTAAACAACCCCAAACCCAAACTATTTTATAATCGTATTAAAAATGCAAATGCAAACCCAACATGATTATTAACAACCTAACTCAACCATTTCAATAAACGGGTTACATAGGTCATTTTATTAGTGGGTTGACATATGACCCACTTTCTAATTGTGTGAGTTTGAATAACTTTATTTTGTGCAAATTTTGAGTTCTCGTATTGGGACATGTTGGAATTAACAGCCTTATTGATCGACCATAGAAAATGTTGTTTTATAATCTGGTAATGTAACCCTTAACGATAGTTTTTCCTTGACCCATACTTTTGCAGTTAAATCAATGGCCGATGAAGTTGACCATCATCATGACACTTATATTTTTTATGGGTAAGGCTATTGCCACCCTATAATTTTCTTTGTTCACCCTACTTGCTCATTGTACCCTACATTTTAATTTCAATTATTAGATTTACTTATCTAACATGTTTCTCTTTCCAGAAATATCCGCCATCATATGACATATCAAATTTAAAAAAAAAAATTTGTTTAACGAAAATTCTCATTTAATTTATATTAAAAAGACGTACTAAAATATATTAAAGTTTCCTAATAAAATCATAATTTGATTTACTTCTATTTTTTTTTTTCCATTCAGTTTCAATGTTCATTTATTTCAATCCATATTAAAAAATTAGTAAGTGCTACTATGAGCAATGAAGAAAACATTGATTTTTTTTTTTCGTGTTTTAAATTTTTAACTTTTAGTGTTTATAAAGGCATTACAAAGATTTTGATAAAATTGACACTAATGGTTTTGTGAATTGAATAACGAATTAACGATGAAGATGTAACAAAAAGATAAAAAATTGGATGGAGAAGATGAAGATTGATGTTATCAGAAGAGAAATTAAGTAGTTTTGTATTTTGTTTTCCTTATAGATTTAAATTTTAGAAAATTAGTGTACTTATTAGTCATTTTGTATTTGAGTAATATAGTCTTTCAATAATTCAAATATTTGTAGGGTGAACAGGGTGGCAATAGCCGCACCATTTTTTATATATTATTGTTTGATTTATTGAATTTACACCTGTTAGGAAAGAAGGGCAAAGCAATAATTAATTTAAGGTTGTGTGGCTAATAGAGGAAATAATTCAGAGCATCGACATGCACTTATACTAACATGAATGAACGGCTTGATAACATCAAATACACTTTTAGTTATAAAAATAAAAATAGGATCCGGATCCTCTCCTTGGCTAGTTATGGTCGTTGGGTACCCTCAACTTTTTATATTGTTATGAATATTATTCAATCTAGATTTCCTCCTTATTATCTCTTTGTATTCTCTGACTCCTACCCGTAAGTTTCTGTTTCTAACAATTTGTACTTTTGGATGACTAAAGTGTAAGAAATATTGACATAAAATTAAAATATTTGTGTGTGAGACCGTATTTGATAATTTCATGATGAAAAATAAATCAAGCTAAAAGAATTCCTATCACAATTAAAAATTTAAGATTTGAGCCTTCTTCTCATACTTTTTGAGAATAAGGACTCCAAGTTTCAATTCAATGAAAAATTTTGGAATAAAAGGAAAATCATGAGGAAATCATCAAGATCTTACCTGGAGACAAATTACAAAAAAAGAAAATAAAATCAAAATATTTTACCAAAAAAGAAAAAAAAAAAAAAAAAAGACAGGGAAGACTCGCAGCCCATTGGTAAAGAGTGGGAAGACAAGACTCTGTCTGCGTCTCTCCTCCTCGACGCTCCAGCGACACTGATTTCGCCTCCGACCGCCACACCACACTTGTCTGAGACTGAGTTGCCAGCAGAGCACACACCACCCTCCTTGAATTGGAAACCACCTGCTTTATTTTCCCGCTGCGGCGTCGTTTCGAGCCCTGAGGTCTCTCTTTCTCTCTGAGCATTTTTTTAATTTGGGTGAGCAAGTGTTTAGCTTGAGAAGGGTACCAAGTGCCCATGGAGCACGAGCCATATGATAGCAGCGGTGAGTTCACTTTCATAGATTCGTTATTTTCACTAATTAGGGCTCAATTGGGATTCCTGTTAGGTTTTTTCTCTTATTTCTATTCAAGATTCTACCTTTTCTACTTCCAACACTGATTGGGGATTTTGGGCTTGCTAATTTAGGGTTTTGTTTCAGCTGTATGTATGGTATCAAATTCACTACATTCATTCTTTCCTTCCTCACTTTTGAAACTTGGGGTTCCTGTTGTGTAAATACATATATGGAATTTATGCTCTTTTAGGTTCTTGAAGAGGAAGTAGGGTTTGGAAATCAACTCTTCTACGTTCAAACTATTCATTAGTAGGGTTTTGAGTTCTGCAGACAAGTTCTTACTAAAGGTGTAGCATGAGAAAGAAATAATCTTGTTTTCTACAAGACAAAAAGGAATGAGAAAGAAGCTAAAGAAACTAGTTATGATGTAAGATTGAAGTGGTAATTGATTATGAAACATGAAGGTACTACTTAAGTTCAGTTTAGTTGCCAATTCCCAATTTTGTTAGTTCTTGGATTTTTGTCTTTTCCAGAAATTAAACATTTAGTTCTGAAATCTCTCCCTCTACATTTGCACCTAAGGACAATTGAGTAGATCTGGGTGCATTCGTTTAATGTAAAACCAGATTGTTGGTTTGTCATGCATAGCAACCCGTGTAGATTTTTTTGTCTTTTCAAATTCCTGGTTTAATATTTCTGTAGCTACAGTAATGTAAGAGATCTCATATGATTCTTATTATTGACCGTATGTTGCATTCTTCCTGAAAAATTAAATGCAGGAACTGATGACGATCTTCCTCCATCACATCAAAATAGAATTTCTAGAGGGGGTCGTGTTGCAGGGAATGGAAGATCTGCTGTGGGTTCTGCCCCATATTCTAGGATGTATGGTGAAACTGGCATGGAAGCACAAATTCATCAGCTTGAAAAAGAAGCATACAGTTCAGTTCTAAGAGCTTTTAAAGCTCAAGCTGATCAAATTACTTGGGTATTTTTATCACTCTTTTTTTCATGGGTCTAATAACTTTTATTTGTGTGATCAGGTTTAAATGATTGCATGAAATTTATTTTCTTCAGGAAAAGGAAAGTGTGATAACAGAACTTAGAAAGGAGTTGAGGTTATCGAATGAGGAGCACAGAGAACTTCTGGGACGGGTTAATGCAGATGATGTCCTGCAGAGGATAAGGTTTGATAGATACAAGAAACTATTTTAGTTATTTAATTGAGAATGGGACATTCGTTAGTTTTTGGTTACTTAGTCTCTTTTGCCTTTTAATTGGTGATGTGTTGGGTGATGCCATCAGGGAGTGGAGACAGGGAGGTGGGGTTCAAACAGGCATGCTCAGTACTGTTCAAGCTGTCCATGATCCGTTGCCCAGTCCTACTGTTTCTGCATCTCGGAAGAAACAGAAGACTACACAATCAATACATTCGCAATCCTTTGTTGGGCCATCACCACCATTTCTTCCACAGCCATCAACCACATCCCACCAGCCATCTTCATCCAATGTAAAGAGAGGATCTGTCCCAGTCCCAGCCCCAGTAGCCAAGGGCAAGAAACATAAATCTGTGAGTTGAAGATTATTTATATATGGAGTTAAACATAAAAAAAATTTGCAACTTATTTATGTAATTGTTTGTTTTGATTATGTCAAATATTGTTTGCAGGGTCAAATTTTACCTGGTGCTTCTTCAATAAAGCCGCACCCTTCTTCAGGAAGGGGTCAAGTTTCTAATAGAGTCTCATCTGGTGCAATTAGGAATGAGCCTGTGGAAGGAGCGACACTTAATCCTTTCATTGGGAAAAGAGTTAGGACTAGGTGGCCGGAGGACAACAGCTTTTATGAAGCTGTCATATCAGACTATGATGCAGCTAAGGTATGTTTGGCTTTTATTGTTTTTGTTGAGATAATAGTTCAGCTGCTATGAAGATGTGAAAAGTCTTTGTTTGTTTGTTTTTTTTTTTTCCCTTCCTTTTTAATCTTTGTCAGGGATTACATGTACTAGTCTACGATATTAATTCTGCTGACGAATCGTGGGAATGGGTTAATCTATCAGAGGTATGTTTTATTCTTTGTCCGTGTGGTCTGAAGTAATTATTTTTTTTCATTGTGTCATACTAATGACATATTTTCCGCAAATTGTGCATTACAAAGCTATGATTCCTGTAGTCTTGAGTTATTTCAGAATAAGGCCTATATATCTAATTGGCAGTTCATGCTATACACAATACGGGAGCCCTAATAATAAGCAAAACAACCAAATAGTAAAGATCAGTGTTTTTGGAAGGCAATTTTGAGGTGCATATCAGGGCCTGGGGAGATTCAAAACACCGCGGGCGTGCCAGAAAAGACAGTCTGCCTGGAAAACATGCCTTCCACTGCAGGGCAACACTGTTTGTTGAGATGCCTTTTGTTCTGTTTCTTCTTCAACTTTTTATTTTTTATTTTTGTATTTTCTGGATCTGGGTCCCTGGCCACATGCCCACTTCGCAACCCGGGCTGAAACCCCCAAACCCACTTCGCAACCTGGGCTGAAAACTGTGCCGAACCTACAATCTTTAGGAGGCAGGAAACTCTAGCAAATTGCTAGGTAGGTACTGTGAGGGGGTTCAAACCCAGACCACATTGGAGCAAGTCATGGGCCTGACATCTTATTTGTCGGGCTAGTGGTGTTCTGTTGTGAAAATTTAAACAAAATAAGAAAACAGACCTCTTTGTTACTGCATACACCCCTGTTTTGATTATTTTAATGTATAAATTCAATGTCTTTCAAACCCTAAGCATCCACTCTGCCTCTCACTGCTCTTTGCTAGCTCCCTGCCTCTGTACCTAATTTTCATTACATTTGTACAATTGCAATCATGTTCCAAAAGGCATATGCCTTGAGGGGCGAGAGCAAAAACACCTTGCTTTACATTTGTGCCTTTGGGACCCTAAAAAACCCCAATCAGTTATGCAAGCCCCACTTAAGGAAATAGTGTTGTGTTGTAATCTTTTTAGTTGTTTTTTGGGGATTTGCAGCTCTAGTGTTTCAACATGTTCAAAGTATGATTCCCGAACAAAACATGCTCATCAGATCTATTCCGCCATATAGCAGCTACCATAATTCAATCATTATGCTTTGAACAATATATCAAGACCGTTTACATAAAGTCCTGACAACTTGTACTATGTTTGGTTTACAGTCAATGGGGGAAATGTTTACGAGAAGGAAAGACAAGATATCAATAATTGTTTTGATTTTTTTTTTTAAACCCTATAGCATATTAGAAATCTAGAACACAACTCATCTTTTAGTGATAATGGGTTAAGTTTTACCACTCATGATGATATATTAATTCCAGAATTTTTACATGCTTCTTTATTTTCGTTTGTAACTCCTTGTGCAGATATCTCCTGAGGATATTCAATGGGTAGATGAAGATCCTGGTATCTCTCAACGTGGGGGTTATGGTGGATCAGGTCATGGGATGAATAGATCTGTAGGCCGTGATAGTGTTCCAGTTTCTGGAAGAGGTAGAGGAATCCGAAAGGGTCAATCAAGAAAAGATTTTCTGCCATCACAGAATGGCATTGGAAAGAAGGCGCCAGATGATATACAGTTACTTCACACAGATACTTTAATTAAGGAGGTTAGTGAAAACAGGTGGATCCCTATATGGTCATTGCATTTGTTGGTTTCATAGCAGAAATTTCATTTTCTGTAAAAATTTGGACAGGTAGAGAGAGTCTTTGGTGCAAATCATCCAGACCCTGTTGAAATTGATAAAGCAAAGAAAGTTTTGAAAGTAAGGACAATCTTAGTACCCCTTAGGTTTATATTTTTCATCACTCCTTAGTTTCACAACTGATCTCTTAACTGACTGAGCAGGATCATGAGCAAGCACTTATTGATGCAATTGCAAAGCTCACTGATATTTCTGACGGTGAAAGCGGTAACTATGCTCATCTTGTTTTCTTCTTCAGAGTATACCTTGCTGTATATAATATATTAATGTCCACCAATTAGAGTATATTGGGAAAGATACTCTACCAATCTGTGTGATTGTGTGTGCCCACAAACAAGTCAATCACATCTATTAGTAATTAGTACACTTTGTTTTTATGACTTTTTCTTTTTCCCTCACTTGATGCCTCATCTTGGACTTTTGCTTTTATACAGCTGAGGGTGGCCACCAGTTCTTACGTGGGCAACCAATGGATTGAGAATGATAGAAAGGTTGAAGCAGCAAAGCACATATTATTGGTGGTAAGAGGCCAGAAGTGAGCAATAGTAAGGTAGGCAAATTATAAGGATGCCCGAACTGAAAGAAAGAAGATCGGGTTTGAAAGCCACTCTTTTGTACAATGATATCTTTATTGTTATTATTACTATCCCCCCAACATGTAAGAACTCTGGGCTCGGGTGTCTTGAGGATGTAGGCAGTATTGTAGAATGAGTTACTGTAGCTTGGGTAATAATAATTTATTTATAGATATAGCGGGAGGAATTAACAACCTAGGTAAAGGCTGATGCTTCTGTAACATTATTTCATTAATAGTGATCGATCAGTGTGCATGCTATGCTTGTTCATGTAAAAATAATCTTTGTCCTACCCTTCTTTTGTTGCATACTCATGAACATAATCTCATCATCACTTGGGTTATGCATAAACTGGCTCATCACACACTCTGCATAGGCAATATTTCGGCCTTGGAATTGACAGTGACAAAATCTTCACCGGCAAGACTCGGATTTGGAGCTTTTGCTAACCAACTTGAATCGTTGATGTGTGAGTTCACGTGAAACAAATGTTTGGAGCTTTTGCCAAAACCCTGCTATCATCCAAGATCCACCAACTCATATAGTGTGGCAAAAGTTATATCCCATTCTTGATTTTAGATCAAAACAACCTGGTAAGACCAAAGTTTTGATTTGGGTTTTGGCATGACAAGGATCTGAGTTCGATCAGTGAGAGGCCAGGGACAACACCGCAGACCGGCCCGTTCAAATTGTGACTAGTGCTTCGGCTCTGGAATATGTGTTGACAAGAATGTTGCAGCACAAATCATGCATGCAAGCAGGTTCTTTTACTGGCAATACCGTCAATCGTCTCAGGGGTTGCTCTTATTTCATTCTGCTACTCTTTACTGCATCACAAAAGCAAAGCGAGCCAATTTGATGTATAACAAGCCAGCTGATTTCTTAGAGGTCTAGAAGAGTCGATGATGTACATGTTGGACAACCAGTGTCTCGCAAACCGATTATCAGTGTATATATGTCTGAATTAATTTGCCTCCTCATCATCGTATACTGGCACCAGTACGTACATGATACATTTACAGTCAGAAAAGATATAATTCCACCTCAATATACAACAGAAACATAATCAACAAGAATTCTAACTTGTACTGCTGTACCTAGCATTCGTGTACACACAGATGAGCGCAAAAGCGAAACGCAGCCAAAAGGAAAAGAAAGTCTACATCTACAAGTGCTAATCTAGTGCCAAAAAGCAACCAAACTAGTAAAAAAACTAACCTATCCTATATTCCTATCTAGGAATAACTAATGTTGTACGGTATACATGAGATTTAACGTTAGCCATGCATGCATAGTCCAAGTTTTTTTTTTTTTTTTTGGCCAGTTTACCTTCGGGATCGTTTTTTGGGCCGCTTAGAAGATTCTTGCTGCTGCTTCCCCCCATTTTCCCTTGATCGCTTCGGTGAAACTACATTGGCAGCCGCTGCTGTCTCAGCTGCCCTCTTGGACGGTCTTCCTATACTTCGCTTGGATGGACTGCTTTCTTCTTTCACTTGTTTCTTATTTTCACCGCCACTTTGCCTTGACACCCTTCCTTTAACCTTGTCAGTCTTATTAGCTCCCCTCTTCTTCTGCTCTGCACCTCTAGTACTTGTACTAGAGCCAGTCCCACCGTTCAATTTCAATTTCTGCTGCGCAGGAGAATTACGCTTTATTCTTTTCAGGAAATCGGCCGCCGCTGCCGCTGCGCCACTTCTCTTTTTGTCCGATGCTGTCGCTGGCTCTGGGGTTTTCCTCTTCTTACCTGCTTTGGGAGTTTCCGCAGGGCTTGAAATTTTTTTCTTGGTGGAGGAAGCGCCAGCATTATTGTCGTGATGATGAGTAGTTGTCGTCCTTCTTGAGCTTCTGGTTCCAGTTACAGGTTTCTCTTTCGATCCATTATCTTCATCTACATTGTTTAAGTTTGAGGTCTTCGTACTGTTATTGGGTGGTTTAATATCAAAAGCTGCTGGCGCTTCTGCTGCTGGGTGATCAGTAGTAGTACTAGCCTTACGAGCAATGGTGGAAGGCTTTGATGAGATTGAGCTTCGTTTGCGGCAGACAATAATGGGTGCTGTTGACTTGTGTTTGGCAAGCAACGAGTCTGTTGGAATCGTTGTTTGGGAGGGCAATGAGTCTGACGGCCCAGATGAAGGGTCGGGCCTGGTGATTAGATTTCTCTTCTTCATTTCGTTCAAGACAAGGCGTCGGAGTTGGTGAGCAGCGACGGATTCAGTTGATGATTTGGGGAAGAAAACGACGGCGTTGGACAAGAGGAGAAGGAGATCCCGGTAGAATGTGAGCGTGGAATAGGAGTCCTTTTGGAGCCTTGTTTGTATCGTCTCTAGGTCCACATGCTGCCGGACCATATTCGTATACTTGTCACTTTCCTGCACACGTTAGTCCATTTGGTTTCAACTTTCATGCGCGCACCATATTATTTATTATTATTATTTTTTTTTTTTTAGAACTGAACAAAAACTGTACACATATCCCATACAGACAAAAAAAAAAAAAAAAACTAAGGAATATCCCGAAATTTTTGTTGTGCAAATTAATGGCCAAGTCTTCCAAAAGTAGTATACAGAAATCCATTTCTAGCATACTACTAATGTCACCGATTTAATTAATTACCGTTGAGGTACAATCCCGAACACTAACTAGGGTTTCCTCACGCAATTTATTACTTAGGAACAACAACGACCATTTTAAAGTGGTCCCAAATATAGGGAACATCGTGACCACATGGTGGGTACTAAACCGGGGTCCTTTTTTCTTTTTCTTTTTTTCTGTTTTGCCACGGGTCTCGGCTGAAACTAAATCACCATAGTAAAAATGAAAAACATTGGCAATTTTTATATTAAAGAATACTGTACAGTGTGACTCAGGACACGAAATACACTGTGTTCGTGATCAAAAGGGTGAAATTAACACTAAAAAATAATGAATAGTGAGTGACCTGGTTAATTTATATAGAGAGGAGAAAAACAGTAAAACCGAGATGCATGAAAACTTCAATATCTTTCAAATTTAGTTGGTTTGATGGCTTGGTGCCATGCATGTGTCCCAGTTTATAGTAAATTGACAGTAAAATAAAAGATATTATTATATTAATAAAAAAGAAGCTAACCTGGCTTGTAAGCCGTCGCTGGAACAATGAGCCATGCTGATGCGCTCGGATCATCTGCAGAATGGCAGCCAACGGCTGTGATTTCCCCAATACTCGTTCGTCAGGCTGGTCTTCCAATTCCAATTTACGACGTCGTTTCCGCGTCAAGCTCGCCGAACTCTGCGCCTCACTACTCCCCGACTCACGCGACGCCGCCGCGCCCCTCTCTTGCCGCCGGCGCTTCTTGGCGACGGTTTCACAGCTTCCTTTATCCGAGTCGTCGTCGGAGTCCGAGCGGCCTTTGGAGGGTTGAGCCGAACCGGCCGGGAGCGGGTCCGGTTCAGTCGGAGACTTTTTATGATTGTGGCCCTCCTCGTGCTCGTGGGTTTTGGAGCAGGTGGAATTGGAGCCGTTCACCGACTGGTTCTCGTGTTTGAACCGGTCCGGTTCGTCCGGTGTCTTTTTGTCGTCTTCTTCTTCTTCTTCTGATCTGGTGCGGGTGCGTCCCTTGGAGTCCCGTTCCTCCAGATCTGGTTTGGGGTCGTCGTCTTTCTCTTCTTCCTCTAACTTCTTCACCTTCAACTGCAACGACCTGGCAATCAAAACTCGGATCAGATCTGAAACTCTGAAACTTTACGTGAAAAAATCAAAACAAAAAAAAAAATTAAAAAAAAAAAATAGAAAATACAGACAGGATAGAGACGTCGTAGCGATGGAGGTCCTGACGAAGCTGAGCGAGGCGTAGGTCTTTGAGGTGGTGGAGCCAAGGGATAGGATCCTGGTCGTCATGGCTTTGGTGGAATCGGCGCTGGAGATCCTGATACTTTCGCTTGCAGTTGTAGGCGGTGGTGTGGAGTTGCGGGAGAGAGGTCTTGCCTTGGACTTCCATGGCCACCGACTCCCAGTCCTTGACGCCGTGACGCTTCACCGCGCATGCTAGCACGAGCTCCTCCCACGTCCCCCACGACTCAACCTCTTCTCCACTATCACTAGTGCCGCCACCTTTCATCCTGACGTCTCCGTCTCCGTCGTGATATCGTTCCATCCAACCAGCCTAATTCTCATCCCTCCATTTTGTGCTTTCAAATAATACTCCTTTTTGGGCTTTATCAAATAAACACTACCTACAAGGCTACAACCTAATGAAATACTACTACTAATAATAATAAAACTAATGAACAGAGTCGATTTTGTTCTTCTTCTTGGATTGGGTGGGATGGTTCTGTGAGTCTGTGTGTCTGTATTGTTACTCTTCCAATGGTTACGTTATATATAAAGAGAGACAATTCATGTAGACATGCCTAGAGAACTGATCTCCAGCACGCAACTTAGGCTAAATACCAACTGACCGTATTACCCCTACCACTCTAATATATACTTATATTTATTAGGCTGGAATTGGATTTTTGGGTTATTTGCCCAACGGCCTAAAGCAGATGCCTAATAGGATACCAAATTTGAGGTTTTTATTCGGCATCGAAAGGGACCGTATTACCCTCTGTTCATGTATTTATCCTCCTATGTTCAATTACATTTGCTTGTCCTCCATTGTCATTCCCCTTCATTCAGCCTTCGAATCCTTATTCGGTTTTTGGAATTGGATTGTTGAATTATTGGCCAAACTAGAACCAGAAAGGATTCACTTCAAACAGAATAACAACAAAGAAAGGACACCCCCTCCCTCAGAAAAAAAAAAAAGTTCATCCTTTTTCCTCAATACCCAAAAACTGTTCCATATCATAAACACCTTTCCAGACCATAAAAAAATAAATAAATAAATAAATTTACTGATAAAATAGAAGAAGCCAACAAGGTGAAATGTCACTTGTTTCGGCCATATGTTTAAATATGGATGAGGTGGGCAACTCTATGGACATGGTTACCTTTTCTCATGGGCTCCCACTCAATAAATAGGCCCAAATGAGGACCAAAATGAGGCTTAAGTACATGAGGTCGTGGCAACCACCCGGCCCACCTTCAGAATGAATCCAAGCTCAGTCACACGTCATCTCACGGCTCATCAACTCCAAAGTACAAATGCCCATTCTTAAGCCAGCATTTCAATTTGGTCGGGTTCGAAGTCACAACGAGTGTAGACTTGGTCGATCAAAGGCAAGTCAGGAGGACTCTGGGTGGCGCGTTAGTGTTGATAAAGTTGTGTGTCATGGTTTCACTGCTCCTGCGCATATTGTCTTTGCCTTTAATTGTTGTGCAAGTTTTAGTCTGTAGTTGAGTCGGGGTCTTTTTGACTCCATCAGTCAGTCATTTTGGAGTTCCAGTGTGAAGTCCAGTGGTCATCTCTGTGTATGAGATGTTGCCAAAACTCATTGTATCCAGTTCATTATTAATGAAGTTTCTTCTTGATAAAAAAAAAAAAAAAAAAGTTTCAAAATATCTCTGCCACAGTGATTTGAAGTTTTGAACGCTAGTTTAGTGAGTCACCTTTAACATTAATGCCATAAAAAAGAAAAGTAAAGTCGTAAAGGGATACTTTTCTGTGTGCCTGGGCTACTTGTTGCATAAATAAGATCAGATTATAGTCATTATACCATAAAAGTATATACACTAGTGCACTGCCTCTCTCACTAAAGGACAACTCTTTTTCCGCCAATTCCAACTCCTATTTACTTGGCTGATGAATCAGTTTTATAAGGCTGTTTTATCAGTTAGAGTTGAAATTTTTTTTGCACTTTGACAAAATGATACTAAACTTTCAAAAGTAATAAAAAAGATACCTAAATTTATAAAAATTGATCAATTTATACACAATTCAATTTCCATCACTCTTCGTTAAAATTAAGAGTATATACAACATTTCATTCAATTTTTAGTTCAAAATGACCATATTATCCTCTCATTCGTTATCTTTCTCTTTTTCTGTTCTCCTGCAATCTACAAATTGCATCTAGTCATCTACAACCTAACTACCCAAACTTAATTCTTCTTTGCTTGTGATTGCCTGACTTTAGCTCAATCCTCTTCCTTTTGCATGTTGCATCTATAACCCAAGTTTTTTTCCTATTTATGTCAAAACAGTTTGATTAACAGTCATTAAGCAATAGAATTGCGTGAAAATACAATGGTCCCACCGCCGATCTCTTCATCCACCGTGTCGCCTATGGCACCACAAAATTTTGTTCAACAGTTTTGTTGCAAGAATAAGACCTTTGATGCAGAAGCTTATCAGTCCAAATCAAGTCAGCTATGTTTCAGGCAGACATATATCAGATAATATCATGATTGCTCAGGAAATCCTTTACAAATTCAGGAAATCTACTGGCCAAAAGGGTTTCTTTGCTTGGAAGGTAGATCTTTCTAAAGCCTATGATAGATTTAGCTGGAAATTTATTAAATCTGTTTTATATGAAACTCTTCTTCCTGAGCCTTTAAGCAAGTTGATTATGAGCTGCATTTCATCCACTAGTTTTCAGATATGCTTCAATGGTGAGCTCATTGACTCTTTTCATGCTCAGAGAGGTATCAGACAAGGTGATCCCCTATCACCATATATGTTTGTTTTGTGTATGGAAAAGCTATCCCATTTAATTCAATCGACTGTTAATGTCAGGGCTTGGAAAGCTGTGAGAGCTTCCCAATCTGGACCTCAAATTTCCCATTTATTCTTTGTGGATGATCTCATGCTTTTCTCTGAAGCTAATGTTGAATGGGCCTGCATACTCAAGAAATGCCTTGATATTTTCTGCTCGTTATCTGGTCAAGCAGTGAGTTATGAAAAATCTCTTATTTTCTATTCTCCTAATACTAATAATGACATTGCTACTGATATCAGTTCCATTTGTGGATCTCCTCTCACTTCTGATTTGGGAAAATACCTAGGTATGCCCCTCATTCATTCACGAGTCAATAAATATACATATGCCAGTATTCTTGATAAGGTTCAAAGTAGACTTTCGGCTTGGAAATGCAAAAATTTGAGCTTAGCTGGTCGATTAACTCTAATTCAGTCTGTGACTGCTGCTATTCCTAATTATGCCATGCAAACTACTAGATTACCTATGTCAATATGTGATGACTTGGACAAAATAAATAGAAACTTCCTTTGGGGTGATTTAGAGAGCAAGAAAAAGGTGCATCTTGTGAACTGGGATATTGTTTGCTTGCCTAAATCTCTTGGAGATCTTGGAGTCAAAAAATCTACTGATATGAATCAGGCAATGCTAGCTAAGGCTAGATGGAGGATCTTTCAAAATGACCCTGGTTTGTGGGCCTCAATTTATAGAGAAAAGTACCTGAAAAATGATAATCTCTTTGACAAGGATTACCACTATCCAAAGGATTGTTCCAGTACATGGAAAAATGTTTCCCATGGAGTCGATTTATTGAAACGAGGACTTATTTGGAGAGTTAGAGATGGCAAGAAAATTAAATTTTGGATTGATATTTGGCTGCCTCCTCTACCACTCATACACTATGCTCTTCCTGGTGCCTTTATTGATAGCAATATTACTCTATGCTCTTTTTGGGATGCTAATGGTTGGAACATTGACTTGCTATTCTCGCTTCTTCCTTCTGGTATTGTTAATCAAATTGTTCACATTCCTCCTGGGTTTGATGGTTGTGGAGATGACATTCAAATTTGGGGTTGCACTTTGAATGGTTCTTTCTCTGTAAAGTCTGCCTATGGTATATTTTTTAATGATTATACTGAGAATAACTCTCCTTGGAAATTCATATGGAGACTGCAGATTCCCCTGAAGCTGAAGACTTTTTTATGGGTGCTCTATCATAGGAAGCTCTTGACTAATGTGCAGAGAGCTAGAAGACATCTTACTCATGATGACTCTTGTCCTATTTGTCACACAGCCAATTAGTCATTACCTCATCTCTTTAAAGATTGTCCTGCTGTTTATTGTATATGAAACTCCTTCTCTTTGCCTGAATCTGTTGGGAACACCTATAACATGGATTGGGAGGGTTGGTTAAATGCTCATCTCCACTACACTACTAAAACAAGTGCCGGAGTTCAGTGGTGCTCAGTTTTTGTCTTTATTTGCTGGTATATCTAGAAGTGGAGAAACAAGTTTGTTTTCGATGCTCAATTTCAAATTCCTACAAACCCTGGTATGTTGATCTTTTCTGCTGCTACTGAATGGATTAATGCTCAGACTAAGGTGAATTTAGATAAGGCTTATAATCTCAACTTACTCAATTGGTTAAAACCTCCCATTGCTTTTTGTAAATTGAATGTTGATGGTACTAGAAATAGATTGTCTGGCAAAATTGGTGTTGGTGGTGTTATTAGATCTCCCTTTGGAGATTGGATCAAAGGGTTTCAAGTAAACTTGGGCATTGGTGAGGTTTTGTATGCAGAAACATGGGGTTTGTATTATGGCCTTAAGCAAGCTCTCGCGTGTCATATTACTAAGATCGAGGTTGAGTCAGATTCTGCAATTTTGGTGAAACTTATTCTTGATAGTGATGTTTCTATCCATCCTCTTGGCTCTCTGATTGATTGCTGCAATGCTTTGATCAAGAAGTTTCAATCTTTCTCCCTAAAGCACATCTATCGTGAATGCAATATGGTGGCAGGTTGCCTTGCAAAGAATAGCATTGATCATGCTTATGGAGTCATCAAATTTGCTGCTCCTCTTGTTCATGCTGCTAATGTTTTTCTTGAAGATTTTGATGGAGCTACTAGAGTTAGAAGATCTGGTGTCAGACCTTCTAGCGGTCATGCTTAGCTAATTTTTAGTTTTGTTATGTTTTCTGGACCTCTTTAAGTCCCCTTTGTAACCAAAAAAAAAAAAACTATAATAACCCAATAAAACACCTCACATGCACCGCATGTGATCATTTTTAATAGAAAAAGTGATGGAAAATAAGAGGCTTGATCACTTTTAAAAGTTAGGTATCATTCGATCCGGTGTAAAAGAATTTAGACACCATTGGTGATAAAAACTCGTTTTATAATTTTATTTTCACAATTGAAAAATGGGCTTATTTGCCAGTTTTTTTTTTTTATAAGGGTCTTATTTGCCAGTTACGAGTAAAAGAATTTGTATTTCTGTCCGTATAGACCCAGATGAGGAATGGAACTTAATTAAGCAGCTGAAACTGAAATGGTTGTCAAGTTGAGTAACAACCAACAAGCTTCAATGTATCAGCACCTTTTGGCTTTCCAGCCTCCCTCAGCAGTCCTCTGAAATACGCGTGGCTGCTCCATAGGAAAGGTTTCTCTCCAATCTGGGTACTCAATCAAGTAGTCCCACACCCTGAAGAAAAAGAAGAAAAGACTTGGGTTGAATTGTATTTCTCCATTCAGTGTACGACTTCACTCCCAAGAGCACATGGCAATATGGATTGATAACTACTCTCAATAGGCTTTCATGCTACCAGCTACTTATATCTACAGACTACAGCAATATATGTAACCAGCTACCATATCGGCACAAGCAGAAAACATAATGATCAAAATTTACTTGGAATATTTTATTGAACTGAAAATGCATCTATAGCAAGCTACTTGTTGGAGAGTTCGTAGTCAACTCCTTAGTTCATTTATCTATTATTATTATTTTGTAGAAACAAACATCTCCTTTTTTTTTTTTTTTTTTTTTTTCTTTTGCTGGTGGTGCAAAACTATGTATGTGCTTGTTCTGCGTGACGTGTATATTTTTACTTGGATAAGAGAAGACTGAGAACTATAAAACAGTAAAGCAGCACCAATCTTGGGTGTACATACCTTCTAAGATTTTTCACAAAATCCGGTGCCTCAGCAGAGGGTGAAGTAGAACACATAAGGAGGATTTCCGAATCTGAATAATTTTGTAGGGACAACGCAATATGCAACTGATATAGGCTCCTACATTAATAAAAAAAGATAATAAAAGTATTAGTGTAATATGATTGAAGGACTACTGACTTGAGAGAAACTAAAAAAGATATATACATGTCAAGGATGATGGCACATTAAAGCACAATGCAATACAGCTCCAAGAGCTTTTCAAAACAGAGGTACATTTTAGAGAAATTGAAGCTGAAGACATAAGTGATGAAGCAAGAACTCCTTACCAGCAGCATGGAGCTATTTTGAAAAGATCAGTTTGAGTTTCATATGTTTCCAATAACCTTCCTTTCCATCTAGAGTCCTCATAAGATGCAGAAACTCTAATTCTCCTGACAATTTCAGCAGGACATCTTGAGGTTTCGTCAAAGCTGGCAGGAATAATAGATCCCGTGGAAGTGCTTACCTGGAAAGGAGCAAAAAGTTGATAAAGATACATGGGGAATTTAAATATAACTTGACACACGCACACGCACACGTGTGTATATATGTATACATATATATTGGGATATTGAGAACATCAAGGATCACTGTAAGCAGTTGCCTGCACATTGAAGTAAAAAATAAACAATGCTGCACAACCCCAATTGAATATGAACTATACGAAAAATCTATGCACATATATACATGCAGACACAAATAGATTTGTTGATAAATGCAGGCGTATGCTAGATTGTGTCCAATTTTGTCAAGAATTGTAATAAACACTTTGCTGGTATATACACTCTAGCAATGAAAGAAAAGGACCTCTTTGCTTCATAAACCTAAATGATTCCTTTAAATTCAAATAATCTCAACTGAACATGAACTCAACAAGAAATTCATTAACAACTCATGGAACTGAAGCTTACCATGAACCCGTTGAAAATTGGGTATGCATTTCCCTCGGGATCCCTTCTGGTGTTATGCCGAAGAATGCATAGAGTTCGAATATGAAATCTCTCCCGGCTCTTGCATAATGTTTCAACAATTTTGGCAGCTAAAGGAAAGGAATAACCATCCAAGTTTGCCTGATTTTCTGATCTAGTATTACAGTTACCATGCTGCACACAAAGTTCAATACATTTCAGCTTCAACTATTCTGTCTCAGAGTCAAAAACTACATCGCTGGAAAATCAATGACAAAGTAGAGGATCCTGGGCCAAACATTAGGTGAAACATCTTCAAAACCACCAACTAGATGCACCTGCAGTTTTTAGACGTGCAAAATGTCTTAATCCACGCTACATGGTATAAGACCAACCAGAAAATATCATCATTGAAGCAAAGGCTATTTAAGAATTAGAGAAATACATCCAACTCCACGTCCTTATTGGGTTGAACTAGTAGTGACACCATCTGGGAGAGACCCATATCCACAACTTTTGGAGAGTCTAAATGGGCAACGGACGTCCTGCAGACAAAATGAGAATATCAGAAACAAGTGTTTGAAATGGGTAAGATTTAAGCACATTATATCTCCGATACTTACATTCCAGTTTCCGGGTTACGGATGGCAAGACCCATACAGGTTGTTGCTTCATCAGTGCCAACAAACTTTCCATGCAGAAGATTGAGAAAGAAATTTTTTATGTCAAAGAAGTGAAAAATAACAATACTCTTGTATCTAAATTCTGTAGTAAACAAGTTCAACTACCACAAAATAGTAAGTTAAATGCAATGAGTCAGTCATATGGATAAGAACAATTGAAAGAAAGATGAGGAGGTTACTATTAAGAACTGCTCCAATATTTACAATAAGGCTATAAACATACATCGACATATGCAGGATCAACAGTTGCATATTCTCTTTGGAAGAGATAAACCCATCTCCTCTCTGATTCTGATTCTTGGGGCACCGAGAACTTCCTCTCCGGGATGGCCTTGAACGTACTGGAGGCAGATTCCAAAAACGGGTGATCCAACAAAGCTTGGAGGGTGTCCCATCCCTGCTGATGAGAACAACTTTGTGGGTATTTATGAGGTGCAGGCGTAGAGCAGAGAAGGAACTGAGATAGAGGAGAGTACCTGAGGCTGAGGCGATGAAGATGATTCGGAAGGGAAAGGAAGTCCACCGACAAAGATCATGATGATTCCCATACAGTGAGAGAGAGAGAGAGAGACGACAGAGAGAAATATTTGATGGAAACCAGCTCCGAGTCAACTCCGCTTGTTGGGCCCAACCCACGACTCATTTTTTTTTTTGGCCCAACCCACAAACCATTTATTTATATTTGATTATGGTGGGGCACTGGGCAGGGTAAAGGCAAAGCAAATTTCATTCCCCAAAATTCCCCGCCAGTGAGCGAGCGAGCCACCAGCATGGCTATAGATCCCAACCACGCCACCGCCACAGCCACGGCCACCGGCGCCGCCGCCACACGGCCGCTGAGACCCATAGCTCCGGCACCTCCTCCTGCCCCTCCTGCTCATATTTACACGGTCCCTATTCGGGCCCAATCTTCACCTGGTGCACTTGTCTACCCATCTGCCCGCGCTCCCTACCCATCTCCCCTCAATTTTCATTCCCATCCTTATTCTCCTCATCTTCATCCTCCTCCTCCTCCTTCTCTTCCCTCGTACCAATCTCCTCTCCCCCCTCCAATTAAGCCCGACCTTCGCTTTCCTGGCCTGGTAATACTCTCTTCTTCTGCTTTTATATTCTACATTATCATCTCCTTGCCCGATTTATTCACTAAACTCATCTCTCTCTGTATCAGGTTGCTCCTCCGTCTTCAGTTCCCGACTCCAATGGCATCAGGTAATCTGCCGTTAAAACCATTTGTTAAGGCTTTTTTATTTTTACTGACCTACCTTGTCTTCTTCTTCTCAAGGGATAAAAGCAGAGATGACACTCTTTCTGTCATTCAAGATCGGAAAGTAAGGAAACACACACCCTTGCTCCTTGATTTTACATTTCTTTTAAGTCGTAATCTGGTTTTCACACTCGCAACTAAATTTGAACAGGCTATTCCAATGTTGATGTCCAAGCTGGTGGTCATTTGCACATTATACCTGTTCCCTTTTATTATCTTCATCTATTTTTCAACACTTATTGTCAGTTTACATTTCATTCTAGTAAGAGCAGCGGCTTCTTATAAGTCGTCTGTGGAAATCATTGCAGATGAGAGAAGCTCTCTCTACTGTGGTTTATTTTCCTCAGATTTCTATAAAAAGAATATACATACATTTTTGCTTTCTTCATACGTGTTGTGGTTGTCCATCGTTGAGTTTGCTTGGTGAGTGTGAGTCACATACACTCACGTAAAACAAACTGTTTGTATTATATGACTAAACTTTATTTGTTAGGAGTGTGCTTTTTCTTTTTCTTTCCTTTGTAAAGGGTAGAAAATGCATCTAGTTCCCTTGCGTGAAGGTCTCGACCATCTTGAAATTTTGTCCCATGTTGTTGCTAGAATACAATCAGCATGAGTATTTTACTTTTTTTTTTTTTATCCTTTTTACATATGTCAACGGGAAGAAACCTGTCCTTAGATATCTCTTGTTCTTCTAAATATCCTTAAATGACTAGCAGGAAAGGCAAAGCTCAGATATAGAATACCTGGAGAACTTCTTTAATCTTCTTCATTTTATTTATTTATTGTGGAAATACCTTACTTTCATTTATTAATGTCAGAAGAATTATTCTTTTTTTTTTTTAGTCCTCCTTACTTAAAGAATTTCTGGAGAATTCCTAGAATGGCAGTGTAGACTCAAGATTGACTAGTGAGCTCAACAATGTGCTGGCATTTGTTTGCGATTTTATGGTTCAGTGAGCCATTTGGAGAATCATAAAATATGTGTCTGTGCATCTCCACACACTTAATGTATAGAAAAGAAAGCATTTTAGACAGAATCATGTGGTGTTTATGATTCTCATTAATATTTCCAGATGCAAATATGTAATAGTTTGCACATCAAAATCAGTGCCAGCTTCGCGTGAACTTTCAGTACATGGCTTTTGATTATATTAGTAACTACCACCCTTACCTGGTTTGTTAATTGGTCTCCTACGGACACTGTGGTCCAATGCAATACCCATCAAACATATGCTTATCTTTCCCAATACATATAGTAACTATGGTGCATATTGATATACACAACAAACACAGAAGTGCTAAATTAAAAAATACATGTAATCATACCTGGTTTATATCTCGCTGATATGAATCAGTTTGTCCTCCGTAGAAACATATTTGGATATTTTGCAGATAATAACAAGAATTGGAGCTGGGACTTGCCTTTGGTTCTTACTTTTCTTGGTAATTACTTTGAATCATGTTTGTAGGTCAGGATAACAGATGGAGCTTCTCTATATGCGCTTTGTCGGTCATGGCTGAGGAACGGTTCTCCCGAAGAAAGTCAGGTTGGTGTAATGTTAATTGATAATTATTTTCTGCATGCATGTTCTATTCTATATATCACCTTTCTGCCAGAAAATCTGACACTCAAGGATCTCCCAGAGCCCAAAATTTGTGTTCTAGCACTTGGTAAAACTTAAATCTCTAGTGCAACTTAAAATAGACCTTGCTAATGTTTCAAAATTCAAAATACAAGTTCAAAAAATACTAATACTTCCTTATGCAATTTATTCAATCTAATACTATTCTAAAGCCCCAAGAATGAATTCTCTGATCTTACGAAACAGTAGATAGTTATGAACAATGTTTTCAGAGGCGTTAACCTGGTGGCCGGAAAATGCCCGAGGCAGCTGGCAGATAAGCGTATGCTTCCATCTGTGAGTTGTATGCTGTGGCTGCATTGAAGAAAGTGCAAGCATTTTACACTTTGTGGGCAGAGCAGATCTGTTTAGACCTGAACCACAGATCCATGCTGATGTTTAAAGGTTGAGCCAATGGTTTCAGTCTTTTAGATGTGAGCATGGCTGAGCTAGAGAACTGTGCATATGTTGATAACAGAGTCTGTAGATATAGTAGAACTATCTAAATCTTGCTGTGTTGAAGAAGGGGCTTGGGTTGGTACCTTTTTTTGGTAAGTGACCAGGCCAAAAAAAGATAAAACGATGCCTTGTGGTGTTTTTTTTTTTTTTTTCACTGCCAGTCAGAAACCTCAATAGTCAACAACCCAAAAGTAAAAAAACTCAACTGGACCCCAAAAAGAAAAAAAGATGGGTAGTTTTATTCAGATTTCCCATATTGTTATTCGGATCTCCACTTATTTTTGCACATTTCAAAATCCTATTTTACCCCTTAAGAAAAAGAAAGAAAATACTCTACCTCTCTCTTCGGTCTCCGTTATCATCGTCTTCTCCTTCTTCAACTTGAGTCACAAGATATAACCAATTTGAATCACCATAAATTTAATTGTTTGTCTAATTGAATTCTGTAGCTGAAACTTATTGGGATCAGCCAAATGTTTTTACATCATCTTCCTCTATTATTCGTTTCTCCTAGAAACCTAAGCCACTGAAGTCAAAATTTTCTATTTCTTTGTTCTTTTCTGTTATTTTGTTTTTTCTTTCCCAGTTCTTTGTTCTTTTGCCTTTATTGATTCACAAGACTTTGATGCAAGCTTGCTCAACTACTGCCCTTCTTCAAGTCAATTGAATGATAACACTTCCAACACCAAATAACATCTTGTATAGATCAAATTCAACTCTTTCTTCAAACTTTGAGAAGTTACCTTAACTTCACCAATTCTTGGGGTTGCTAGTTACTTTGTTTTCCTCAACTCATCCTCCTTCCTTTTCCATCTGCGTGGAGGTAGGTATAGAGAGGAAATAATAAGAAGACAAATTGGAAGTTTGAGGATAAAAATATTGTAGGAGGTCTAAATATTAATTTGGGAGGTCTAAACAGAACGACACTATTTGGATATCTATTCTATATCTCTTTCTTCGAACGACACTATTTGGATATCTATTCTATATCTCTTTCTTCCAACTTATGCTCGAAAGACTTCTGCCTCAACGCTTCAAGGCTTGCCCGCTTTACACTTTCGCCTCTGGAGGTCATATGAAACAATTGTTTGTTATCAAGCTTCCAGAAGTTAATATATTTTTACCACAAATGTAAAATGGATAACCACCCTTCATAACATATGTTTCAAATTGCAGAGGGTTGTGTGATATCAACTGAAAAGTTTACTGAAATCTCTAATGACATGTTTCAAAAGTCATACTTTCCTTTCTTCTCGTTTTTGTTGTACTATATGGATTATTAATCTTCTTTGGGCTTTCACTTTGCATTCTAGACTTAGAAATGTGGTGATTGGCATCAACTTGCCTTTCGTTTTCATTTTCCAATCACCTCTTTCTCTATCTTTTTCAAGTCCTTTCCTCTTAATTCTCTGAGGATTTTGAATCTGTTGGCAGACACGATATGGTGATGCTACAAGGTCTCTTCCAAAGCCTTCACCCATACCTATGGCAAGTGCGACTCCGCCAAAGAAGGAAGAAGGCGATAAAAAAGAAGACATTGAAGACAAGGTTGGGTTTCTAATAACTTTCTTTTATTAAGTAGTTGTTTTTGAATTGATACGAAAAGGATAAAAAAAGAAAAAAGAAAAAAAGAAAGAAGGGGTATGAGATCAAGGTATAGAACTTAAAAGCTTTGCATGATTCCAGACTGTTTATATAGTTTAGCTGTTTAGGCCTATCAATTAGGAGATCTTAGGTTTCTCATTTATAAGGTTGTTTCCTTAGGTGTTCATTAATCAAAATACTTTAGCTAATGTTACTAGACCAATAGCAAACTAAATGAGTTTTCAGTAAAAAAATAATAATAGAACTGTTTGCAATCCATTGCAAACTAGCAACATCCACATATGTTCTGTTACAGTACTTATGTCCCTGAAGCTTTAGAAGATATTAAGTGTATTAGAAGGGTTTAGGGTACTTATGTCTGATGATGATGATCTCTGGATGAATTTTGTATTCAAAATTTTTATTTACAGACTCTTACTGTTTCTTGGGACATTTGTCTTCCAGAACTGTTACAAGTAGTTAAAAGGTTCCGGAAAACTTTGCCAAGAACTTGTTCGACCTTGAAATGAAAAATCAGTGCTACAGATTTAATCGTTTAGATCAAGCTTTTTTTCTTGTTTTTAAGAATTATATATCTTTGGACATTAGTGATTTCAAACATGGTATAGTGTGCTAAAGCTACATGACTCATGAAATTAAACCCACTGAGTTTACCTTTTACCCATATAAGAGTTTTTACAATGGATATCTAGAATATATTTAACCAACTGAGTTTTATATCTAAAGGGCAATGAAATTAAAAGTTGGGGGTTCTATTACTTAGGAATCTGTTATTTTCTCTACCAAATGATTAAATCTGTAGCACTGATGAAAAATCAATTAGATCTGTTGTGACATGAGTTTCCTTGTTGTTGCTTTTAGGATGAGGAATCCCTTGAACATGTATCACCAGAAGATCTGTTAAAAAGACATGTCAAACGTGCTAGAAAGGTTCGAGCACGGTAAGTTTCTCATACCATCTGGTTCCTGCACAAGCAGACTTATGGCTGATTATTTGATTTTTTTTTTTAGGCTTAAAGAAGTAATATACATACGTAAAAGTTCATAGCTTAATTGAATTTGGTACTTTGATGATGTTTCTGGTTAGAAAGCACAAATGAATATCCACTCCTATGCAAGATTAAATTCTAACACCTGCACTTGGGCCATAGAACAATGAATGGGAGGGTCCTGCTGTTGATTATAAAGACTCCTTTTGGGAAAAAAGGTGAAGGGGGGAGAGTTGTTTCTGTTTATATTAAATCTTGAGAAGAATTGACTTTCAGTTACCGCTAGACTGATTGAATTAGCTCATCCTAGGTGGCTACGTGAAGTGAAGAGAAATGAACTGTTAGTTTGTATCGGTTTTGTTTTGTTTTGTTTTTTTTTGCCCACTTGTGTCTTTCTTTGGTGATGGAAAGTTTTCGTATATGAGAGTAAATTGAAAATGCATGCTGCCTTAATCCACAAGTCAAGAAAGGCCTTAATCAACAATTTTAGAAAGGTATGACGCCTGCTAAGGGTATAATTTACAATGGGGTTCAAAACCTTTTGTTCTTCAGTGATAGTATTTTATGTTTTTCCGACTAATGAATCCTTTTTGTAACTTTGGATGTATGGAACATTACCGAATAAGGATATATTGTGTGCCATGTGAGCATATGATACCCTGTTATCACTTGTTGGTGTAAAGAAAAGTCATACTGTGCAATGCTTTGAAAAAAAAAGGTTGGGATCTATTTCCGCAGGTATTTACATTGTTGGACATCTATTTGGTATTTTACTTGCAGATTAAGAGAAGAACGTTTGCGGCGCATTGCAAGGTACAAGTCTAGGCTTGCTCTTCTCCTTCCTCCACTGGTAGAACAGTTCCGAAATGATCTAGCAGCTGGAAATTAGTGTGTGCAAACTTTTGTAAGACATCATTAACATGTAGCTTCTTTGATGCACTTAAGCACCAAGTAGGATTGTCTTTCTCTGTATAAATTTGTCTTGTTGTTTTGTTTGTTGCTCATTTATTTCACTCGTGTAATGTTAACAGTTGTGCCCTTAGACATTAAAAATGTTGTTATGTAAAGATGTTGGGAAAAGCTTGTGAACTGATCAGGTGCAACATTGTGATAACTGCCTTGGAGTATAATTTCCAGATGACGAGTTTGATTTAAGGCATATTCCAGTCCCAAAGGAAGGACGTCAGTATGCGCATGCAACTCAATCAGCAAAACCCACGAAGTGGAATGTTTGATTCATACTGTCCAAGAATACACACAAGTTACAAACAGGATTCATCAGTCAGACAACATAAAATACAGAGTCGAATATGCCTTAAATCAAATTTGTTACCTCATCACGTTTACCATCTTAAAACAACCGATGATTCTCTGAATAAATCCCATAAACAGAGAGCCATTTGTAAAATATTGGCAATCCTAGACTTCTTAAATACTACCATCAGCATGTCCAAAGTATCCTTGTTTCTTCTTCCAAATGATCTAGAGGGTTGGAAGACATATTTGTATATGCAGCACAAAATGATCTAACTTGTTCAAAATCATCCCTAAAAACTTGGACAAGAAGCAAGTAACCTCAAGAAAATAGAGAGTGAAGTTGGTAAGGATAACGATTCGCCTAGCCTTTAACTTTGGAGTTGTGATGATAAGCAATAAAACAAGTATCTGGTTAAAGAATAAATAGCTCACAATTTCAAAAAGCTTGCCACTCTATATACCGAGATTTAAAAGACACATACAAAGACATCAACACTAGAAGATAAAGCTTTACCTATATGACCTGTTCTCTGGCATAAAGAAAGGCCCTAGTGCCATTACACAGCTTCAATTCTTGACATGGAAAGAAGGAAGACATTACTCTGCCCTTATTAATAACCCCGATATGCCATACATAATCACATTGGAGTATCCTTTTTACAAAATGTATTCGAAATTGCTTTTAACAGCAGTGAGAACTTCGTACATGGTTGGCAACTTGGCACACACAGCCATATGCAAACAGAAGGAACCTTGTATCATTTTGATCAAATTCTGCTGAGAAAGATCTTTGCTTCATCTCAACCTTCTCCTTCTGGGTTCAGATGAATGCTGATTATTATTCACACCAGAGCCTCTCTGAAAACTACTTCTTCTCCTCGAAGATGAAGATCGAAATGTTGAATCTATTTCTGAATTCACTGTCTCGTCTTCCAAGCCCGCACTAGCAGGAAAACTCCTTAAAAAGGAAGCAGCTGGACGCACATCTGAATTGATTTCGGCAGCTGTATCAGACGTCAGGTTTTCTGGTTGTATAATTGTAGCAATATTTGAAGATGTAACTCCATTATCATTCCTTGGAGATTGCTGGTGGTTTCTTCTCATGCGGGGATCATTACTATATGCCTCGAGATCCTCATCTAATCTTTCTGCAGAATCCATTGCAGTATTCAGTGCTGATGAAAGGGAAGAAACTGAAGCAGCTCTTTGCATCAATAATCTTGAAACTTGAAGTAAATCATGGTGCTGGGTGCTTGATGTTTCGGTGGCAGGTGATGGATACCGGCTGGTAAAGAAACTAGTTCTTTCAGCCATTGCATTGATATGAGAACCAAAAAAATCCTGTGTCTGTCTTCTCTCCCCCAATGCACCAACAAGTAGCTGAATCCTGTGTTCAATTACGGAAGATGGCCCTCGCCTAATGAGCTGCTGCCTCACACCCTCAATCCTGGCTGCACGGGGCCTAGGAGGGGCCTCGGAAACAAATTCCTTTGACTTTTGAGAACTGTTACCATCACCGTGCCCGTAAACTGGAATTATACTTGCATCAGTCACTTCTCCTTTGCACACAGGGCATTCCTTTGCATTTGAATCAGCATAAGACAACTGATAAAAGCATGGCCAACAAAACAAATGACCGCAGCATGTTAATATAGGATCTGTTGCCATGTCCAAGCATATATTACAGTCGAAGAAGCTCCCAATACGAGGCTCTACCCTCTTAGGACTTGTATCCAGCGCGAGTGCCTTGGCTATCAAATGGGTACTCTCAGTTGTGTTGGTTTTCCCAGTCTCTATTGTTGTCTCTCTTTCTCTCGCAGCATTGGCAAGAGCATCATCATCCCGACTGTGAATGTCTCGTTCATTTGGCGTATCAGCAGGCGGCGGAGTGATATTCACAACTTGAGGGGAAACAAGAGCTTGCCTCCACCTCTGACGCTGCCGAGCGGTGACTGCTTCGAGCTGTCTGATACGCTCTTCAATGCGTCCTTGGGCGGATTCTAGCTCATTCAGTATGGAGTGTAAGCCAGTGACCGAATCATGAGGTTGCTCTACAGGTTGTTGGTTTAAATCCAAAATCATCACTGGTTCCGTCATCATATTATTACTATTCTCCATAGCAGGACTTGCCCTACCAATCCACTATATCAAATCCCTGCCAAGCAATCAAAAACAGTGTCTTTGATTTTAGATTTCAGCACTAGTACAACAATAAATTCACAATTGTATTTCTATTCTCACCCCCCTCCCCAAAGAAAGAAAAAGAAAAAAAAAAAAAGTCTTGATGCTTTTGTGTTAAACCCATTAATTGAGGAAACATTATGAGCATGCGAAAGTTGAGGCAAACAAGAATCAAGAAAGGTGGAAATACTGGGATTATGTATAATTAGAATAATCCAAGTTAAACAGAGCGATTAAACAAAGGAAGAAGAAGAATTGAATAACCTGGCATAAGAAAAGAAAGATGATGGTTTCTCAGATCGGCCCACTCCAGGTCATGTGGTTTCTTCTTCTTCTTCTTCTTCTAAATTGTCCCTGTTAATGTTAATGACTTATGAGAGAGGCGCCAAGGGCAGATAAGCGACTGAGAATATACTCTCGGAGCCAAGCTACTTCTACGACGTCGTATTCTTCTGCCATCCGCATCACCCGCTAGGCTAAAGACCCAACTCCAATTGGGCCCGGGGTCCAATCTATATAAGCCCGCGGCTTTATGGCCCAGCTTGCTGACCTACGTTTTTTCTTGAGAAAATTACAGATAAGTGAATATTTCAATGTTTGTTTATCTTTAAGGCCACCAAATAATTTTTTTTCTCTTAAGGCCACTAGGTTAGAAATGGTGCTAAATTCTAAATATTAAAATTAAAAGAAATTACAGCTCTGCCACTGCTATCTAAACAGACCCAATTTCACATTCTAGGTCATTTGGAATCAGAAACTGCCTCTCTCTCTCTCTCTCTCTCTCTCTCGATCCCGATCTCGACTCGACTTGTCACTGCGACGCTCTCTCCGTCGGTGGCGCTCTCTCAGTAGCTCTCTCCTTCGGCGCCTCTCTCTCTCAGTAGCTTTCTCCGTCGGCGCCTCTCTCTCTATCTCGATCTCAACTCCGTCGGCGCTTTCTCTCTGGTAGTAACATTTCTTGTGCTTTTTTCTCTCTGTAGCCTTAGTAGCTTTGTTTGTTGCTAGTAGGTTTCGTAGTTTCTGGTAGTAGATTTTGTGATTGTTGCTAGTAGGTTTCATAGTTTATGTTAGTATATTTTGTGATTGTTGCTAGTAGAATTCATAGTTTATGATAGTAGATTTTGTGTTTGTTGCTAGTGGGCTTTTGCAATAACATTTCATAGCTTTTTTTGTTGTTATTGTATCTTTTGTAGCCTTAGTAGCTTTGTTAGTTGCTAGTAGGTTTCATAGTTTCTGGTAGTAGATTTTGTGATTGTTGCTAGTAGGTTTCATTGTTTCTGGTAGTATATTCGGTGATTGTTGCTAGTAGAATTCATAGTTTATGATAGTAGATTTTGTGATTGTTGCTAGTAGGTTTCATAGTTTATGGTAGTATATTCTGTGATTGTTGCTAGTAGAATTCATAGTTTATGATAGTAGATTTTGTGTTTGTTGCTATTGTTGCTAGTAGAATTCATAGTTTATGATAGTAGATTTTGTGATTGTTGCTAGTAGGTTTCATAGTTTATGGTAGTAATATTCTGTGATTGTTGCTAGTAGAATTCATAGTTTATGATAGTAGATTTTGTGTTTGTTGCTAGTGGGCTTTTGCAGTAACATTTCATAGCTTTTTTTGTTGTTATTGTATCTTTTGTAGCCTTAGTAGCTTTGGTAGTTGCTAGTAGGTTTCATAGTTTCTGGTAGTAGATTTTGTGATTGTTGCTAGTAAGTTTCATAGTTTATGGTAGTAGCTTTTGTGTTCGTTGCTAGTAGGTTTCATAGTCTTTCGCAGTAACATAGCATTTTTGTTGTTTATAATTTTCTGTTTGTAGCCTCAGTAGCTTTGTTTGTATCTACTTGCAGAAGGAAAAATGGCTGAACATAGAGACCGAACACCACAGCATAGAGCAAGTCTACAGTCATTCAATGACAAGATGAAAACCTACAAAGGATGATCAGTCCAGATGTAATGTTGAGGTTGAATAGGACACCATTCTGGGAGATCATTTATGTCTTCCATCATGGGCTTTTAAAAGACAATGAATGCAGAAAAGTAGATGAGGACATTCATAGAATGGTCAAGACATATGATGTCAATCAGAAAGGGTTTCTGCTTGGGGAAAGGATACTGAAAATAACCCATGAAGATGTAGCTATCTGCCTTGAAATGCGATTGGAAGGTGTCACATTCGAGCTAAACAAGCATCACCAGAAGCCAACGAAGAATCTCATCATCGACAAGTATTTTGGAGATGCAAAGAAAGTGACAAAAGCGATGGTCGATAGTGCACTTGCTGAATCTTTGAAAGACACAAGGAATCAAGTCGCAAGTGAGGTGGCATCGCTAATCGTCATGAGTCTGTTCGTATCCTTCTTGTTCTGCACCTCAGGTTCTACATTGTCCTGAAAGTTGGTAGAAATTTGCACCGAATGGAATTCTTGGCGACGATATTCATGGGCAACCTTAGTATTAGACCACCTGCACAATGGTCTAAGTAAGAAGCAGGAAGACAAAGATTTCAATTTGTCAGGTTGTTTGCCGCTAATCATGGTAAGTAACGACTACTGTTAGTTTCATTAACATATCAGTAGATTTAGCCCTCAAAATTAATGTTTTTCTTATTGTTGTGTAACAGTATTGGTTAGCTGAGAAGACAAAGATGGGAGGAGCAATCAAGAGAAATGAATTAGGGTCGCCAAATTTCATAAGATGATCACTGGTCGAGCTGCACAAAGAAATGGAGAAACTAACCAACGAGCAGATAGAGGTACAGAAACAAAAATAAAGAATAAATTTGCAATAAGAAATCAGTTTAGAAATATATTGTTCTAGTCTTTAACATTATGTGTACTTTGCTTGATGAAAAATAGGAAATGTTTGATCGAAAGCTGACAGAGGAAGACTTGGAAGTGGCAATGAATGATATCAGAGGAAGAAATAAAGGAGTAGCATCAGATGAAGAGCTGAGGGAGGAAGACTTTGTAACTCCAACTTTTGGAGATTGGGTAAGTAGCTTTCTTTGCCTAGGTTACTAGCTTTCTCTGCCTAGGTTAATTAGTAACTTTCTCTGCCTATGTGATCTAGATCCAATTAATTTTCTTTGAAAATTTTAGTAGTTTTCTGTAACTGTTTGAGTAGCTTCTTTTAAGCTCATCAATAGCTTTTTAAAAATTTCAGAAGCTTTCAGTTTCATGGATGAGTGAGTAGATTCGTATGATTATGTCAGTAGCTTTCTTTAACTATTTTTGAGTAGCTTTTTGTATTCAAATCAGTAGCTAACAAACTTTCAGTTTTGTTTAATCAATTCTGAGCAAGTTTGTATCTTTGTATAGCTATGTTAGTAGGTTTTTATAACCACCTCAGTAGCTTTTTAATGTGATTTTTTATTTTTATTTTTTGATACAGCACCAGAAAACCACCCAAGAACGGCGAAAAGAAGAAGCAGAAAGTCAGAAGAGAATGAAGGACTTAATAGGCTCGTTGGAAGAAGCAACAACTCAGATGAGTCTCTCACAAGAAGAAAACCAGAAAACTCAAGGCTTGTTGAAGAAGTTGACCGAAGAGAATGAAAAGCTAGCAAGGCATAATGATAGATATTGGGAGATGTTGGACAAAGCCTTTGAGGAAGACAATATAGCAACAAGGAAGATACAGATCTTGCAGAACAAATTGTTGAAGAAGTAGAAAGTTTTTACAACCATTGAGAAGGAAAAAAAGAACTGGGAGGACGTCATTGAGCAGCAGAGAGAAATGATACACAATCTGGAAAATGAATTGCTGGAAATGGAAAGAAAGCTACTGGAGAAAGATATGTTGGATTCTCAAGAGGATTTACGGAAAGATGATATAGAAAACAGTAACAATGATGGTGAGGATGGTGAGGAAGAGGGTGGAGAAGGGGCTGATGGTGAAGATGGTGAGGAAGGTGGAGAAGGAGCCGATGGTGAAGATGGTGAGGAAGAGGGTGGAGAAGGAGTTGATGGAGAAGATGGTGGAGATGATGATGAAGACAAAGAAGAAGAACCTGAGGTGAGAACAACCAGAAAGAAGCACACATCAATAAGAAAAGATAAAGAAGGCAGGTCTTCTCAGAAACAGGAAACAAAGAAACAATCAAGGAGAATGGAAAGGGTGAAAAAAGCTGCTGCTAATGAAGAAGCAGAACCAATTAAAAAGATGAAGAAAGGGAAGAAGCAAGCTGTAAAGAGAAATTCAATGGTGGATTGAATCAAGAACAAAAAAAGGAAGGCTATTGAAGACAAGGAGTTCACGTATACCACTAAAAGAACAAGGAGCGGCAAGAGGCATTAGATGATAATCGGAAACAGTAGCTTTATGCAGTGCTGACAGTAGATTTTTTAGGCTATGAAAGTAAATTTTCATATGTGGACAGTACCTTTATGTTGTCAGTAGATTTTTTTAGGCTATGAAAATGACGTCGGGCTGACAGTAGTATTTTGAAGTACTGACAGTGGCTTTACGAACTGTTAACAGTAGCCTTATGTTTAATTTTCAGCTTTAATGTTGGATGGAAATTGATGTCTATTTTGTTACTTTCAGCATTAGTTTTCTTTTTTAATGTCCATTTCCAGGTTTGTTTTGAAAGTTATGTCGAAACCATTAGACAAAGTTTCTGTGGATGTAGAAATTTTTTAAGTTTCATGGATTGACACTCATAAGTTACACATCAATCTCAAAAGCTATTCTCAATGTTAAAAAATGCCAATATAGTAAAAGCTATTACATCATCACTAAAAGCCACTCCCAATCATATAAACAGATACTGCAAAGGTGATCAAAAGATACTGTTAATGTTGTATAAAGATACTCTGTTCATTTACAGTTGCCAATACAAGTAAAAGCTCTGCTCTGTAAAAGAATGACAGTATAGTAACAGCTACTCCAAATAGTATAGAAAGACAGTCAAATTGTTATAGAAAACTACTGTTAATGTTGTAAAAAGATACACCATCTGTTCATGTACTACTGCCAGCTTTCAGATTGGCGCAGTACACATTATCTTGTTGTCGCGCCCTAACTCACCACATCGGCCACACTTGATACACCTCCTCGTGCCTCCTTCTGTTGCAGACTTCATTCGAACAAATTTTGGGCGGCCAGATGGCCTCCTAACCAATGGAGGCTTAACAACAGAAGTTGAACTAGCTGCATCTTCATAAAACTTCTCCATATTTGGTATAGGATGAATACCATGCGCGTAGGAATCCATGTATCTTTGACAGGTGTAAAACGGCTCAATGTAACTATACACAGGTTTCACTCCAACCTTTTGGACTACAGCAAGAGCATGTGAACATGGGAATGAATTAATTTGCCATTGACGGCAAGAGCAAGTGCCGTTCCCAAGATCAACAGCCACTGATTTATTAGAATGAACTTCAAAAACAGTCTCACTAGACATACTAACAGCCCAATGCCACCCAATATCTATTGATTTCTTCAACAAAGCCTCCATTGGACGACACAAAATAGTGGTCCACCTCTTGCATGCAACCTTCCTCTCAGACATATTCTCCATAACCTTAACCCTTAAGCCTTCAAACATCTCAAATATAGGAAGCTCACGCAAATCTCTAGTCCAATTGTTAAATGACTCGGCAACACTATTTTCCATTTCACCATACCTGTTTCCTTTGAAAAACGCATTGCACCACTTTTCCAACAGCAAAGATCGCAGAAACTCTTCAATAGGTGGACCACCTTCTTTCTTCAAGTTGTGCAAGTTGAAGTTATAGCTTGCTAATGTAGGTGAATAAGCAACTTTCATAAATTCCTCCACAATCTTGTCAACAAAATAATTTCCAGATTGCTTTCGGTACACACCTCTAACATTCTCCTTAAGGTGGTAGTAGCAGTATGAATGAGGAGAATCTGGAAATACCTTGGAAACAGCATTCAACAGTCCGCTGTGTCGATCAGTAACAAAAGTCACATTTCTACCTTGTGGAGACAAGATGTTATATAGATGATCAAAAAACCAATCCCAATTCGCATGATTTTCAGAATCTACAACTGCAAATGCAAAGGGGAAGAACTCTGCAAAAAAAAGATAAAACAAATAATTAGTATTTGAAAATGGAAACTGAAACAGAAGCTACTGACCCTTTAAAAGCTACTGAAATAGGTACAAAAAGATGCCATCATAGGCATAGATATATACTATCACAGGTATATAAAGCTACCGTCCAAGATACTGAGCACAGAGCAGAGGACACAAAATAAAACATACCTTGGTTTCCATTCTTTCCAGTAGCATAGAGCATGTATCCCTTATACTTACTCTTCAAATGAGCCGCATCCACGAACGGAAGCGGAATGCATGACTTAAAACCCTCAATGCAACCAGAAAAACAAATGAAGAAACGTTCGAAACGATTACTTAAAGGATCAGTTTCCAATATGCAATAAGAGCCCGGATTACTAGATAAAATAGCATCACGATACCAAAGCAGCTGAGAATATGAGTCACCATCATGACCATGGACAACTTTTCTAGCCAACTCCTTCCCATACCAAGCAGTCCTATAAGACACATCTAAACCAAAAGAATGCTTGAAACGAGACACAATCTCTTTAGGCTTGAGTTGAGGATTGGACTTCAACTCATTAGCAATCTCCGATTTCACAACATGAGACCCCAAAAGCTTACTCTTTTGCTGCCTAAGAACTCCTTTGCATGTGTGAACATTATTCAACTTCTTTATGTAGAAAAAGCCATTCACCTTGTTCTTCAAAGCGCGAATAGACCATTGACAACCATCATAATATCTCTTAGCACACTCTGCAATAACACGACTTGAGGTATTCCGTGTGTACTTGAAAAGAAAACCAGTTTCAATAGCAAACTTGGTCAACTTTTCCCTAAATTCTAACACTCCCCCTTCAAACTTTTGATCCTCATGCCTTATAAAGCCCTGCCACTCATGAGTGAGATAACTCTTTGGAGCCTCTGGCCTATAACACCCCAAGTATTCACTTGCATCAATAATATTGCTTGAACCCACTGACAAACATGAAGAAGCACATGAAAAATCATCCAAAGATGTTGCAGAAGTAAAACTACTACTCCCACCACAATAAGGCACCAAAATGGTGCTCCCATTAGAATCCCTCACCAAAATATCAACAGTATTCAATTTAAAATCAAACATACACCTAAACATCAGTTTCACATCCATATCACTTGATAACACACAGCTTTTATATCCAGGGAAAGAATACCTCAAGTAGAATGAACCAAGATTCAAATTATTAAAACCCATAGAGACCTCCCTCACAATATCATTAAACGTATGTTTCATAACAAGAACGAACACGATCGTCTCAAACACATACGTGCACCTCGCATAAGGTTCTGCATCCATGGCTAAGTTACTGCAATTACACATTAGAGGAAGAATAATTAGCTTCTATTCGCAATATCAAACAGAAAAGCTACTGGAATCAGATTGAAAATGAATACTAGAAGAGGAAAAGAAAGCTACTACCACAGAAAGATAAAGGCACTATAACAGTTATACAAAGCTACTATATGTAATCAAAAAGGAAAAATGAAGACATGACAAAGATTGGTATTATAATGAAAAATGAAGACAGCAGCGTGCCGCTGCACCGCGAACCTATCAGTCTATCAATCAGCTTCTAGTTTTGATATGAATTAAAAGGCAAGAGGAAAAAACAAAGAATATATAACAAAATAGCAAATGTAGAATTATTTCATTCTGTTAGTTGCTTTTCTGAACTGTATCAGTAGCATTTACAAACTGCATTCATAACTTTGACTGTACAAATCAGCTAAAACCTGCATTAGTTAACAGAGATAGCTATGAACAATCAACTTGCACAACAGTTTCATTGTGCAATCAACTTTCAACAAAAACACATGATTGATACAGTGATGAAATCACAACAACTACGCATGATTTAACAGTTAATTTAACTATAAGCTAAGCACAATTTAGGTTTAGCAAAACAAAAATGAAATCGCATTGATGAAATTTGAAATACAAATCAAGCTAAACAAATTGTAGAGAGAGAAGGCTGAGATCGAATCAAAACAAAAACGAAATTACACTGATGAAATCGAAGTAAAAATCAAGCTAAACAGAGTGCAGAGATATGGAATTAAACCTCAATGATCGATTAGACTGTTGCAAACTAGAGGGAGAGCTTCATCTTCGTTTCGGAGCTAGAGAGAGAGAGCTTCGTCTTCCTGAGCGAGCTAGAGAGAGAGAGAGAGAGAGAGAGCTTCACGGTTTGCTAGAGAGAGAAAGAGTTCTTGAGCGAGCTAGAGAGAGAGAGAGCTTTGTCTTCCTGAGCAAGCTAGAGAGAGAGAGCTTTGTCTTCCTAAGCGAGCTAGAGAGAGAGAGAGAGAGAGAGAGAGAGAGCTTCACGGTTTGCTAGAGAGAGAGAGAGTTTCATCGTGGTAGAGAGAGAGAGAGAGACTGAGTAACTAAATCTGAAACAGAAATTTAAATAATAGATAGGTGAGGGTAAAATAGGTATAGCATAAAAAGGAGCTGATAGTTTTGGGCCCTAAAATGGCCTTATGTGTACAAAACAATTTAGGTGGCCTTATGAGTCATATAAGTCTCAAAGTGACACTTCTTTGTAATTTTCTATTTTTTCTTTTCCTTTTTTACTCTACAAAGTTTCAGTTTTGATATATCTACTACTATAAATTGAGGCACTTTTGGCGTCAAAGGTTTCATCAAAACTTGAATTTTTTTTTTTGGAATCAATACATCAAATTTCATTCAACTCACACTAGAGTGACATGGATACATACATTTTCTTGCTAACTCTATGGGCAAGTTTAGGACGTGGTATGTTAGCACCACCCATTAGACAACCAGTGGTCACTTATTAAGAGCGAGCTTAAAAAACTATGAAAAGAGACATAGTATATAGACTCACCCCAAAACATAAAGAACAAAAAGGTGATTAGTTGAGACAATCCTCCTGGATCCCAAATGTGAAAACCCATAGTGGTAGAGCTCATCAGTTTGGTCCATGAAACGACTCAATTATAGCATACACTAATATCTGTTATGGACACCCAAAACCCTTGTGACTTCAGCACGCACCACGTTTTGGGCCACCCATTTGAGTTAGGCCTTAAAAAAGTTTTGGGCCACCCAACACGAGCAACCCTCAACTTTGCTTTGGACACCTAAGCTCTAGGCACCCCCTTGTGCCACCCAACACCATCCACATCGGCCCTTGCTTTGTCGACAGACGCCATAGCCGTCACACCTAGATGTAGCACCGCTAAATCTTGTACTACTCCCATCTCACAGTAACTAGGTTCACGCCCCAAATACTCGGCCATTCGGAGATGAATGATTGAGCCTAAATCATGCCGAATCGAGATCGACCTCCATAATGAAGGCTGCGTCCCTGAGTTATAGAGCATCGCCTCTGCGTTCAGTCTCTCCATCGATAACTTGAGCCACAAGTACAGTTTTAGCCGTCCCCGTTTGGGCCGCAGACCACCGAACTCTAACAATTGATCCAAATCGTACTTATTCTGGCAAGAAGAAAAAACCATGAAAGTTTCAACCTCTTGGCTTTGAAAGGTGATTGCCGAGAAATTCCAGCATTGGAAGGCTGGGCTTGGACAGCCGGAGGTGGAGAGGGCTCCTCCATTTAGAAGGCAGACCATCATCGGTCGCCATGATTGAAATACCGAGCATAGGATGCTAGGTTTTGGGAGTCAGAATATTTTTTTTGTCTCTATGATGCTCTATTCACCAAAACTTGAATTGTCATATATGCCTTTTAAATAAAATCAACTTAAATTTTTTTTTTTTTGTTACAAGCGGGGCCTAAAAGACCCAAACAAAACAACAAAAGAAACTAAGAACTGGAACAAAACCCAGTCCTCCTAGCTCTAGTTACAGCAGATAGATCATCTAAGAAAGCTTGGGAAGCATGAATAGGGGGATCATCAAAGGTGATCAGTCCAAGCTCATGATCAATGCTATTCTTGGCAAGGGCATCCGCAATCATATTGCATTCCCTAAAGATGTTAGCAAGCTTGACAATCTGAAATTTGGCCATCAATATAGCACAACCATCAAGCAAAGAGCCAAGGGGATGAAGGCCAGTGTTTGATGATTGCAAAAGATGTACAAGGACAGCAGAATCAGATTCAACCTCAAGATTGATAGTATTATGTTTTAAGGCAAGCTTTAATCCAAAAAAGAGACCCCAAGCCTCAACATCCAGAATTTCTCCAATGCCAAGATTAATTTGAAAGCCATCCACCCAATTACTATTGTGGTCCCTGATGACCCCTCCTGCACCAATTCTTCCAAAGGAGGACACTCTAGTTCCATCAATGTTCAGTTTGAAGTGGTTCATAGGAGGTCTGCACCCGGACAACATAGTGTAACTGTATAGGGTGTCAGTGTTAGCCTTTAGTTGAGCACCAGTCCATTCATTTGCAAAGTCCCAGATAAAAGATAATTAGAAAAGAAAAAAAGAGTGGGTGAGAAACACAATTTTAATCCAAAAATTGCTGTAAGCAGTTTCCTAACTTTGATTCTCTTTAGTTGCTGAAATTTGAGACCAGAACACATCAAGTTTCTAGTTATTATTCCGCCCATCACACGGGTATGACTCTAGTTTGAAACAAAAGTAACTCCAATATCCAAATAAAGAATAATGAACGATCTATATTTTTTCTTAACCTAAAAGTATAGAGAATTGGTTTACGTTGTAGCTCCTCATCTCGCCATTCTCAACACCCACTCGTCAAACATGGTCTATGAAGTTTCAGCTAGTCTTGTGGCTTCGCTTGCTATCTCCAAGAAGGGGAAAAAATCCTTTGGAAATGCCGAAGCCACCAATTTGCACAGTAAAAGACGGATCAAAGCCCACAAAATCGATGGCGATTGACCCAAGTGTAACTTCATTTTCCAGTAATGGATGGGCATGAAACCAACTAGATTTTTTCCTCCTCTTTCGATCCATGCTAGTCTTGTAGATTGTATCAACATGTGGAGCTCAGTTTTTTTATTTGAATTTTTGGCCAACGTGAGCTTTCAGCGGCTATCTAGCTCGATCTATGCATAATCGGCCTTAGTGTTAGGTATAAGCGGCTATCTGAACCATCACGCCCTGTTGTATTTGTTTATTATTTGTGCTTGAAAATCAGGGCGTGACATTGAGCCTAAACCCCTGATTACAATAAGCATCTAGACAATATCCTGAAATAGTATCATGCGTCTCTACCAAATAATTGTATTCAACTAGGCACCAACTAGCAAAGAGTGCTCTACTGGAGACTCTATTTGCTTTAACATAGCGGCGACATAACGGAAAGATAACAAGATATGTAACCCGATTACAACGTAGCATAATTACCATACACACAACTTTCCGACTATGCTACCACCGGAGGTTAAATCCGATGACACTTAGTCTCACCCTGCCACTAGGAGGTAGCGACCATTTGAAGAAGCAAGGGACTCGCCACCTACCTAGAGCAGACAAGTCACTTTGAGTGCACACCCAGGCAAAAAGCCCGACTAGCCCTACACAACAAATGAAGGGATTTATTGCTCGCAAGAAGCGCAACCAAACTAAACAACATAAAGAAATAAAAACTAGAAATAAAATGTAAGCCAAGGCAAGGCCCAATAGGATAGCCCAAACCCAAGCCCTATCAAAGAGATCAGAGCCATGTAAGGCCCAGTCCAATTCAAGGAAAACCACCGCCGACTGTCCCCTGCCTTGTTCACACCACGACCAATGTTGGGCCTCTATCTCCAGCACTCCCTCGACCCGGTTGCACCATGATAGCTGCACCACCACACCAGCTCACCCAATCCGACCACCACCAGCGCAGCATGGCCTAATCTCCACCAACCCAAGAAACCACCCGATCCAGATTGAATCTGGAATGGTTCAGGGCACCCATCCACATCATAGCAACAACCGAACAACCGTCTCTGACAGCTCTGGACTAAGCGATAGCACCAGCCTCCAACCTCACAAGCGAGAATCAGACTACTACCAGACGCAGGCTCTGAACATCCTGAAATACTATCATGAGTCTCTACCAAATAATTGTATTCAACAAGGCACCAACTAGCAAAGCGAGCTCTACTGGCGACTCTATTTGCTTTGACATAGTGGTGACATAACGGAAAGATAACTCGATATGTAACTAGATTACAACGTAGCATAATTACCATACTCACAGCTTTCCTACTATGTTACCGCCGGAGGATAACCCCGACGACACTTCGTCTCACCCTACCACTAGGAGGTAGCGACTATTTGACAAAGTAAGAAGCTCACCGCCTATCTAGAGCAGACAAAGCACTCTGAGTGCATAGACAGGCAGTTAGCCCTACTAGCTCTACAAAATACATGTAGGGACTTATTACACACCAAATCAGTATTCTATCTAATATTTTTTATTTGTAAAGCAATATTCTGTCTAATATTTTTGATTTGTTTTGTTTTTTCTTTTAGAATGCAAGACTGTATCAATTCCTAAAAACCCTAGCTGCTCCCTATAGCCACTCCCATATTCCATACCCTAGCCTTCTCTTCGCGGCATCCCAACCTCCTCTCACCGTAAGCATGGCATCCATCGAGGATGTTACTGCAAGCTTTGCTGCTTCGCTCGCTCTGGCGAGCTTTGATGTTGTCGACATCTCCCACCTAAATGATGGAGGCAACATATCAAACTCTCAGGTTTTCTTCTAGCCAAACCATTGACGAAGAAGAAATATGAAGTTGTGGACCTTCAACGCCATTTCCAAAGGATTTGGGTCCTTGATGGAGGCTTCAAAGTGCAAGCCAGCGGGCATGGCCGGTTTATGTTTACTTTTGATCTGAAGAGAGACCAAAACAAGGTTATCCATGGAAGGCCATGGTACTTTAGCCGATCTCCTGTACTACTGCAACAATATGATGGGCTTGCAGATCTGCTTGTGGTTCCCATGAATCATCTCTTATTCTGGGTCAAGATTTCAGGTATTCCACCTGCTCTAGAGGATAGGAAAACTATTATGAGTGTGGCTTCAATTGCAGGCAAGTATCTGGACTTTGATCACACTACACCAAAAATGGTCTTTTACCGCCCACAATGTGTGCCGTAAAAGACATATCTCACTTACGGCACACTAAAATGCGTCGTTAAAGTGCATCCAAGAACGCCGTCAAAGTAATATCACAAATGTTACTCACCTTATTTACGGCACACGCTGCACACCCTAAAAGACTTTCTATTTAAGGCGTATAATGTGTGCCGTAAAAGAGCTATTGAGATCCTATTTAAGGCGTACTTTGCAAGTCGTAAATAAGGTTTCAAAAAAAAAAAAAAAATTTAGGTGTACCAATTTCACATTAGTATCACCACTGATCACTCATGCATCCATGACAAATAAAATGAATGAGAAACAATTTAATCAAATTATAATTAATTTCTTTTACAAAATGCATGACAATATTTGAAAATGTATAAGTAGCAGATCACATTACATCAAACTTCAACTCTACAATTTAAACCCACATAATCTGAAAATATATACCAAATCATCTAGTTCTCTTTGCTGCTCAATCTCCTGATATACAAGGGCAACGCCACTAGGAACTACCCCATCAGGAACTTGCAGATACTTAGTAGTATTTCCATGGATGTAGCACTCACACATCCTCCAAAACCTGTCTCCATCCTACCAGTATTGAAACTACATGTATGAAAAAATTCATGGAAAGAACTGTATCTAATATGGAGATCAATGCAAGGTGGCAAGATTCATCAGACGAACTGCAATTAATGATCTTAAGTTTGACTAAAATAGGAAGGAAACAAGAGATGTCCAGAAAGGCTAAAAGCCAACTAAAATGCATATCTATACTTTAAACCTGAAATACTTATCAATTCATATAATCCAAGTGTGCCATGAACATTGTTCATAAAGTAATTGCCAATATCAATTCCACTGAACCTGTTATTATTCATACGCATTATAAACATGACAAGACACATTATATTCCACCATTTTAATACATATCTACTATCCCTTTCATAATATTTTCCTCTTTTTTCACTCTTACTATTCGGCAATGAAAACATGCATTAGAATAAAGAAAATGACAACAAGAATAAAAATGTTGACATGGGAGAGAAAAGACTGGTAGCACAAAATATGTCTACACAAACAAACAAGTTCACAGCATGATTTGTATTCCCAATTAATGCAGTAAATTTGTAGAAGAGACCAAGCATGTTGAGAACATGAGACGAAATAAGAAACTACATTGCATTAGGATCATAGAGCACATGAGAACCAAGTTGATTAGGTTTCAAAACTAGAACGAGAGTAACCATCCTCGTGTGGCCTATGTTTCAAGGATAATATGTGCCACAAGTATACTAACATGAGCAAAATATCGTTTTGTTTTTAAGGTTTACCTTAAGCTCATTAACAGGGATTAGCTTTAATAGAAAAGGAGTGGTCACCTGCAAAAGAATTTCAGGAAATGTTTCAGTTAGAAAATGTTCAAGGCTGTTCGGGTACATACACAGACCACAGAATGAAGATTATATCCTACCAGACTAAGTGCTGTGGTTCCAAGCAGCAGCAGATATAATTTCCCCTGAAAACAGTCAAAGTCTCAGCACAACCAACTCATAAATATCTTACATATATGCTACAAGGTAGATGTTTAAGAGATTTAGAGGTACTGTGGCCATAAGTTATTTAGGAGGACATCAATTATTGCGGAAACTCCAATGGTAGCACTAACCTCGACTAGATGGAGATTAGAGGCACGACTTAAAAGAACAAAAGCAAATTCGCCTATCTGTTCTAGAGATATTCCAACCTATACAAATACACAATCCAATACCTGTCAATAACTGAATTACTAGAAAGAAGCAATATCAATGCAACTGGAAATCCAACTTGCTAGGAATGATGTTTTGTTGTTGTATCCGAATCCCTTGACAACCATGGTTATAATAATTGTTTTTATGATGATAACTAAGATGACAGACGCGAGTAATATATCAACATGATTCCAGAGAAACTGAACATGAATCAGCATCCCAATGCTGGCAAGGAAAAGGGCAGCAAAAAGGTTGTGAATGGGTTCAATCTGCAAAATTAACAGGCTTGAGCACTTTCAACTTTGTGAGAAAGAATCTATCATGCATAGAAGAATGAGAAAAGTGATTGATGTAATCATTCTGATACTGTAGATTGAATAACATGCAATGCTAGAATTAATTATATTTATTTCATAAATCATAAAAGCGAATGGAACCAATGTTTAATATTGTTCTAGTATCTTTTTGGACATTTTAGTGCGTACTTAATAACCGCTTGTCTGGTTGACAAATCCCACCAACAGAATTAAGTAAAAACATGTGATTACACTTGTAGAAAACTGCACTCTCCCTACCTAAAGGCCCATTGCAGAAGATATCCAACATAAGTAAAGAATGATAAAACTCTTCTGCTATTCATGATTAGTTGCATGCATGTTTCTTGAGCTATAGGAAGAAGGTACATATTCCAAAGAATATCATCTGCAATTCTGCATGAATATATACAGAGCCTTACTTCTAGTGCATGTTGAGCAAGATCAGTTGTTGATATCAACGCTTAAGACATTCCTGATAGCAAGACAGAGGACCCCTTCTTGATAAGATATGCAAAGCTTAAGACATTCCTGTATGCAGAAAGCCAACGGAATTGTGGTTTTCAATGTCAATTACTGTTACGCAAACAAAACTGAAAAATTTGCAGCATCGTCATCTATATATCTAGAAAAAAAAAAGAAAAAAACACACAAGTCATTCTTTATTGCTCTGTATCTTGTGGGTGTGTTCTTGAGTCTGTTCTTCCGTCTGTATCTTGAAGATATATATAGGAGTTGCTCTTCAATTTCTGCTATAAATTCAAGCTGCACGAGTCATTCTTTATTGCTCTGCGTCCCTCATGCGTCCTGGTTCATTGATACTCCGACATCTCCACCACCGTCGATTACAATGACTACTCCTACGACTGCTGTTGATGGGCTCGCCTCGTGTGTTCATCCTCAGATCTAAGTGAAACCCCAACTTCAAGCTCAGAAAGAAACCCTAATTTGGTTTACCCATTACCTACAAATTGAAATTGAAAAGGAGAGGAGGATTACCGATTCGTGCTTAGCGAATTTACTTTGCTCAGACTTTGGATTTGAGCTCCTTCGATATACAAGACAGGAGGAATAGAGTGGTGTGTGTGTTTTCAAACTTTTCACTCTCTAATCTCAAACATTTCTTTTCATCATAGACAAAAACAACAACCATTCAAAATTCAAACCCAAGCACATATTCAACTTCAAACTTAACAAAAAAATATAAACTTTTTCTCTAAACTATCTATCTGGGCTTGATCATAAATGCAAAAAACTCAAAATTTGAACACAACTCAATAGACCCAGAATGGATTTGATTCCCCGAATCGAAACACATTCCAACTGAAGTCCCACTAAAGCTAAGAACAATCAAGATTGATCAAAATAAGCAGCCAAACCAACAAACTAGGCAAACCAAGCAGACAAGAAACCTTCCCACAATTGAAAACCCTACATAGATCAAGCAGAAGATGAAAACTGAAACAATAAGTGAAAAAAATTGTACCTTGATTTGGCCAGAGAAAAAAACCAATGAGCAAGACAAGGCCAAAGTTCTCAACTTTCTCCAAAAGGGTTTCAAAAACTTCAAGACCCTGAAACCGGTGGCCCCAATTTACTAGAGCGGCAACCACTTCAATGTTCTTTAATTCGTAGCTCAATCGATCCACGACATCTCGATGAGAGGAGCAGAGAACGTGGTGGTGGTGGTGGGAGATACGCGGCCGGCGACTCGGCGGTGGACCAAATCTAGTGAACGATGACTTGGCGGTGGGAAGAGACGTGGAAGGAAGAGATGGCAAAAATTGAGGTCTGTGCCAAGGAGAGAGAAAAGTTTTTGTGTTATGAAATGAAAAAAATAAAAATAAAATGTGTAGAGGGAAAAGATGGAGGGAAAAAAAAAAATTTGATGCAAATTTTTGCGCCTTTTACTTTTACTGCACACATCAATGCATGCCATAAAAGACCAAATGAAAAATGACATTAACGGTGTGCATTAGATGCACGCCGTAAAAGACCATATCAGATAGGGTATTAACGGCCTGCGTGAAAATGCGCCGTAAATGTGTGTCTATTACGGCACGCATTAGATGCACGCCGTAAAAGATCATATCAGAAAGGGTATTAACGGCCTACGTGAAAACGCGCCGTAAATGTGTGCCTATTAAGGCACGCATTAATGCACGCCGTAAAATGTGTGCGGTAAAAGAGTCATTTTCTTGTAGTGTCATAAGTTTTTTTTTTATCACAAATGCCTGATTAGGGTTCATGTAGCGCATGCTATATCTGAACCCTTCTTTCTGAAACGTATGTTGAAACGGATCCCTGGTGTGATGAAGGAGATAACATATTTCTTTGAGAATTTACATGGAAAGTGCAGGGACTACAATTTGATTATCCATGAACAAGATGAATGCCCTCTGGGGGCTGCACCAACGCTACAAAATAACACTGAAGCACAGGTTGCAATTGGGACCTCTTTGGCATCTCATTTCAAGCCCCCATACATCCATCTACACACAAACCTAGGCGTCCCATTGTCATCAAGAATGAGGATGTGAGGCCTGAAGCAGCAAATAAGGTGTTAGCCTTACCTCCTGCTGAAACAGACCAAGCTACAGTCAAGATAGGGCGTCCATCACCATTCCGTCCCCAAAGAAACTGAAAACTCCTTTTGGAGAAAGTAACCAGGTTACAAGCCCATCCATGCTCCAAAAGAAGCTGAAGTTGCCGGAATTCCACACCAAATTCTCTGCCAAGTCTCTTGGATTGATTTAGGCTCTAGGGGGAATCCTGATTCTTAAGGAAGGAGTTATGAAACAAGAAGATACACAGCCAATCAAGAAGAAGAAAGGAAGGCCTCTGGGGTCGAAGAACAAAAACCCCTCCAAAAGTAAGAAAGTTTATGCTGAAGATGTGCTGAGTGTCATCTGCCCTAGCAAACCTCCAAGCCCTAGTGTTAAGGGCAAGGAGAAAATTTAGTTTTATTTCCATTTGAACTTTGCCTATTTACTTATCATTGGTAACATAGTTTATAGGCTTTTTTTGAATAAGTGAGTATGGGTACCGTCAAATGATCGGACTTAATCTATGTATCGCTGTGGTTTTTTTTTTTTTTACCACAAACTTTTTATCTACCCAAAGATGGTAGAGGGAGAATATGTAATGGTTCTTTCTGGCCTAAAAATTATTAATATATCGACATAATATTCTTCAAAAAGATTATGTGTATGTGTGAGGGTAGGCTTTAAAGTTTAGATCACATAGATTGGACACGGAGAGACATGAAATGGCTGGTCAATATTTTGGGCCTGCAGAGAGATGGAACGCGGAATGAGCGTAACCTTCGAACTTAATGAACAAGTCAAATGAAATGAAAGGTATGTCCAAATTGATGTTCACGTCCATCTCCAACCAAGAAAATCATATTCAATTCTTGATTTAGCTTGCACCAAAACAATTAGCAAGCTCAGAATCAAATAAGTTGACCAAAAACAAAAATATCATAACAGATAATATGTTATTAATCAAGGCTCAATTGTTGAAGTCAATCATGCCTTGATTGACTCCATCAACCTAAACCGAAAATATCCAATCAAATCATCTCCACCAACCTAAATAATCCACCCTTAAAACAGTATCCAGACCATTAAATGGATTAATTAAGGACCAGATGAAAAACAGTATGACATTAAGGACCAGATCAGAGAATATATTATGTATTATGTATGGTCAAATATAGGATTACATACACACTTATTGCTAGGATGCCAAGATCCAAGGCTCTGTTTACCCAATCAATCAATCAAAATCATATTAAAAAGGAAGGCAACCATGAGTTGATATATATACACACATACACATAAAGAATGAATGATAATCGATAGAAATATATATATACAAGATTGATCATCCAATAGCAATTATTCAAAGGATCGGAAGAGAAGAGGAGATCGGGATATCGAAGATGGTGAAGCATTTCAGCCACCGGCATGAGTTGGAGTTGTGCCCAACAATGCCTCAAACAGTGCATGAAGATGATGAAGCATTGATTTGCTCCGTCTGCGAGTATGAGCTAGACCTCCACCAATCAGGTGAAGCTGTTTCTGTAATTTACCAATGCAGCAAGTCTTCTAATTCCAAGTGCCATTTTTACCTCCACGACTTGTGCTTCCAACTCCCCAGAGAAATTCTACACAACTCTCACCCCAAACACCCTCTTCTTCTCTCCCTTCCTCCCTATCAAAACGACAACGAAAACAACAGCGGTGAGTTCACATGTAATGCCTGCGGTGAATCCGGCACTTGTTTCAGCTTTCAGTGCCCCAAATGCAAGTTCAATCTCCATGTTCAATGCGCTACTTTGCCTCAAACTCCAAGCCGCCGTCAACATCATCAGCACCCGCTTACTCTCCTCTTTTCCGTGCCAAATTCTTATAATGTACAACAAAAGATGACGACGATATGTGACTTGTGTAAAGGCTCTATCTCTCAAGGTTGCTGGCTTTACTACTGTAAAGAATGTGATTATTGTACCCATCTCCATTGCTCGATTGCTGAAGCTGATGATCATCATCATGAATAACCCAAACATTATTATAATCACATGGTAATTCCTTTCCCTGGCTACCAAGAATAGATTGAGATTTAACTTTAATCAGTGTCGGCGGGATTCAAACCCAGGTGTGGGGGTTCCACATCTGAAAGTTCTTACCAATTCGACCACCTATGGTGGCTTATTATTATCATCAATTTGATTTGTTGCTAATCAATCCAGGTTTATGGATTCCTTTAATTGGCTTGTTATGCTTGCTTCTTCACTTTTTATATGGCTTCCAAAGTTTTCCTTTTTATGTATGTATGTATGGGATCATTTCACTAAGAGATTCTTTTTTGGTCATTTTAAGAAATTCTTTGTGGACCTAATTTTCGATCATTTATTGACATATCTACCATGCACTTCTTAGGACTCCATGAATATATCACTTCTGTAAATTTTCAGTTAAATTAATGATTGCTAAGATAAATATTGAGTTAAATTAAATCAACAGACAAACCAAATTTGTCCAACCTGAACGGTAAGGAAAATCGTCCGTATAGTACTTGACGTTTCAGTCATTCTACACTTTCGTACTTCAAATGTGAAAAACTTTAAAACGGTACTTGAGATTCTGACCTCGACCAAACATTAATATCTGGAGACGTTAGTTCCATTACAACGGCTTCCAGTTGACATAATTTGAAGAGTATTTTCGTCCATTCCCTCGATCTCTTCTTTAATGTCTTCTTCTTCCTCACACTATTTTCTTCTTCTTCTTTGGCCTGTTTAGGTGATCTGGAAATCAGAGAGTGACTGTGATCAATGGATTGAGGAAAGAGATCGATGAGAGTAGATCGGTTGTGAAATTGATAGAGAAAGAGAGAGTTAGAGAGGATTTTTGATCTGAAATTGATCAAGACTCCTTTAGACGTCCAATTAACTCGGGTCAGAGTATAAAGGGTACACCCAACCGGATCCGCCATTAACAATGGTGGAAGAAGAATAATAATAATAAAGCTCCTTTCTTATCTTCTTCAGCATCATATCTCTTACTTTCTCAAACCATAACCCTCGCATTCATATGGTCTTCATTTCCTCATTGATATTTCAATGTCTTCAATATTCATTTGGGCTTCTCAGCACAGCTTTGTAATTTGCTATTGTGTCTGGGTTTTGGGTGTTTGATGATGGGTTTTCATCATTGGTGGCAGTTGGGTATGCTCTTCTTCAGCATCGTATTTCAATGCTTGCTTCTTCTTGATTATCGCCTGTGAATTGTGATGGGGTTGGAAAGTTCAGATCTCTTAAGGTATTCAAATGGTTTCTGAATTCAACAAAGAAACCCCACTTTTGCTGTTTCTGAAGTTCTCATTCTAAGTAGATATCTAGAGCATTAGTATAATATTTTTCCTTTCACTCAAAACTAGCTTGTCGTTCTCAGTTGCATTGATTTACAAAATCAGGCAAGGTTGTTGGTTTCTGAAATAAAGATAAGATTCATTTTAGTTTCCAAGAATAAGAAGTTTGTATAAGCATAAAGAGAGTGAGAACTTACTGTTTATCTCGGATTGAAAGGAGACTAAAATTCTTTTTATGCTTCATGTTCAGACACATTCCAGTTTCTCTCACAGCCTCATCGTTATTCTGAGCTTCCTAAATTTCAAGTTAGATGAATAGCATTCTCAAAAAAAAAGTTAGATGAATATCGGAATGTTTTGCTAGGCATACCAAAAGACCATAACAGATTCCTACCCAATGGTAACATAAAAATTTGAAAGAGCAGAAGTGGGATTTTTTTTTTTGTTGTTGAATTCAGAAACCAATCAAATTCCCATTTGAATTTGCTCTGTAATCTCTTAATAGATTTGTTTTGTTATGTTGCCGTCGGGCAGATTAGCTCAATTTTGCAAAGTTTTCGTGCTGTTTGAGAATTTTTGGTCCACTTCCACTTGGGGAATAGCGACATGTTATGATCAGAATAGCTCGCAAACTCGGAGTCCAACACGTCTCGGCAGTCGGCACCGAGTCAAGCCTCCATTGCCATAATGCATCAGCCACCTGCAATATATTTCTCAACAAATTAAAACCCACTAATCAAATTTGCTCAAGATCGATAACTTTGCATTGTTCCGGTAATCAAAATACAAGCAAGAGAGTGATATATCCGGGAGTGAGTGACGCCATTAGGGGTGAGAGAATCAGAAAGGAGATTGGAGTTTATGTGAAGATGAGATAATGTTTGAAAATTAGGGTTATAGAAAGGGAAAGATTACATATTTATGCCATATAATTGAGAGCTTAGAGCATAATTGAGACTAAACCAATTATTCAGTGCTGGGGAGGTTCAGAATAGAGAGTGTGTGTAGACTGAACAGTGAAGGAAGAGAAGACCAGTAGCTAGGGAGAAGGAAAAATTTAGAAACAGATGCTTAAATAAAAAATAATAATGGATTAAAACATGAAAAAATAAAAATACCCTACAAAAAATGCCAAACAGAGCTAACGGCTCCAGGTACCAATTTTTGGTTGGGATCAGAACCTCATGTACCGTTATGAAGTTTTTCAAACTTGAGGTACGAAAGTTTAAAATGGCCGAAACGTCAGGTATTGTTTGGACAATTTTTCATTTTATATTGCTTGCAAAGTATGTATGTATGTATGTATGAGACCCTTCTACTAAGAGATTCTTTTTTGGTGATTTTAATGGATCCTTTGTGGAACCACTTTTTTATCATTTATCAACATCTCTACCATTCATTTCTTAAGACTTCATGAATAAATCACTTTTGCAAATTTCAACTAAATTGATGATTGCTAAGCTATCAAACTAAATTAAATCAATAGACGAACCAAATTTGTCCAACCTGAACCATTCATGTTTATAATTGTAAATCACAGTAATGTCTGAACGATTATCAATTTGGTTTAAAGATGTTGATATGTGATCGAAAAGTTGGTCTAATAATTTATCTCTTAAAATGGCCAAAAAAAATGATCCCTCACTAGAAGGGCCCTCTATATAATATACTATTAAAGTATTTCACTAGATTAAATCAATGGGCGAACCAAATCTGTCTAACCTGAACTGTTTATGTTTATAATTGTAAATCACAATTATGAACACCTTAATGATCATCAATTTAGCTAAAAATTGAATGGTAAAGACGTTGATATGTGATTGAAAAGTTAGTCTAATAATCGATCCTTAAAAATAACACAGAGAGAGAGAGAGAGAGAGAGAGATCCCTCAATAGAAGGGCCATGTTCAATAAAATGTCCAAAAAAATAGAGGATTAGAAATAGATGGAGAATTTAGGGTGTCAAGCGCTAGAGTTGACAAAACACCAAGTAGTGTCGTACTGTATTAAGTTCATTTCGTATATTTATTGTGAAACACGATAACAAACCGTTAAGTTAATATGTGGAAGATGCTAAAACCAAAACTGAACCATTAAATTTCGTGTTAACTTTTACTTGTTAGGAAACTACCTAAAAGTTTACCTACAACATCGTGTAAACTTAGGATAACCTAAAAAGCACACATAATCTTATATAGTCAAGGTACCTTTTTCTTTTTGAAAGTTGAGAGTTAAGGTTGTTGTCAAGAAAATTGAGAAAGGTGTTATGATGAAGTAGAGAGTTTCTAATGTATATTAAACAGAGAAACTCAAAATTTACAAGAATACTTTTATGTTAATGGTTCTTTTTGTGTTAATGAACTAACACTAAACCAAACAATTAAAATTTGTGTTCTTATCACGGTGACCCTATGTGCAATTTTGCTAGGTCAAACAAGCGCCCATCCACAATCTCGAAAGAAAAAGGTCCACCATAACTAAGAACATATATATCGTCCATCCCTCTATTTATTTTTTATTAGTAAAAAACAAAAACAAAAAAACAAAGGAACGAGACGAAACCAAGACCTTACCAGAGGAAAATAAAATAAGCAACATAAAGAAACAACACCCAAGTTACATTGTCATCTCAGGAAAAAAAAAAAAAAAAAAAGGGTCCTTGACCAAAAGCACCAAAATGAGCCAAACTTTTCTCACTTACCCCAGCAACAGTTTTTTATTCCCACATACACAATTTCACATAAAATTATAATTTTACCCTCAATCCAATTAAAGATTTACAACCAATGCCACTCTGTCTCCTCTCTCTCTCTCTCTCTCTCTCTCTCTCTCTCTCTCTCTCTCTCTCTCTCTCTCTCTCTCTCTCTCTCTCTCTCTCTCTCCCCCGTCCTTGTCCACACCGGCGTCGATGCTGCGGAAGAGACCGGCCGGGGCCCTTCAAGCTTTAGAAATAGAGCCCAGTCGTCGATGACAAGGTTGATGTCGGGGATGCGAGCAACGAGGCCGTCGGAGAAGTCGTGGCCCTGGTGTTCGATGGCAAAGACTGCAAAGTCGGTTTTGGCGAAGTGGTCTCCCCACCGGATCTCCGCCTCCTCATCGAACGCCGTTTCCCGCTCCCGTAAAATCTCCGATGATGTCGTTTTCCTTCTCTCCTCAATCTCCGACAGCCCCGCCAACCAAGATAGGCCAAGTTATGAAGCAGATGAGCGCCACCACTAAAGAGGCGAGGAGAAGCGGGAGTTGCTGGCCTCACTCACCTCACTCTCCAGCCACAATCGGAACCGGTAAGGTCGCCGGTTGTTTGGGCCTCGCCGATCACGAAATCAAAGCCGGGTGTTTTGATTTTTTTTTTTGGCAAATAATAACTTTTTTTTTTTTTATCTAGTGGCAAATGATAACCTGGGTGTTTTATTTCTGATGGCTGCACTCTCCTTTTCTTTTTCTTTAATTATCTATTGTATGGAATTGCAACAACTAGTATTGGAGAATCTTTGAAGATTGGAGCCTACTCATCCTCCATGTAGTCCATACCTTGACTTGTTTTTTTATGATTGAGCTGCAACCCTCTTGCTTTCCTTTTTTTTTTTTTTTTTTTTTTTTTTTTTTAACTTTTTAGGTAAAATAGGGGGCAGAAGGTCCAAAAGGAAAGAAAAAAAGAAGGAAAGAAAAAGTTTTATCGAGGGCAATAGGTGTCTATTGGGGAGCAATACACGTCTACTGGGGGGTAATAGACGTTTTTGAATTGATGTAATCTCCTTTTTTTTTCTTTATCAAAGTTTTATTTGTGTAATTATAGAAAGATTAGTTACCATTTCGATAATCGAAACATCTATTGGAGGGCAATAGATGTCTATTGGGGGGCAATAGACGTCTATTACGGGGTAATAGACGTATCGTCCATATGACACTTCGCCGGCCGCCGGAATCCGGTCACCGGTCTCCTGAATCCGATCACCGGTCACCGGCCGCCGCCCACATGACTTTTCTAGAAACCTCTATTGTCCCCCAATAAAGGACCAATAGACGTCTATTGGGGGGCAATAGACGTCTATTGGGGGTAATAGAGGTTTCTAGAAAAGTCATGTGGGCGGCGGCCGGTGATCGGATTCCGGCGGCCGGCGAAGTGTCATATGGTTTCTCTCTCTCTCTCTGAGTAACAAAGGGGTAAAATGGTATTAAAAAAAATAAAAAACAAAAAAAACTTTAATTGGGTATTAGGGAATACCCTCTTAGAGTGTTTTGGGTAAGAGAGAATTAAAAAAACCTAATGGAGTAAGTGGGAAAAAAATCCCTAGAAATGAGGTAAATGGACAAAAACCCAAAAAAAAAAATATAAAAAAAAAACACATACCAGCCATGGCCGCATCTCTCTAACCTGAGGTTAGGGTTTTTTTTTTCTCCTTTGCATCTGCGTAGCCTCCTCTCCAACATCAATGGCTTCATTTGAGTCCATGGCAGCACGCCTTGCATCCTCCCTTGCCATGGCAGAAGGAAAGAAACTGATGGACCTCCGTCTATCTAAAGGTTTGCGACAACTGGAAGTTTTCTTGGTTGGCAAGCTTCTCACGGCGAGGGAGTATTCTCGTCGCTCTTTTCTGGGAATGCTCAGATCTTTATTGAGAGTAAATGGTACTCTCCGAGTTGAGGAGGTTGGCGAAGATGACCAGGTTCTTTTCTCCTTCACAGGCCCGGCCTTGCCCAAGGGCAGCCTTGGCAACAGCCCAGGGCCCAAGGGAAGGTGGGGCACCAATATTATATATATATATATATATATATATATATATAATCTACAATAATATGTAGCGGAATGTAAAAAAAAAAAAAAATTATTTTCAAATTCTAGACTCACTAGCTGTGTGTTTTTTTGTCTTTTTCTTCTTCTTCGACTCTTCAAGTCCTTGAGAACTGCAAAAAGTCAAGCATCATTATAGCAGAGTCTCTCACTCTTTCCAAAACGTTGAAATCAAACAAATTTCTTTTTAAAGTTAGGGTTTCAATGGTTATTCAATCCCTCAATTTATTTTCATAATTGGTGCCTCCAATCTTTCTCCTCTCTGTTTTTCAACTCCCAATCTTTCTTCTTTCTATTTTTTTGTTCTTCTACGGTGATTAGACAAATTTTTTGACATTCCATGATGTAGGTTGAGGTATTTATCAAAATAGGTATTGGGTGTTTTTCAATTTTGAAATTATGAATATTAGAAGTTAGGTTGCTTGGTTTTTGTGGTTCTGTTGATTATTCTAAAAACTTGTCAATTCTTAACTTTTCAAAGCCAAATTAATCCCAGAATCGTCATAAAAAAAATCAAAAAAATCTCCAGACAAGCTCTAGGCACCAAAAAAAATTTCGCCCAGGGCATCAAGAACCTCAAGACCGGCCCTGCTCCTTCATAGATCTGGCTGATAAGGCTAGGGTTTAGAAGGGAGGTCCATGGGGTTTCAACAAAGCCCCAATTGCAGTAGCAGACTATGATGGTGTCATCCAGGTAGCGATGGTGGCTCTGAAGACGTCTTCCTATTGGATGATGCTGCACGAGTGCTCCGACTTTCAGATCGGAACGAATCATGCGATTGATTGGCAGTACTTTAGGGGAGTTCAAAGGGTATGACCCACCTGCTTTCCGAACTAGGCTTTTGCGCATAAGAGTGGAAATTGACTATGAGAAGTCGCTGCTATTCCGGTGTTGTTTCTGGGTGGAAGATGATGTCCAATTACTGGTACAGTTCAGGTATAACAAACTGTTTGGCCGTTGCAGTCGCTGCGGCTTTGTCACTCATGTAGGCCTCCCATGCTCGGAGCGAGAACTAGTAGAAGACAGTGACACCCCGGTTGGAGCAGTAGAGCAGTCTAATGCCCTTCAAGTGCTACGTGGAATTAAGGATCCTCAAATGGTAATCGGGGAATGGCAGCAAACCAAATCCTAATTTTTAAAGCTCAAGGCCCCCCCCCAGCATTCCAGAAGCTTTGCTCCCTCAATCAGTGGTAGCTATGCGTTGACAACAACGACAGGTGCAGATCAGAGATCTGGAAGAGCCACGGCAAAATATGGAACCAATTACAGGACAAAGACGTCTTAGAGAAAGAGATGAGGTAACAATTTCTCCAAAAAAAAAAAATTGCGTTTCAGTTTAGCTGTTAGAAAGAAAAATCTTGATGCAGTGACTACGGGATTATTAGAGGGTCCTCCTGATAACAATGAACCACCAAAGAGAAAAAGAGGTCGCCCAGTAGGCAGTGTGAACTAGCTACCTTATGAAGTGGCAGGAAAAGGTGAAAATGCCAAGGATGGAGAATCTGACAAGAATCAAAGCAAGAAGACCAACTTGATGGCTTCTGATGAATCTGAGGCAAGTACTAGCTTAGGTTCTTATACTTTCAGACATTCTAGACTCAAGCCTTTAAAAGTAGGAGTGAATTCTATAAACTTTTCTAAGATGTTCTCTAGTTGATATTTGTACCACAAATGCACGTTGGCAGATTAAACTAGATGAATGATTTTTTTCCTTAAAAAGTAAGATTAGTCTTGCTTAGCTTAAACTTGCTGTTTAGCGTGAGTCTCTTTAGACTTTAATTAGTTTAATTTGGCTTAGATAGATTTTTTGGATTTCCAGATTTTCTTATGTAATTTTTGTTAAACTCTGACCTGATTTCATTACTTAATTATTGATAAAATCAATTCATATTCACAAAAAAAAAAAAATCATCTTAAAAAAATAAATAAATAAATAAAGAACTACAATGCAATATAATTGCCATTGGATTACTTACAACAAGTACACAATAACTGAATTTGCTTTATGTTGGTTTAATTTCTTCGAATCCACTAAGCTTTGAAATGAATCTCCACAGTACTAAAGCTTTCAGATGCATCTCGACAGTGTACTAGTGCAGCAAATACGCATTCCTCATTCATACGTGCATATATATACATCAACCAATCAATCAAAGTCCTGAGGTCTAGACCTTGATAACATGCATATACCTATACCTCTCATTCTAAATACACAGAAGATACTGTTTGACAAAAGCCATCTTTGAATTGTTTTCAGTGAATAATTGAGTAGGCACTGCCGCACTCGAAATATGTTATATGTACATTGAGATAAATGAGACACCACCATTTTGGATGCGGTTACTCACTATTGCTAGCGCGGGGGCCCTTCCTAGGCCCTCCAAGAATACGTGAAATCTGTAAACCTCTACTGAATGCTTGGTTGAACAGCATTCGCGTTTGGAATTCAGAAACAAAAGGGAACCAAGCCAAGAATGCTACCGGGGTAAATAGAAGCAAACCCATGATTACTTCATAACCACGAGCCAGTGTTTGAACCGACAGCCAAAATCCTGCTCGTTTAATTGGTTTCTTGCAAGCTTGTGCAATCTATAAGAATAAAAGAAACACAGTAAAATAAAAGAATGAGTAAAAGAACAAAATGGAAAGAACACAATAAGATGCATAACTTGATGGGAAAGATAACAATGAGGAAAAAAAAGGATCAAAATGATTTACTGACCAAAAGCATTCCCCATCCAGTTGGCATAAAGGCGAGAATGCAGACTATGACATCCTTTATCGTCATATGAGTGAGCACTACTAAGATAACAAAGACAGATAAGAGTGTAATAAACATACATCCCTTAACAAGTCGAAACAAGAGCTGAAAGTCTGCACTTAATCGTCGCCTTCCAGCTGACACAGCCTGAAAATTTGAGCAAAATTGTTAATATAAAGAAATAGACTTATTTCCCATTGTTAAATATTTTTACCCGCAAAATATGCTGAAATGAACATGAAAACATACATATTCTGCCTTCTACTTAGTACTTACAAATGCTAAGAACACGAGTTTTCTTTTCAAATAGAGTTATACTGATTTCTAAGATTCCAGCATGCAGCGAAGTGTTACAGTAGGCGCTATTCGTTGGCAAATCATTTCTTAAGCAAAACTTCATACGCCATTACATACCAACAGGCCAACTCTTACAATTGAATATATGAAGCCTAGATAATGACAGGTTTTCTTTTCCTGATCTCTTAATAATTTCATGTTTAATGCTGTATTTAATATATATTGACAAGATTGAAGGTCAAGGGGACGAGATTCTCAGTACTAACCTTCATCAGCAACAAAACAACGATGATCACCAGCCACGAAACACCATATACCTGCATGCATGCTCATTGAGAAGCAAATTAAATTTCCACCCACTTCATTATATAAATAGATATTTGAAATCATTTATTTTTTAAGGTTGAAAATGCATGAAAGGTACTCAAATATACCAGGATACTTTTGTTCTCTGTAATGTTGAGGTGATATACAAGCCCATACTGGTAGACAAAAAAGCGCAATGCTAATAATATCTCAGTAATGATACCGCGCATCCCAGAGTAGCGAAGATGCTCGTGTTCCTTCTCCCACCAGGATTCCCAACTTTTTTCAGGAGATACACCAATCCCTCCATGATTGCTTATCCACTTCTTCCAATCTGTCCAGTCATCAACTATCTTTTGCCACTCAAACCCTGACGGGTTGAACAGGAAAGGAGCGAAAAGCCACGTTCCAACCATGAACCATATCTGTACAGTAATGAGAATATATACAACTCCACTTCTATATGAACGACCAAATATATGGTACACAACAAGCAGAATCAAAAGCTCAATGCCCTTGACAAAATGGCTTCGGGAGTAGAGCCTGTAGTTATCAGCAAATTTGGCATGAAATACAACAAAGCTACGACCAGTTCCTCTGTACTCTGCACCTCCATGAAGCAAAGTCTTTCCGTAATAGTGAGTCTTTGTACCAAGTGAAAATGTGAAAAATACAGGGGCCAATTGTAATTGCATTAATATAAAATCACTTAGTGCAGTACGGAACCCCTTTTCCAATCCAATTTCCATAATCATAGGCAATGCCATTAAAAAACCAATTTGCACTACAGACTGAGAAGCAAGGGCCACTTGAAGAGGCTTATTGTTTCGAATAGCTCGTTGAGTACTCAGCCCCTTTTCAAGTCCGCTCAGAACCAGATAAAGGCGACCGTAGAGAAACACATAAACCGTAAGCACTGTTAACTGTTAAGTCATAACAGAGACATTTCAGATAGCTAGAAGAATTATAGTGTTGTAAATGGGAAAAAAAAAAAAAAAAAAAAAAAGGTATATTTCATACATACCAAGGTGCTGAAGTAGAAACCAACTGTGGTGAAATAGCAGGACAACATTCGGAAGAAATCAAATCGGTGTCCAAGCCTATAGATGTCACGACTCAGTGTCTGCTCACCGTTCCCATTAGCTATTTTTGCCTCAAAAATGGAGATCTGGTTGAGGCCGACATCCCGTCCTTTACCAACTTGTATATATTCATGATGAGTGACTTTGCCATCACGTAAGGTAGAATTGAAACCTGTAGAGCACAGCTTTTGCAAATTGGTACATTGTCAATCTAAAATAAAGACTTGAAACAGTTTCAGAGCCATGAGAATGCCTGCAAATATGTCCTCGCTTAAGTTGATCACTTTAGAAGCTTTACTTATACCCCCTCTAGTCAGATGAAACAGTCTGTCGAATACATCTGGATGGCCATAGTGGAATCTAACTCTGAATGTAGCAACAAAAATGATAATATTCAGCTCTCTCGTCAAATTGATAAGCAAAGAGCCAAAGATATGGTAACCCATGTGAAAAGCGTTTATCTGGGCAAAGCTTTGAGAGAAATGCAAAGAATGGAATGATACTGGAATGCTAGGATGTTCTAGTTTCATTGTGTTATGTTGTTCCTACTTTTGAATACTGAAAACGTGCATAGAAACCAACTGCCCTCCAAAAAAAGAATCTGAGTGTGTGAATTCACAACAGCTAAAACCTCATGTCTCTCCAATAGTTTTCCATGCGTTTGATTTTGAGTGGAAAAAGAAAACTATATGTTCAAAATATTTATATCAGAATATAATAAGGATAGACAAATTCAAGAACTCTGACCTCAGAGGGCTAGCCAACAATCTCTGCCCAATAGTTACAAAACTAGTCTCCTGATTTGACATAAACCATGCAAGAGATGAAACACTGCAAACATTTACAAAGGACATGATAAGCCACACAAACACAGAAAACTCTTGCATAGGGAGTCTTAATTAACAAGCACTTCAAATTCTGCTTTTGACCTGCCAGTAAATATATGCTCCCTAAGCCCAAGTATTGTTGGGGGTCTGCCATCATGGTTTTTGAGAAATTCTTCCAGCAAGTTCCTCATTTTGAATGCTTCTTCCAAATAGTTATCCTGTTGAGTTGGAAACAACAATTTGGTTAGGCAAGAAGACCTGGCTAAATGGTCTCTTTCTCAGAAAATAAATTCAACCGCATAGAATTTATATCCTTTAGCCAAAACACCCTCATTATTGTGCCCATTTCCCCTAACAGACCAAGTCATTCACTTACTTAAATCTGGAACTACAGTAACATTTGAGGACTTCAAAGAGGAAATTTTTATTGAAACCAGTTACAATTTCCAAATCCCAGAATAGCACCTTTCATCCGCATTACATTATAACTCAATGTTACCCCACTAGGCCAGCATACAGACACTCTACCTATCTTTCTTTTTTAAGCGCAAGTGTTTTCTTGAAATGTCCTTACATTATGGATTACTGTACCTTTTTTTTTTTTTTCCCTCTCGCACACAAAGCATGTGCAAAGAGTCTTTACTACAAAAAGAGTCACAACTTTCAACTCATGGACATGTGCACTATTATAAAATACATCACAACCAGTTACCCGTAAATGAACTTTAGTAAGAACTGAGTCGGTGACTAAAGCCTTTATAGTCACTAGTCTAGATGGTTTGGGGCAAAAGCATTCAGCCACTAGTCTTCAGTCATGCCATCGTCACACATAGTTCATGAGTCAAGTCTAATACATTTAGTAATGGATTTTAATTTTTTCCCGTGATAAAAAATTTAACTAATGTAGTGATTGTGTGTGTGAAAGACAGTGTATACCTGGTTCATATCTATTGTTTGCAAGCCTTCTCCACGTGTGAAAATAATGGCATGGTTTTGATTTTCTGGCTTTCCTTCTCCTAGTATTGCGGGTCCAGGAAGCTTTATCCGATAAATATCCTGCACAAGGAGATTAAAACATTTCATCGTAAAATATTATTCATGTATAGAAGAGGGTGACTGTTAGAACTGTATAAAGTTGCACTGAAATGGAACAATTATTTCTCAAAGGCTAGAGTAAAGCCAAAATTATCTTAGTGAATAACATCTACCGATAGGCAATACCGTAATAGTAATAATTCTGTTGAAGGACAATCCCTATACATCTCTTACAGATTCTAGCAAGCTCTACCAGATAGAGTTTGTATAGAAGTACTGTTCATTCTTCAGTATTGAATATAATTCAAATTATTACCTGGTCCAATCTCTGAACTGGATCAGAAGAATCAATTGACTTTGTTGGAGGAGCCGCCTTTACAAGAGCCGAATAGTAGACCTTCCTAACCATTTTTTTGGATTTGTCTTCACTAGTTTTTTCAACCTCGTCAATGTAAGCTACCCGAAGAGATGGGTAACTGGAACAATAAAACAAAGAGATATAATTATTCCTTGCTTTTAGAATCAACCAGACTCTACACACATGCTACTTACATGCTTGAATAACAAGAAAGTATATTTTTACTGTCATTAAATGATGAAGAAAAGCAATTTTTTCTTCTTCTTTTTGTTGAGTAGTGAGGAGAGCAAGTAGGAGTTGAAGATTACCATATATTAACTACTTAAAAACCATTGGGAACATTTGAGTTAACAAACTAAATATATAATGACAATTGGATAAAAATTAAGGGCTGTTAAAGAGTCATCCGGTACACCCCACTGCTTAAAAACTAAATTGATGTTTTCCTTTCCTATACTCAACTAACCTGCCCTTATGTGGAACACATATTAGCATAAGGGCAATGTTGACAATTGAGTAAAGCAGGACAGAAGAAGAAATAAATTTATTTCTTTGTTCTACTGATGTTACTAACCATTTTAACCCAAATATCTTCTTTTTGTCAAATAGTTATAAATATTTGTGAAACAATTGAAGCTTTGCCTCTTAAGGAGAAAAGGTACACAATACTATAAGTCTATAACCACCTCGCATGAAGAGTTGATTAGCATACATTTCAAATGAAAAAGAGAATAAATATTAAAGATCATACGTTGCCATTAGTTTCAAAATGTCTTTGGCACGAGCATCACCAGATCGCTTATCAATTCCATACTGTTGGCACGAAACAACATATGAGAATTTCATGTCAACTACTGCTTGACATTGTGCCAATAACGGCCTATCAGCCTTTGAATGTTCCTCGATCGTTGATTCAGCAGCCTTATACCCTTCCATTAGATCTGAACAATGAAGAAAAACGAGATCAATATATACAAATTTAGTGATATTGTACAAGAGGATAAGATAGTTAGAACTTAGAGAAATCCAAGTCTCAGTACCTTCATCTTTTGCCATATCCAGGAAGGCCTGAAGTTCTAGCGCTTTCCGGTAATACATCATACCTCGTACTTATTGAAGAGAATAGGAAAAGACAAAACTCATAATCACACTAAGAAATCAAATCAAGTTTCAAGAAGAAGATGAGAGATATGCTTATACCAGTTTTGGTCAATGTTTGACCTCGATAGGATGCCCATAGGCGGAGTTTCTCTTCCAAGTCTTCGTTTGCTCTGAGTTCATCTTCAGCACATTTGACCCGTTCAAGAAAGTTAGTCCATTCATCTGTAACAAATAATGGATTAATATAAGATTATTTTTGTTCACAATACACAGCAAATAAAAAATAACATAATAAACATAAATGAGATAATAGACAAGAATTAACCTGGAAAAATCTTTTGCAAGTAGAAAAGAATAGAGACACCATCATCATTCTCCCTTTCCAGGTGATCTATGGAGAAAAGAACGTCTTCCGAATAGTAGGGTGTCAAAACCCTAACCAAGTAGTTATAAGTAACTATTTCAGGCAACTGTATTGAATCTTTTGACTCCCAAAAAGGCAAAACTCAAGCAAAAGAACTCAGCCATATTATTATCCATTATACATCGAACTTATGAAGTGGTTTAGACTTGAGACCAAGAAATATCAAATACATTTTTTCTTTGTAATAAAGTGAAACCATTAGTCAAATCATCTATGTGTGTGTGTGTGTAAGCAAAAAGAAAGGACTGATTCCATTCCTGTTGGTGGAACATAAGAACGTAAAATTTGATTAACAAACACTGAAATATTTTCCCTAGCCAGTAGCCAGTCATGAAAGAGAAAATGAGATGATGAAGAAATTCCAAAATTGAAGAAATAGAACTTACGAGAAGGAAAGCATATTTTGAACTTTGGGTGCAGGAGGCATGTCCATAAACAATGAGTTGGAAAAGAAAGTAATACGCCTTCTTGCTTCCAAGTTAGACGGAACATCCATAGCAGACTCCTTCTCCGTAAGCAATAGATGCAGCCTTCGGATCTATAGAAGATAATGGACTCAGATAAACAAGACATTTACACATAACATTTTATCATCATTAGAAATAGAAAACACAAGAACAAGAAACTTTAGTAATGTAATTTTGATGACTGTAGGATATCTTATAAATAGAGCTACAATCAGACAAAAGACATTATTCCTAAGAAAAGGAAGGGACTAAACAAGATGTGGACAAGAAATCCACCAGAAAAGAAATCTCAGGATGTACGTACACATCTGAAACACAAGCAAACCAACTAGTACATCGAACACTCAACTCCTATACATAGTAGTTTTTACAGTGCAACCTTCTACTCCAACTAGCTATAATAATAGTATTTATGAACTCACCTTTTCTTTCCAAGCTTCTGATTGTTGCGTCACTGGGAAATTCAGTTCACTGAAGTATGTATCTTGTTGATTAAGAGGTCTCATTCCCCCATCATTTCCATATGATCCACCATGGTTTGAATCTACCAAGCTACACGAAAAAGAAAAATAATGCAATAATGAGAGGTTTGGGGAACCAATAAATTAACAAAACGGAAAACAAGATCAGAATCATTTACGTGGTAATTTCATCTTCTATTAGGTCCCTTGTCACAACTTCTAACATGTTAAGCAAAACAATTACAACCTGGTCCTTGTCCTCCCTTTTGTTTTTCAACTGTACTTGTCAGAAAATTATGGTTAGCTACAGATTAATAGGAAGAAGTATGTCAAAGTTTACAGTCAGAGAATGATACCAGATAATCAATTAGCTTAATAAATTGTTCGTGGAGGCTTGGGAGAGCACTCAATTTAACATCCTTCGTCAGTGTTCCTTTTTCTATATGATCATCAACTATGGAAAAAATTTCATTTATAACCCTGGAACAGAAAAGATCAGGAAGACACAAAAGTCAGGCAATGACTTCCCTTTTCTTTCTGTATTAATTCAGGACCCAAGTAGTACTGTACTCACATCTTTTCGCGTTCTCCTTGGACTAAAACATTGATAATACTTCTAAACGAAAGATAGCACTCTCTAACTGCACAGCGCATATAACTGTCCTTGTCTGTATTCATTCTCTTTTTCAGCTCACTGTCTTTACCTTTGCTGTCTTTAGCCATATCTAGTGCTATAGGGATCTGCAGAACTAGTAGAGACTGAATACATCTATTTTCCTTGGTGAGACTAATGGAAGAAATTAACTCATTAGAAAACAGACCTTGCTAGCAAGTAGAAATGGAGGCCACTGGATGAGGTTCAAATCTGGGTCAGCCCAATATGGGACAAGCAATAAGTTCATTTCCCTTCAAAGAAAGTCCAAAAAGTAGAGATTGTAAGTCAACATTCATCCAAGTTGAGAAAAATTTGTGTTCATGCTACAGCATTATTTTACCTATCACTTATCAGATCCTCTTCTCTGAAACTAGTGATTATTTCGTTCCACATCTGTGCAAATTTTGCTGCCTCATTCTCTATATTAGTTGGGATCTGAAACAATCAACCAGTTCAATTGATTCAAATGATGGTCTAGTGATTTACAGAGAGACGTGCCGTAGTCTCAATATTTGGCTTCTGATACAGAACAGTAATCAAACCTTATCAAATTTACGAGAGAAAGTGGCTTTTAGTCCCTTCTTCTTAGTGTTCTCATTTTTCTCCTCAGGAATCAAGGAAGCATTAAAAGCACGGGGCAGTGATTCAAATCGACTTCTCAACAACTCCAGAGTCCGAATCTGAAAGAAAACAAACACCTCGTCACATAGGTATAAGTTCAAACAACCTAAATTTTGTGCAAGGCAAAAATACATGAAAGTAGACTACAGTATATGTCTTAGTCTAGAATACAACTTGATGTAACATTCAATGTAATGATGGAAAGTGAAGGAAACTCTTATCCGCTTTCACCACGTTCGGTAAAAGCAATTGAATTGAAGGGTTTATGTAGTTTATACATGTATAGGTTGAAAGTCAGTTAAAAAATACGTCATATGTTTGTGCAAATGGAATGCACACTACTCTACATTTATACTGGCATTTCAGTTTCATGTACCACCATAATGTCTATAAAAATGAATATATAAAGCAATACAAATGGGAATGAGCAATTGTTGTGAACGACAAATCTATAGGTTCAGCAGAAATAAGTTAATAGGAGCTTCTACTTGCACCCAATTTTGAATTGTCTGTTTGACTCACCAGGACCTTTTAAAGAACATGATAACTGCACTCGTTATTTTTCTGTTTATTAACTTTCTATAAATACATTTTCATAAATATGGAAAGTAATAGGAACATCTCAGGTTTGTAAAGAAATAACCCTCTACCAACCTCTCCAAGCCGGCGAAATGCACCATATATACCTCCATATATTGTGGAGAAGATGGCATACCAAATTTGAGTATCCATAAAGTACACCTACAGAAGGAAAAAAAAACAAAAAAACAAAAGAAATCAAATTAGTCTAACAGAATAAGTCAAAGAAAGACATCTGATAATGACATAAACACCGACATACAAGAACAATTGGAGCCCAGAGTGCAATCACTACACCAATGTTACTCTTCGCTGTAAAAAGTAAAATGCTGAAAAATGTCAACTGATGACATCATAAACTTGTAAAGAGCATAAGGAAGTTTATTTAACTCATGCGGTTACCTCGAGGGAAGAACTCATGCCATTGATAGGTCGAAATGTGCACTCTCATGATATCTTTAGTTGGCTTTACAAGAGGCCTAATCTACAAGAAAGAAATACACACAAATATGATTCAACTAATTATTCTCTACAACTCTAAGATAAGATTATAGATCATTTGGAAGCAGGTGATTCAAGCATGTACAAACTCAACTTCGCCCAGAGACTTAAAAAAAAGATATGTGACAATTTGGTAAGCTTGTTTATTATATGAGTTCTTTCTAGTTATTTGATATTCTGATATTAAATTAGGCTAAAAATACTCCCATGAAAGGCAGTTATCAAAGGAAAAGAATTAGAAAATAAAATAAAATTAGAAAGTAGATGATGACAATCAATTAAGGGACACTTTGGTGAAGGGTACTTTCATGATTTCAGGATAGACAACAAGGTTTTTTCACAAGCCATTACTAAGAAATTCAGGTTAGCTTATGAATGGTATGACACATGATTTTACATAATTTCATGGTGATATAATGCTTTTTGATTATCACTAGAATTATACCGTTCAAAACCAAAAATCGTAGAACTGGGTCAATAATCATTACATTTCACCAGAGCAATCATTTAAACCTGGATACGGTAACAAATTATACTTCTTTAAATTGTAGAAGCAGCAGTGCTGATGCTTGTAAACTTTGAACATGGATAAGAGAAATACCTCGACAAAGTAACTAAAGGCTAATTTCGAAACAAGCAGGAGAACCCAAAACAGAGTATACCTACATGCAAAAGCCATCAGTAGCCAAAATATTATAATAATAAAAATAAGCCATCACTACCACAACCTCTTAGCTCAAGTCATTCCATACAAAAGGGAGAGCAATAAAAACTTATATGCTTACTTGAAAAGGGAAAACGCGCTTTCATGCATTCCTCTTCCAACATAAAGCCGAGGCTACAGGATATAATGGAAAATAACAAATGTATGAGACTCAAGCGGATATTCTCAATGAAAAAAATATATATCTACATATATAGCTAGCAAAAGAACAAATTCTTTTATATTTCTATAGGCTTCAGTACCACTTAAACACTTGTACTAGAAAATGAATTCAAGGTTACACACCTGAGACCACCACATCATCAGCATCATAATCCTATAGTTTGATCTTTCAAGAAACCGGCGAATAAATGGGAACATAAACAACAATGCTGAGAGCATGTTTGGAGATAAGTAAATGACAATAGCCAAAATGAACAAAGAAGATGAACTTGGACCGTTGCCAAACCAACTCCTGATGGTCTGTGCAAACCCAGAGGGATTTTTCCAACTATATGCATAAGTCACGGGTAAAACAATGACCCAGGCTGCAGCTGAAACAGCTTTCAGGACATATCTTAGCCTGACAAAGGCTGACATGCTTCGCCTAGCTTTCCAGCTCAGAATTAGATCGAGAACAGCTGCAAAACAAACGGGAAAAAAAAAAAGAATAAGCATATTAGGAATATAAAAGGGAGAAGAATCAGTCATTAAAAGTTAAATTAATTGGTATGTAGCAAAACCTAGTCATGATCTTTTCATCAAAGGTGTATATACACATTACTGAAATAAGAACAGACACCAAATGAACCTCTCACTAGTTAAAATTTGTTTACTGATCAAATTTCTTAAGGTGTACAACCTCACAGCTATGTGATAACGGATGAGCAACCTTACAATCAGAGTTATAGAAATGGCCATGACCCAGAAGAATTATCTACTTTCATCAAGCAATTTCTGTTGAAACTGTATCTGTCAACTACTTGAAATTGAGGCAACTGTGGTTAATTATCCCGTAGGAATCAACAGTGTAGTGATTTTCTAGCACAAGTAGAATTTAAACTGATAAAGTTCCAAATTCGACAACTGCTGTAATAGTCAGACATTTTATGCAGGGGGAATTGAAATTTGAGTACGGGCAGGAGACATGGTCCGTGGAGTAGCCGTAATTTTGACTACCAGTGCGAGCAATACTAGCGGAAGTAAGGTCAATTGGTTTTATTTACCTTGCGCAAGCTTCAACATTGCAGCAGTTATGAAGATACTCAGCACTTTTTTAAAGACATCACCGTCAAACACTGTACTTAATTCCCCTGACCCATTCCAAGCAACTATGATCATTGCCTAAAGGAGATCATATTTTCTACATAAGTATCAAGATTCAATAAAAATGAGCATAGAAACAAAGAGGATAACAAAACTAATGATTACCTGTAAACTCAATATATAAAAGCTCCACATTCTATCAAAACTTCTGAAAAGGTGCCAAAATGAGCGTATCTCGACAAAATTGACTTTGCCAATCCATCGATCCCCGGTGTATGGTTTCTTTTTCTGAAAAATCATAAACTTTCCACAATTAAAAAAAGAATTTAAACCAAAAAGATAGGCTAGGACATGGTCATCTCTTGAGTTTTATTATTATTTTTTTATTATTATTATATATATATATATTTTTTTTTTTTTTGCATCAACTGACTGGGTTCAAAGTTCTACAATCATAAATTGTGCCAGTAATAGTATCTGAACTTTTTCTTTAGATAACAAGTTGAAATATGAGATTTGGTTAATTCTAAATCTGATATATGACATCATAGTATCAGTAGTATCTGAAACTGTGAGACACATGCATATTTATGACAGTGCATACTTAAGAAGTACATATAGTCTTCAATATAACTGTTCGGAACAAAACTCTCAATAAAAGCTAGGAGATTGGAGTACTAATCAACAAGTGGACCAAGTAATTTGTCAAGGTCAAATAAGGCATACAGTTGTTGCTCCCTTCTCTTTCTTTCTGTTTCCAGTACAGGAATGACACAGAGATGAGGAGTCTTGCTTTGCTCTTACTTACATGTATTTATTTGACCTCAAATGAGCTCACATTGACAGCACTATCATGCAACATGATATCCCAACTTTTGAAATATATGCCTACAAGATAATTATGGCCTTAAAATAATTCCTAAAACCCCTGTCAAAAGTAGAGGACCCAGCCCAAGTTAAACTTTTATTGAAGCAGATGTGTGAACCATATTTAACTAAAAAATCGATACAAGGTATGTAACATGACAGTACAAAAAACAGGATGGGAGTTCATGAAGTCTATGGTGATAGATGTCATCAGTTATATAATAAACATAGAGATGATCAACAACAAGCAAAGAGGTAAAAAAGTACTTTGTATCTATATTACAACAGACCTTCTCTTTGTCAACTTCAAGCTCTTTACTAGGCTGGTAAAAGAAATCAGCATCAGCACGCATAGGCCAGCCTAGCTTAAAACAATCAACTGACCTGCAATTCGTGCCAACAAAATATTCTGACATCTGGTCTTGCATAGGACACCAGCAGAAACACAGAAAATCACTTACCAAAAGTATTCATTCAGGTCATCATAATTCCTCCATTGAGAATGCTTTGATTTTCCTCCTTTGCTCCTTTCAGCCTCCTGCACAGGACAAACAAAACAATTACAATGCTTTGAAGTAACACAATGTCAAAGGGAAGGCAAATACATTAATTAGCCATAGAAAGTAGCATAACCCACACCTGTGCTATAGTATTATATATTGGAGTTACTACTTTGCCCAAAAAGGCCTCCTCTTCACCACCATAGGCTGGCTTTATGTGCTCACCCGTCATTGGACTAACACTCCCGGCTAGCATTCCATATAATTCAAATGCCATCTGCAAAGGGAAATGAACAACATTAAATAAACTGCTAAATTAAACAGAGGATTTATCCCAATTAATGGCTTGGATAAATAGCAAACACTTACCTTCACTTTGGTCAGAAATAATATACACTTTACACAATGTAAATACAGGGAACAACATGCAAAGAATCTGAGACCATCTAAACTGATAATTTCTCACTTTTGAAACCGACTATGTCTATAGTAAATATGTGTGCATTTGGTTTGAGATATCTCTTATAATGCTCAAGCAAATTCCTGTGAACATTCTGAGTTGGTAGTACAAAAGATATACAAAGTAGAGGACAATTTACTATTACCTTCCTAAACATTCTTTTCTAAGAAATGTAAATCTGTTAGACCACAAGAAGCCAAGGACAAGATGTCCACTACAATAGACAATAAAACATTCCAGATAAACCATGAGTCTGTGAATCCCCAGAATAAATAGACAAACAGAAGCATCAAAACGAAGCACATTCAAGAGATAAAATACAATACAACGTATGCCCTCCAATCTGAATAAGTAGTCAAAGAGACTTTGAAAGTACACCTCCATAATGCTAACATCAATCTATCCTCCCCCTTTCCCACAACCAACACTAGTCAACATCTTGTAAGCTATCAACATTGTAAAAATATATTGGTCTCTTCCAAGACTGCCCCTAGGAAGACTACATGACTAGTCATGTAGTACATCTGTACAATGTTTACATCAATCTACCCCCACACATACAGATGATATACAGACACATGTATAGTTCTATACCACTAACAGAAGAAGCTTTGTCATTCTTTTGACTGAATTTGGGACTATGCATTACACGTGTTCATACTTCCACGATATTTCCATAGCTACAATACTTTCACAGTAGTTTCCATATTTTCTCTCTAACCGTTTTTCTCTCTCCATGGTCACATGCATAACATGTAGGAATTTCTAGTGTACACACACACAAACGAAAACCACAAAAAAAACTGAGTTCATTGCATAAAATATATTTTAAAAACACAACCTTCTAAAATATGCAGTTATTATAAGTTCTAAGCAATGTCAGCACATATAATTTTTCTTGGTTACATAGAGGCCTGAAAACATAAAAATAAGAAAACAATCTAGCTTTCAGGATCCACAAACTCTTCTATATCTGATGTGATCGTCAAGATCCTCCAAATAAGCGGCGGAAGCATAGGTAGGAGGGTCATCTAGAACTACCACACCCACATCATGATCAATGCTTTTCTTGGCCAAGGAATCTGCAACCATATTGCATTCTAGATAGATATGGGTAAGAGACACTGAACTGAACTTAACCATTAATTCTTTGCAACAGGAAAGAAAAGAACCAAGGGGGTGAACCGGTGAAGCGAAGAACTGTCACCTAATACGAGCTTAACCAAGATTGCAGAATCGACTTCTAGGTTACAAATAGGACAATCTAAAGCTAGCTTTAGACCAAGATACAATCCCCAAGTTTCAGCATCAAGCACTTCAACTAAGCCAAGATTGGAATGAAAAACCTTTATCCATTGACCATCAGAATTTCTGAGACATATTTTCATATAGAAACACAAGTTTTATTAGAATTAAGCAGTCCAGAGACTAATTAACAACCAAACACAAAAACCCAGTAGTGCTCAGAACAAGGCACCCCACAATCAAGAAAAAAGTTAAAGGAATCTTCTTGAAATCTTTTGGCAAAGAAGCCCAAAGATAAGCAAGCACTCTAACTCTAGTGACTACCCCAAACAACATCTTCCTCCTTAAAATTGAATATTGTCTTGTTCCTTTCCAGCCAAAAACACCTAAACAAGCCACCCCACAATCAAGAAAAATGATACAGGAATCTTCTTGAAATCTTTTGGCAAAGAAGCCCAAAGAGAAGCAAGCACTCTTAACTCTAGTGACTACCCCAAACTGCTCCCACATCTTGCTCCTTAAAATTGAAAATTGGCTTGTTCCCTTCTCTCCAAAAACACCACAAGAGCTAAAACAACATATCTCCAAAGAGTAAGGACATTCTTATTACGCCCCCTTATCAAACAACCTTCTGCCAGCATCAAATTGCAGTTTCTTGGGCACACCCACACCACACCAAGCACCTCTAATAAACGGGGAAATCTTATCTTCCTTTGTCTCCAGGAGTTATCCCGGATATTGGACCAATATTTCTGATATATTGAAGACACCAAACCAAAATGGGACAAGTTATGGTTCTGTGATGTTTGTCATACACTCATTTTGCATCTATTTGAACAAAAATTACAACTTATATCAATCAAAATTACAACATTGAGAACAAATTTACTATATTCATTTAACTATTTACATATAATTAATCTAAAATTACAACATTGACAACAATTTTGTTCAAAAACTTGTAACAATGTCCTAGGTGATGTAATTACCATTAATAGAACTAAGACTACATAAAATAAGACTCACGTTACCAATTTGACAACAAATTTGTCGTCACATTTGTAAATGTGTGTATGACATACAGGTATGTATTATAGAATTTTCCAACCAAAATTACAGATATTCTAGAAATAAGAGAGAAATTTGATGAAAATGAAAAGGTGGTTGATGAAATTATTTATCCGTCATCAATTTCCTTTACATTCATATTCCTCCAAATCAAAGGCAAAATACACCTTATTAACTTAGCCATTCACTAAATCATTGTAATTCTCATTGGATCCCATACATGAATAAGCAAAAAGTGATGGCACACCTTTGGCCTTTTCTTGACATTCATTGACACTCATAGACTAACTACCCGCCTAACCAGTAAAGAAATCCTTCAAAAGCATAACTATCTATCAAAGCAATCTTTTGAAGAGTTATTACCTACCATGTTCATGGATACAACTTTATATATTTTATTGATGTTTCCACATTATCAATATATCTATAGATATACCCTTGAGTTTAAGTTTGGTTATATCTATCAATGCCAATACTTGAAACCTTGGGTCCCACCTGCTACCATTTAGTTGAGCACTGGCCCAAAGCAAATATTGTTCGAACAATGGCCTTGTAAATCAAATTTATTTTCTTGGTGGAACCTTGCCAATCAATTTAAGAATCTCAGAAGGAGAGATTTCTGAACAATTGATGTTAAAACAATTTGCACAGAAAGAGTCACGAAGGATGACAACCATGATCTTATGTTATTGATTGGATTCAAAGAAACAAAAATTTATATGGGTTTAAATGGGAGGTTAAGTCTGAAATTTCCGGGAATTCCATAGGGGGCCTTGCTTATATAAATATATGACAACAGAGTGTAAAGCGAAAAGATGCAACCATCTGTGTTTAGTTAGAAGTCTTTGTAAATGCATGCTATGATCAAGTGTTTGTGTTCCAAATTACATTTGCATGAATATAAATTATAAATGTCACAAAGAAACTTCTTAAGACTTACATGATGATAAATGTAGCAAAGGCATTCTGGCATGAATCTCAAGTTGGCAGCCTCTCCCCAGATAAGAAGATATAAACCCATGTATAGTAATTTCCGCTGCTCTACTTCCTGCTGAATAGTTGGCAACCTGCCATTTATAAACATTTTTTTTTTAAGTTACAAGTATGAAACACAATATAACTGAACAATCACAAGCCATAGCTAAAGAAGCAGCAATGCTCCTTCTTATAGGACTATAAGTAAATAATTTAATATTTTTAAGACATATATCAACACTACTTTTTCTTTTCTTTTTAAAGACTACATCAATATAATGTTAAATTACTTTGTGCTGTTAAATATGATTCCTCACCAAAGGCTGCTTTTGCGACCCAAGTACTTGCACCATTTTTTGTAATTTTTGAAAAGTTTCTTCATCACTACTGTTAAAGCACGATCATCCAACTATGCAGCATGGCCAAGTAGAGTAAGTTAGGCACACCAAAAAAAAAAATAAATAAATAAAAGACAATAATCAGAAAGTGAAAATATAACAACTGAGTAGAATAAGAACCTTGGGCTGCTGATCAGATTTTGGTAATTGCCGTATGTGAACATTAGCGATCAATAGAATCAAGTGCTCCCTTTGATTGGCGACACTATCCTTCTGCACATTTATGAGTTTAGCATAGGCTGCATAGCTTGTTGATGAAACATGAAATTTAAGAAGTGTATGACAACTGGTCTGGTGAGTAACTTCACCTGAAAACCAAACATAGCCTGAAGCCAATCAAGAATGTCTTCATCTTCTTTCTTTTTGTAGTCCTTCGGCCAGGGTAAACCTCTGGTGTTTCGGAGTGCAGAAACAGTAGCAAGAATCTGTAAAGAAATAAAAGAGGCAATGCATTTCACCTACAATCTAAAGACATAAAACATAGACTTTCTAAATCGAAATTGTTGAAACCTCGGGATATCTCATGATTGCCTGATTTCGACTATCACGATCAAGAGGAAGAATATTGTAAGGTAGATATATTTGTTGTTTTTCTTCAACCTTAGCCTGAGCTTCCAAAATCTACAGTAAGAACAATACTAATTATATATATACATATTCACTTAGAAGGAAGAAAGTGAAAATGAAGATTAGTATCAAGTAAAGTTTTTGAAAAAGAGAAAGAAAAAAAATTATATTTCACCTCCTCAGCGACTTCAACAGCCTCTGTCTGATTGACAGCCTTCAAAACCTCAAACAAAATAGCAGCAGTTTTGTATGCCTTTGTCAGTTGTGCACTGCATTAGGAACATGAACTTTAGAATGCCAAGTATAATGCGCTGTAGCAACTTTTAATCAAGAAAACCACTGGTCAACACTCTTACAAACATACCGATCAGGTTTATCAGCAGTACTGTGCAAAGCTTGAATGTATTTTTTGTAGTAATCTCGATAAAAACTCTGCATTTCACGAGCATCACTCTTTGCTCGTCCTGCCAATGTTGTTTCATTTTCCTAAAGAGAACAAAACCATAGGTAAATTTCTGCTCAAACTCCAATTTCCTGATGGAGTTCCTTCATATAAACTAGAAAATAAACTAACAGAGGCGAAGTCGCTGAAGCGAGTCTAAAGGCCAAACAAAATACTTATTCCTTTTGGAAAGATGACACTTATCCTTACAGTGTCAAAATGCAATCTTAAATTCTGTTCCTCACATCAATTCTCAATTCTTATTTATTCACACACTTGTTTAAAGATTTATTCATTCATCTTTTGAACTTATACATTTCTCATCTAGTTTTTGTCTATTTATATATATATCTCTTTGTTTGTTTGTTAATTATGTCCTTAAAGATAACAGCATGCATATGTAAAGAGGTTGTTGCAATAGGAAATCAAAGCTTTACCCTCTCTAGACGTTGAAGAAGTGCGGTTTTAAACTGGCGAACACCACGGCCACTGGATGTGGGATCTAATCTGTGAGCTTTCTCAAATGCATAGAAGCGACCTAATTTCAAGCACAACATTAGTGTGAAATTGCGTTCTCGAACATACCATAAATGTGAGACACAGTGGTTGATGTCATGTACATGGAAAACAGATGGAATAATATTAGAAGATGCAACTCACAGAGATAGGCAACTCTTGCATTCTTAGATTCGACTTCATTTGCAACACGGAGAATAGGGGCAATATCAACCAGAGAAGAAGGCACAACCTCACTATCCAACGGCTCTCCAAAACTGCCGGGGCCGGCAGTCTGAGTCCGCAGAATCCGCCTCTGCGGATGCTGCTGGTCAAAGCCCCTTCTATATGCCATGTCTGGAATTTATCTATGGCCTAAAAAAATAGCAATTGAAATTGCTGGTCAGCCCTGGCTGTGGTAGCCAATGACACACACACACACACACACACATATATATATATATAGAAGGGATAAGAGGAAGTGTCTTGGACTGAAAGCTTGTTCAGTGCTAGCTAGCTAGCCTAGCAGTGCACAGAAACAATAAAAAAAAAAAAAAAATCAACTGAATCTGAATCTTATGCGAGAAGAGTAGTTGGTGTTGTTAGAAGAGTAGACTGTTTCCATTAAGAAAAGCGAACAAGAGACCATGAAATGAAGATGGTCTCTAAGTAGGTGGTTTGTTGTGAATTTAGCGGACCGTATCTCATGGAAGGAAGAGTAGAGAGGCAAGGATAGGTACCTTGCTTGGCTAGTTGGACACCCACCTCGCCATATGATGATCAGATGATGATGATGATAATCTGGGAAGTTTGCAAGCGAGTTAGAAATTGAGTAAGAAAAGATGATGGGTAGTAATAGGGAGAGAAAGCAAGCTAGTGAATGCTTACCAAGGTCTTGAAGCTTTGAAGCTTTGAAGAAGAAAAGAATCAATCAATAGAAAACAAGTAGAGGGAGAGGAAGGGAAGGGAAAGGGGGGTTCGAAGTTGAATAAAACAAAGGCAGAAGAGGATCCCTGCGATGATGCACATGCAATGATGCAATGCACATTCTCTCTCTCTCTCTCTCCATTTTCAAAAGTAGCGGCCAGCCAATCACAGAGGAGGAGCCGCTCACTCAGGAAAGTCCAATCCTTTTCTTTGGGTTTCAATTGGCCAATCCAATGGAGCCGCGTCCCCTGCTTTCCTCTCCCTTCATTTTTGCTCAGAAACTACTGACATACATGAATAGAGAGGAAAATAAATAATATAAGTTAGGTGGTGGGTCTCACCGAGTGACTGCCAGTGTGACCGACCTATCATCTCGACCCAAAACAGCAAAACTCACTCATCATCGACGACTATCAAGCAAGTATAGTCAAGCCTACGATCCACCGTCCGTCCTTTCCTGGGTTTCTGATCTTTCAGTTTCATGCCCATGGCATTTTGTCGATTTGTCGTCGTATCGTCCCAACCAACCCCTACATCATATACCTTAATATTTTCCCTTCAATTGCAAAAGATAAAAAAACTGGTTTCTAAAAACTTATTCAACACTATCATCAAACTATTGGATGACACTTATGTTTTTTAACGTACAATAAAAGCGACTTTCCAAAAGGCGATAATGAAAAAATATTGATGAAACTCCAAAAAGAAATAATATAGTCATAGCACAACATTTAAAACTAAGATTGAGGACCAAATTAAGACCTTAACACCAACAAGAAGACCCCAAACGGCCAATCCAAAACCCCTAGCTCAGTAGAATAGAAACTTTTTGTAAATCTAATCAATAAGAAATAAATAAAACCTTATTCTCAAAAAAAAAAAAAACCTAATTAAACTAAAAACTATTTCATCATTGCTATTGTCCACTATTGAAGACACAATCCAACCGTACAGTGCCGATTGGTCACCCAACAAGTTTGTCAAAGACAAGCTATAACATGATTGACATCATAGAAAGATAAAGAGCACTCTCTATCGGATAGACAGCACTCTCTACCCGCCAAAACTCTAAAAGGATAAAAAAAAAAATATGAAACGTAAAACGTAAAACTTAATGTTTTGAGACTAGCCAGTAGCCATGCACTTGCCCCTTTATTTTGTTGAGACTTGAGAGCGACATATAACAAACTCAAATTAGTTCTCAATCTCTCATATCATATATGAAAACCCTCCACTTGAAGCTTACTTCAATTAATTATGCCTTACCAAACAAAATGGTGATCGTGAAAAGCTAGCAAATAGCGAGGATAGGGAATTTGCAAGGAAATGCATGTCCTTTAGTTTCCTGTCTTTTGAAACAACCAAAAAGCAAGCAAAAAGAACTTTCAATACATTACTATGTCACTGATTAAATAATATTACTATAGTCTATACATGAACAAAAAAAGAAGATTAAAGTGAAGTGGTCAAGATTATAATATTAGATGAAATTTTTTTTTTTAAATACCCACCTGTATTTCAGTTTATATGCTAACTAATGTGGCACATTTAATGAAATTTTTTGATAGATTAACTTTACAATACATCAACTGCATGCAGCATAATATTCAGAAAATATATTTCACCCACTATTATTCATAATTAGAGTTAATGAGTTTTCTTTGTGAAGTGATTAACTAGTATTAGGAATTTTAAACAGGATGAAATGAATCAAAAATCAAGAGTTAAGTTAGGTATGCTTACGTGATGAACAAGATAGAATTTATCCGCTCAGGAAAGTAGCAAGGAAAAAGCCAAAACCAAAAGAAGTGAAGTTAACTTAAATAATAGACAAGAGGGAAAGAACAAACAACGACGCAGTGCCAGTGCCTGGCGGCGGCCTAACATAGATTTACATGTATGGCCAAGACTTAATTGAGAGGGTTATCATCATGACATCATCTCTCTTTAATTATTACCGAAAATGACTTGGAACCGAGGAGGAAGAATTGCATCTCAACTTTGGCCTCTGTGCGACTCTCCGTTGGAAAGGTTATAGCTTTATCCCTTATGAATTTATTAATTTCATTTACAGTTTCAATTTTTTTTTTTTTTTTTTTTTTTTAGAGAAATATTCACCACTACACTGAGTCACTGTCAGGATATTACATACATTAGAGCAAGAATTCCTAAGCATAACCGTGCTTTTGCCTGTTCCACCTAACCGGGAATAGATCCCTAGCAATTAACATTCATTCTAACAATACTTGTTCACTTATTTCACTCCTAACTACAACAAAAAATGCTAACAAATTAAGAACAGACACGATCTGAAGAACAACTAAGCTTTCGCCTAAGAACACAAATGTTGTACGATTGCTTGCCAATTCCCTCAAATAGCCTGCCACAACGTCTAATTAAGATCTGACTTGTTAACCTGAACCAGCTAAATTTACCTTTACCCTTCCCAATAGATCGAGGTAGAAGGGTTAGCATGAGTGGTTGTTGCCATGTCAGAGGTCCCAGCACCATTCTTCTTCATTTTGTTACAAACTACCTCGAGGCTTGCATGGAGTCTTCTTCTTGCCCAACATGCACAGGTCTTTCAAAAGCCGTTCTAGAGACCAAGTCGATCAGTCCTAAATTCTCCCCTTGCAGCCTTCCAAGGGCGAGTGAAAGTGCATGGCGCATGCGCTTGGACTTCGACCCTTCCTCCTCCTCTCTAGCCGGCGCTTCCCCGTCACACCTGCCGCTGCCTTCTCCACTGCAACCACCATAAAACTGGCTGTGTTAGCTTGTTCCTCAAAAGTCTTTTCCATCTCCTCCCCAGCCCTCGAACTCTCCACTCCTGCCGTCGAGGTCTCCCCGTCGAAGTCTATGGTGATAGATGTCATCAGTTAAATAATAAACATAGAGATTATCAACAACAAGCGAAGAGGTAAAAAGTACTTTGTATCTATATTACAACAGACCTTCTCTTTGTCAACTTCAAGCTCTTTACTAGGCTGGTAAAAGAAATCAGCATCAGCACGCATAGGCCAGCCTAGCTTAAAACAATCAACTGACCTGCAATTTGATACCAACAAAATATCGTGACATCCGGTCTTGCACAGGACAGCAGCAAAAACACAGAATCACTTACCAAAAGTATTCATTCAAGTCATCATAATTTCTCCATTGAGAATGCTTTGATTTTCCTCTTTTGCTCCTTTCAGCCTCCTGCAAAGGACAAACAAAACAATTACAATGGTTTGGAGTAACAAAATGTCAAAGGGAAGGCAAATACATTGATTAGCCAAAGAAGTAGCATAACCCACACCTTTGGTATAGTATTATATATTGGAGTTACTACTTTCCCCGAAAAGGCCCCCTCTTCACCACCATAGGCTGGCTTTATGTGCTCACCCGTAATTGGACTAACACTCCCAGTTAGCATTCCATATAATTCAAATGCCATCTGCGAAGGGGAACGAACAACATTAAATAAACTGCTAAATTAAACAGAGGATTTATCCCAATTAATGGCTTCGATAAATCGCAAACACTCATCTTCACTTTGGTCAGAAATAATGTACACCTTACACAACATATATAAATACAGGGAACAACATGCAAAGAATCTTAGACCATCTAAACTGATAATTTCTCCTTCTGAAACCGACTGTCTATAGAACATATGTGTGCATTTGGTTTGATATATCTCTTGCAATGCTCCAGCAAATTCTTGTGAACATTCTGAGGTGGTAGTACAAAAGATATACAGACTAGAGGACTATTTACTATTACCTTCCTAAACAATCTTTTCTAAGAAATGTAAATTTGTTAAGACCACAAGAAGCCAAGGACAAGATGTCCACTACAATAGACAATAAAACATTCCAGACAATAAAACATTCCAGATACACCATGAGTCTGTGAATCCCCAGAATAAATAGACATACAGCAGACATCAAAACAAAGCACATTCAAGAGATAAAATACAATACACCATATGCCCTCCAATCTGAACAAGTAGTGGAGAAGGAGAATTTCAAAGTAGACCTTCATAATGCTAACATCAGTCTATCCTCCCCCTTTCTCACAACCAACAGAACTAGTCAGCATCTTGTAAGCTACCAACATTGTAAAAATCTATTGGTCTCTCCCAAGACTGCCCCTAGGAAGACTACATGACAAGTAAAGCCAGTTCATCTGTACAACGTTTACATCAATCTAACCCCAGACATACAGATGATATATACACACGTACATGTATAGTTCTATACCCTAACAGAAGAGGCTTTGTCATTCTTTTGACTGAATTCAGAATTATGCATTACACGTGTTCAACTTTCACGGCATTTCCATAGCTACATGTCACAAAGAAACTTCTTAAGACTTACATGATGATAAATGTAGCAAAGGCATTCCGGCATGAATCTCAAGTTGGCAGCCTCTCCCCATATAAGAAGATATAAACCCATGTATAGTAATTTCCGCTGCTGTACTTCCTGCTGAATAGTTGGCAACCTGCCATTCATAAACATTTTTTTTAAGTTACAAGTATGAAACACAACATAACTGAGCAATCACAAGCCAGAGCTAAAGAAGCAGTAATGTTCCTTCTTATAGGACAATAAGTAAATAATTCAATATTTTCCAAGACATATATCAACACTATTTTTTCTTTTTAAAGAATATATCAATATAATGTTAAATTACTTGGTGCTGTCAAATATGATTCCTCACCAAAGGCTGCTTTTGCGACCCAAGTACTTGCACCATTTTTTGTAATTTTTGAAAAGTTTCTTCATCACTACTGTTAAAGCACGATCATCCAACTATGCAGCATGGCCATGTAGAGTAAGGTAGGCACAAAAGAAAAGAAAAATCAGAAAGTGAAAATATAACAACCGAGTAGAATAAGAACCTTGGGCTGCTGATCAGATTTTGGTAATTGCCATATGTGAACACTAGCGATCAAAAGAATCAAGCGCTCCCTTTGACAAGCAACATTATCCTTCTGCACATTTATTAGTTGAGCATAGCTTGTTGATGAGACATGAAAATCTAAGAAGTGTATGACAACTGGTCTGGTGAGTAAATTCACCTGAAAACCAAACATAGCTTGAAGCCAATCAAGAATGTCTTCATCTTCTTTCTTTTCGTAGTCCTTCGACCAGGGTAAACCTCTGGTGTTTCGGAGTGCAGAAACAGTAGCACGAATCTGTCAAGAAATAAAAGAGGCAACATTCCACCTACATTCTAAAGACATAAATCTTCGACTTTATAAATTGAAATTGTTAAAACCTCCGGACATCTCATGATTGCCTGATTTCGACTATCAGGATCAAGAGGAAGAATATTGTAAGGTGGATATATCTGTTGTTTTTCTTCAACCTTAGTGTGGGCTTCCAAAATCTGCAGTAAGAACAATACTAATTATATACATACATATTCACTCAGAAGGGAGAAAGTGAAAATGAAGATTAGTATCAAGTAAGGTTTATGAAAAAGAGAAAGAAAAAAAATTATATTTCACCTCCTCAGCGACTTCAACAGCCTCTGTCTGATTGACAGCCTTCAAAACCTCAAACAAAACAGCAGCAGTTTTGTATGCCTTTGTCAGTTGTGCACTGCATTAGGAACACAAACTTTAGAATGCTAAGTATATATAATGCGCTGTAGCAACTTTTAATCAAGAAAACCACTGGTCAACACTCTTACAAACATACCGATCAGGTTTATCAGCAGTACTGTTCAAAGCTTGAATGTATTTTTTGTAGTAATCTCGATAAAAACTCTGCATTTCACGAGCATCACTCTTTGCTCGTCCTGCCAATGTTGTTTCATTTTCCTAAAGAGAGCAAAACCTTGGGTAAATCTCTGCTCAAACGCCAATTTCCTGATAGAGTTCCTTCATATAAAATAGAAAATAAACTGATAGAAATTATTCAACAAAATACTTATTCCTTTTGGAAAGATGACACTTATCCTTACAGTCTCAAATGCAATCTTAAATTCTGTTCCTCAGATCAATTCCCAATTCTTATTCATTCACACTCTTGTGTAAAGATTTATTCATTCATCTTTTGAACTCCAAACGATTTATTCATTCATCTTTTGAACTTATACATTTCTCATCTAGTTTTTGTCTATTTATATATCTCTTTGTTTGTTTGTTAATTATGTCCTTAAAGATAACACCATGCAATGTAAAGAGGTTGTTGCAATAGGAAATCAAAGCTTTACCCTCTCTAGACGTTGAAGAAGTGCGGTTTTAAGCTGGCGAACACCACGGCCACTAGATGTGGGATCTAGTCTGTGAGCTTTCTCAAATGCATAGAAGCGACCTAATTTCAAGCACAACATTAGTGTGAATTGCATTATCGAACATACCACAAATGTGAGACACAGCAGTTGATGTCATGTACATGGAAAACAGGTGGAATAATGTTAGAAGATGCAACTCACAGAGATAGGCAACTCTTGCATTCCTAGATTCGACTTCATTTGCAACACGGAGAATAGGAGCAATATCAACCAGAGAAGAAGGCACAACATCACTATCCAACATAGGCTCTCCAAAACTTCCGGCAGTCTGAGTCCGCAGAATCCGCCTCTGCGGTTGCTGCTGGTCGAAGCCCCTTCTATATGCCATGTCTGGAATTTATCTATGCCCTAAACCATAGCAATTGAAATTGATTGCTGGTCTGCCCTGGCTGTGGTAGCCGATGACACAATCACATATAATATAAAAGGGATAAGAGGGGTTTCAATTGGCCAACCCAACGAAGCCGCGTCCCCTGCTTTCCTTTCCCTTCATTTGCTCAGAAACTACCGACATACATGAATAGAAAGAAAAATCCTTCCCTTGCTCAGAAACTACTAACATACATGAATGAATAGAAAGGAAACTACTAACATACAGGAATAGAAAGGAAATCTTTCGCTTCATTTGCTCAGAAACTACTGACATACATGAATAGAAAGGAAAATAAATTATATAGGTTCTCACTGAGTTCCTGCCAGTGTGACCGACCTATCATCTCTACCCAAAACTGCAAAACTCACTCACCATCGACGACTATCAAGCAACTATAGTCAAGCCTACGATCCACCGTCCGTCCTTTTCTGGGTTACGTTGTTTTCGATCTCTCAGTTTCATGCCCATGGCAATTGCTTTAGATTATCGTCATATCATGTGATAGACTCAACTTGACCAAAATGAAAGAAACAACAGAAGGAACTTAAAAATACTCCATATTCATTGATATCCAAAACAGAGTTCCCAAGATAACATAAATAGCTTACAAAAGATGTTATCAACTGAACACTGTAGACAGCTGTCCTAGCTAAGACAATGGGATCTAACAGCTGGACTAACCCATAAAAGAAACTGGTGGACTAAACAGGGAGAAGTACTGTGGTGAACAGTGATTGATCCTATCAATTCCTCCCTCCTTGAGTTGGGGCCTGACCTCAGGCACCGAAAGTTGGAAAACGAGCTTTGATGTTGCGGGCATCTTCCCACGTAGCATCTGCAGCAGGGAGTCCGTGCCTCTGCACTAACCATTGAGTAATGTTACGTTTCTTTTTCCTGATAATTGCCATGTCGAGGACACGTTCCGGTCGCCATAAGAGTTCACCCTTATCATCAAATTCTGGTACAGCAGTTGTGAGAGGAGTTCCCTCACCAATTCTTCTCTTGAGAAGGGAAACATGAAAAACAGGATGTAAGCGACAATTAGGAGGGAGAGACAACCGATACGCAACTTTACCCATGCGAGCTTGAATTTGAAAAGGGCCATAGAATCTTGGTGCTAGTTTATGGGATGGATGCTTCAACAGTGACCGCTGCCTATTAGGATGTAGCTTTAAGAATACCCAGTTGCCACATCAAATTCCCTTTCAGTGCGATTGCTATTTGCTTGTTGCCTCATTCGGTTTTGTGCCTGCTGAATGTGTAGTTTGAGTAGTTGAAGCAGTTCATCCCGAGACTTGAGCGCACCATCTACCGCATTGACTGAAGTAGAACCAGGAAGATACGAAGATATTGCTGGTGGGGGAGTGCCATAAACTGCTTGGAATGGTGTCATTTTTATGGAGGAATGATAAGTGGAGTTGTACCACCATTCTGCACAATGCAACAATGTACTGAGATAAGGCATGCTTGAGATATTTGTTCCAGACTGTCAAACACCGGAGCAAAGATAGCCGCGATTGAGCACAATTCAGGACGCCTCAAGAGTAAATCAGGAACTGTATTCAAACTGCCAGGTCTGTACTTGATTGAATAATGGTAGCCCATGAGTTTAGCAAGCCACTTGTGCTGCGAGGGTGTTGATATACGCTGGTCCAAGAGATGCTTCAAGGTCTGGTGATCGGTGATGATGGTGAATTGATGGCCCAAGAGATATGGGGGCCATTTGTCAATGGAGTGCCAGATGGCGAGCATCTCCTTGTCATACACCGATAGTAGCTGATTTCGAGCAGAGAGAGGCTTACTCAAGTATGCAATTGGGTGCCTACGCTGCGAGAGGACTGCCCCTATACCCAATCCACATGCATCTGTTTCTATTGTGAATGGAAGAGAGAAATCCGGCAGTGCCAACACCGGAGCCGTCATCAAGGCTTGTTTGAGCGTCTCGAAGACCGTTTCCGCTGCTGGGTTCCTCTTGAAACTGTCGATTTTAAGCAATTCGGTGAGAGGCTTGGCTGTGATGCCGTAATGCATGATAAATCGGTGATAATAGCCTGTGATGCCCATAAATCCGCATAAACCCCTCGAGAGTTGTGGGCTTGGACCACTCTTGAATGGCTTGGACCTTGGTTGGATCAACAGCAACACCTTGGGATGATATGACGTGGCCCAAATAGTCTACTTGGGCTGCGAACAAACACTTGGACATCTTGACCTGTAGAAGATTGGTACGAAGCAAGGAAAATACTTCTTCAAGGTGAGCAATGTGAGAGTGTAAGTTAGGACTATATACTAAGATGTCATCGAAAAAGACTAATACACTCTTGCGTAAAAGTGGTTTGAAGATTTGATTCATCAATGCTTGGAATGTGGATGGTGCATTTGTAAGCCCAAATGGTATTACTAGAAACTCAAAATGGCCCTCATGTGTTCGGAAAGCCGTCTTATGGATATCCTCTTTGGCCATTCTTACTTAGTGGTACCCGGATCGTAAGTCGAGTTTTGTGCAGTATGTAGCACCATGTAGCTCATCTAGAAGTTCATCGACCACCGGAATGGGGAAACGATCTTTAACCGTTGTCGCATTTAAGGAACGGTAATCTACACAAAACCGCCACGTACCTTCCTTCTTTTTCACTAAGAGCACCGGGGATGAAAAAGGACTAGAGCTAAGGCGGATCAACCCTTTGGCCAACATTTCGGTGACTTGTTTCTCAAGCTCGGTCTTTTGAGAATGTGGATAGCGGTAGGGTCGGACATTGATTGGGTTTGTGTGAGGGAGAAGATTGATGCGGTGTCCATTCTTTCAAGTATCCAAGAGTAGAAAGCTATTACAAGAAACGATGTCTCTCCTCTTCCAGCTTTCTAGAGGCCAGCGAAAGTGCATGGCGTGTGCGCTTGGACTTCGACCCTTCCTCCTCTCTAGCTGGCGCTTCCCAGTCACATTTGCCGCTGCCTCCTCCATCGTAACCACCATAACACTGGCTGTGTTGCCTTGTTCCTGAAATTAAAGTCTTTTCCATCTCCTCCCTTGCCCTCGAACTCTCCACTCCTCTCGTTAAGGTCTCCCCATCATTCTCCGCTGCATTATTCAAACGCCTCCAGTAGGCCACCGGCCTCCTCCCCTTACCATCAATGCCCCAGAACCTGGGCTCCAAGAGGCCAGGAGATGATGGAGTTGAGGAGTAGGCGTGGAACATTATAGAAGGCAAACCATTCATGCCCCCTCCGCGCGACTGCGTTGCCCCATTTGCGCCTTCATCTGGTCCAGACTCTATCCCTGGTAATATGGGGCACGCTGCACCACATGATTTAGAGAGCCACAATCTTGGCATTGTCCCACAAGCTTCTCATAACGGAAGGACAACTCTAGGGTTTCAGAAGTCAAATCCCTAAACTTCCGACTCAACCTCACAGTCTTATTCACGCATATAGCAACATGGACTCGAGCTCACCCCTCCCACAAGCCCTGTCGATCCATTTCCAGTACCGTACCAATCATTTCTCCGATCAACCACATCGGTGCCCGCGTAAGAAAGGCCAGGGGCAGTCCATTAATTCGGATCCAGATCCTGATATGGTCCAATGGGACGTTGGAGATGGAAGATCTCCCATCGCAGTCATTCAAGAATTCGTGAGCCCTGTTGAAAGTCGATGAGCCGCCTTTCTTGATTCGTAAAATTACCCCAGCGTTGCTGAAGATGAATAGGAACCTTCCCGCAGCGTTCCTTATCACGTAAGCTAATTTAATATAATAATAGGTTGGCTCCATATATTTGCAGAATACTTGATTCAACCCAATCTCAAGTTATTTTGCGATTGGGGTGCTCCCGAGCTAATTTACGACTATGGGATTGAAGATTGTTGAACCGATAGACTCCAACCCCAGTCCTTTAGAGGTCCTCACTTCGATGATAAGCTGTACGCGGGCCTCAGTAAATTTCGACCCTCGATGCTAATACGGGCAGACATTGGCCACTTCACACCCACGATGTTATTGCAGCCTTCAAAGGTGTGAGATGTCAAGTTTACCTAGTTTTGGCCGGTTTATAGGGTCATTTACAATCGGTTCATCCCATGAATTCTTGAAAAGGATTGGCATTCACCAGTCTTTCTGGGACATCAAGGGGATAGGAATTTAACTTTAGCTGCTGTGTGTTTCTGGATCACAGCAAGCAACACATTTGACTTTCCCTTTGGAACCCTACTCCCCAGGTTGCAAAGACAAATCATAATTCAAAACCACTAGGGGATAGAGATGAAGACTATATATGGTAGTCATTATGAATACTGTGCTTTTTTTTATTTGGTGGATTAAACAAACATGTAAAAAATAATATCCTGAATTTCTTAACTGAAACTTTTCCCTTTTGCTTCTGGGTTTGATGCTGTGAAAGTGCGCCGTTCATCAGCACTAGCAGTAATGACCGGCATCCATACATCAGCAGTACCACTCAATAGTGACTTGACCTGAGGATCTGAAGCCATTGCTGAAGATATCATTTCATCTACATCATCCAACTTTGCAGATAATTCATCCAATTCCTTGGCTATTTCCAGCTGCACATAATGAATGGAGACAAAGACCTTTACTGCTTATTCATAAATAGAGAAAATATACAGAACTGTATTGATACTTAACACGTATAATTTGTGAGTGAATTATGCACTTGGACTCAAAACTACCTCGTCAAGATGCTGAGTTGACTTTGAGGGAACTTTGGTAACCTCTAATCCAAGGGCTTCAATTTTTGAACGCAATTCAACTTCTTCTTGATTGGTCAATGCTTCCACCTGCATCATAGAAGTTATTGACACGTTATTTTCAGGGAAGGAACAATAGGAAAACGTTCAGGGTAGGTTCAAAACAGCAATGCCAACCAAGACAAATACACAAGTGGGATTCAACTTAGAAGGATATACACAAACACAATCTTCAAAAGAGGAGTTTGAAAATGTTATTCTTCTGATTGAACATTCCGACTACGTACTACCCAAAAAACTGCCTGCATCGTGTTTTCTATTTCGTATGAACTGCAAAACTTCATTATAGTCTTTCACATTATATTATTACGAAGGACCATCATTCTACCATTAACAGATACACCCCATAGCAAATAACATGGGTCCAGATATCACGAAATAATACCGAATATTTGCAACTTTTTAAGGGTTTAGCTGAAGAGGTGTATCTATAATTTTCCCTAAAACCATGAAAAAGTGATGTGGGCTTCAGTGACCTTACGTACTAGCAAGCATATCATGAAAATGCTTATTCCCCAGCAATGGTTGCTCCAACAGCGACATGATCTGTATTGTCCATTAGATTAGAAAGCTAGGCCAGTCAGTCTGTCCTACCTGCTTCTCAAACACCTATAGAAAAAGGCACTGAACCTCGGTTTCATCTTCAAATGCACAACCATAACTTTGGCTTTAGGACTTGAGAGTCTCATCTTTTGCAATGAATTAATAAAATGTTGCTTGACGAACAGGAAGAAAAAATGTTTAGCACGTGGCCCCGAAGAGATATGCATCAATTTAACAATAGAACATGACATTTGTATAACAGTGCAGACGGGCATGATCGTGATTGTCTATCTCTTTCTTCCTAAGCATAACAGCAGAGGGTTATGCACCTCAAGAACCAATAAAAACTAGAAATAATGAACGGGTATCAGGATTCTACTTTCTCTCTATCAACCTAAAAAAGGCTTGTAAAACACATTTGTCGAAGACCCAGATCATAAATTTCAAGAAAACAAGCATACCCAGATGATTGTCAACCTCATAATTGTGAAAGCTGAATAAATCAGGAAGAATAAGATGAAAAAAAAGAGGTGGATAGAACCTGGTGGAGGAGACCAGAGAGTAGGTGGAACAATTGGGCATCTGGCTTCCCTTCCTCTGCCATTCTCGTCTTCGCTTCCCTTCCGAGCTCCTTTTTTGGCCCTTCTTTGGTTTGTCCCCTTTTCGATTGAGAACAGTTTCTTATAGTTTGAGTTTTTATTATTATTATTATTTTTTTATTTCACAGAATTTTGGTCAAGATGTTGAAAAGATTGAGAAAATATCTATGGATATAGAATTAATTAATTATTATTATTAATTTTTTTTTTTGAAATGAAAGACGATAATCAATGTATTAAATGATATTGAGGAGTGCAATGCAATGATGTAAATGAACATCGTAAAAAAAAAAAAAATTGTAAATACATAGCAAAATGCATAACCGCATCTATCAAAAGGTAACAAGAACCGATCAGTGTTTTTTTTTCGTTCACAGCACGCTCTAGGGTTTAGAAAAAGTTTTCTCCTCTTCGTCAGGCAGTGCGTCCTCGGGCGTTGTCGTCAAACGGGCTACCTTGTTTGTCTGCGTTTGGTTGAGGAACTGGTGTCCTCAATTGTATGGGGTTCGATTGGAGAGAGGTGGTGGAGGAGTTCATAGTCGTTGTTGGGTGGAGGCTCGGTTCTGGTTGTGGTACGTTATCGCGGGGCTTTCCTGGGGTCACCGGTTTGGGTCTGGTGTGGAGGTCCAGTGCAGGCGGAATCGGTGGGTTCTTGGGGGAGCTTTTCTGGGTTGGATCTGTGGGTAATTCAAGATATGATCCAGGGAAGGAGGACGCCTAGATTGGAAGAGCTCAGGCTGGAACAAAGGCGTAGCTACACACGGACTCCGTTGGGCTACAGTCCACCCCAAATTTTGAAAAAAGAAGAAGTAATTTATAGCTTAGTTTTAGTTTAAAAAATTAAATATTAAAAAGTAGCCCACCTCAAATTTCTAAAGTTAGCCCATATGTTAATTTTTTTGGGTCATATCTATGTTATTTTTTGGCTTGAAGTACTTGATTGTGTTTTATTTTCTATTCTGCTTTAAGAGACATATTCGCATAAAAAGTTTGCTTTGCTTTTTTTAGGTAAATTAGGTCAGAATAAGAGTTGGCTGAGAATTATGATACAAATTCAATAATTAAAGATTTTTGGTTATATTCAAGAGTACAAAATAAAATTTGAGTAGATATGTTCTTTTGTCTCGAGGCTTTTGTTATCGAAATTCTATCAAATGTTATAATGTTGATTTTTTTGGATCAGTTAGCTATTTGATTATATGTAATTAATATATGATGTGGTTTAATTTAAGGAAAGAATAAAACATGTTACTAGTAAAACTTAGGGAAAAAAAGATTTAAACATTAGTAAACTTTCATTAAATTTTTTTTAGCCCACCCTATTTTAAAATTCTAGCTCCGCCATTGCGCTAGGAAACACAGGCAGTGGAATTACTAGGTTGTTGGAGAGCTGGCAATGGTGTGACTGTCTTAGGGCGTCCAGGTTGACAGAGCATTGACGGTGGCAACCCGTCACAGGTGGTGGTGCGACAGGGGCTGGGGATTGTTGGGTGAGATTGTATTAGAGTTGGGCTGGGTTTGGCGTGATGGCTATGTTCTCCTTGCTGCTTGGGCTTGTGTTTCAGGCCCTAGCCAAACTGTTTTTTTCTTTACAGTTTTTAATTATTTATGTTGTTTAGTTTTGTTGCGCTTTTTGAGAGAAATAAGTCCCTACATTAGTTGTGTTGGGCTAGTTGGGCTTTGTGCCTGTATGTGCACTCAAAGTGCCTTGTCTACTCTAGATAGATGGCGAGTTCCTTGCTTCGTTAAATGGTCGCTACCGCGTAGTGACAGGGTGAAGCTACGTGTCGTCGGATGTATCTTCCGGCGGCAACATAGTAGAAAACTTGTGCTTTTAGTAATTAGAGAAAATTTTATAAATAGTACCCCATTTAAAAGTCATTCATCACTTTGATACATCAATTTCAAAAACTATCATATTAGTATCCAAACATTAAAATTCACATCATTTTAAGTACATGTCGTCTATCAACGGTGTTAAACTCTATTTTTGTTGGGCTATTTTCGTCACTCCAAGTCTCAATTTTTTTTTTTCTTCCACTCCACAACTATCATCTTTCTCAGCTGTTCTTGAGAGACTGAGATTATATAACAGTGAGGAGAGAAAATCAGAGAGGGTGAGAGGGATGCTATTCAATTTTAGTTTGGAAGTATTGTCTCTGCCATCGCTACGATGTCCTACTCCGGAAGGTCAAGGTACTACCCCTCATATTACAAGGAGTCAAGGAGGGAACTTGAGAAACACTTTGCATCAAAGGGAAGAGTGATTGATTTCCATCTAGTGGTCGATCCATGGACAAGAGAATCTCGTGGATTTGGATTTGTTACCATGGATTTTTTTTTATGTTGCTGTGTTTGATTTGGCTAAGTTTCTGGCTTTTGGTTTGAATTCTTGTTTTGCTTTCTGGGTTTTTGGTATCGCATAGATTTTGAGAGAGAGAGAGAGAGAGAGAGAGAGAGTAATGGCTGACGAATCTCAGAAACCCAGGAGCCCCGGTGGCATTTCCTGACCCCTCTGAACTTCTTTGATTGTACCATATGATTCATTATTGACAGTATGTTAATTAACAAAATTCTTGTGCGACCATGCTATCATGAAACTGTTACCATATAATCAATAACTATAAGACTTAGACCCGCAAGACATAGAGATTCTAACAAAGTATGTTGAAATTGTGTAAATGAAGATGTGGGATAGTTTGTTGAGTACAATATATATGGCATAGTATAATATATATGGCATGGAATTAATGGATGTTAGGAGGAAAAGAAGAACAGATAGCTGGAGTGAAATTATTTTGTGATTAAGTGGGGAAGAGGAGAAAAAAAAAAATTTGAGAACATGAAAAGACAAAATTGTCTATGAAATAGTTTATGTTAGGGTACTTGACCAAAAGCCCCAAAATGAACCAAAGTTATCCCACTTATCCCAGCAACAGATTTTTATTCCCACTAACCCAATTTAAAGAGAAATGACAACTTTGCCCTTCACCTAATAAAAAAATTACATTATGCCACTCGGTCTTCTCTCCTCTTTCTCCACGCTGCCAGTAACCCCTCTCTTCTCTCTCTTTCTCTCTCTCCCCCTGATCTCCACTTTCGATTTCTTTCTCTCTGCGATCGCCGCGCAGGAGATGCAGTCCAAGCCTGAAGACGACGAAGAAGCTCCGATTGGAGCTCCAGCCACTCGGACGTTCTCGTTGTCGTTCGATTGTTCGCCGATCTCGAGCCTCCGCAGCCTCGCCGTCGTTGTTGTTATTGTTCCGGCACTCGCTATTATCCCTCTCACTAGATCTGCGTCGGCGTACTCGTCGAAATCAGTTCTCGGAAAACGGAAAGTCAACAGCATCAACGTTAGGGACCATGGTGGCCGGAGCGCAGTACCTCACGACCTCAAGAACCACCGAGTGCGTGTACCTCATCCACGTTAGCTGGTCCGCCGTGATCAGTTCCCGGACCTTGGCAAGAATCTCCGGGTGCGACTCGAGCGACACCACCGCCCACAGTAGCGACGATGTGGAGGCATCTTGAGCAGCAAATAAAAAGAAGAAGAAGTCGACTCCGACTGCAACAGGAATGGAGAAGAGGACATGGGGGCCCAGAGCTTTTCATTGGGTGCCCAAATCAATTTCTCTGTTTTTTTTTGGGTAAAATGGTGCAGAATGCCCAGAAAGAAAGAAAAAATGAAGGAAAAAAAAAGTTCTATTGGGCCATTGGGGTAATAGACATCTGTTAAAGCGTCTATTGTGGGGTAATAGACATCTATTGGGGGGCAATAGACGTTTTGAGTTGATGCATTGGGGGGCAATAGAGTTTTCCCAAGATCCCTCGTCTCAAATTCGAACTTCAAGTAGCTCGCGGTTTCTCTTATTTCATCAAGAGTACCTATTACGTTTATATCATCGACATATACAGCTACAATTGCAAATCCGGAACTTATTTTCTTTATGAATACACAGGAGCACAATTCATCGTTCTTATATCATTTCCCAATCAAGTAGTCATTTAAACGGGTAGACCACATCAGCTCGGATTGTTTCAATCTGTAAAATGAGCGTTTCAACATAATTGCAAACGCACTCCGTGGTTTAGAGTCACTTGACTTGGGTAATGTTAGGCCATCAGGCACTTTCATATATATATATATATATATATATATATATATATCTAAATCAAGATCCTCATAGAGATATGCAGTAACCACATCCATGAGCTGCATTTCCAGTCCTTCAGAAACTACCAAGCTAACTAAGTAGTGGAACGTTATAACGTCCATTACGGGAGAGTATGTCTCCTCGTAGTCAATTCTAGGGTGTTGTGAGAAACCTTGCGCCACAAGGTGAGCCTTGTAGCTCAGGACTTCATTCTTCTCATTACGCTTTCTGACAAAGACCCATTTATGTCCTACAGGCTTTACACTTGGTGTGGGTAGCACTACCAGACCAAATACCTGTCTCTTTGCCAGAGAATCTAGTTCTACCTGTATTGCTTCTTTCCATTTAGGCCAATCTGCTCTTTGTTGATATTCTGCAACAGAGCGTGGTTCGATATCATCGTGCTCTATGATTTCTTGAGCAACAGTGTATGCAAATATATCATCAATGTGTATGAAATATCTTTCTATCAACTTATACGCACTCTCATAATCCTTTGAGATTTCTTTGTTCTCTGGAATCATTTCAAACATCGGAGTGTCCTCCAGTATTGATTCATGGACATAACTCTAATTAGAGACAATCTCATGAGAGGGATTCTCTACATTGATGATCAATGGATCAGTATTAAAGTTTTATATGTCTAATTTTAAGAAGATTTGTTCATATTTTGGTAACTGAAAGTTCTATTGGGGTGCAATAGAAGTGTATTGGGGGGCAATAGAGGTTTATTCACCCTCTATTGGGGGCAATAGACGTTTATTGCCCCTCTATTGGGAGACAATAGAGGTTTTCAGAAAAATCTGGTGGGTGGCGGCCGGTGACCGGATTCCGAAGACCGGTGACAGGATTCCGGGGGCCGATGACCGGTGACAGGAGTCCTGCGAAGGTTAGCCGGAATCCCGCGGACGGTGACGGGCTCCGGCGAAGTCTCCTATGGTTTCTCTCTCTTCCATTTTCTCTCTCTCTCTCTAAGTAAATAAGGGGTGAGGGGTAAAATGGTATTAAAAAAAAATTTAAAACAAAAAAAAAAAATCTTAATATGGTATTAGGGAAGACTCTCTTAGAATGTATTGGGTAAGAGGGAATTAAAAAAACTTAATGGGGTTAGTGGGAAAAAAATCCCTAGAAATGGGGTAAATAGACAAAAACCCTTTATGTTACAATAGAGTTGACACTGTTATAGATGGAGAGTATGAAAATTGTGTCAGGTTTTAAAGTTGAGGTACTAATGTGATTGTTTTTAAATATAATGTACTAAAATGATGAATGGACCTAATGTGAGGTACTATTTGTAAAATTTTCTCTAGTAATTATACTATGTTATAATCGAGTTACACATCGTTTTCCATTATGTCACCGTTATGTCAAAACAAATAGAGTAGCTAGTAGAACACTCTTTGTTAGTTGGTGCCTAGTTGAATACATTTATTTGGTAGAGACTCTTGATATCATTTCAGGATATTCTCTAAAGGTTTATTGTAATCGGGGGTTTAGGCTCAATATCCCCTCTTTGTATTCAACAGTTTCATTAATCAAAACTTAAGGGTAGCAGCACCAGCCCTTTATTCTAAAAAAAAAAAAAAAAAAAGTAACAAGAATAACACCAAATGCCAAAATACATCACATAATGCACTGCAAATGTCATTTGCAGCAATGAAGATTGTAAATGTAACCATAACAGATGATATGACCATCTAAAAAAGGTTAAAAGATTGACAAAATTTCTTTAGATACAGATTTATCGAATCAAATTCAAAATAACACATATATCAAGAGTATAAAGCTCATGAGGCAATAGCCTCAAGTTTTCTCTTCTTAAATTTTTAATATTTTTGCAATAAATTAAGAAATTAATGAAATTAAAAACATGGTTTGTACAGACTAGTTCAATGTATAATATATCTATAATATAATATGAAATCATGGTGCATGATTTATCTATAATATATTAATGTATCAACATATCAAGTAGACTAGTTCAATTCATAAGTAAATTGGCTCCGTACATTAATATACTAATTATTGACTACTCTACTTCTATACTAAACTAATCTATATCTTTATTAAACTAAGTTAACTTTGTGTATCGATTGATTGATGATACGCCGAGAACTTCTTAAAGGGCCGCATAATTGATGTTTGAATTCAAGTATTTCTGTTCTTACAAGACCCTATTTTTCTTTGCTAAAATGTCCACCTAACTTGCAAACAACCCAAACAGGGCCCATACTAAAATTCTAACAGCCAAATAAAACCCCATAGAAACTAATAAAAGCTCATGCTGGAGTGCTGGACAATGTTTGTGCATGACAATGTATTGAGAAAGAGTTGGATTATGTAATTGTTTTGGCTCTTTGATTACTTTACTTCATTTTGTCAAAGATATTTTGGTTCTTGTCCCTCTCTCATCTTGTATTTTTAGTTATATTTATTAAGAAAATAAAATGGAGGGACAAGCCGTGGATTTCCGATTGCAGTGGCCCTCTTTGTTTTGAGATTGTCGGTGAGTCATGTGTTCTAGTCGCCCCAAATCAGCTATTGTAGAAGAGCTAATGTCGCCTAATTTTCTATTTTATTGGGAAAAAAAAAAGAGTTGGATTATTCCTCACAATCAAATACGATAAGTTCTACTGATTGTCTCTGACAAATCTTACCTTCACAAAATATTTGTACTGTACCTCTTATTTGGATACATTCCACATTGTACTTTTCATAATCACAATGGTTTATTTTCTAGACATTATTTAAAATTCTAGACAAAGAATCCAACGAAATTGAAGATCTTTAACTTGTTTAATTTCTTGATAGTTTAGGTAACCATCAATTCTCATGACAAATTGTAAATTTGTACGATTTGTATGAATCAATAATCAATTTTCAACTTTGCTAATTGGTGCATGGCAGAATACATATTTTTTTGTAGAGACTCCCGTTATTATCTCGGGATATTCTCCTTATGCTTATTGTAAGTTGGGGTTCAGGTATCATGTCTCCCCCCATATATTATGCAGTTTCAGTAATGATCAAGGCTTAAGGGCAGCTGTACTGGTCCTCTTTAAAAAAAAAAAAAAATAAAAAAAAAAAATAATAATAATAATAATAATAATAATAACAACAACAACAATAATAATAATAATAATAATAATAATAATAATTTTCAATTTGTTTTATTTTTTAGACAAAATATCCACAGAGTACTTTGTATACAATTTTGATCATAACCAAATAATAAAGAAGATCAGAGTTTGAATATAGGAGTATTTTCCTCTAGTACCTTTTTTTTTATTTGGAAGAAAATTAAGTGTCAATCCATTAAAAGAAAATGTAATTAACAATACACAGTGACCACCACTGAGGGTACGTTTGACTTGCATCACTGCTTAGAAAGCCTTAAAGCAATCTTAGTAAGGCAAACCTAAATAGAAGCACAAAAACCACTAACCTGACACTACTAGGATTTTCTCTGAACAATTCAAAATCAAACCCTACTTTATTTATAAACCTTAAGATCACCCTACATAGAGGAAGTTTCCCCAAGGCTATCAACAGCCTCAGAAGGCACAGGTGGAACAACGATCTCAGCGGGGCACTTTCTTATTTTTCTGTTTTCTAATACTCTTAGAAGTTCTAGATACCTGTAGTATTACTATGTCACCATAATTGATACCCTCTTAGTGAACCTACAAAGGCAAGATGGGACCCGACCACGACATGGACCCCGTAGACCGACATTCAAGTTACGTCGTGATGGCGGAAGCCAGCGAAGACCTCACCGAGAGGCTGCGCTCCCAGCCTCGCCAATATGCTTCATAATAAGCTTTTATACATTATAATAGTCTTTGTACACTATAATAGCACTTTGCACCTCACATGGAAGAAGATGGAAAGTAGGGAGCCTCCCTCACCTATAAAAGGAGACTCCCTCCCACTTAAATAGCATTCATTCATTACATATTCCTTATATTTTAACTTGCGCCCAAATCATATAGTGAAATATTAAGTGGATGTTGCCTCACCAAAACGAGAGGTGAACCACTATATATCGTGTGTCTCTCTCTATAATTTGCTTCTATCTAGACCCTCCGATCTAGGTATAAATAGAAGTTCTCAGGTCTACATCCAAATTCAACCTCTTAGGTTACAACTCCGACTTTGGCCTTTTTCTTACTGCCAACAGACCTTCCCAATAGAGATACAGCTAGACCACCAATTTTTTAAGCAAGAGCCAATAAGGGTTTGAAATCCAGTTGAACCGAAACAAAAGGGATTACCTATTTAGACTGCATGGAGTAAGCAATAACCTCTTCTAACGCCAACCTCTTCGATCCTAATATGGGAGCAGAGCCTGAAGAAGCAACCATGCACTGATCCCCAACAGTGGTAGCAGAAGAGCTCGGAGCACAAAACCTAGTAGCCTAAGCGACCAAGTCTACAATAGTAACTCTTGGTAGATTGAATAGTAAAGGTTGACCACCAGCTGTGAATGGATTGAGCACCGAAAAAGGGAAGATTGGGCTGGCCCAGAGTGCGGGACAGCTAGCCTATCCGCACTTGCAGAGGTAAGTGCTATTTGATTACCATGCTTTGAAACCCTAGATTTAGGATTAGGGTTTGGAACCCATGTCATCGTTGAGGAGGACTCCACCATTGCCGTTCAAACAGAGGGCCAAACCAGCATAGCCCCTCTCCGGGTGCTCCAGAAGCCTACAAATTCGGCAAAAACATACAAACTTCTCTTACTCGAATCAGAGAATTGTAGTCACACCTAGAGAGAATTCAAATTCAAAAAGGGGATAAGCCTACTTGACTGCCGCAAAGATCTCGTGCCTGGTATGAACCCTAACCCACTCACCTCTTTTGACCCCGACTTTGTTATGTGACGTCCCGAACCCGAATTCACCGGTTTACTAGTCACTTGGACGGTAAACGACCTTTACTTTCATTTTTACTATCGTTTTAGTGCTTTTAGTGGGCCTAAAAGATGACTTTTTTCGGGTCAAAATTTGAGAAAATTTCCTTCATGAAAGTCGTAGAGAACGTTAAACCGAGAACGTGGACATGTGGTACACTTTAATTGGAGTTCGTATGTGAAAGTTATGGCCGAAAATGTAAAAGTTACTGTTTACAGTAACTTTCTATATTTATAGAAAGTTACAGTGGTAAGTTGCCATCTTTGGAAACCTACCCAATTCTCTCTCTTCTTCCCCGATCCTTTTCTCCTCTTCGGTCCGATTCTTCCTCCTCCGATTTCTTCCTTCTCCGACCGACCCACGATGGAATCCGGACACCGGCAAGCTCGCCTCTTCCTCCTTGTCACATCTGTGGTGATGTTTTGCTGTGATTTGGCCGGAGGAGCTCGATTTTGAGCCGTGAAGTTCACTGTAGCCGATCGGAACTTCATCGATTTTCAGCGATTCCGGTCGTCTCCGGCCACCAAACCGGCGTCGAAGGTTTGGTTTTTTCCAAGGATCATTTTGCCCCTAGCCTTGAGCCATGATTTGCAATGTGGAGGTCGAATCGACAATTTCAAATCCTAGGGTTCTTGGGTTTTTCTGGAAAAAACTTCACCGGCCAATTTCGATCACTTACATGTAAAATTGGAACTTGATGTAGTTGTGAAAAATGCTTGAATTGATGAGTAGGTGGTATTGCCAAAATTTGGTGGCCATCGGAGGTGGTGGCTACGGCGCGTGGGCCCCACGCTCCGCCATTGTGGGTGGCGCGTGGAGGCGTGTAGGGCTGGTTTTTAATTCCTGTTTTAGCCCAATTAAATCCTATAAATGTTGTGGAGCTTGTATGTGAAGTTTGGTGGAAATTGAAGGAGTTTTGTATCGATTATGTAATTCCGAAGTTTACGTTGTCGATCATTGAATTACGAGAATCCGGCCGTCGGATTTCTCTCGGTTCTGCCCTAGATCCTTTAAACTAATGAGTTGGTATTAAGGGTGAAGTTGGATTAAATTGGAAAATAAATTGAAGTTTGATTTAGGAGAATAAGATATTAGAATAATATTTAATTGTCGAATCGTTATTCACGAATTATAATTGTGTACAGGGCGATATACCAAGCTATTGCTCGGTGAAGGAACTCGTATGCGTGATCGCCTAATTAGTACTGTGAGTGGACATTTATTTTAAATTAAATGTGCATGCAGTATATTATTAATTTCCGATTGAGTTTTAATTTATTATTTGAATTATTGAGTATTATGATTTTATGAGCTTGATTTCTTGAGATTTATTATGCTCTATGAGTTACGGGATTTTTAGTGGATTTCCTTCCCGAGGGCTTTAAATAGATTTTCAAGCTATTTATTTATGAGTTATTGAGTTGGGAAATGATTTTCGGGAAGTGACTGATTAAGAGAATATTATGAGAATTATTGATTTCGAATAGCAGTTTTTATGAGGATTTACGAGTACGAAGGATTTAGCAAATATTTGAGCATGATTGAATTATCGAGATTTATTAAGTTTTGAGCTCCGCACTTATCAGCCTTGAAGTTAGATTGAGATTGCTTTCCGAAAGCCTTTATTGATTTACAGAGTATTTGATTTATGCTTTCGAGGATTTATTGAGATATTGAGCTTTGAGTTAGCGAGATAATCCTGAGTTATGCTTTTGGTGAATTATTAATGATTTATTAAAGTAATATCGAGTTTCTTTCCGAAAACAAGTAATTGAAAGAGATTGTTTCCAGTTTATTGAGGAGACTATCTTCGGCGCATGCGTACATTACCTAGTCGGCAGTCCGTTCTAGGTAATAGTATGGTTGGCAGTCCCTTCCAGACTACATCCCGGTTGGCAATCCCTTCCGGTGAGTCACCTGGTTCGCAGTCCTTTCTAGATGACATGAGGTAGTTAGTTGGCAGTCCCTTCTACCCACCGCCTCCTATTCCGATTGGCAGTCCCTTCTGATGCGTCATCTGGGTGGCAGTCCATCCCAGATGACATGAAATGACTAGACAACAGTCCTTTCTAGTCATCAAACGAGCCTCATGAAAATGATGTTTTTATAAGGATTGAGGATGAGATTTTAAAAGATTGCAGTAAAGATGATGATTAAAGTATTTCCAAGATTGTTACTGCATGCGAGATTTTAGAGAATACCTTGGGAAGCATTACGTTTTACTTATTCATTCGAAATTACTTGTTTTTCGTCCACTCACTCTAACGTGTTTTAAATTACCTTCCCCTGGGCCCTTCGGTTTTGAATGCCCAGTTTACAGGCCAGTTTAGCTCGAGGTCAAGTACATGGGGTTGAGGCATAGCTGTCATAGCTTCCGCATTATAAAAGTATCGGTCCTTTATCTTATATTTTATCATCTTGTACGCCAGTACATTAAATTGCTCTGATAACCCATGATATTAATATTCTTAAGTTCAGAATTGTTTGTGAAATTGGAGATGTTGTGATTTTAGAGAGCATGGTGGCTCCAGAAGATTAAGGGTGGATTATTTTAGAAGTGTAAATGTCTTTCTACAGGTTTTTGGTAGTCCACTTTTAGAGGGGGTTCCGCCAAATTTTTGGTAGAATTTCTTCTAAGGTGGGCTCCGCAGGGCAACTTTGGATTTCAAGGTGAAATCCGGGGCGGGTCCTATCATGTTAAGCTGGAAAATGAAACCCAGTGTAAAACCGACCATCAAAGCCACCTCATATGTGACTAATGTCAGCGGGAGACCAAAGATCTCCACCCAAACTGGAATCGAGGATATTGGCGCAACACTAGCCTCAGATAAACCATCACACAGAGCCATAGCCAGCAACGATCTCCCATAAAACCAAGGCCCTCAATGAATATGAAAACAAAGCGTCCCCCTGCTCTCTAATCGGCAAACGATTCTTCAAACCCCAAATTGAAGATAGAGTCCTTATCAGTGCCTTCGTGTCAACCTTCTTCATCATTAAGAAGCAAACGACCGATCGTATAATGATGTTGTGAAAGCGCAGCACTTCCACTGCCTCCAGATGTGACCTTTCCCTTCCCTGTGATGGCTAGAGATGTTGGCAGATGAGCTGAAACTTCATCAACCATGGCGGTTTGATGATGGCGATGTCAAGAGACATGAAAAAAACCTAGGGTAGAAACCTTAGCAGAGCAGTCCAACTCTCTCTCTCTTTCCACTAGTCTAATTGACAGGAATATAAATTAAGGGTCCTTGACCCAAAGCACCAAAATAAGCAAAAGTTATCCCACTTACCCCAACAACATATTTTTATTCCCACATACACAATTTATCAGCAAATGACTATTTTCCCCCCAATCCAATTAAAGATTACAGTCCACGCCCCACACACACACACACACTCTCTCTCTCTCTCTCTCTCTTCCAGTTGCTCAACTCCTCATTGACGACACACTCACCGACGACGGCCCGAAGACATGCACCTGGCAGCTCAGGCCGGAGTCCGGTACGTCATGGAGAACCCCTGCTCAGTACACAGCAACATCGCCAACCTCGTTACTCTTCTCAAGGGATGTAAATTGGCCAATCCTCTGTCGTCGATTGTGTGGGCCTCACCTACTTGCTTTTTCGCTGCGTAGAGGCTCGCCGGATGGTCTGTCCGGTCGGATCCCGAGAACGGGACCTTGTCGTTTAAGCCGTAAACTGAGCACCCAGAGCAGACAGTGGCGTGACAGATCCGGATCTTCGTAGCCGGAGACAGCGCCGGCTAGAACCTGGCCCACCACGCGGCCTTGTTTCGATGGGAACCGGTAAATCTCTCTGATAATGAAGACAACAGGGATCCCTCAGCTGCATGCCTGCACCCAAGATCCGACCTGATTTCTGGTGGATTTCCTCCAATTTGGTGCCCAGATCATTTCTGGGTGCCCAAATCAGCTTTTTATTTTTTATTTTTTTTATTTTAAGTAACGAGACAGAAGGAAAGAAAAAAAAAAAGTTTTGAATGTCTATTGGGGGGCAATAGATGTCTATCGGAGAGCAATAGACGTTTTTAAATTGATATAATCTCTTCGTTTTTTTCTTTAATCAGAGTTTTATTTGTCTAATTTTACAAAAATTAGTTCTCATTCCGACTACCGAAAGTTTTATTAGAGGGCAATTGACATCTATTGCCCCCAATAGACGTCTAATGGGGGGCAATAGAGGTTTACTGTCCCTCTATTGGGGGCAATAAACCTTTTCGGTGATGTTTTTAGAAAAATCCGGTGGGCGGTGGCTGATGACCGGTGATCGGAATCCGGCGACCGGTGAATAGATTCCGGCAAAAATTGGCAGGATTCTGGCGGCCGGTGACCGAGCTCCGGCGAAGTCCCCTATGGTTTCTCTCTCTCCCACTCTCTCTCTCTCTCTCTCTCTCTCTCTCTCTCTCTCTCTAAGTAACAAAGGTGAGGGTACAATATTAAAAAAAATAAAAACAAAAAAATATATCTTAATGGGATATTAAGGAAGACCTCCTTAAAGTGTTTTGGGTAAAAGGAAATTAAAAAAACTTAATGGGGTATGTGAGAAAAAAATCTCTAAAAATGGGGTAAATGGACAAAAACCCATAAATTAACGCTACATATATTGCTCATGAGTTGTGGGATCAATTCGTGAGACCGATCGTCTTCTTTCCTCTCTAGTGTACACCAATTTCGGAGTTTCTGAAGGGTGCGGAATCCAAAAGAACGATTCATCCTTGATATTCAAGAAAACAATGTCCTCATAAAAATCAAAATAAAACAATATCCTCGCTGGAGTGTCTTCTTCAATCCATAGTCCCCGGATTTTATTTTGTAAAATATCCATTTCTATCATGTTTTCTGTTGCATTCTCGTAGGCAGTCACAATGAGCTTATATTCTATCACCATCAACTTAAGTACATACAGAAGGATAGGAAAAAGCATAGAAAGAAACAATTGAAATAAAATAGAGCGCGTCTTCATTGATGATAATTCTAGATGAGTGCATGCTTAAAGACAAAAGTTAATAAATATAGTCCCCTAGTTCCGAACAAAGAAACTAATCAACCACGTTAGAATGGATCCAAGAATCCAGAATACCAGTAAAAGGACTAGAAATCCAGCCAAGATGGTAAGGAAAGGGGGGCCTTGAGGAGCATCACCACTTTTAACCCTGCCTGATTTATCTTCGATGGAATCCCCATCTGGAAGGTTAGATTTTGATGCAGACACAGCTTGCCATCTTTCCCTTATTTGCAAATTTAAAACGTTCTTCTTGAACCTGAATTCAAGAGACAAAAGTTCATGGAGTACAGCACAAGTAGTTTACAACCAAACTAACATGTACTTACAGCGAACAACACAACTAGCATATTGTCTCTTGTAAAGCCGATTAATTAAGCACAAGGAATAGTAGTACACTGTACGAAGTACCAAATACGATTCATGTATCCAATTTTCAGGTAGTCACCATGACATACAATTATAGGTTGTGCTAATAATATAGGCTCATAATTTTCTAGGACAATCCTAATGGTGAGGAATCATATTTCTTCAACCTTGAAGGAGATTCTTCATATGACAATTAATTTAGAAATTGTTACTTAATAAGATCAAAACAGTACATTTGGACTTGCATGTGCAACCTCCAAGTACATTGATAAGCTAGTTAACTAAAACAAGAGTCTTATAAGTAAGTTTACCAATATAATGAAGAACATGATATAGATTTCAACCACAATAAAACTTTAAGTTTTGGGTGAGCAATGATGATGAAATATATTCACTAGCTGGAATGGATAACTCTCCTTATTTACCTTTACAAGAATGACAAGATTCAAGCAAACCCCAGAAATGCCAAATTAATAAGTATGCTGTTATTCCAAATGGTGCTATGCTGCTTCTTTGAGTCTCCAAGTTGTTAATGATGGTGGTTTTACTCATTATTTAGAGATGGATGCAGCACAAGAGATTATTTCAGATATGAAGACACTAATTGGTCCTAGAAAGGTGCTTAGTTAGAGGAAGTGAGGACCTTTTCCTGCTTCTTCTATACAGTTATGTATGCATATACCCCTAGAAAATGTAATCAGGTAGTGCACCTATGAGCTAGGAATGCATTTTTGTTTCCTAGATTCAAGTTTGGATAGAGGATGGTCCTTCTTGGCCGTCTGATGTATATGTGCATGTTTCATTTGCTTAACTAATATGCAATTCTCTCTCTCAAAAAAAAAAAAAAAAAAAAAAAGCTTCTACGTACTGTATCTACCCAGCAAGTGTAAGAGGATTTCTCCATCTGTAATCCACCCTGGAACTCCTAAAGGAACCTCAGTTAAAATAAACGAAAGAAACAATAAGTTTAGAAGATAAGCAACTATCCATTTCTTATCAGACCTACTCTTCAACCTAAATCCTCAAATTAGCATCCTTGCCCCCGTAATCTCCACAGCTACCAATTTTAGCCAAAAGTCCATTCACTTTGCACCATTGAAGTGTGTGCAAAATGATATTTTTCTAATTTTTAGGCATGTTTGTGTACGTTGTTGGTCGGCCTGCTGCAGAACAAGCAACGCACCAAAGAGATGCAGCAAATAGAAAGACAAAATGCTTGTGGAATGTGCATGCATCAAGTAGTAGTAGACATTGATAATGTAAATCAAAAACCAACTGAGGAAGGTTGTGATAGAATTTCAATACTCTTCATTTCTATGTCTTTGTGCATAAGTTGAGAACAAACAAGTATTAAGGAGATTGCACAAACCAGCAATGGCTAATGGTATGGGGAACCTGATAGTTATAGTTGTATCTATGATTGCCCTGCCACAACAGACTAATTGAATGACCCATTTTCGGAGTAGAAAGAGTAGTCAACGAGCACCCAAATAGTTACAAACGCGATGAAGAGGTACCTGAAACCAAAAGGCGCTTTATCGGCGGCGGCGCTCAGTTTGAGAGCGATGGGAATCTGAGGTGTGACCCTGGGACGCAGCAATTGGGATGCTCCTGCTCCTGCTCCTGCTCCTGCAGCAAATACGGACTCCATTTCCATTCGGTTACTTTCACCAGGGCACGCATATGCTAGTACATCATATCCACACCCTTACAGGAACAACTCAAGTGTGGACCTCATCGATTCGATAATTACAAATTTACAATGAATTCTAATAATTCGAATCGTTGATTTTTCGGATTATTTATTTTGTTAGTAATTTAAAAAAAATTAATTATGTTTTTTTTTTATGCGAAAAGAAAACTACAAACTAAAATTGCTAATACAATTTGGTGAACCTACTCCTTGAAAATCAAATTTAAAAGCATTAGGAGGAAGACCTTGATGCAAGCTTGTAATATTAACTGAGTGGCCCAAATTTACTAGAATATCTGCAACAAAGTTTGTTTCTCGCTTGAATTCAATATCCTAGAATTGAACAACCAGATGTTTGATATCATGGACAAGAACTCGTATACGCTAGGGAATGCCAATCTTCTTGTAGATACAATTAATAAGCAACTTTGAATCTCCTTCCACATTGACTTTGGAAAAACCAAGAAGCACTGCAGCTTGTAGACCAACTCTGCGAGCTATTGCCTTTGAAACCAAAACATTTGAAGGGCCTAACTTTTTTGAGGAAGTTAAAATGGGCAAACCCTGGTCATTACGAATTACAAAACCTGCAGCACCTTGATTATTAGTATAAACTGAGCCATCAAAATTCAGTTTAACAAAATTTTGAGGAGGAGAATTCCATCTTATCATGTTTGTTCTATTGGTTCTCTTTATTTTTTGCTCTTTCATACTGGAGTCATAGTTTTTCATCATATTAGGCATAGGCTATCTGATTAGTATATTTTCTAACATCTCAAAAAATGAAGTCATTTTTAGCATACCAAATGTTATAGCAAATAAACAGAATTTTAGAGAAAGTAGAATTTAATTGTATAATAGCATTGAAGGAAATATAAGTAAACCAACTTAGAAAAGAGGCATTCCAATCTGAAGGATTAAAATAATGCCTGAAAAATGCCAAATGGATTTGGTAAATTGACAATGGAAAAAGAGATGATTGAGAGATCCTGATCTGTAGTACAAAAAGGACAAGAACTATCTATTGCTAAGTTAGTATAAATTAAGTCTCTTGTTTTCAATCTTCCTCGAATTAGTTGTCAAGCAAAGACTTTAATTTTAGGAAGCATAGGGAGTTTTCACATTTTATTCACCACATTTGATCTTGAATCATTGGCGGAACTACATGGGGGTGGGAGATGGCCCTGGCCCCACCAAACTTCTGAAAATGTAGACACGTGCATCTATAATTGGTTGTGGATTTAATGAGATTGAGACCATAATCATCATGATTGGCCCCCTCAATTACTCAGCTATGCATGAACTGATGAAAGCAATTATTATTTCTAATATATTTCACACTTGTATAGTATAATTTATTTATCTAATCTATTAATAAATGCTTGTGAAAAAATAAAAAGAAGACCTAAATGAATACTGTAAAAGAAAACATTAATATGTAACTTAAAATATTAAAGCTTGATTTACAACTGATAAATATATCATACGTTAAATTAATTTTTATAACAGATATTTTTGTCAAAAATACTTCATCATTTTTCGGCCCCCACATGTAACTTTCTAGTTCCGCCACTGTCTTGAATGTTCTTTAATTCTGCTAGTTAGCAAGTTAGAAGCTGATTTTATAGAAAAGACACCATTACTTGTAGGTCCACAAACAAAATGATCTTTAAAGTTAAAATGAGACAGAGGTAAAGAAGTAGCGAACCAAATTTGTGAAATATGTTTATTATTATTTGGATAAGAAAAGAAAATGACTACAACAGACTACAAAGAAAAGCCTCTAGGACAACTAACATTGAGATTATCAAAAACTGAACCAACAACTACATGAGAGAGAAGATTGCGGCTCCATAGAGTGCTTGCATTGAAGAAGTGATACATCTTCGCTAGTCTATTAATAATATAATTTGCGTCCCGTAAGATTATTAATATTATTATTAAGATCATTATATTTCTTTTTAAAATATTATTCATACTCTCTTTTAATCTTAAAATTAAAGAGCGTAATATCACCTCATTATTATTTTAGAAAATTGACAACATATTAATAATGAAGATATACATGATGTCACATTTTTTAGCACAACAAGAAGAGACCTCACATAAATGCATTCTTAGAGAGTTTTTATTGGAACTTCTAAATCTGCTCATTTGACCTCACTCTATTATGAATTATTAAATGATATATATAATCTACTATAAAATGACTATTAAGGACAATAATTATACCAAAAAAATTATTATATTTATTTTCTCTAGACTTTCCAATTCAATAATATTAGATTACATTCTTTATTATTTTCCCAATCTATTTTCATTTTCCAATTTCACTACATACTCATTAAAGCATTCATATATATTTAATAAGAAATAAAACTATAATTCAGATAAAAATGTATGGTGTGCATATTGAACTCATATTGGTCAGGGAGAACAAAATAAATTATATTATGACATAAATTTAAATCTATCCATTATATTTGCAAAAAGAAGGAAAAAAAAAACAGAGCTACAAATAAAATTAAATAATTTTTTTTAAATAATTAAGCATGAGGTACAGAAAATAGAGAAACATTAAGAAAACATTATTAATCTTCTTTTTTTTTTGCACAGCTAAAAAAGAAAAAGTAAATAAAAAAATCACATAATAGTTCATGTTATTTTATTTTTATTAATTTTTAAAACTCAATACCTTGTGTTTGGTTTTTTTTTTTTTGTTCATTGGATAAAAGATTTATGTTGTCTGATTAAGGAATGAAGATGTAATTAAGATTTATAGAATAATTAAATCATTGAAATGACTAAGTTTTTTTATTATAAAGATCTTAGTTTTTTGTAAATTATATGAGTGAGGTTATTTGAAGAACTTTAGTGAAGTTTAATGAATAAATTTAGTATTTAAAAATTTGATAAAAAGTGTAAAAAAACATAGAAGTCAAGTGAAAAAATTTAAATATACCAATAGAAAAACTCAACTTCTTATCAATTTCTAATTACCCCAGTACACTCCATATGCATGCGCACTTAAAACTCTGCATTAAAAAAATCTATACTCAGGCTAGTACAGCTGTTGTTGCTTATTCTTTTGCGGTTTCACCCGATGGTCGACCATTAGCTGGTGGGTCAATCAAAGAATACACAAGTAGGAATAAGGGGTTGCTTCGGGAGAGAAGACATTCGATCCGGATCCGTACTAAGCATCTTGCCTAGAGTACCTCCCACACTTTGCATCACATTCTCCAACTTCAATGCTAGGGAAGCAATTGCACCCAAACTCTGCTAGTGTTGAAGTCTACCAAGGCCAAGTCTTATACACCATCATATTGTATTCAGACCATCTCCTATCGTCAAGGTTTAAAATATATAATGATTTAAAGTTTTAGACTTTTGAAAAGTACTATTTATTTTAATAGTAAGTTCTATAATTTTTTCAACTTCAATCGTTTAAGGTCTATAATTGGATACTAATGCATTTGAATCATCCATGTAGGCTAGCTGTTGGTTTCCATGTCTAAACCAAAGTCTATAATTAGATCAACCAATAGACTTTGGAACCCCATAATCTGATTTTTGTAATAGACTCAACCTCCTATTGAGCAAGGTTTATAATTTAGACTATACAAAGCGCTAGAGGCCGTCCCATAAAAGTGTAAAACATTGTCACGAAAAGTCATTGTATCGAACCAAGCCCCAAAACAACCGGGACCAGCTTTCCAGATTTGAACACCACCAGGAACCCCACAATTTTCCCATCATTCTTTGAAAAACCTCTTACCACCATCAGAAACAAGCGACTCCCTTGAAGGCTTATAAGATCTACTGTCATGGAATCAGTCGATGCAGCTTGGAGGCAAGAGTCGCTGTCATTTCTTCAATACGAAACACTAAACAATGTGCTTCTCACAAAAACCGTAACAGAGCTCTTGGAAAAATAGTCTTCATACCGTCTGTTACTTACCTAAGCTCTTCATGGTTGCCATTTGAAACCACCATTCACTATTAACAACTGGACTCTACGAAAGGTACTCACCTGAGGCCACTAGAAAATCAACACACTTCTGGACACTACAAATCAGTTAAAAGTAATGAAAAAGCTTCTCCCCTCGTACAAGTCGCAGAGGAAATGTGGTATCACGAGTAAAGAACAAAGTTCAAAAGACATTACAGCCATCAGAAAATGCACTTGAAGTTGCATTTTCTCCAAGTTGATCAAACAAGACAGTTGTACAACTACATCCATTTCCAAAGATTCAAGATCATACCAATAACCAGTAAAGAGGATGAAAGCTGAAAAAGGAAAATACTTGGAAGAGTTTGTGGAAACACAATTAAGCCCTTTTATTCATAATAGCTCTATTGAGACTTTGACGTGTTTATTGACGAGCATCACCCCAGACAAACTGGTTAAAATCAACCAAATAAAGATTGACAGAGCAGTAAAATACTATTTGCCTATCTTCAAAATTTCTTCGAAGTACTTAAAATGCCAAGTTTTCCTGTCAACTCAACTAAAAGCAGTAGAGCCTGATATTTTTACACCAACGGTTAATCCTTCACAGAACCATGCCTTCAGGAAGCTGCTTTCTTGCAGTAACTTTCAAGTGACTCCATCGTAACACTCTTGGGCCTTTCAAGAGGCAGACCAAGAGCTCGGTCCCATATCAACTGAGCCAAAAGAAAAGAAAGAACATATCAAAACTATGAAACCCTATAATATTTAAGAGTTGAACTAGGATATATTACAATTTGGTTTAGGGAAGAGAGAGAACCTGAGAGCCAATCCCGATACTCCTTGAGACGCCAAAAAGAACAGTAAAATATCTGCTCACAATTGAATTTTAAGAGCATTATCATCTCATAATAGTTATATCACAGAACCCCTACCCAGAATAACATACTAAACAAGAACATGAAATAACACGATTCATACCTTGCCTCAGTCAAACCGAAGTGGTTCAACAGTACACCACTATGAGCATCTACGTTGGGCCAGGGATTTTTAACCTACAAATATGAAAATTCCCAGATACAATCAGCAAGAGTTGTGTAACTCGATCAATTCAAGGCCAAATATTCTAATTTCCAAAAATTTCATGTAATCATGTCTACAGTAAACAAAACATTAATTCTTCAAAGCAATATAAAAGATAGTAGCATGTTCTGCAGGGCAAATATTTATGTACTTCACAGCCAGTGAAATATCTTAATAGAATAAAAGACTGAATTACCTTGCCTAGTTCGGTAAGTATGGGAGGCACAACATCATAAAGCTTGGACACCTGTTAAGGTAATGGCCAAGTTAGCTCAGCAAGAATTCAATTACAATTAAACTCAACAGTGTGCCAGAAAACGGCCTTATTGTGAGGTCATGGTTATTCCTACCAGCTGAAACAGAGGATCATCAGGCATGTGCTTCAATGCAAACTCCCTCTGACATGTATATCGTGGATCTGTTTTACGCAAAACTCCATGGCCAAAACCAGGAACAACCTGCAATATGCATAAAAGAGAGGACAATTAGAGAAAGAGTAATAACAGTTCATCAAACTGGGACATCATAAGAAGTCTAACAATGTAGCGGATATTCATTTTAATTTCAAAGTGAAACCCATTTTGCTTAAAGAATGAGCAGAAAGGCAAACCAATGAATGTGTGCTCAAAGAGGTAACTCCATAGCAAACTTCGGAGTTCAATGTCAAAACGACCTATTTTATATAACTATATTATCCTACTCAGACAGAGTCCTGAGTTCAGCAGATAAGTTTTGACAAGATTGAATAATTCACTCATTTTCTGGAAGAACATGGCAATGAGCAAGATGCATATTTCCCACTAGAGATTAGCAATTCTAGACAGAAAAAAAAAAAGAGTAAATAAATAAATAAATAATTCCAGGGCAAAGAGCCGACCATGTATGTTGAATAAAAACATTCATTGATAATATACTAAATATTGATCAAATGACAAAATTACCGTCGTAAAAATATGGCATTACCTTCCCACTGTTTAATGTTTTCCATATATAGTCCTTCAACTGCTCTGTAGTTATGTTCTCTCCACATTCATCTACCACAGATTTTATCCAAAGCAAAACTTCCTGCAAAACAAAATACAGTATGGAGATATTAGAAAGGTAAATCGCTAATGTAAAAATCATTAAATTACACTTGAACTTACATTTCTACATTGAACAGTCCGCTAAATTTGAATAAACTTAGAAAACCAAATAGCTAACAGAAGAAAAAGGAATCATTATATTTATGAGACTGTAATCTATCACCAACTATAGACACGTAAAAAAAATAGTAAGAGAACTACTGGATTGCTAATTAGCCAAGTCTATCATCAAAGAATGCTTCGTTAACAAAACTACAAGAAAACTTTACATTGGTTGCCCTTCAATCATTAAACCATACAAAGTCTGTGTTAACTGTAAAGGTTACTCTTCTGTAACTAGCACTATGATAAAATGATTCTTTCTATACATTTAATGCATACTTTTTCCATAGGAAACAAAACAGTTCACAAGAAAAATAGTGCAAACATTGGTGGACAGTGTACCAGAAGTCCACAAAAGGGCAAGTGTACCCTCAACCAACAGAAGGACACAAAGACTTGCATGCACGGAAAATACACCAAACAACTACACACAAAATAAACCAAAAATAAAATAAAAAAATCAAAGAAACAAACTGCAGCTCCTGAACTACAAGACGAATCTACAAAATTCAAGTCACATCCAATACTAATATAACTGGACATTACCAAACATAAATACACATTAATCAAGTAAAATGTATCTCAAATTTACCATACATGTGCATGCAGACATGCCTGCTTTTAGAATTCTCATATTGCACCAAATTAAATGTAAGTATATCTAAACCCAAGCAGGCAAACCTCAAATAACCAAAGCTGAGTAAATCCTACTGCTAACTTCAATAGACTAAAAGCACAAAATATTGTGGATTAACATTACGTAAAATCAAATCTCATTAATATTTAAAAGCATTTTCTGTTTTAGTACATCATTTACTTTTTTACATAAGAAAAATAGAGCTAATACTTTAGAAAAAATAAATAGATGGAAGAGACAGGACAACAGAAGATGTATTACCTGATTAGCCAAACCATGAAGTGGACCAGCTAAACCATTTAATGCCGCTGCAAATGAAAGATAAGGATCTGACAGAGCACTAGCAACCTGTACTCAGAACATCAATCAAACAACTTAAACATCAGCATGAATGGGAAGAAATATAAAGTTATGATAAACTAATCACAGCTTTCAATACTAAAAAATGTTCACCAGAATTCTCGATACTGAAGTATAGAATTATAGCCATAAAAAAAATATAAAAAATATATAAAAAAGAGAAGTAGCAGATGAAAGCATGCTTCAAAGATAATAGTAACTTACTAAATGGCCGGTATGAGCACTGACATTCCCGCCTTCATGATCACTGTAATGCATGATTCCTTGACAGTCACATAACTCGAATAAACGAAATGAAACCATACTATATGGTCCTAAGAAGAGAAATTTATACAGACCTATGGATGGTGACATAAAGCCTCATAAGCTCTTGCATTTTGTGATCGTCAAATCCTAACAAATGTGCAAAATTTGCACCATAATCCAGAGAGTCATCAACAGGTATTATTTTTCCATCCTTATATATCCTTCAGAAAAGAAGAAAGTAAATTAATCTCAATACAATTCAAGACAAATCATATAAATTTTTATATGAGGCACTAGAAAAGACAGCTGCAGACATCTATTGATTTCAGAAAAATAGTACATACAAATAACAACAAGGAAAGGATAGAAGTATCGCCAACAGTCAGTTAATATTTTACATGAGAACTGGTATGAAAGACTTAAAACTTCACAAATCCGGATTGAATGTAATTTCAAACCATATAGAAACCACAAGGTTAAAAATATACGTATAAGGTAAATGCTCCACAAACCTTCGATACACATAGGAAGCTACCACCGGCACTTGTGCAATCAGACTAAGTGAATCCTCATAAGTTGGCTCCCAGTACCTAAAAGTAAGTTAGATTATGCAACCTCAAAATGTAATGCAATATTTAGCTCTATAACCATGACAAAACTTACTTTGACTTTGGTATTCCCTTGTCATATGCCTTCGAGAATTCACTCTTAACCTGAAAACAGTAAAATGGAAAATGTTAGTTGCATTTGCTTACAATCATTGAATTTATGCAGACAAGACTTCATTTTCATCATGAGGAAATACAAATCAATAATGGACAAACAAAACACTGGAGCTGGGGAAAGGTTGAACAAAGATAGTGATCGCAATACATGTGTCTCTACCACTTATTATCGAACTTCTGCAAAACATCCAATTTGATTACTGTATTTCCAGATTGAACCATGGTCAAACCAATTAATAATTTTTGTTGGAGTTGTCTGGTTGTGCAAAATCTCATTAGTGATCCATGAACTAACCGTTTACGCTGGTAACTTGTTGCACTAGAAAAGGTTATGAAGTACTCGAGGCCAATCAAATATTTATCTCAAAAGTGGGGAAAAAAATTACAGATAGATAGAAGTCTCAGAGTAAAACATTATATAAATGAAAACACAAAGGAATGCCACAAATAGAATGCATGACAAAGTTCAGGATCTCAACATTCCTGCTAAGTTTCTGACTAAATTGATGATAATCCATAATTGTCCTTAGTGGCACTCAGAAAATCCATCATTAACTAAGGAAAATTCAAAAACTTATGTCTCACTCTTTTCCCATTTAAGCTACCTAGAAGCCCAAAGGTTCTGCGAAAGACAACCCAAAAAGTGCAAAATTAAACACATACATATAGTCTCACAGTAAATACATTAGCAAAATATTGGGAACACCATGAAATGCCACAAATAGAACACTGAAGACAAAGTTCAGGGTCTCAACATTCCTACTAAGTTTCAAACATAAAACATACATGATAATCATCATTGATATCTCACTCAAAATGTCCTTCCAAAGCAATAACCTTAGAAAATACATTGCTATATGGAAAAGTTCAAAAAATCATGTCATGCTCTTTTTCTATTTCTCAATTACCTAGAAGCCCAATGGCACCAAAAGTGTCAAATTAATAAATGAACAAGATGTCACCAATTCTGATTTATTAACTTTACAAATGTACAATGAGTGATATATATACGAGCATAAAGAACAACAATACTAGGAAGCCGATTTACCGACCTGGAGCGCCATAACACCAGTTGCAAATTGAGTCATTGGATGTGCTCCAACAGGCAGAGCATCAATGGCCTTGAACACATAATCTGCAACCAAGAAAGACAGATATCTATTGAGGGATACTATTGCACTGACGATCATGATAGTGTAAAAGTTGGGCGACTACTAACAGAGGATTAAATAAAACCTTACCCATTAAAATCTTTAACCCTAGACCCGGAGTGAAAATATAACAGGTAAGGTTCTTATATATGATGATTCTAACAAGTAACCAACTGAAGTAAGCAAAACGGCGCCATAAGCCCATAACTAACCTGGAACTTTGGCACGACTCCTCAATTCACTGGATAATGCATCTACTTGCTCCTTGCTTGGTACCTATGGAACGCAGGCAGGGAAGAATGTGTTTTAGAATACACCAGAACTACCACATAAAATTGAAAATCAAACAAATGTAAATAGTCAGCTTAGAATACATCGACCAGAAGTTCATATAAAATTACAGATAATTCTGGCTATACACATTACAATATATTGACACTTTGTTTACTTTTAAAGAGTGCATTGTGGACATATCTTGTAATGGCAGATGCCTCAAACACAACACATACCTTTCCTGTTAAAAGTAGCCAGAGAAGGCCCTCGGGCAAAGGTTCACCACCAGGCTTTGCAGCTGGTAATACTTTCTGGCATTCTGGAATTGACAAACCCCTAAAGCGAATGCCCTGATGAAAAGCAGTCAATTTATCATAATCATTTTTTAACTAATTGTTATAAGAACTATGAAAGAAACAATGTAGCTCCTATAATTCACAAAATTTCCAAGAAGAGCAACTCAAATATATACCTCATCCGGATCAAGTAAAGAGGTTTCCCACAGCAACCCCGTCATTCCCCTCATTCCACCAATCACCTACGAAGTAAATAATGAGACACTTTAATCACATGTCAATTCAAAATTACAATTGAATGTATTTGTGAAGAATCAAACGAAGACTGACTTCCATCTTTTTTGAGTACTAAAAACTTAACCTTATCAACAAGGAGAACCATTTTAAAAATTAAAAAATTAATAATGCTTTACCATATCAACAGTGATATTGCCCAATTGCACTTTTCCATGCTCTGCCTTCAGTTTCTTCAGACGCTCCTGTACCAAACATCATAATTGTGAGATATTAATTACAAGACTTCCCTAGCCTTGATATCAGAAATGCTCAAATTTCTAAACTATCATAAGTCAGTCATATCTGGACCTTCCTCCACAACTCAATGGTACAGTGATATGAAAAGCAGAAAGGAAGTGCTCAAAGTAAATAACTTGTTGAACCATACAAGAAAAAAAAAAAAAAAAAAAGACTCCTGGTGATCTTAATACATGAGTAACAATACAAAAAATTGATCAAGATCACCTGTTGTTCTGGAATCAATTCCTTCAACTGAGAATGAAGGTCCTGCATGGCAACATAAGGATGGGCATGAGTAAGCTTCAATTTAGATTAGACTCCAATATTTTTCATTACTTGTTGCACAATGAACATCAACAGGAATACAAAGTAGCATGCGGAAACAATAAATAAAGATCATGAATCTAGAACTAATCAATGGCAGTCTAATCTAGCACAATTGAATTGATTACTACTTCAAATTTTTAGAAAGATCGAATCAAAAGTCTCACGAGATCGGAGGAGGTCTGCGTTTGAAGCCATCTGACGGAATCACGGAGACTAGACTGCTGGCCCTGCAAACCAAAACCAAAAGCAAAAGCAATCAGAACAAGGCCATCGCTGAATATCTGAGATATAGAATTCCGACCAAGACTACTTACGAGACGTGAACGGAGCTTGGAGACACTACTGCGCAAGAACGCCATCGCTGACTGCTGCGGCCACAAAAATCAGCTATTAAAACAGAAATGCAAACAAACTTAGGGTTTCGTCTGAGAGAGAGAATGAAAGGAACGAGGGATCTCCAATAAAATGGCAACCTACTGAGTCAACAGTCAGAAATTCTGGAGCTCTGTGTGATGATCAAATTTGACAAGGCCACCAACCCAATAATAAATAATAATAAAGAGGGAACACTCGGTATTTATATATACTGGTTTGCCCTTTTTTTTATTTTTTTATTTTGCTTGACTATCTTTTCGCCGCAGAATAGATGGGCATCTCATTCTCACATCGCGGTTAGAATTTCACATATCAAAATTAGGCAGAGGCAGGTACTTGGCATCTGATGCCTGGTGTGCTCACCATTCAAGCCCACCATCTTGTTAGGCTTTTTCATTTGTTTTCTCATCAAAATACTTAAAATATGATATTCTATGCTCATTGGCTATTAAAAGCTTAATCACAACTCCCATGTTATCTTTGTGCCCTTGCGGTATTCTTCTTTACCTTTCTAAACTTTCAAACATGCATGTCAATGGCCAAGGGCGTCAACACATTATGTTTATGGCATTTTTGTACTGCTAAGGTTGGGCACAGCTGGGCTTTGTTTAAAATTTAATGAGCCCGAACCCGTACCAAAATTTTTCGGGCCAGTTTTTCAGGTTTTCGAGCCCAAACAAGATTCACATAAAATAAAAAAAAACAAAATCAAATTTAAAAAACTGTTTAAGGAAATTGATATTTGGGAGAGTTTTCTTTCATTGATAATAGAGGACTCTTTATATAGAGGATTACAAGCATAGAATCAGAGTTGTACATAGAAACATAATTGTACAATGAATGGATATCTACGAAGATATCTCTGAGAATATCTCTAAGATTAACCCTATTACAACTTCGACAAGTAACCTAGAGTTTGGACCAGACACATATTCTGGATATACTTGAACAAAAACAAACAAAAAAGAAAACTCATCTTTTATTAGATTTATACAAATAAGGATACAAAGCCCAGACTCAAGGAGAATGAAATAGACCTAATCTCTGAGATTTCATGTGTATTCATGAATTAATACAATTTTTCGCTAAAATTACGGTGATGCCATTGTCAAAAGGTTATGACTTTTTTTTCTTAAATAATTTCTTTAATTCTAAAACTTCCAAAATTCATAAAAATTAGCTCGGGTATCCGAAAAAATTCCCACGAACTCGTCATGTCGCATACTTTATTATCAAACTCTTAAATCAAGAATTTCAACTTGTGAAAAATTTTGAAAAATATTCTCGAGCAGACAGGACCCGCCCCGGATTTCACCCTGAAATCCGAAGAGGCCCTGCGGGGCCCACCATAGAAGAAATTCTACCAAAAATTTGACAGAACTTCCCCTAAAAATGGACAACCCAAAACCTGTAGAAAAGCATTTACACTTCTAAATCATCCATCCTTATTCTCCTGGAGCCACCCTGCTCCCTATATCACAACATCTCCCATTTCACAAACAATTCTGATACTTAAGAATATTAATCTCAAGAGTTATCAGAGCAATCTATTTCTTAGGCATACAAGAAGGTAGAATACAAGATAAACGACCAATACTTTTATAATGCGGAAGCTATGACAGTTATGCCTCAACCCCAAGTACGCTCGACCTCAAGCTAAACTGGCCTGCAAACTGGGCATTTAAAACCGAAGGGCCCAGGGGAAAACATTTAAAAAAACCGTTAGAGTGAGTGGACGAAAAGTAAGTAATTCTGAATGTATAAGTAAAACTTAATGCTTTCCCAAGTTATTTTCTAAAATCTCGCATGCAGTAAAAATCTTGGAAAATACTTTTAATCATAATCTTTACTGCAATCTCTTAAAATCTCATCCTCAATCATTTTTAAAAACATCATTTTCAAGAGGTTCGTTTGATGACTAGAAAGGACTGCTGTCTAGTCATCTCATGCCATCTGGGAGGGACTGCCACCCAGATGATGCATCGGAAGGGACTGCCAACCGGAACAGGAGGCGGTGGATAGAAGGGACTGCCAACTAACCACAGGTAGTTAGAAGGGACTGCCAACTAACTACCTCATGTCATCTGGAAGGGACTGCCAACCAGATGACGCATCGGATGAGACTGCCAACCGGGCTGTAGTCTGGAAGGGACTGCCAACCGGACTGTAGTCTGGAAGGGACTGCCAACCAGACTATTACCTAGAAGGGACTGCCAACTAGGTAATGCATGCATGCGCTGACTGATAGCCTCCTCAATAAACTGGAAACAACCTCTTTCAATTACTTGCTTTCGGAAAGAAACTCAATCTAACTTCAAGGCTGATAAGTGCGGAGCTCAAAACTCAATAAATCTCGATAATTCAATCATGCTCAAATATTTGCTAAATCCTTCGTACTCGTATATCTTCATAAAAACTGATATTCGAAATCAATAATTCTCATAATATTTTCTGAATCAGTCACTTCCCGAAAATCATTTCCCAACTCAATAACTCATAAATAATTAGCTTGAAAATCTATTGAAAGCCCTCGGGAAGGAAATCCACTAAAAATCCCGTGACTCATAGAGCATAATAAATCTCAAGAAATCAAGCTCATAAACTCATAATACTCAATAATTCAAATAATAAATTAAACCTCAATCGGAAATTAATAATATACTGCATGCACATTTAATTTAAAATAAATGTCCACTCACAGTACTATTTAGGCGATTACGCATACGAGTTCGTTCATCAAGTAATAGTTCGGTATATCGCCCTGTACACAATTATAATTCGTGAATAACAATCCGGAATTAAATACGATTCCAATGTCCTATTCTCGTAAATCAACATTTCTATTTCTTCTCTGATTAAACCAAAACTTTATCATTTGCACCCATTCTTTAATTGAAGGTTTCTAGGGCAAAGCTGAGAGAAATCCGATAGTGGAATTCTCATAAATTAATAACCAAACTATTGAACTTACTTCAGAAATTTCGATTAATATCCAAACCTCCTCCAATTTCCACCAAACACTTATCCATAAATTAGTAACAATATATACTACCCAATAGACCAAAACAACTCACCAGGAACGGCCGGACGCGCCCTCACGCGCCGCCACAGGCAGCTGCGCCTGGGCCCCACGCGCCGCCAGTCAACCACCATATCTGGCTACCAAATTTTACCAACATCATCAACTCAACATTCTAAGCGTCTTTCATAACTGTGGCCAAGTCAGAAAATACCTCTAAGTGGCCGAACAATTAAGCAAACCGAAGTAGTGTAAAATTTTCTAATTATGCTTTCTTCCTCCACGCTGCAAATCGCTTCAAGATATTTAGGGAGCTTCAAGTACGCCTCAATGCGCTTCTAAAAAGCTTGGCTTTGTCACCTGAGGTGGCCGGAATTGTGGTCAACAGTCACTTGCTACAGTAAACTTCTCGCCCTTGGTTCGCCATTTTCCGGCCAAGACTCGACGAGCTACCACCGCAGGCGTGTCCAGGAGGAGGAGAGGAAGCCAACTGTGGTCGCGGTTCGCTCTCAGGTGGCCGGAATCGAAACGTGGCCGGAGGTGCAGAGGAGAGAGAGAGAGAGAGAGGCGCTCGGGGAGAGAGAAACGGAGAGGAGAGAGAGAAAGTGGTAGAACTGATCTACCACAGTAAATTTTTAAATATATATACTAATTTACCATAAACAGTAACTTTACATTTTCGCTTATAACTTTCGCATACGAACTCCGATTTTTACGTACCACATATGCACGCGCTCAGTTTAACATTCACTACAACTTTCATGAAGGAAATTTTCTCAAATTTTGACCCGAACAAAAAGTCAACTTTTAGGGCCCCCTAAAATGTCGAAACGGAGCCAAAAAGTAAATGTAAATGTCGTTTACCCATCGAAAGACTTGTAAACTGGTAAATTTAGGTTCGGGACGTTACACGAGCACTTAAGAAATAATAAGATTGTAAATTAATTCGCCAACGATTTCAACTTAGCTCAACAAATAAATTTCCGGGGCTCATAGTCTGACTCGTCCGGAAACAGCGAGTTGTGGCTGTTTGATGACCAGGAGGGTTCGAGTTACGACTCGTTCGAGTTGAACGGTGGAACTGGTAATAACTTCTACCAGCTCTGCTACTGCTACTACTCTAAAGCAGTAGCAGAACTGGAAGAGTACGAGTGCAGTAGCAGAATTAGAGGAGTACAAGTGCAATAGCAGAACTAACTTTCAATATTGTCTAAATCTTCAACCAGTAGCAAAACTGGAGGAGTACAAGCGTAGTAGCAAAACTGGAGGAGTGCATGTGTAGTAGCAGAGCTAACCTTCAATATTGTCTTAATCTTCAAGTAGTAGCAGAACTGGAGGAGTACGAGTGCAGTAGCGGAATGTAGTACCAGAACAAGATCAATACGAGTGCAATAGCAGAACTAGACGAGTACGAGTGTAGCGAGTGCAGTAGAAGGATTAGACGATGATGAGTGCAGTAGTAGAACACAAGTACAAGTGTAGTAGCAGAACTGGATGAGTACTAGTGCAGCGAGTGTAGTCGTAGGATTGGACGAGTGTGTACTTACATAAGCATTTGCCTAAGCATGATTAGCTATAATGGGTCATGCACATGTTGCCACTAGCGGCACAAGTACCTTCAAGGGTGTTACCTCCGAGAACACCGTTAGACAAGCTGTCACCTGAGCTCAGGCTCAGGCCAAGATCACCATTGACCATCGTCACGCGCCGCGTCAAGGTCACCTCACTGAGACATCAGAAACTGCAAACTGATGCACATCAGTCCCATATCAAAAGTAAGGAAGAGATCAGTCTCCTCCTCACCTTTAAAAGGTCAATTCTTCTCTCCTCATTTACTACGAATTTATTATTTACCTAACGTTACTCTGTCAACATAAATGCATTGACTGACTTAGGCATCAGAGTAGAGAAGACTTCCAACTGCGGTCTTCCCTCTGATGCCCTTTGTATTTCATTTGACAAATGACGCTAGCGCTACACTTCTTTCAGTAGAGGTCCAAACAAGGAATAGCGTTAACGGGATTTGGCTCCCGGCAGATCTTTGGATATTAACAAAGTGCAGTAGCAGGATTAGACGATGACAAGTGCAGTAGTAGAACACGAGTACAATTGTAGTAGCAGAACTGGACGAGTATGAGTGCAGCGGGTGCAGTAGTAGGATTGGATGATGACGAGTGCAGTAGCAGAACACGAGTACAAGTGTAGTAGTAGAACTTGACTAGTATGAGTGTAGCGAGTGCAGTAGCAGGATTTGAACAAAAAAGAGTTTGAATTAAAGAAAATAATTAATATTTAGTTATCCATGCATGAAGGTTAGAATTGTAAATGTCTTATTAACCCATGACAACAAAATAACTTGTCCTTATGTGTAAAATTTTGTCCTTATAAGCTCTAAATCAACTTGTAGGGATGTATTTGTGAATTCATCTTTTATCAAGGGCTTATGTGTGGTTTGTTAAAAAAAAAAAATCTCAAATCCTTAAAGGAGGCCAACTTCACCCTCAAATTCTTCTGCTTTCGCCAATGATAGAGTTGTCGACCTCAAATCCAACAGTTTGGAAGCTTCGAAATCTCAGTTACAAAGACGAGAATCTCATCAGTAATCCCAGGCACGAAACAGCTGCCATCCTCTTCTGAAGCTTCATTTCGAACCAGCAACAAGTTCGAAGCACTTTCGAGATTCCGATTATGACTTTGTTGCTAGAGAGAAGCAAGAGACCGGTCTTGAAGCTTTTGGTAGATCATTTAAGGAGGCTTCGGCGGAGGTGAGGGAGAGGGACATGGAGGTTGCGAAGTGGGTTTACAAAATAACCATCTGTATTGACCTTTAGCTAGTGCATAGAAGGCAGTTGCCAGGTGACAGGTGTGAAGTTAGGCAATGTGCTTTGCAGCTGAGACAATCCTAGCAAATTAAAGATAGAAAGTGCATTTATCGAATAAGAGTATTTTTGAAAAATTAATTGTGCAGATGCATCATAGTGTATCAAACGCATATCACAAAAGCACATTTTTACTCAAATTTTATTCCATATCACACTAGGACCTGGGCTTATCACGTCATGTAGTATCAAAGCTGTATCACACTTATATTAAATGGGTATCAAAAAACACATTTTCACTTAATTGGCACCAAATCACCCTTGGGACTTGGCCCTCCACGTCATGCTGTTTCAAAGCTATATCACACATGTATTAAAGTTGTATCAAACGTGTATCACCAAAACACATTTTCACTCAATTTTGCCTTAAATCACTCTCCAGATTCAGGCCCACCACGTCATACTGTATCAAAGTGGTATTACACTTTGTATCAAACGTGTATCACAAAAGCACATTTTCTCTCAATTTTGCACAAAATCACCCTCGGGACTCGAGCATGCCATGTCATGTTATATCAAAGCTATATCACACATGTATTAGATTTGTATCAAACATACGTGTATTACAAAAACACATTTTCACTCAATTTTGCACCAAATCTCCCTCGAAACTCGGGTCCGCCTCGTCATGCTATATCAAAGTCGTATCACACTTGTATCAAAACAGTATCACACATGTATTACCAAAATACATTTTAAAGAAATTTTGCCCCAAATCACCTTTGGAGTCCAGAACCGCCACATCATGCTGTATTAAACTTGTATCACACATGTATCACCAAAACACATTTTCACTCAATTTTGCCCCAAATCACCCTCATGCTCTAAGCACATCATGTTGTATCGATGTTGTATCACACTTGTATCGATGTTGTATCAAACATATATCATCAAAACTCTTTTAATTTGCACTCAAATTTTGTCTCAAATCACCATCAGGCCCTGAGCCCTCCATATCACTGTATCATACATGTATCGAAACTATATCAAACATGTATCACAAAAACCATTTTTACTCTATTTTGCACCAAATCATTCTCAGGACCCGAGTCTGCCATGTCAATCATACCATATCTAAGATGTATCACACTTGTATGAAATGGTATATCGCCAAAACATTTTGACTCAATTTTTTTCTAAAATCACCCATAGAGTCTGGGGCCATCACGTCACTGTATCACCCAACTTAGGTGCATTCAAACCATAGAAATAACCAGTATAATGTCTTTGAAGTATGCATTAAACCATACAATTTACACAATGGTATTGTTGGTTTTCATCTTTGCAATACTCATCTGTCTTTTGAATTCATGAGACCCCACAGATTAAACATGAATTGGTGTACACAGACAACACGTCTTGAAATATTTGTGTCATCTTAAAAGTCAGATAACAAATATTCTATGTTGTCTAATACCCTCAAGTATTGAGTTCCTTCAGACGATAAATATCATCTGCGTCTGATTACATTTTTAGTATAGTGGTTGATCGATTAGGTAACACATAATTGGTGACTTCAGGTTCAACATTATGTGCAACAATATCATTGAATACATAAGTGGTTTGGGCTTACCTCGAGAAGAACTTCATAGCATGGGAAATCATGGTTGAGAGGAGAGACTAAAGGAGAAAAAGGTGTTGTTGAAGTTTATTCGATATTAGGTTTTCGACCGATCAGTTATCTTCTAGCGATCTCTAGTGTCAGAAATAGTTGGTCGATGGTTCTATGTTCTTCAATGTCAGTGATCAATTAGTGAATGGACTTCAAAAGACTGGTCAATGAATTGTTGTGTTCCCCAATGTTAGTGATCTAGTGGTGTAATGGACTAGTGCTGCAATATTCACTGATGTCTCATTGCTCGGATTCTCCAATGCATCATTAGAACTTTCAAAACTGAACTTCTCTTCCAAATAACTACCACTATCCTCTAAAGAGAAGTATTACTAAGGGCAAAATAGCACATAATATATCAAAGATTTGCAAAAGATTCAAAGATCTAACATGCTCAAAGACGACAAATACAAATGGTTTTGGACCCAAGTCATACATGGACATCAAAGGGAACATCATTTCTATCCCATTAGGCAAATGGATCACTATTGCTTCTTTAGAGCATTCATTTTGTCAATGAGATAGTAAAGCTTCGCCCTCCTCACTTTCTTCTTGTCCAATACTTTTATCTCCCTTTATGTTAGGTGAATACTTGTCATACACTAACAGCGGCCAGCGGTCACTCTGTAGAGACTGCGAACATAGTAGAAAATGTAACAACTGATAAAACATGCAATATTTAGAATTTGAGTTCAAATCTTTGACAAATACAAGTCACAAGCTTCAATCGAGCTTGTAATTTACAATGTTTTGCTGTTTATCTGAAATCAAACAGTGGAAAAATAATCCTAACGGTTTAAGTGATGGACAATTATATAGTTATACTATTGACTTATAGCAAGATTTGGAATTATAAATATACTAAAATCCATTTACAAAAGGACAAACAAAATGAATAGTATCTTGACCATTCTACGCCTGTTCTGCTTCCTCTTTTATGGAAGTGTCCCTCCAGTTATTAAATATATATATATATATATATATATATTATACCTTACATATGTAGGGCTATCAATGGGTCGTGTCGGGTCAGGTTCGTGTTTGGTCAAGATATTTGTCGTGTCATAAGAGACAAACACAAACTCAACCCATTTAATAATCGTGTTAAAAATTTAAACTCAAACTCAATCTATTTATTAAACGGGTTACCCGTTTCCAACCCGCATAACCTATTTAATAAATAGGTCGTGCCGTGTTGGACAAAATGACTAATTTAAAGGTTAAAAATGCGACCTATTTAACCAAAAAAATGCATAAGTTGATTAAATTTATAGTGTTAATAGTGAAATGGTAACCCTAGTTTAAAGTGAGAAAAAGACTTATTTGACCCTTATATTTATAATATATATTTTTTTAAATCGGTAGTCTACACGGATTATATAAAATATATAACCCGACTCATTTAATAAACGAGTTATACGGCTTCACTTCGTGTTGGTGAGTTAACCCGCAGCTGACCCGTTTATTAAATGGGTCATGATGGGTTGACCCGAGATCAACAGTACAGTGCAGGTTTCGAGTCGTGTTATTGGGTTATGTCAAAATTGACAGCCCTACTCACATGTATAAACATCACCTGCAGCAACGACAACACCTATGGCTCATAAAAAATGGCAGATTTTTTATTTTTATTTTTTTAATCATAGTTTAGATAAGAATAAACTTCGTAAGTTTGTGAACAAGTATGGCCCTGCAGATAGGTTAATGTCTTTTCTATATCAGATTTATATAACATATGCGCTATGGACGTAAGCCAACAAATTTTGAATTATAATCACTACTTTATTATATATAAAATTCATAAAGAAAAAAGACCCGTAGCATCGCGCGGGCTTCGTGACTAGTAACCATACTATTACACAATCAACAAGATATTTATTTGAGCTATTAATCTATAAGTTGCAACAAAAATTAATAAAAATCGTATGCAGGACGTTGTACAACTATGTGATACATATGGTAGTTGAGAAATATAACAACTTAATAGGGTAAATGGACAAAAATACATCCAACTACAAAAATCACAGGTTCACACTTCACACTTGGAAGCAGAGTCCAAAACAGTAATAACAAAGGGCCATATTAGGAAACAGAAACACCAGATTTTCTTACAGTGGAAAGAGAGATTCAACCCCGACTACTCCAACAATTAGCCTCCTGATTCTGAATGTAGAGTTTAGACCAGCATTACGTCTTGCTATCACAATGCCTTTCAAGACTGAAACACGCCGCTTGTTGTCGGGTACTTCCTGTTCACATATGGAGTTTAGTGAGAGGAACAAAAGAAATTGTCTCCAACCGAAAAGCATCCACAAGAAAAAGAGCACTATAACATGCATGAAGGAGAATATATTATACCACTCTGAGTTGCACGAAATAACAAGGTTTTATATCAGGTTTTTCTCTCTGCCTCCTCACTTCCTCTACAGCTTCCTTATCTAGAATCTGAGGAAAGCATAGAATTAACAATTGCTGACAATAGGAAGAGATCATCTGTTATTTTTTATCATCAATGCCAAGAGATAGATGCACGCCTGCATTATGTGCTTGCCAGTTTTATCAAGCCTTTTAAATTTGATGCGGAGAGGTGCATCAAGCTCAGTTGTTGAATCTTGACTTGCTGATATTCAACCGAATTACCCACTGTTGTCATACATCTGCTGGGAAAAGGTGGTGAAACTGCTGCCCATCGACAGTACAAGCCTGGTTGAGAACTCCTGAATAGCATGGCACTACTTGAGCACGTCAATGCATGTCTCAGTTTGAGAGCCCATTTTAGTCTGGTAGAATAACACTTTAAGCATCACAAATAAGTCTATACTTGATAAAACAAAAACTACATCTTGATCTTCAAATGAATTCTACACAAACTTATGACCTTGATGAACAATACCAAGTGATAATCGAAATGATGAAAGTTAATATATATGCACACTCAGATTCACTAGTACATCTCCTTGGTTCTAAAATTTCAATGTATAGGAAAATTTGATGACAAGAACCAAATTTGTTTGAAGTTAACAAGAAAACAACTGAAATTCACAAATGCAGTTGTGGTGGAACAATAATGATTATTTGCCCGGTAAACTTTTACTTAATACTGATGGTGGAAGCGACACCCGAAAGAAGTTTAACAATGTAGTGCATAATCATTTAAATTTCGAAGTGAAACCCATTTATTTGCTTAAAGAATGAGCAGAAAGGTAAATGCATGTGTGCCTAAAGAGGTAACTTCCATAGCAAACTTAGGAGTTCAATGACAAACAACCTATTTTATATAACTATTTTATCTATTAAGAGAGAGTTGAGTTCAGCAGACATGTTTTGACAAGATTGAATAATTCACTCATTATCTGGAAGAACATGGCAATGAGAAAGATGCATGCATATTGCCCACTAGATCGAGATTAGAAAAAAGAGAGTAAATAAATAAATAATTCCAGGGCAAAGAGCCGACCATGTATGTTAGAAATAGGGCAACACGCGGATTGGATCGGATCAGTTTTGATTCTAAACCGTCTCTATGCCAAAGTAAGTGGTTTAGACATTTTAGACAACCGGTCATGGATAAAAAAAAAGCTTAATCTGATCCAATCCAATCCATTTAAAGATGGTTTGGTTCGGTCGGTAGGGCGGTTTTAAACTATATAGCATTAACGTTTTGTTTACGAAAAATTCATAGTAAAATACTAAAACTCAATCTCAAATAATAAAAATTTAATAATCAAAATCCAAAACTAATATTCAAAGAGCAAAATCCAAAATAGTTTCAAAATTTTGTCGAAAAAAAAAAGTTTCAAAATGATTCACTTATTTGGGTTTTAAGCCTTTGGGTCTAGGATTCAATATGAAGCATATCATTTGGAGATTTAGAACTTACTTATAAAAGACTACTCACAAATATATATATATATATATATTATGTATATAATTTAAAAAAATTTTCCTATTATATTTAATACACACCCGTCGGTTCGGATTTCGCGGTTTAAGTAAAAGAAAAACCAAACCAAGCCAATTCATAAACGGTTTGGTTCGGTATTGAACCGGCTTTCATATTTTAACGCTAAAAAACCTTAATCAAACCATATTTACCGGTCGGTTTCGACTGATTTGGCCGGTTTGTACCGTATTTTGCATACCCCTAAGTTAAAATGAACAATCATTGATAATATAGTAAATATCGATCATATTACAAATAATTACAGTCGTAAAATTATGGCATTACCTTCCCACTGTTTAATGTTTTCCATATTCATCTACCAAGAGCAAAAGCAAAAGCAATCAGAAGAAAGCCATCGCTGAATCTGAGAGATGGAATTCCGATCAAGACTACTTAATTACAACACAAGAACAGAGCTTGGAGACACTGCGGAAGAACGCCATCGCTGATTACTGCAGCCACAAAATCAGCTATTAAAACAAGTAAGTAATTACAGAAATAGTGCGGCTATTGCCACCCTACAAATTTCTCATTTCACCCTCTAATTAATTTTTCACCCTAAAATGTTCAGTTTTGCCCTTACAAACATAAAAAATAAACCAAAAGAAAAAAAGATAGGAATGTTAAAGGAAAAACATATTGTGTGCCTTCGTCAAAGCAACTGACAGAGAGGGAATCAAGGAATCAGTAATTACCATCAATCAGCACAATTATAGATCAATCAGTATTCAATGTATTTAATATAATTAATATTTCCGTTGTAATTCTATCCCTATATAAAGGGACTATGAAATGAAATGAGTAGACCATTCCAATCTCAATTTTACTTTAACACGTTATCAGCACGCTCAAAGTAAATAGCCAATAGAAAAAATCCTAATTTTCTAGTTTTCTTTCTATCGAAAAGAAACCAAAACCCTAGAAGATAAAAAAATCTTTTTCTTCCTTTTTCCTACCGCCACCAACTAAAAAAAAAAAAATTCAGCCCGGCCAAGACTGGCCCTATCCTCGCTGCCACCTCCCACCTGCTGATGCGCCCAGCACCGACACACAACAGCCCATCCCCGCGAGCCACCAGCCTTGATCTGCCCTCTGCCCTCCAGCTTGCCCACCCGCGCTAACCCACCCGGCCTCAACCTGTGGGCATCAACAACAATCGGCAGACCCACCTCGCTGCTGCTCCGCCCAATCCCGCACGGCTCCTCCACTGTGTAGCTCACTCGCCTCCCCGCACCAAAGCGCACGCACGCCCATCGCTATCTCCAGCCTAGCCCAGCTCGGCCTCCAGGGTGCCAGACCAGCTTGACAGCAGCCCAGCGCCCTGCTGCAACCTAGCCCCGCACCTGCCATCCAGCGCGAGTCTGCACAGTTTCCCCACACCTGCCATCCAGACAGGCCTACAGCACTGCACTACATAGCACGCACGGCCCAACCCGGACGTGCACCCCTGCCACCGGCTACAACACAGCCACCTTTGCAAGAAAAAAAGAGAGAACTAGAAAGAAGAGAGGGAAGAAACGCAAAGGAAAAGAAAAATAAGAAAGAAAGAAACAAAAAAAAAGGCCCAAAGAACAGAAGGCTCAGAGAAAAAAAAACAAAAAGAAAAAAGAAACTCAGCCCAGACCAAAAAAAAAAAAACAAAAGCAGGCCTTTCGGCCCAGAAACAAAAGAAAGAAACAGGTCATGCGGCCCAAATAAAAAAAATAAAACAACAAACAAAAGAAGTAGGCCTGCGGCCCAGAAAAAAAAAAGAGAAAAGCAAAGAAAAAACAAGGCCTTGTGGCCCACTGCTGAAAAGAGAGGAAGCGGTCCAGTTTTTCTCAAGCCCAAAAACATCGCTACGCACGCATGCATCAACACGCGCGTGTGCTAGGATTGTTTTATTTTCTCACAACCAAGTATGTTTTATTTATTTCCTTTATACTTTTAAAGCATGTGAATTTTATTTTTTTATTTATATCTTTAAGCATGCTCTATATTTAATTGTTTATAATTAGAATTTTTTTTAGCATGTTTAGTTAGATAATTTTGATCATTTTAAGCATGCCTTATTATTTATGTTTTATATGATTATATTTAAGCATGATTTATAATTATGTTTAAGCATGTTTTATATTTTATTGTTTATGGTTTATTATGAAATTTTGAGCATGTTTTTATTTTTATTTACGCATATATAAATTATGTCTACGCATGCTTTGTACTATGCTATTGTTTACATTTTATTTTATGCATGATATATTCTTGCTATTATTATGTGTAGAATATAATTTGTTGTATATTTGTGAAATTTGAGCATGCCATGTAGTTTATTTTTATATATGCTATGTTTAAATGTGCTATGATTAATTTCTAGTATGCAACATATACAATCCGCTTTGCCATGATAATGAAATTTCATGCGCATTATACACACAACATTACCGTGATAAAGTATTTTCACATAGCATCGAAAAACAATGTGACCATTACGAATCTTGGTCTTGAGACCTAATTCATATTTTTGGAAAATAATTTACGTGGTTGTCTTTATGACTGCGTAATTTATATCTACTCTCTTGTTTATGTAGATGGCTGATCCAACTCGACCTGAATTTGACATTTTGGACTCAGACGAACTTGAGTACCATCGTTGGGTCTCCGATGTAGAAACTGCCTTTGTGGCAAGAGATTACATTGCCACCATTACCGACTCCAATGACAATGGACCGTCTGACAAGGTGAAAACAAATGCCTTAATGTTTCTGAGGCGACATATTGATCCTAGCCTACGCTGGGAGTACCTTCAGTTGAAGACACCCAAAGAACTGTGGGATGCCCTTAAGGGACGTTTTGGGAACATTCATGACACCTTGCTCCCAGAACTAACCGTTCAGTGGAATGAAATCCGCTTGCTTGACTATAAAAGGGTCAATGACTTCAACAAGGATATGTTGCGCCTAAAAGCACGTCTCAATTTCTGTGGAAATGAACTCACAGAAAATGATATGATCCAGAAGACTCTTTCCACTTTTCCTACTTCAGCAATTATACTAGCGAACCAGTATAGGCTGGAGTATGATAACAAAAGAATCACAACCTTCAACAAGCTGATCAACCTAATGCAAGTGGCTGAAAGGCATAATGAGGTTCTTTTGAACAACAATGCTAGGCCTGTTGGGACAAAGAAAATTCCTGAGGCTAATTATGGCAAAGTGAAAAGGTGGAAAGAACCAAAATGCAAAGGGGGTTGGACGTACTGATCCCTACCCACGTGGCAACAATGCACCATGTGGCAAGGGACATGGGGGTCGTGATATGGGCCGTGGAGGCCCTCCCAATGTATGGGGCAGAGATGGTGGTGCTGGCCCTAGTGGTCATGGAAACAAGGTGCAAAGGGCACCTAAGAACCCTTCAGTCAAACAGAATAGAGTTGGCAATGAACCATGCTATAGGTGTGGAGTCATTGGGCATTAGTACAAGAACTGCCAAACAAGCACAAGAGTAGCAGCCAATTACAAGAGGTATAGGGAGTCAAAAGAACAAGAGGCTCACTATATGGAAGAAGGAGGCCATGACCCAGACATCAACCTCACAATTGCAGACTGTAATGGCAACAAGGAATTTGCTCAGTCAACCGATGCACCAGATTTTGATTGATCTGCTTTATTTACTTTATTTTCCAAAAACAGTTGTGAAGGCATAATGCCTCATTTTTAATTAGACTATTACTTGGTCTTAAAGTTTATTTCAATAATGGTTTGATGAATTAGAACAAAACCTTGATTTGATTATTGTTGGCTCATTAATAAATTTTGAATTTTATTCTCAAGCACTGAATTTATTCAAATTTATACACATATTTACATGGTTCGAATTTGCAATATAAAGATGTAAAGCAATACATCTAGAGAAAAAATTATTATTAGAATGAAAAGATTATCATTCTACTAAAATAGAAATACTCTAAAGAATCTGAGATATATTTAAAGTCAAAGACGCTCTGTATGCACCAAGAGCTAATCGAACCTTGTTAAGTATCAAAGATATTCGTGCCAACAGTTATCATGTAAAAACACACTGTGAGAATGGAACTGTATACTTTTATATTACCTCTAATGAATGTGGAAGGAAATGCATTTTAGAGAAACTCATGAGTTAATCTAGTGGACTGTACCTCACTACAATTCGGATCATTGAATCCTATATTGTCACCAATAATGAAATGTGGGACACTGACTCATACAGGCTTTGGCATGACCGCCTATGGCACCGAGGTCGTGACATGATGATTCGTATTTTAAAGAACTCATATGGACATCCCTTCTTTCGAGTGAAAAACAAAGTGGGAGAAAAATCCGTCACACTGCAAGGTGTCGGTCCTAGTACTGCTCAAATGCAGTCATTGCTTTCTGAAGTACCAGAAGCACTACCTCCCATTATGCCTCATTAACTATTTCAAAGGCACATCACTCGTTTTGCAAAGCCTGCTCTTTAGCAAAAACAGGATTGAGACCTTCCTATGCTAAAGACACAAAACAAAACAAAACATTCCATTCTTACAAAGGATACAAAGAGATATCTGTGGACCTATCCATCCAGAATGCGGACCATTCAAGTACTTTATGGTTCTGGTGGATACTTCGACAATCTGGTCACATGTCGTTTTATTGTCCACAAGAATTGTTGCAAAACTCTTAGCACAGATTATACGTTTAAGGACTCACCACCCTAATCACCGTATCAAGTCTATAAGACTTGATAACGCTGGAGAGTTTACATCAAAAGCATTTGATGATTATTGCATGTCTATTGGATCGATGTGGAGCATCCTGTACCCCATGTGCATACAAAAAATGGTCTCGCAGAAGCCACCATCAAAAGACTATAGATGGTGGCTAGGGCAATTGGTTATGCGCACCAACCTGCCCATATCTGCCTAGGGTTATGCAATATTGCACGCAGCTTTACTTATTCGTTTCAGACCCACAACTAGCCAACCATTTTATGCGTACCAGTTGGTAACTGGATATGAGCCTGACATTTCACACTTACGCATATTTGGTTGAGTAATATATGTGCCTATTGCGCCCCTACAGCGGATCAAAATGGGTTCTCAGAGACGATTAAGTATTTATGTTGGATACGAATCCCCAACAATTATCCGCTATTTGGAACCCTTGACAGGCGATCTCTCTACCGCTGGATTTGCGGATTGTCACTTTGATGAGACAATCTTCCCGTTTTAGGGGGAGATAGGAAAAAGGATTTTCCAAGGGAATGACAGGAATTGTCGTGATTTGTCCCCACTCCATCTCATTTTGATCCCCCCACTTCACAAAGTGAAAGTGAAGTGAAAAGAATAATCAATCTTCAGAACGTAGCAGATTTGATGCATGATGCATCTACTGATATCGTAAAAGTGACGAGATCACATATACCAGCTACAAATGTGCCTGCAAGGTTAGAAGTTCCCAATAAGGGGCACGGTGCCGCAGATAGAGGCACTTCAACCGCACTTAGTGGAGGTGTGGTTGAGGCTGTGGCTCTCCAAGGAAGAGGGGGAGGCCACTTGGTTCGATTGACACTCACCCAAGGAAGAAGAGGGTGAGTAAGGCACAAACCAATCATCAATGTATAGAATCCCTCTCATGAGATTGTCTCTGATTATAGTTATGTCCATGAATCAATACTGGAGGACGCTCCGATGTTAAAAATGATTCCAGAGAACAAAGAAATCTCAGAGGATTATGAGAGTGCGTATGAGTTGATAGAAAGATCTTCCATACACATTGATGATATATACTGTTGCTCAAGGAATCATAGAGCACGATGATATCGAACCACGCTCTGTTGCAAAATGTCAACAAAGAGCAGATTGGCCTAAATGGAAAGAAGCAATCCAGGCAGAATTAGATTCTCTGACAAAGAGACAGGTATTTGGTCCGTTAGTGCTAACCCCACCAAGTGTAAAGCCTGTAGGACATAAATGGACCTTTGTCAGAAAGCGTAATGAGAAGAATGAAGTCCTAAGGTACAAGGCTCGCCTTGTGGCACAATGTTTCTCACAACGCCCTGGAATTGACTACGAGGAGACATTCTCTCCCAAAATGGACGTTATAACGTTCCGCTACTTAGTTAGCTTAGTAGTTTCCAAAGGACTGAAAATGCAGCTCATAGATGTGGTTACTGCATATCTCTATGGGGATCTAGATTCAGAGATATATATGAAAGTGCCTGATGGCCTTACATTACCCAAGTCAAGTGACTCTAAACCATAGAGTGCGTTTGCAATTAGGTTGAAATGCTCACTTTACGGATTGAAACGATCCATGCGGATGTGGTATACCCGTCTAAGTGACTACTTGATTGGGAAGGGATATGAGAACGATGAATTATGCCCATGCGTATTCATAAAGAAAACAAGTTCCAGATTTGCAATTGTAGTAGCATATGTCGATGATATGAACATAATAGGTACTCTTGATGAAATAAGAGAAACCATGGGCTACTTGAAATCCGAATTTGAGATGAAGGATCTTGGGAAAACTTGATTCTGTCTAGGCTTTGAACTAGAACATCGAGTTTGTGGAATAATAATCCACCAGTCTGCGTATGTCCAAAAGTCAGGCGATATAACATGGACAAAGTGCATCCTGCTAGCACTCTCATGATCGGTCGAAGTTTGGATGCAAGGAAAAATCAATTTCATCCAAAGGAAGATGACGAAGAGGTGTTGGGAGCTGAAATTCCCTATTTAAGTGCAATAGGCGCATTATTGTACTTAGCCCAATGTACTCGACCAGACATTGGATTCTCAGTGAACTTGTTAGCTAGATTTAGCTCAGCGCCAACGCAGCGTCACTGGAATGGTATTAAGAACATTTTCGATACCTAAAAGGAACCATTGACTTGGGACTGTTCTTTCCCTACAGAGAGACAAGAGGGACCGCATATGGAACTGCAATCCCTAAAGGAAATGTTGATGGTGAAAGCGCCACTCCCTACACTAAAACGCCAAATGACGTTTTGGTTGGTTTTGCTGATACTGGGTACGACTCTGACCCACATAAAGATCGTTCCCAAACTGGTTATGTATTTACCAATGGGAACACGGCGATTTCTTGGAGATCAACCAAGCAAACCCTTGTGGCTACCTCCTCGAACTACTCAGAGATCATTGTTGTATATGAGGCGGTTCATGAGTGTGTATGGTTAAGAACTATCATTGCACATATTCGAGGGATTAGTGGTTTGAGTTCTACCACTGAAGAGCCTACTTGCATTTATGAACACAATGCAACTTGCATCGAACAGATGAAGCTAGGTTATATTAAGGGTGATAACACAAAACACATATCACCAAAGTTGTTCTACAATCAGCAACAAGAGGCTCTCCTCAAGATTCAAGTGAATCAAGTAAGGTCTGAGGAGAATGTGGCAGATTTGTTCACCAAATTATTGCCCAAGGCCACATTTGAGAAACATGTGAAAAAACATAGGAATGCGAAGTCTTTCCAAACTCTCTTGATTAATGCAAGTATCAGGGGGAGGTGTAGACGTCAGGGGGAGTCTAATACACACATGTCAGCCTCAAATGTAGAAGGTGCGTTGTGCTCTTTTCCATCGACCAAGGTGTATTTTTGTGCCACAGGATTTTTATTGTTACTTGGTAAGGTTTTTAGTGAGGCAACAACTCATGCACCATTTCGTCCTTGACTTGGCACAAGGGGGAGTGTTAAAGGAAAAACATATTGTGTGCCTTCGTCAAAGCAACTGACAGAGAGGGAAGAGAATCAATGAATCAGTGATTACCATCAATCAGCACAATTATAGATCAATAAGTATTCAATGTATTTAATGTAATTAATATTTCCGTTGTAATTCTATCCCTATATAAAGGGACTATGAAATGAAATGAGTAGACTATTCCAATCTCAATTTTACTTTAACAAGGAAAAGAAAAATAACAAAAATACGCAGAAATACACTTATGACTACACCATCCCTGTCGACAACAACTGCACTTCCCCATGACCGGCAATGATCTTGAATAGGCCACCACCACTAAAATACCTAGAAATCAATCTCACTTTTTTCTCTCTAAACCTGAATTGAAATTCCCTCCGAGTATGATGCAATCTTATTTCTCATCTCCATCACTACAAGGGAAACAAAGAGAGGAAGGTAAGAGAGAAGAAGGGAAAGAGAAGAAGGCAAGAGAGAAGAAAAGAAAGAGGAAAGAAACGGAAAACGTGTTGCTCTAAGTTAGTTATGGTTTTGGTAGCATGTTCCTGTGAGGCTAGTAGCCTCAGGCTACTGCACCATTGGCGCGAAGGTTTATGGTAGACTCTCTCTCACATATTTTTTTTCCCTATAATTTTAGATTGTTTTTACTTTAAATTTAATGTGAGGATAAAAGTGGAAATTTTGACTGAAAATTCAAATGTAGGGTGGAATGAGAAATTGATAGGGTAGAAACAGCCTGACCCTTACAGAAATGCAAACAAACTTACTGCAATTCACCTTACCCGACGGCTCCCTCGGTACTTACCCGACCCTAAACCCAGGTCACCTTAACTCCTTCCTTTTTTTATTTTCTGCCTTTTTAGTTTTACTGCAACGGCAGCCGAACGGCGCAGTAACGGACAAATCAAAAGGCCGATACCAATGAACGGTCGAGATTAAAAGAAATGATAGTGAACCATCCACCGGCGGCGGATGGAATAGTCTTCGCTGAAATATGGTATACTACGGTCTACGGCTGAGATTTGAAGTCGGGTATCCGGGACAGAGGATCCAAGACGGGTCAATTGCTATCAGAAGTCGAGGCGGCCTTTCGACTCTTCCAAAAGGAAGGAAGGAAGGACTAAAACACATGAGGAGGAGGCGGGTAAGGTTAAGGTTAGGTCCCAATTTCTGCTCTGCTTTGGTTTCACCACCCACCATATCAAGATAAAAGATAACTCTTCCTTCTCTTCTGCTTTCATTTGTGAAAATGATGAAGCGCCATCTATCAAAGCTTCCCCACTTGCGTACAGGCTTTGGAAATTTCAATTCTTTCCTGGTATCTCTCTCTTTTCTTTTCTTGCATCACCCCAATACAGTTTCTATTTTTTTTTTTTTCCCTCAATTGTATTACTGGTAAGGATCAGGGCTTGGATTTCCATATATTATGATGAATCACGTCCTAAATTTTAGAGGCCTAAGCCAGTTGATGATTCTCATGGAAATAATTTAATCTTATCAGTGCTCATGCTTTGAAACTGGGTCCACCAGTGGTGACGCCAAGGGCTTTCTTCATCAGCAAATGCGAATGAATGGCTCCCCTTATGCAACTTGTTGTGCCAAGTTGCCGGAGGAGCTTCCAAAAGATAATCCTGTTTCCAATATGTTGATTGATTCTTTTGGAAGGCAGCACACTTACTTGAGGATCTCTTTAACAGAGCGTTGCAATCTGCGATGTCAATACTGCATGCCGGCCGAGGGTGTCAGCCTCACTCCTGGCCCCCAAATTCTCTCGCAGAATGAGCTTGTTCGCTTGGCTAATCTGTTTGTAAGCTCCGGAGTCAATAAAATTCGTTTGACTGGAGGGGAGCCAACTGTCAGGAAAGATATTGAAGACATATGCTTGCACTTTTCTAACTTGAAGGGACTGAAAACACTGGCTATCACTACTAATGGAATCACTCTTGCACGAAAACTTCCCAAGTTGAAAGAATGCGGCCTTAGTGCGGTGAATATTAGTTTAGACACCTTGGTCCCTGCAAAGTTTGAATTTCTGACCAGGCGTAGAGGGCATGAAAGGGTTATGGACTCAATTAATGCTGCCATAGACCTCGGTTATAATCCTGTTAAGGTATTTCCTGCTTCTCAAACTTATTCCGGCATTTTGCACCCTTTTCCTTGCTTATGCAATCTTTAATTTTTGTTGATGGGTTTATGATTACTATTACTTATTGTTTCTGGTTTTGCTGATGGGGAACGTGCTTATCAAGTATCATTCCTACGCCTGTATATTCAAATGCATGCGTCTTTTTATGTAATCTGTGCTCTTATTCAGGTAAATTGCGTTATAATGCGTGGGTTCAATGATGATGAGATTTGCAATTTCGTAGAGCTGACACGTGAAAAGCCAATTAACATTCGATTCATTGAGTTCATGCCTTTTGATGGAAATGTATGGAATGTTAAGAAACTTGTACCCTACGCAGAAATGTTGGATAGAGTGGTAAGGTAGAACTCTGACGGATAATCCTACTAATTGATTTCTGAATGTTCCCTATACTGTTATACATTCCTTAATTTACTTGTTATTTGTGAACAGGCAAAACATTTTACAGGCCTAAAAAGACTTCAGGATCACCCAACTGATACTGCCAAGAACTTCAGGATAGATGATCATCTTGGTACAGTTTCTTTTATCACATCAATGACTGAGCATTTTTGTGCTGGTTGCAATAGATTGCGACTCTTAGCTGATGGGAACTTCAAAGTTTGCTTGTTTGGTCCTTCAGAGGTCAGTCATATGCCTGTCTGTTCTTTATCTTGTTATTAGCATTTGACAAGTATTGTACTGTTGTGATCTTTGCCATGATTTCCAATTTGGCTCTTACTGCCACCGATTATTTAGACATGCTTACTACCTGAGGATCTATGCATGTTTGTTGTTTTTTTTTCTGAAATCATCAAACTGTTGGATAATTTTAACTTCACCTTTTTGGGACAAGTCAAGTGGCAAGTTTGGGATAATGCACTATTATTACAGGACCAAACCCGAACTATTTTTCAAGGAAGTTCTTTTGCTGGCTACTGTTCACTTTGCCATATTAGCATTATTGTGAATTAGGTTTTCTGTTACTTTTATTGGCTTATTGTAGATCACTGGCATTATTCTTTTTTGAAGGGCTAGTTTTCAGATTAATTAGGGATTTTAGGGTCTTCCCTATAAATAGAGGCCTTGCTCTAGACAATATACTTAAATTCATTATTACAAGATGGAATTGTGTGTGTCATTTTTTTAAATTTCTTTTTAGTGTTTCCTCTAATAGGGAAAATTGGGTTTTCTTCCTTTTGTTTTCCTTTCCAAGAACATGGCCGTTGACATACCCTGATTCCATGAACTTCTGTGTCACCAAGTTTATGATTTCTTTAATCATGAGTACATTTTATCACACAGCATAAAGGTGACGGTACTAGTTGGTATTCTGGCTATAAGAAAGTTTACAGTTGTTTTTAGGCTTTCATGTCTATTACCTGAATAGCTCTGACCTCCAAATTCTGAAGCCTTTTAGGGATATTAAAGAAGCCTTGTAGAGAGACTAATTCTCTTCTCTGGATAGTCTATCAGTATTGTTGATAAAGTGAAATCATGTCCGGATGAGTCTTCATGATTGGCAACCAGACAGTGTCTAGTGGCACTCTTTTCTCCTATCTCTTCTTTTTTGACTGTGTCACGGTATCCCAAAAGCTTCCTAGGCCCAAGGATTTATCCCTCGGTGCATGTGAAATGCTCCAACTGTGCATTGCAGCACAGTGTCTGGCCACTTTGACAGCTTCGTTAGTCAAACGGGGGTAGGGGGTTCCCAACCAAGACGCTCAACCACTAGACCACTTGCAGTGGTTTTACTCCTATCTCTTCTCACAACATAATAAGATACAGAATAATGCGATTCGCTATCTATCCTATCATTTTAGTTATGTAAAGTCCTGTATACTTTCCTTTATGGATCTTTTAAACCAAGAAATGAATGTGGTTCATGGTGGGAGTCATCAATTACGTTTTTTGTTCTTGAGTCATCAGTTACTCAAGTTATCAAAACTGAAAGTTAAAGCATCCTTAAGGGTGATTAACACTTCCTTGAGGTGCATATATATAACGAGTTGGATATATGTTTAACTTTTTCTTTGTCTAGATCCCATATCACTCCCCATGAACTATGGCCAGTCTTTGCCTGCCCATCTGTCACCTGTATATGCTTATGTTCATATCTGCTTATGAATGAGAATGGGGAGTTAATAGATCTGATAGTTCAAAATATGTTTCCGGCATTTAGAGGTCACTAGACTGATTAGTAGTTCTTCATGGGACCTCTGCTGTATGAGACCCTTCATCTTTTGAAGACAGTGAAATATAATAAGGTGGTGAAGCTCGTAGTCAATGCAACAAGCTTGTAGGTGTGGACTTTGGTTTAAGTGAACCAACTTCTGTGGTGCTAAATGGAATTTCCTTGGAGTCCTTTTGTATGATATCTGCAATAGGATTATTTTATAAACTTTGTTGCTATGCTATTGATGTTGTACATGTTTACTGTGAAGGTCAGCTTAAGAGATCCCCTTCGGCAGGGTGCTGATGATCATGAACTAAGGGAAATAATTGGTTCAGCGGTACGACAAATTTGCTTTTGAATAATGCTTTATGCCTCAGACGTGTTACTGTCTAGTGTTAGCATCATTTTTTAATACAAATTCAGTTTTGAGCCCTCCTATATGTTTTCAAGGACTTCTCATGTTTGCTTTAGGTGAAGAGGAAGAAGGCTTCGCATGCTGGAATGTTTGACATTGCAAAGACAGCAAATAGGCCCATGATACATATTGGTGGCTAATGGTTTGTATCCCTCTGTTATGGAAGTTTTTATAACCAAGCAATTTGAAAAGAATCTGTAGTTTTTTTTTTCTCTTATTTTTATAGTAATGATAATTTGTTCTCCATTAAGACATAATGGAATAAGCGTTCAGTGCAGGTTTTGTAGAATATGACGTTGCATGTGACAGAGGCATCCCGTATTTGCTTAATAAACTTTTGCTATCTCATTACAAGAGGGACTGAGGGAGAAGAATATGTTGATGTCAATTTGTTGCTGGGCTAATGGATTAATGGTAGAAGGCAATGAGATGTCAGAACCGTATCTCACTCTTTGTATCCTTGTGATGATGGTGTTGTGCTGTATCAAACATTTTTCTTAGTATCCTATTTGTTATTATGGGAACAAGTGACAATTTCATTCACCCCGCAACTCATATCGTCATCGCTAAACATGGAAAAAAAAATTATATGGTCACAGACCATGGCATACGTGGTGATTTGGATTGATATCATTGGTCCTTATGGACAAATTGGACCAGGAATGAAATACCCTACTGATCTATAGATACATGAATGAGAGAAAAATCCTCAGACCAAACTCCTTGACTTACTTCCCTCGGTCCCTTTACTTGAGTGAAAAAAGAGGAGCAAAGTTTGCCGTGTTATTTTGGTTAAGAACATGTACTTATTCTTGACTGGCCTCTTAATTTTTTTATTTTTTTATTTCCATTTTTCCGTAAGATTTCCATCAAATTCAAGAAATATTATTGGTCCGGACTATCACTGACACGTGGCAGTCCAGAACTATAGAATAATTACTCGCCAAACATACAGTTTATATACACCCAATTAAATTCTTTGCCACTGTCACATGTTAGTCTGGGACCATAGAATAATTACTTGCCAAACATACGGTTTATATACACCCAATGAAATTCTTTGGTTGAGCTATAGCTCTTTCCTTGAACTAGCCAGTAAGAACTGATGAGCATAGATTGTACCAGTATGAGTTGATCATAAAGGGTTTTCTTTGCCTCAATAAATTTACAAATGTGATATTTTAACCTCCTAAAGAAAAACAGACATTGATGAATGCTTCCATCTTCTTCGCTCTAGAAAAGACTTTTTGTTTCCTGTTTCATTTCTGGCTAGTATAACTCAACATATGAAATAACGCCATCCCCCCCCCTCCCTCAACCGCATTACAGCTGCTACCGAGTGGCTGAAGTAGATGTTTTGGGATAAAAAACGGGCGGTGGTTGCTTATTGTGTTATTTCTTTAGGGTTTTACTTTTAGGTTTTTCGTTCGGTCAAATAAGTTTCTATTCTATAGGTTTAGAAGTCTTGGTTCTAATGCTACAATATTTCTATGGCGTTATTTCATGGGACTATGTGTTCTATTTTCGATGTCTTCTTTGTTAAGTCGCTGTAGAGATTCTTTCCTTATTTAAGTAGTTGACCTATTGTATAGTTATGATCATTTATATAGAGATCCTTTCCTTATTTACGTAGTTGACATATTGTATAGTTATGACCCTGTAATTATAGGAAGATTGTTTCCTATTAGAATAACACTTGTACCGGTATATATACACCTCCAATTGGAGAAGAATAAAGCATTGAAGCATTCTGAATTTCGAATTCTCTTATTGATCGGTTATTTTTATGCCAACAATTTTCCTACTATCGATTTGAATGTCAATTGTAGAATAAGGAAGTAGGGTCTCCCGCAGAGGATTTATGGAACTAATTGTAAGACTTTCCGAGTTTAAGAGTTGATTGTGAAGTTTGTGAAAACAATTGAAAATAAATATCAAATAATGAAATTGCTTAAGGTTGAGAATCAATAGAGAAGCAGAAGTCAGGGAATGTATCCACCACCAATCAATTAAGTATGCAAACCATGTTTAACCTAGTCTTATTTATCTATGGATGAAGACGCTCAAGTTAACTCAACGCCTGAATTAACCTATTGTTTTTCCTTACTTGTATGCTAGGTGATAGACGCTCTACACCTAACCTATTTCCTAAAATGCAACCTAGGTTGACGCAACTCTAGATTTAACACATAGAAATCATTAAGATTAAGAAAAACGAGACATCACAAGACATCATGAGTACGACGCGTCTCAATTAATCTAGGAACCTAATCACTCACCTTATAGACGATTTACTACTCCTGAACTTTCAATGGAACCTTCTTAAAAGGAACAGGCAATGATCATTCATAGCAATAGAATCCTAAACATGCAATCTAAGTTGGCCACCAGAGAAAGCACATAAAGAAATCATCAATGTAAAAATAGTAATTAAGTTCTCATCCATTTAATAAACAAAAACTAATTAAATGTCATAGCATGGCATACAATCATGATTGGGGCTTCAACATGCCCTAACTACTTAGAATTTAGTTGCACATGGTTTGAATTGGAAGCACAAAAGAATTCATAAGCAAAGTAAAACAGAAAAAACCCTAAAAATCAAGTTGGAAAAGTCGTCAGAATGACTGGTCATCAGGATCCGCCGACTGGTCGGTGGATGGTTGATCTGCTTTCTTCTGCTCGGGTTTCTTGCTTGATTCTCACGCGTAAGAGTCTTTTCGTTAGCTTTTCTAGCCTTTTTATAGTGCTCTTGAGTCCTCCTTCATTCCTTTTTGGTTTGAGAGTCCTTAATGTGTAGAGAAAATCAACTTCTTAATTCTTTGATTGAATTAGGATTTCTCCACATCACTTTGTCCAATGAAAATTCGTCATGTCATCATCAATATCTCTGCGAATATCTCCATAATTTGCTGTGATATCTCCATGGATTGGGCTTCTCAATCCATCAAGGTCTTCTTCTGCTTGCGCATCTTTCCTCAATATTATTTTCTTTTTGTATATTTGTTCCGAAAAACCTAATAAACACAAAAGTAAATAAAATAAAGAGAAAATAGAATAAACTAACAAAGATTAATATAGGGATTAACCATATACACGTCGCATAAAATGCTCCTATCACTTATTCTACTTGGTATCAGAACAAGTTCGAACCTAATCCTGAATTTAGAAGAACACCCGAAACCCGAAGTATCACCACTACAAACTGCTACACCAGGAATATACCTTGAAACATGAAAGTCCCACATTTGTCTTATTTTATTCTGCTCGAATGGCAATCCAAGAAATTACTAAAGGCTCCAGCAGCTAGGGATCTGATGCAAATCAGGTTCCTTAACACAAATCATCAACCACTACCCAAGACAACTCGGCTTTTCCTACCAGCATTGCCTTGAAGGAGTCAAACTACATCATATGGGATCCCCTCATGCGGATTCGAATTGGAGCATGAGGAAAAGTTGACTATCCGATTGGAGCCAAGGTCGAACCCAACATTGGCTCTGCTGAATATGAAGCTTGGGCAACTGGCAATGAAAAAGTGAAGAGCTAGCTCATTGATTCCATGGAGCCATCCCTTATGAACCGGTACATACGGCTTCCCACCACAAAGGATGCTTGGGATGTTGTTGAGAAGACCTTCTATGATGATTCAGATGAGACCCAGATTTTTGAATTGAATAAGAAGTGCTTTGGAGCAAAGCAGAATGGCCGATCTCTTCCTGCCTACTACAATGAACTGGTGGGTACGTTTCAGGAGATTGATCAATGCATGGCCTCTCAGACAAACACCGTTGTTGTAGTGATTCAAGAGACATCGACAATGTCCTAGATGTGATTCCATATGTTCCTGAGTGGGCTCGACTCAAAATATGATCAATTGCGTGGTGAGAATCTGCGCAAAGACCAAAAATTTAATTTAGAGCTGAGCTATGCCTATGTTCAAAATGTGTAATATGACAAACAAGCTATGGGTCACTCCACCGAGTCCTCTGCTCTAACTACTCAACATAGGCTGGGTCCTCCTCCTCCTGGTTTTTTTGGTCCTCCTCCTTGCCGCCCCACAAGCAAACTGAGTAGCTTGACGGTTCGCAACTGTACTCATTGTGGAGATAGTGGCCTTTCCAAAGAACGGTGCTATGAAGTCATTGGCTACCCAGATTGGTGGGATTTCACCAAGAAACCTCGGAAGAACTTAGGCAAAGCTACAATTGCTATTATAGAGGAAGTGTGTCCACCAAATGTCTCCACTAATGTTGCACAGTCAGGTATGAAGAGTAAGGCCTCTACAAATAGTACATGGATAATTGATACATGTGCATCAAATCACATGACTAATTACCCTAGCCTATTGAAAACACTTAGCCCTTCCTCTCAAACTGTTGTGTCAACAGTTGATGGTACTCCAACTGCGGTTATCGGAGAAGGTTCTGTAGTTTTATCTGATACACTTACTCCTGATTCTGTGTTAGTTGTTCCCTCTTTGGTGTATAATCTTTCATCTGTGAGTCAAATTATTTTGGCTCTTACATGTATTGTGACCTTCTATCTGTCATTCTGTGTGCTTCAGGATATTCTGACTCGACGGATTCTTGGTTATAGTGTTAGAAGGAGGAAACTCTACTACGTGGATCTAATAGACAATAGAGAGCAACAGTTGTGTCACTTGGGTCCAGCCAATCAAACTAGTGGAGTAGAGAGTGCTAAGGCAGTTGTGTGGTTATGGCATCATCGTTTTGGAGGAGCTTGGTGACCTTTGGAGTCACCGCTTGTTTCAACAATACTATTCAAGCAGCACTAACAGGGACGTTGTCTTTGTTTTTGGTTTTTGGTTTTCCTGTTTTTTTTTGAGAGAATGTGGGTTTGAGTGGATATTTTCTGTGTTGGGTTAGGTTGGGGTGGGAAGAGCTATGGTCTTGGCGTTACCATGGTAGATTTTAGAGGGGGCGGATTCCGGTTGGAGTGTGGATATTGTGGCTCCATAGGTATTGTTTTTTTTTTTTTTTTTGAAAATTTTGTCATGGGGCATTTAGGGGAGGTGATAGGGAGAGTTAACTGACTTGACTAACCTTAGGTGTGTCATTCGCAGTATGGTTCACGAGCAACGTGCCCGTGGCGAGGGGGTGGGGAAGGCTCTTCTCATGGCGATCCGAGTTGTGTTGGGCCTTCCGAGGAGGAGGTGGGTCACGAGGACTCTAGCTTTGAGGAATACGAGTTGTTGGAGGTTCCTCAATCGCCATGTGGGAGATTGATGTTGGCTCCTGACGATATGCCGATTGATCAGCCGGGGCCGAGCATGACCCAAGAACAGATTGACGATATGAGGGTGACTTGGGGCATTCCGAATAATGTGTTGTTGCAACCTTTGAGGGATGGAGAATTCTTAGTCATCCCGAGTTGGGATGGGTGTGTTTTTACGAGAACCAATTGAAGTGTGGCCTATCGTTTTCGATACCGAATGAGATGCAATATTTGATGTCTTGCCTCAATATTTTTGTGGGTCAACTGTCGCCTAATGCATTGAGGCAACTTCTGGGAGTTTTACTGCTGTGGAAGATTAGTAAACAGCAGTTCCATGTTTAACATGCAATATTCGACGAAGACTGGCGATAGTGGGTGTATGAATTTTAGGGCGCGTTATCATTGAGGATCTACCGTCCAATATTTATTCTCGATAGAGAGGCAAACCTTGCCTCGTTGGTGGTCTCTGGCAGAACCCCAATATGATTCATCGGGTGCCTAACTGGTTCTAGCCTATTCGTGAGTTATGTGACCATGTCTTTGGTGTAACTGTATTATGGGTGTGTGTTAACAACGTTTCTTTGTATCTTAGTGAGGCAGGAGTCTAACCTTAGCCAGTTAGAGAGGAAGCGCATCATGAGGGTGTTGGGCAAGTTCCCTTTGGGGAAGAGAGGGTTCTATCGCCTATGTAGGCTGGCGATATATGAGAGATGGTAATTTGGGAGGCGTCTTGGTGAGGTTCTCTTTTCTTTTGTTGTTGGCATTATGCTGATAGTGTTTTCTAACACCTCTCCCTTTTCTTTTCTTTTTTGGTAGCCAACATGCTGAATGAGGCTGCTAGCAAGAGTGACGCTCCTTATGTTGATACGGACGTTGACGCCATTATCAAAGAGTTGGTTCACGATGCCGAGGTGGTCAGGCAGGCGAATGTCAATTTGTAGACAACGAGGGTTTACGATACTGGCCATCAGGTAGCCCTACAGTTGCCTCGAGACGTATACAATAGATTCCCTAAGAGGGTTTTGGAGTTCCTCAATAGCCTTGCAGTTGATACTGAAGGGGCACCGACGAGTGCTGAGGGTGGCTCGGTGCAAGGTGAGCAGGCTGGACAGGGTCACCAAGACCAAGCAGGCGAGGTGAGATAGTGTCCTTTAGACCGAGCGTGCAAGGTAGGACAGCATCCCCGAGACCAGTGGGAGAGGCGAGACAGCGTCCATGAGCCCAAGTGGAGCATAGGGGACAATCCCCCCAGGCTCGAAGGAAGGGAGGCAGTCCCCCCAAGTGCAAGTAGGAGAAAGGGCTTGTGATATCGGGTAGGGCTCCCATGATGTTGGAGTGGGGCAGCAGGTTCCACCTCCCATTGAAGTAGAATCTCTGTGGAGGAGTTATTTGACGAAGTTGAGCGACAGCAAAGTGATGCCAGTGCGAGGGCTCGCCTAGTGGAAGACCCTGTTTTGAAACAGTTGGAAGGTGTTCTTGGTGCTGATATCGAGGGTCCCAAGTCGTAAGAGGTGGTCATAGTCGATAGTGGCGAGGCTGAGGTGACTAGCCAGGCTATTAGTGGAGAAGTTGTGGTCACTGACATTGGTGATCCCCAGCGAGGTGCTGACGAGGATGGTGATGGTGAGGATATTCAGGTTGCCGAGGTGGCGGTTTGTGCACAGCCAGGCGAGGGGGATGAGACCTAAGGTACTACAATTTGTGCACGCACTGATGGCGTTGCTGGTCAAAGGAAGAGGACTGCCTCTCAGCATCATCTTGGGAGTCTCCAAGTAGGGATGAGCATGGATCTTCGTGGGGGGAAGAGGTCTCGGGTTGATGGGGCAGCACGGATGAGGTCCACGAGTGAGAGATCTTGACATTCTCATGATGAAGTGGCTGGAGGCCTTGCTGGCACCCTTGGTGAGATTGGCATTACTGATGGTGCTATCCTACACAAGGTGGCGAATCTGCGCAACTATCATCGTGATTGGGGCCCGGTTAACACCGATGACCCTCGAGCGGGGTATCGGGATGCTCAGGAGAGGTTGATGATGGAGTAGGATGTCGAAGACGATGCCCAGATTCGTGATATGGTCCCCGATAGTGACAGTTTTTACTAGTATATAGTCGACATAGACTTCCATGATTTTCCCGATGTGGTTTGCGAACATGGCATTTACTAATCTTTGATATGTCGCCCCTGCGTTTTTTAGTCCAAATGGCATTACCTTGTAGCAATATAAGCCTTTGTCAATGGTGAAGGATGTGTGCTCTTGGTCGAAAGGTTCCATGGCGATTTGATTGTACCCTGAAAAAGCATCCATAATGCTTAGGAGCTTGTGTCCTGCGGTGGAATCAACATTCATGGTAGAGGGAAACTATCTTTGGGGCATGCCTTGTTCAGGTTCGTGTAATCGACGCACATGCGCCATTTGCCATTAGATTTCTTTACCATTACTACATTGGAAAGCCACAATGGGTAGGAGACTTCTTTGACTAACCCGATATCTTGGAGGTTCTTGACTTCTGCCTGGATGGTTTTGTATTTCTCCTCTGTAAAAGCCCTTTTTTTCTGTCAGACGGGTGTGGCGTTTGGCGAGATGGTGAGTTTGTGAGTGAGCAATGTAGGCGATATGCCTAGCATGTCGGCGTAGGACCATGCAAAACCTTCATGTCTGGATTTGAGGAATGCGGTCAGCTTTGCTTGAAACTGGGGGTCTGTTTTTAAACCGATTTTGACCTTCCTCTTGAGGTGTATGTCTAAGATGGAGACCGATATCAGGTCCTCCAGGGCATCTGGCCTTGGCTGTTTGAGCTTTCTCCTGTCTTCCTTCTTTTTGCTGTGAGTTTCGTTGTCTGCTTGTGGCTCGGGGTCTTCCCTAGGGTCGTCAAACTTGTTTGATGAGGAAGGAAGATCTATGGCTGAGAGTATTTCACGTTTGCCGCGTCCTCTCGCTACAGTCAAGGAGTTACACTGTCTTGCTATCTCTTGGTCTCCCCAAATTGTGAGAATATCCCCAGGAGTGGGTATTTTCATCATTAACATGTGTCCTGCCACAAAGCATTGGAGTCCCCAAATGACGTCTCACCCCAAGATGACGTTGTAAGATGAAGGGCAATCGACAACAATGAAGTGTGTTGTCATCATCGCGATAATGTTACCTCTGCCGAGTGTGATGCGTAAGTTGTCCGACCCTAGGGGTTGTGTGATCTCTCCTGCAAAGCTTAACAGGGGCTCGTGATCCTGGGTGAGTTTCTTCTTGTCACGCTTTAAGCCTTCATAGCAAGTGCTGAACATGACGTTTACTGCGGCGCCACTATCGACCAAAACCCTGTGGCACCGATAGTGGTCATGACCATAGTGATCAAGAAGGGGTCGTTGTGGTGTTTCCTTATGGTGTCTTCTTGGTGTTTGAAAGTGATCAAATCCTATTCCACTTGGGGGGGGGGTGGTGTAGCCATAGTTGAGTCCCAGGAGTTCATGCCCACGAGGGCATTAGCACTTGGACAAGTGAAGGGTATCGGCACAGGTGCACCGCCATGTATGATCAATATTTGTCCATAGACCTCGATGGCGTTGGCTCCCCTGGCATGAGTGCGGTACTGCTGGAGTTTACCGTTTTGGATGAGGTGCTTGTTGAGAGAAAATTGCACACAGTGGGCGAAAATGTCACCCAACATAATTTCACTCGTATTCATTTAGTGAACAAAGTTTTAATTATTTCGGGTTCGACTCATTCAAGACAGAATGTGTCTCTTAATTACAATCCCTTGTTACAGGGAAACACCATTTGATTCCATTTATGAAGAAACCAATTGTGGATGTGTGTTTGTTTTTGTTTTTGCGGCTGCACCCAGATATTTGAATGGGTTGCCTACGTACCCTTGGAAAGGGATCAAGCCACTCGTAGTTCAAGAATTCCAATGGGTGAATGACGCATTGGAAGGTATTGCTTTTTAGAATAGGAATAGTGTTTGGACGAATTTGGTGTAAGTGAACCAGAGATTCGATTTGTTTGGAAAGATTGTGACGTTTCCTGGTGTTTGGCGGAATTTGATTGATGAGGTCAGTGATTCGGATTGGATGAACTAGGGAGTCATGGATTTTATTTGGAAAGGCTGTGACGTTTCCTGGTGTTTGGCAGAATTTGACTGATGAGGTCAGGGATTCGGATTGGATGAACCAGGGAGTCAGAGATTTTGTTTGGACTTGCGGTTGCATCTAGTGGGTCGCTAGATTGCCTACATACCCTCGAGGAGGGATCAAACCGTTGTAGTTCTTGAGAATTTGTATTTATAGTGTTGGGAGAATTTGACTGGAGTTAGTGATTCAATTTAGGACTGGCTGAATTTGACTGGTGGAGTCAGGGATTCTGTTTGGATTTGTGGTTGCATCTAGTGGGTCTCTAGATTGCCTACATACCCTTGAAAAGGGATCAAACCGTTGTAGTTCATAGGATTTGTATTTATGGTATTCTTAATTCTTGTGTTGACGGATGTACGTATATCTTATTTTGAATCCGTCACATGTATTTCTTCTGCAGACACCCGAATTTAAATTTGGGCACCCAATGTGTTGAGTCTTGTACTGGGCCGTATGAATGGGCGTTTGCGTTGTCGACAAGCGAAATTAGCTGGGCCCGAATATTGAGATAAACTGTTTGGAAATGGGCTTCCGCATTTGTGGGTGGGCAATTCAGCAAGCCCGTGTATTGGACACCCATTTATATTCACAACCAATTTGACCCCAATTTATGTCTTAGGCAACAATCTGAAACTCCAAGTCCAATCCACCTAACTAAGAGAAAGCTTCTAGCCATATAACAATCCGTCGTCCTCGTCCCAAACGATTTGATAAGATAGAGAAAATAGGCGTGATCTTGAGCTCGCGTTGAAAGTCGAATTGGAGATGGGTATCAGCTACTTTAATCCGACTTGGAGAAGGAGTCTTGGTGTCCGGCCCATGTGCAAATAAGGAATTGATCGCCTTGATTCTACCACATTCAACAAAGACTCGAACTGGGTAAGACTTTCGAAGTTTTCCATCTCTTCTCACTGAGCTTTTATAGAATACTAACGAAGCTTTGTGATGGTTCTTGTTACTGCAGATTCAAAGCTTGTTCCGGTGATTGGCCGATTTTGATTCGCATGCAAGAGAAAAACTGGGGTGACTTCTCCAATCTGGTACGAACGCCTCTGTGCCCACTTAAGCAATCGCTTTTTGTTGACCATGTACCACTGCCTCCCATATTCAAAAGCCATGTTTTTGTCTTCTTCTTGATTGAAAGATGAGCACGGCTAAACATTGTATTTCTTGGCTTGAGTTGTACTCAATACCAATATGCAGCACACTTGTTTATATATTCATATATTTGGAAGCTTTGATTGCAGCACGTTTTTGACAAACTCTTATATAATTAAGACTATTCGCTGCACTTGTGTTTGTTGTTGCCACCATTCTCTGTTTTCTTCTTATCTTTTCCTTCTTCTGTATTGATCTCAGAAAGCAATTCAATTAAACTTTGCTTTCCTTTTGACATGGCATGTTTCTGTACACATATTTGCATATTTGAATAATCAATCATGGACTTTTGTCTTCTTGTTCATTACCGTCATTTGACCACCGTTTGCAGTTGATAATTATGCAATACAAATTTGAAGGCTCAATGTTTAAAGCCTTTTGTCATTATCTACAGGTTTTGGCCATTCTTCCATAATTAAAATTTCAAAAAGGTGAGGCTATTTGCTTGACAAAGCATTTGTTAATTACACATTGCCTTTGTCCACCGTTTCAGCACCGCTTCCATTCAAAGCACACACCACTTGCTGCACTTTGTATTTGTTGTCGTCTTTTAATTGATTTCGTCAGTACTCCAGAAATTGCCATCTTTTTTGTCTGTAGCTCTGCCTTCTGACTCTTTTGTGTCTTTTTGTTTGCAGGTTACAGAGAGAGGTTAAAGATAGCTTTAAAAAGGTGAGGCATTTCTCTTGGTTATTTGGCTTTGTATGGCCTGTTTTGGAAGTGGTGGTGCAAGGCTTTTGCTATGGTGGAAGAAGGAAAACGAGGCAGGATGGGCAACTTCTTGTGTGATGTGTATTGCTGAGATTGAAGGAAGAAAGTGTGGCGTCTTGTGCGGAATTTTAGCGTTGGAACTTGGCCATTCATGAATGACCCTATGTTCCAGCGTTAGAAACTGCAACAGCCAATCACGTTGAGACTCCAGCCGTTCATGAACGACCATATCAGTCTAAACGCAAGAGAAGCTTTCTCTGCCGTTCTTGAATGACCATGGTTGTCTTCAAAAGGGTATTGGTTGTTCATGAACAGCCCCCTTTACTTGAAGCAAACCTATTAATTCTCCGCCAAAGAAGACAAGAACAACATGATGCAGCGTATACCTGAACTTCTCCTTTCGAGCTGCTTTAATTTTGCTCTCTGTTTCGGCAGAGTCTTGGCTTCTTGCTTTCAGATTTTTCTCTCTCCTCCCCAAGTTTCTCTTCACTGTTGCCACCTTTATATAAGGGTGGTTGGATAAGTGAAGCTGGATAGCTGATAACCACTTTGTATTTGAATTTGAATAACAAGCTTAACTCTATCACTTGTTATCTGTTGAATGGGTCAAAAACTTGACCAAGACTTGAATCAAGGCTAACAGAACATTATCCCTTATTGCTTGATGTCATTTGAACTTGTCAAAGCTAAAGGACTTTGAATAATTTTTGAATAGCACTTGCTTGCCGTTTTGAGTTTGGTCAAAGTTGTAACAAACTTATCCCATGTGTGAAGCTGAATGTATTTCTCTCTCTTTTTTTTTTTTTTTCACAGCAGCTTGTAGGAATATCAATGTTGTAATGGGCTCCCACTTTTTTCAATTAATTTTGAAAGACCATCACCATATAACTTCTGGACTCGTGATTTTTCCTGTTGCCATCCCTGTTTCTATTATTGGTGCTCTCGCTAGGGTTAATGAGCTGGGGCACGTTGACAGGATTGGTATTGGTGCCTGTATCGCTTCCAAAAGTATCGTACTCGACCTGGGCGTAGGCAGTGGCAACATCGAGTAGGTCGTCATAAGTGGAGGGAGGGTTGGCATTGATTTGAAGTAAGAAATATCTTGGCTAAAGGGCTTGCTTGAATGCTGATGCCACTAAGATTGGATCAAGAGAGCGACACTAGGTAGCTTGTTCTTGCCATCGTTGAACAAAGTCTTGCAAGCTCTCATTGGGCCTTTTCTTGAGCCGGAATAGGTCGTGTGTTGTGCGATAGCCACTGCCTCACAAAATGAATCATCGGATGAACTTGTCCCTAAGTTCTTGGAAGCTGTTGATGGAGTTGGTTGGCAAGTTGAGGAACCAGCGTAGGGCCTCGTCCGTCAGTGTTTCCTCAAATACATGGCATGCCATTGGGTCAGTGTATCGCATTCCATGCAACAATGATTGAAATACCTTGAGGTGATGGTAGGGATCTCGAGTGCCATTGTACTTTTCGATTTTGAAGGGTTTTGCCTCCGGTGGGTCTTCTTGGCTTGTATCCGAGGTGTGAATGGTCCCATCTTCCCTTAGAACCCTGTCGTTATCTGCTGCCAGTCAGACTTGTTCTATGCGTTCTCAATCCGTGCTTGTAAAGCAGCGATAGTTTTGCTCATTTGGAGTAGCAATCTTGTGTTGGGGTCAGGTGGAGGTATAGTGGTGGTGTCTGATGTACCTGCAGTGTCAAGTACGAGTTGAGGTGGCGGTGGCAACGGTACTGCACTGAGGGAGGTAGGGAATAAAGGCAAGTTGACGTAGACTATTTGTGGGCCTGTGTTCGTGGTCCCTGGGGTGGGGCCTGAAAGAGTTCCAGAGGTTTTGGTTGTTGAGGATGGAGTGAAGGTTCCGGCAAGGCCGGTACTCGGGTTTGTGGTTAGAAAGGCCCCTGGTGTGTTAACACCGCTGATCATAGGTATTGGAGTTTCTTGTTGACTGGTCCTGTCGAGTGCGTCATTGTTCGTGATCCTTCACTGAAGTGCATCGTGAAGGATGCGGTTCTAGTTGGCCATGTTTTTGACCTGTCGACATGCCTCCTCTGCTGTTAGGTGCTCGACCTCAGCTTGTGCCCGTGACTCCATGAGGTCGCGCTTGGCGATCTGGAGTGTGGTGGCAGCGTCTGTTGTTATCACTGAAGGTGTTTCGCTGTTGGTACTGAGAAACTCAAGGGTACGTTGAACCTCGTGAGATTGGTCACCGTCGTGTGTATCAGGGGTGCTGGTAGTCATTGGTAGAGTGTGTTGTCCTGCCAACAAGGAGCCAAGGGGACTTCTTCTAACGCCAAATGTTTCAGTCAGATAGATGGGTAGTCTAGTCCGACGGAATCACAGGATGTTTTGCTACTATCACTATCAGTCTTGTTTATCTGCAAGATAAACAAAGGTCAGAGGGGAAGACCGGGTGTTCCAGCCTTTGATGCTCCGATGCCTAAGTTAGTATTGTTATAAGATAAAGATAATGGAAAACGATAGTAAACAGTTACATCTTTAGGATGTTGGAGATGATCTATATGTAAAGGGTTTGGGGAGATGTGTCTTTCTTGTTTCCAATGTGGGACATTTAGGTTCCTAATACCTCCCAAATGGGGTATCGGGATCAATACCTAGGAGTGTCTTCACTTTTCTTTCATGGCTAGATGAGCCTTGTGCTTCGGGTACTTGTGCCTGAGAGATATATATACCAACAAAAAACAAATTGATTCCTAGTATTCCAGATTGACCAAAGCACCATTAAAGCATTAGTCAAAGACTCCTTACTATCTATAGGTCTTTTTACTAAGACAATCTAACCAATCTATAAGCGAACCATGCCAATTAGTAGGATTATCAAGTCTAGTATCTTTCTAGAGAGAGAGGCTCCTCCTTCTCTCTAGAAATCTTCTCTAGATCTGCCATTTTGAGAGTCCAACACCACCACTCCCATCTCATCCACCACCACCTCCACCACTTCCCCCATCACCTTTACCTCCATCTCCACCTTCACCAACCTCTTTGCTCGACCAGATCTGCCCACTTCGCCATCTACCAGCTCCCTCTTTTTCCTCTCATAAGATTTCCAGTGATGGAGAGTTCTCTGTTCATCACCACTTTCACCTTCTCTCCATTCCACGTTTCCTCCTTCTCCATTTCCACAAACCAAATTTCCTCTCAAGTCACCAGATTCTTCTTTATCTAGCTGAGTCTTGTTCATTCTTTGTTTGGATGGGTTTGACTACCGTGGCTTCTAGATCTACTTACTTCTCCACCACATCTAGGCAAGCTTTCACCCGTTGGCGGATTTTTGTCCACTCAAAAGAGGTTGTTCAGATTGCCTTGGCAATCACGCCCTCTATGGTTACTTTTCTCTTGGGCGTTCTTGAGCCCTGTGTGTGTTCCAATTGGTGGAGGAGAATGTGCGATATGGCTCTACGATGGTTGCTTCTGTTCAAGAAATGGCTCGAATTTGGCGGCGGGATTTTGGGGCTGCATATCCCTCGGTGGCAGATTGATAGATTGCTAGGGTTTGCTAGTTTTTTCTTTGGGCTTTTGTCTTGTATCTGGGTTAGACCCATTGTTGGTTTTATTTCATGTTTGCTGGGCCTTTGTGCCTCATTTACTGGGCCTATGTGCCTCTAGGCTTATGTGCCTTTTGTTGGGGTTTTGTACCTCTTGTATTTGGTTTGATCATTTGGATCTTCTAATACAATCAACCATTGACCATAAAAAAAAAAGTCTAGTATAAGACCAAATCTGGACTGCAAAATTGCATCTCATGAACAAATTAAATGATCAACTGAATCAGTATCAGAATTACAGATCGGACAAATATGCAAAAACATGAGAATTATAACGTGCTACTTTATCTTTTGTATTAATTCTATTTCTAATAAAAAGCCAACTGAAAATTTTAACCTTAGGGGAATATGAAGTTTCCAAATCTTGGTCAAAAGATTAGTTTTGGAATGAGGATTAACTTTATCAAACTGGAGAGGAAACACTTTTAATGGTACAGACACCAGAAGGGGAAGGACCCCCAAATAAACTGATCGGGTATAGGAGTAATACGGAGAGGAATAGCAGTAATTTTATCCAAAGTATCAGTAGGTAAAAGTTATAAAAGATCCTGCTTATTCCAAACTGAATTTGAAATGAAACGATTAACTTTAAGAGACATACCTGCTAATTGATGTCTACGTTTGTGTGGGATCAAATTGACAAGAGGGAAAGGATACCCAATTTTAATATATGTAATTAGTAGTGTGAAGAAAATGACGATCATTCTTTGTTTCATTGGCTTATGGTTTTTTAACTGCTGGTTCTATGTTTTTTTTTTGAAGTGAGGGCTTGGTGCGGCTACCCTCTAACCTTGATTAATGAAACTGCCGAATACCGGGGGGGGGGGGACATTGAGCCTAAACCCCTAATTACAATAAGTATCTAGAGCACGTCCTGAACTAATATCAGAAAACTCTACAAAATACATGTATTCTAACAAGCATCAATTAATAAAGAGTGCACTATTGGCTACAATATTTGCTGGTTCTGTTAATAACGAATATGAGTGTTATTTTCTCATTTTAGAGAAGTTGGGAACTTAGGAAGCCGGGACATGCCAATCTTCCGCGAGTCGACTCCCCCCACAGCCCAAAAATCAAGATCTCTCAAAGTCAAAACAGTACATATATATATATATATAAATATAAATATATATATATATATTATATGCTTCGTATAAACACATGCTTGATCAATCAATTGAATCATTTTCATTTGACTCGATCTGCTCTTGGTAACAATTGTTCAGTGAACGAATAGGCCGGCTTACATCTACATACCCTATCTCTCAAAGAAAGAAGAATAAGAAGAAAAAATGCACTCATAAATCAATTAAAGAAGAAACGAATATAACTCTCAACAAAGTAGCTCACCAACGTACATATACAAGCAAATGATGAGACTAAGCGCGCAATTTAACAATCTTGTACGTAGAATAATGAAACAGAAACTAATTAGGAGTTGTTCCGTTGAGATGTAGGCTGGAGTTTGAATTTTGTTGGTAATCGGGCGAACGCAGGTCCCTGGATGAAGGAGAGAGCTCACCACCGGCGGGTAAGTCGGCAAGAGTGGCGAACATCCGACGAATACTTACAGAGCGAGCTGGTTTGAAGCTATGGGATCTCGTCATGTTGGCTTTGGAGGAGAAGATGTTTGATGACTTGGAGAGGATGAGATACACCAAACCCTGAACCAAGAAAAACAGGGCTACCTTCACCAACGTATCTGCTAAGCTCAATTCCATAGTATAGAGCAAATAGAGATAATGAATATGACTGTTTGTTCTGCTAGCTAGCTGATTCAATAATCAGAGGGATTGGAGAGCACAGCTTTGAATTGAGATGGACAAGGGGATGATGAACAATTAGTAATCGTGACACATGCTGTAAATGCCAATGTGTATATTTATAGGGAAGAGGAGGAGGATGAATGAATTAGCCAACCTGTTTGACTTGCTGTCACAAAAGTTCTAGTTTGACTTGACGTCACACAAGTCTAGAACTTTTGTGACGGACGTGGCAATTACCTGTGTTGACCAAACTAAACAGGGAAGTTAAGCAGTTGAAACTTGAAATGTCAAGCAGAGAAGGAGGGACTAGGTCAAACCAAAGAGTCCTTCATTCTTATCCTACAATGCACAGTATCCATGGCGATCTCGATCATCATCATCATCACCATCATCACTCACCTAATCCACGGATGAATCAACTGCATTCATAGGACCTCTCCATGACTTGATTAGGACGTGTTTGTTTGATAATAGATATAGCAACTATCAGCCCTAGTTGATTAATATAAATATATCGCGATTAATATAAATATATCGCGTGTAGAAATGACCGGGATTATAATAACTTAATAAGCGCTACGTGACTTGTTGAATGACGCCTGTAATGACCGACCAGATTACTTGCGCAGCCGGCCTTTGCTCTGCCTTTCCTTACTTGGAGATCGCAGTTTGGGCCTGTTTGGCTGCCTGGCCGGCTGATTAATTGATTTTTCAACCGTCGCTGTCTTTCTGACTTCCACGGCCCTTAATTGACTTTTCCTTTTAACGGTTTTAATTTCCTTGGATAGCAACGTTTATCTAACTCAGCTCAACTCAGGTCAGGTAAAATGAATTCTCAGCTCACATTCTACGTACACAACTGCTAGTCAAATCCATATAATCGTACGTATTTTCTCTGTTATCTATTAAAAGAAAAGGAAAAAAAAACAAAAACGAAAACAACTGGAAATTCAACAATACTCCACCTCACCAATTAGCACTTGGACCCTCTTTACGGAGGTGATGATCTTCAAGGAATCTGCACTGCAGCTGATAAAACAAACCTTTTGAGTTTTTTTTTTTTTTTTTGGTTATACTGGGGGAATTGAACCAAAGAAAATCCCTCAATATAGCCGCAGCCCGCAGTAAATACAAAAAGATAAGAAGAGGTTAAATGAAAAGAGAAGCTTCAAGCGTGATAATAATAACAATAACATCACTACCCTGGCCACAAAATAATCTGTTGTTTGAATTCTAGATGGAATCCGCATAGCTGTTACTTTTCAATTTCAGAACAGATACATCCTTAATTGCCTGTGTCAAATACAAGTGACATCATGGAAGAGCATTCAAATCAAAGGTTTACTGATACAGTGAAACAAGAGGTCGAAACAACTCTGATTCAACATAAACCACAGACGCAGACAATTAAGTCTTCTGTTTATTAACTGAAGGTGAAAAAGGTATACAGATTACTTAAACCCCTGGCTCTAAAAAGGAGAGGGCGAGGGAGAGGGAGAAGGTGGAAATAATGCACAATTGTCGTTCATAAGATCTGGTTATTGACTCGTTGAACCAGCCAAAATGGTAAACAAGAAAAAGTAGAACAACCGCTCGCTTCAGAAATGCACTCCAGTTTTACGAGTACAGAACTTTCAGTTTCCTCTAGAAACATATTACTGTAAACCACCTGCAGTCAGAAATTAGAATAGATGTATTAGTCCAAATCTAAAAAACCACAAGCCTTGTTCTTTGGTATTTCGTATTTAAAAGATGATACAAGCTAGGTAAAAAACATGGTTTTGCCAGGTTACATAGCATTGTGAGCATCCTGGTCTTAGGCAATGCCAAAGATGGGTCAGATATTGTAACTTCCAACACAAACAATTTCATCGGCATGTTGTAGTCACAATCAAAACTTCTAGAAGCCATTAGACAACAAATTGCGGTATTTTCTTTCTTTCTTTTTTTAAAGGGTTACTCAGTTACAACCAGTTATTTGCTAAGGTACCATTTTAGACTAGGCCTGTTTCAACAGAACAAGAGCAAAACACAAGTCTCTTTATCTTTAAGCATTTTATAATGATGTAATATTTAACTACTCAGTTCCTTAAAGCCAATGTTAGGAAACTCCTGAAGCAAGCCCTATGTCAATTCCAAAGGATGTTAACCCTTTCCCTAAGCAAGCGAAATCCATTTTCTTTTTTCTTTTTTTTCTTTTACCTTTCGACAATATTAGATTAGAAAAGTGATAACTTGCCTAGATGCAAGATCTCTTAGGATTTTAGGTGCCCAGTCTCATGTCCTGCAGGAAATTAGATCCAGAAACTACAAACCTTTCTCTTAACTAGGTACTTGACATTTAAAAAGATACATGTAAGGAATATAAATTTAGCCAGGTAACATGGCATTCAGAACTTTTGAAACTTTGGTCATGAAAATTAGAGCAGACATTTTGAAACTTTGGTCCCGAAAAATCCCCCCAGCCAGAGGACCATGTACTTGTGCTGGTCAAAAACTTTAAAAATACTAGAAAGCATCATTCATGGCTACTTATTCTGTATGGTAGTCAGAGCCATTATTGTTCTTGTTCTGTTTCATCAAAGCAGAGGTCTTTTTTTCTCATGCAGAATTTCTACGTTCGATTAGTCAACTAAAATGAAAGCATCATGAATGTATACTCAGTAAGAATCTACCATCCACTGAAAAAGAAACAGATACAAATCACTCTGCCGAGACATAAGTCTGAACTGGTGCAAACGTTCAAAGTATACAAGGCAATTTTTGTTAGCCTGAACGATCAAACTAATGCCATCATCCCAGCAGGTCCTACTAAATTGTACTAATCTGAGTAAAATCTTGGAAACTACCTAGGAAACAAGAAAGTGTGCTTTTTGATTGATATTTTTCCCTAACATTTCTCATCATATTCCAAGGGTATATTTGTTTAGCATTCCTGTACATAATGAAAAATCAAAGAGGTGCGTATAATTAATAAAGATCATTCCTGCAGTACGTTTTAGAGGATAGAAAGCTGCAGAGGCATTAAAAAAAAAGCACGAAATTTGAGATTTAGAAGTACGCAGAAGGTTTGGTAAAAGTAGTGAAGTCGGAATTATAAGCAATTAATTAAAGGAAGGGATACCATTAAAGGATGAGCGGTCGAGCTGGAGCTGAAGTTGAAGTTGAAGTCGGTAATGCACGAGACGTTGAATTCGGTGTTGGGAGTCTTGTTGAGGAGGAGCGTGGTGGTGGTCGTCGGTGGGGAGCTGATAGCGGCAGAGGGGGCACGAACTTCGGGAAGAAAGCCAAGGGAGAATGCAGTCAGGATGGTAGACGTGGTTGCAAGCCAGCTGCTTAGCCTCCGCGTCCTCCGCAAATTGCTCCTTACAAACAGCGCACACCGACATTGAACGTGACGTCATCCTCACCGTTGGGATGGCGTCTACGTACGCCTTGGAAGCCGGCAGTAAGTAGATATTGGCGGGGGGCGGCGGAACGACGACGTCGTCCTCGGAGAGGCGGTGGATCAGCCGTTGGAGGACTGGGCTGTTGAGGCGGTAGTTGTCCTGATCGTGGGGGCGGCGGAATGCTTCTGGAGCTTGGAAATTGTCGCCACTGGAATCCATCAGCTCCAGGAGGTCGCTGAAGCAGTGAGGACAGACAACACTCGTCGTCGTCGGCGGCGGCGGCAAACTCACGCTCATGTCGCACTCGTGGCACCAGAACGTCTGCTGATGACCCATCTCCATCTCCCCCTCCCTCTCCCTCCGAACAAGACCAAACAACAAATATGAATTGGAAATGTTAAGGCATCCACATCCAATCTGTTTGCCTTTCAATAATTCAGTCCTCTCTTTCTTAGGCACTTGAATTTGGGGAATGATGGATGAGATTGAAGGCGACGCGGTAATTATTCTTTTTTTTTTTTTTTTGGTCTTTTTAAATCTCTCTGCTGAAGTAGCTGACTGTGTTGTTGACTCATTTGGTGAATCTGAATGGTAATACGCTACGTACCGCCTACTCTGACTCCCAAGTCTCCTCCTCCATCTTTAGTAGGGTGGGCATTTTCTACCAAGCGGTTACCGACCCAAACTACATTGAAAAAATGGTTCGGTAACCGTATTGAATTAAAACGGTGTCGTATTATGATCACACCGCACCGAACAGTATAAAAGCGGTTTGGTTGTGGTTTCGGGTCATAAACCGCCCGATTTAAACCGACCCACACCAAATTTATTTTAATTACATTTTATTTATTTATTATTTCTCTATTGATGGAAATATTGGTTTTCAATATATAAGAAATCCATTTTTGATTAGGTTTTCAGTTTGTAATAAGTTGCTATGTTTGCTTGATCATTGATATATATATATATATATATATATATATATATATATATATTTGTGTGTGTGTAATAAGTTGCTATGGTCTTTCTGCAAGTTGCTTGATATTTGGGTGACATTTGCCGATTTGTGTGGACTCTAAATGCATTCAAAATTTATGTATGCCTTATTGAAATTGTTAGGTAAAAATAAGTCTGATTTTGGCCCTTTCTTTCTAGTTGAAATTAATAAATCACTCCAAACCGAAACCGACCCGCCGCGCACCGCACCAAAAAATGGTGTAATAGAAATAATTGGTTCAACCCTTTTGTAATGCGGTTGCGGTTTGATATATAGGTCAATTGAAAAAAGCGGTTTGGTTGCGGTTTAGGCCTCAAATCGAACCGAACCGCACCTCACCGCGCCCACCCCTAGTCTTTAGAGGTTGCAGTTGCAGTCCTTCAACTTTAAGGCTTCAACGGCAATGTTGTCATACCGTCTATTAAATCGAATCATCTCCTTTTTTGGAGTCTTTTCTTTAACTCTAACTTAAAGAAAAAGGCTCTACTCTACTCTATTGTTTCTTTTTTAGGAGAATGATTATCCATACTCATTGTCACAAAATTGCATACAATAGTGTCTATATTCCGAATAAACATACTGTCATGAATTAATTTGCGGCCTAAAATAGGCTGAAGATCCTTAGCAAATATAGCCGATTACAATTTTAGTTGCACACTTAATCGAGTGAATAAAAATTGTATCAAACACAACTACCTCACTCAATTGTTACAATAACACTTGTGACTTGTCCAAGCACACAATTGTGGTATAAGACATTACTCATGTTGCAAAGGAGTTTGCCACGAACATAGTTGCACTATGAATATGGATACTGTGAGCAATCACATCTTACCTTTGCTTTTCCCCAATGATGGTTGGAAAGGGATAGAAGTAGTGGAAGAAAGAGTAAAGGGTTCAATGTCTGACTAATTAGGTTGTGGCTTGTCTCCAAGCCTACCATGGGCAAGCTTGGCCATGTCTCCATAGTCACTTGAATCTCCAACTCTAACTATGTATTGCCCAAATTCTCTGCTTGCAACATAATGGGCATGACTATATGAAGAGCATGTCACATGCGCTTCTCCTCATCCTCATCATCCTCATCTTAGTTCCAATGGAATCCAATTAGACAAGCTATTGAGGCGACCTTGAACTATAATAGCAAATTGATAGGCGAAAATTGTCAAACTACAATCTAAAGATAAAATTTTACCATTAAATTTAATCTTCATGGGAAACTATAAGTAAGATCTATAATATTTTCAAAAATATGTATAAGAACCTCAATTACTAGCTCCTAGTGGGCGAACAGCCTTCTTAGTACACCTTCAAATTCACACTAGCAATCAAAACTTCTATATAGAGAAGAGCATGTATATTTTTTGAGTGGGTGCTTCAGCCCACACTTGGCCAACACTAGGTCCACTAGTAACTAAGGACCCCTACCACAAGCTGGTATCCCTTTACTAGTCTAATAATCATAAACCTCATTGTGGGGACATGGATTTTCACTTTGCATATATACTCTGCCCATGATCCAATATACCTGCATAAGGATACCCAAAACCATATGCGTTGCAAACCAACAAGCTTCGAGGAGGCCCATGCTAAAGAATGTCCCCTTAAGAAGCCCAACAGAAGGCCGATGACCAATAAGTATTCCCTGCTATAAACCCATAACAGCCCAGATACGATCATAATGAAGTAACCTACATACAAGATTCAAAATGTATATGACCCCGAATAGGGAAGAGTCCCAATTGACTACATATTAATACCTTGAAAGGCATCTCCTGAATAAGGATGGGTTTGGCCTATATATGGCCACTGTCACGGCTTGTGGTATTCGAGTTCACCTCAGATAACCTAAGCAAGGAAAGAGAATCCTTCTGAATCTTCTTTACTTGAAAGATACGTAATCCAACTAGGGTTCGGATTACCTTAGACCATCTTACCCTGACATGTATTCTCTTATATACGGAGGCGCAATGCACCATCTCTGGTAACGAATTCTAGCTTATGCTTATTGCTTGAGCTTGATTACTGACTTGAGCATCAAAGTGTCTAAGTCTGGTACCAAACCGGGCTCAAATTCTATTTTGTAGGTTACATGCAAGTATATACGAAGATGAGGATTCCGATCTCTTACTCATGTGTTTCCCAAATACATCATGAAAATGCAAGTTGTTCAGTATGGGGAATGACAGTAATGCTAGTACATTTGTTTGAAAAATCAAAGTAGGTTATGGGGTACACTGCACAAAGATAAAGCATCATTGGAAGAGTCTTCACCCGATTTTACCACCACACTATTGATCTTGTGGTTCCAAAGAAAGATGACATTAGGCTCCAACATGATTCAATCCTTGCAACACCCTATTAGGTGTTCAAACTTAAACTGTAGGGTTAGGGTTTTGATTCCAAAGAACCTAAGTCGTCAGTCCAAAGAACCTGATTTTAGATTTTCAATTCCATGTGCACCCATGCCTTTCTTTCCCTTAAACCACAACGATCCAGATCCAACATCCTTTTAGTAATTTAGTCGATAAGAGTAATGATCGATGGAGTGATGAATTTTTGAGGTATTGTGAAAATTTGAACCATATCCACACATGATTCAGCGCCAAATCTTCGATCGACAAGAATATGTTATAATCATTGAGAACCACTCTACCCTGGTTGAAACTCTAAAGCCCTTGGTGCTTAACTTTGTCTACATCCCCAACCACCATAAAAGTGAATGGAAGGCAACCATCCATCCTCTAAAATTCCAATCTCATTCAAGAAGTGATGGTTAATGTCCTTAAAAGTGTTCAATCTTAGTGTTTCAGTATATATCTTGTGATGTCTCGAACCCGAATTCACCGATTTACTAGTCACTTGGACGGTGAACGATCTTTACTTTCACTTTTACTATCGTTTTAGTGCTTTTAGTGGCCCTAAAAGTTGGCTTTTTGTTTGGGTCAAAATTTGATAAAATTTTCTTCATGAAAGTTGTAGAGGACGTTAAACCGAGTCCGTGGACATGTGGTACGTAAAAATCGGAGTTCGTATGCGAAAGTTATAAGCGAAAAGGTAAAGTGACTGTTCATGGTAGAAATTTGTATAAATAATGAAAATTTACTGTGGTAGGTTTCCAAATCCGGAAACCCACCTTTCTCTCTCCTCTCCCCCGATCTCTCCCCTTTCCTCTTTGGGCGATTCCTTCTTCCCTTCGATTTGCCGCCGTCCGGCCATTAACCGGTGGGCAACCGGCACCATGTGATCGCCTCTTCCTCCTCTTGACGCTAGTGCCCTTGAGTTTCGGCGATTTGGCTGGAAAAGCCTGAATTGAAGCAAGGAACCTCACGGGGCAGTTTGATCTTTTCCGGCGATTCAGCCATTTCCGGCCACCAAACCGGCGTCGAAGGTTCGGTTTTTGCCAAGGATCATTTTGCCCCTAGCCTTGAGCCACGATTTGCAGTGTGGAGGTCTAATTGACGATTTCAAATCCTAGGGTTCTTGGGTTTTTCTGGAAAAACTTCACTAGCCAATTTCGATCACTTACAGGTAAAATTGGAACTTGTTGTAGTTGTGAAAAATGCTTGGACTGTTGAGTAGGTGGTGCTGCCAAAATTTGGTGACCATCGGAGGTGGTGGCTACTGCCCACGCACCGCCACTGTGGATGGCCCGTAGCGCTGGTTTTTAATTCCCATTTTAGCCCAATTAAATCCTATAATTGTTGTGGAGCTTATATGTGAAGTTTGGTGGAAATTGAAGGAGTTTTGTATCGATTGTGTAATTCCGAAGTTTAGGTTGTCGATAATTGAATTATGAGAATCCGGCCGTCGGATTTCTCTCAGTTCTGCCCTAGAACCTTTAAACTAATGAGTTGGAATTAAGGGTGAAGTTGGATTAAATTGGAAAAGAAATTAGAAATTTGATTTAGGAGAATAATATATTAGAATCGTATTTAATTGCTGAATTGATATTCACGAATTATAATTGTGTACAGGGCGATATACCGAGCTATTACCCGATGAAGGAACTTGTATGCGTGATCGCCTAAATTGTACTGTGAGTGGACATTTATTTTAAATTAAATGTGCATGCAGTATATTGTTATTTCCGATTGAGGTTTAATTTATTATTTAAATTATTGAGTGTTATGATTTTATGAGCTTGATTTCTTGAGTTTTGAGCTCCGCACCTATCAGCTTTGAAGTTAGGTTGAGATTTCTTTCCGGAAGCATTTATTGATTTACCGAGTATTTGATATATGCTTTCGAGGATTTATTGATGACTTATTGGATTTATAACGGGTTTCCTTCCGAAAGCAATTATTGTAAAGAGGTTGATTCCAGTTTATTGAGGAGGCAACTAAGTTAGCGCATGCATGCATTACCTAGTCGGCAGTCCCTTCTAGGTAATAGTCTGGTCAGCAGTCCCTTCCAGATTACATCCCGATTGGCAGTCCCTTCCGATGCATCACTTGGTTGGCAGTCCCTTCCAGATGACATGAGGTAGTCAGTTGGCAGTCCCTTCTAACTACTTGTGGCTAGTTGGCAGTCCCTTCTACCCACCGCCTCCTAAATCCGATCGGCAGTCCCTTCTGATGCGTCACCTGGTTGGCAGTCCCTTCCAGATGACATGAGGTAGTCAGTTAGTAGTCCCTTCTAACTACCTGTGGCTAGTTGGCAGTCCCTTCTACCCACCGCCTCCTAATCCGTTTGGCAGTCCCTTCCGATGCGTCATCTGGGTGGCAATCTCCCCCTTATGGCATGAGATGACTAGATAGCAGTCCTTTCTAGTCATCAAACGAGTTTCTTGAAAAGGATGTTTTAAAAAGGATTGAGGATGAGATTTTAAGAGATTATAAGATGCTCTATTTTTACTTGATTAAGATTGCAGTAAAGATGATGACTGAAAGTATTTCCAAGATTGTTATTGCATGCGAGGTTTTAGATAATAACTTGGGAAAGCATTAAGTTTTACTTATTCGTTCAAACTTACTTATTTTTCGTCCACTCACTCTAACAGTTTTTAAATGTTTTCCCCTGGGCCCTTCGGTTTTAAATACCTAGTTTGCAGGCCAGTTTAGCTTGAGGTCGAGCGTACATGGAGTTGAGGCATAGCTGTCATAGCTTCCGCATTATAAAAGTATCGGTCCTTCATCTTATATTTTATCATCTTGTACGCCTGTACATTAGATTACTCTGATAACCTATGATATTAATATTCTTAAGTTCAGAATTGTTTGTGACATGGAAGATGTTGTGATATAGGGAGCAGGGTGGCTCCAGAAGAATAAGGGTGGATTATTTTAGAAGTGTAACTATCTTCTACAAGTTTTTGGTTAGTCCACTTTTAGAGGGAGTTCAGCTAAATTTTTGGTAGAATTTCTTCTGAGGTGGGCCCCGCAAGGCCACCTTGGATTTCAAGGTGAAATCGGGGCGAGTCCTGTCATATCTGATTGCTAGGTATAGTAAAAGCAGGGTTCAGTCCATGTCTCTGTGATACGGATTGTACCACTATCTGTCAAAGGAAATACACAGGGCGTCAACCATTAGTCGGTCTAAGCCAGTCTGATGCTTAAGTCAGGGCGATGTATGTAATTTGATAGAATAATAACACTTAATTAGAAGTAATTACCATTAATGAGGGTGGTTAAGCCTATTAAATGTTCCTAAACTGAAAGGAGCTTTCCTTTATTTTCGATGTGGGATGGATGTCTCCCCTAATAGAAAGTATCTCCTTGGTTGAGGCATCCATCCATGCTACTGTACTACTGTCCGTGGATGCCGGTGTTGCCTGCCATGAGTGCTCTGATGTTAGGTCATGACGAGAAACAATACTGCATGGTCTAGATAAACTAGTGTGGCCTGGAACATTGTGGCTAATGGTGATAAGTTCATGCGGCTAGTTCTGCATATCCTTGCTGGTGTGTACACTTACTACCAAGTAATAATGGTTAGAAACGAAGTCTTTTCCCTTTCACAAACGTTGCCACAATTCACAGTCTCCTTCTCATCTTTTAGGGGTAGCTTTGAATGGTGCATTGTAGTCATCAAAGCAATGAAAGCCATTGAGAGGTGGTGATGAAACTATGAGGAAATCCTAACAAGGGAAAGACGAATCTTCGGGATCAACGTGAGATGAGTGAAGTTAGACTTTTGAGAAATCTGACCTATACAAAGAACCTCCTTGATAGCCATGCATACATCCTTCTCCACAACTCTCCAATTTCTAAAGAAAAAAAAAAAAAAAAACAAGAAGACATTCCATCTGGACCCTGGGATTTGGATGGGTGCATTTGAAATAGGGCTTTCTTAATCTCATCGTTTGAATAGGGTGCAGTGAGTTTTGCATTCATTGCAATAGAAACCTTGGGCTGCAAGCAAGTTATAACCGACTTGAGAGCCACCGAATCAGTACTACCAACTCTAAAAATATAATCATAATATCTAATGATCAGGTCATTCACCTCTGCCGAATTGGAAGTCCACTGCCCTGCATCATTAAATAAGCCTTTGACAATGTTCCTACACCTCCGATTAGAAGCATGTCTATGGAAAAAAGTTGTGTTACGATCACCATCTTTTAACCACTAAATCCTTGATCGCTGCCTCTAATAAGCCTCATTAGCAAAGAGCAATTCATTCAGTCGAAACTGTAGGGCTTTTTGTACTTCAAAGTGATTAGGTTCAAAACTCTGTTTCATCAGTGTATCTAACCTACTCTGAATCAACTTCATCTCAGTCTGTCGTTGCTGGAAGACACCAAAATGCCAGTGCATGAGCAAGTGACCTGTCTGTTTGATTTTCCTCCCAACCTGAGACATTGGTTCCCCAATGGTTAGGAGCACCCATCCATGCTAAACAACATTCACACAATCCAAGTGATGAAGCCACATTTCCTCAAAACGAAATTGTTTCGGAGTTCAATTTCTAGCCACCGGTTCATGGCTAACTTCAATGAGAAGAGGGCAGTGGTCCGACCTGCTAAGCGGGAGCGTGATACAACGAGATAAAGGGTATAACTCTCCAGGAGGGAGGAAGTGTTCTGACAAGATCCCCCGAGCACGGATTAGTCTTTGGGCCAAGGAAGCCTTTAAGGACACCGTGTAATTGAACAATAAAAAAAAAGGTATAACTCTCTCCATAGCATCGTCTGGCAAGCTCTATCAAGACGCTCATTCGTAAAACGATTAGACCACATGAATCGGCAAAACCCATATCTAGCAACTCGCAATCCACAAGAGCTTGACGAAAACGAGCCATCTGTGCTATACAACGCGGAGGACCCCCGGACTTGTCAGCCAGGCTAAGGATCTCGTTGAAGTCACCGTCAAAAAGCCATGGCAGACGAAACTGTGCCTCCAAAGTACGTAGTAGATTCCACGTAGTAATGCGGTTGGCTGTTGTGGCAGTGCCGTAGATTCCAGTGAATCAAAAAACTCCAGCCAATCCTACAACCCCAACCTCCGCATCAATATGATTAGCGGAGTAGTGTTTAAGCCGGACAGGAACCTCATTACGCCAGAAGAGTGCCAAACCACGACAGTCATCTTCTTTTGGTGCACAGACAACACCATTGAACCCCATCCGTCATCGAACAGAGGTCAGTAGATCAGGCGAAGCTAGGGTTTCTGAAAGAAAAACAAGGCTAGGGTTTTGTTGACGAACAATGCTAACGAAGGTATCCTGAGTTTCCGTGTTATTCATGCTTCGACAATTCCACGCTCTAATCTTAATAGCCTGCATAAGGATCTAGAATCAGAATGGAAGACGTCACTGACCTAGGGTTTGCTAGGGCGAGAGGGAGAGACTCTCCTAGTATTCAAGGTAAGGATTATCTAATAACAATGGTTGAATCACCTTCGATTAAACTACTTTTTGAAAAAAACTTATAAATAGCAAATTAATCCTGAAACATTATAAATTACAAAAAAAAAAACAAAAAAAATAAATAAAAGATGAGTACGTGGGAAAAACTACCCACTTTCATTGCAGATCACTACCAACTATTTGCACTTCTACAGATAATTTTCTATTTTATTTTTTAAAATAATTTTTACTATACCTGATTAAAATTTTCTTACGTATGGAGAGCATGTGCTGAGCTTCTTCAATTCACCCAAGTGGGTGCTCACCTTTTGTGTTTACAGCACGTGAATTACAGTTAGTGTTTGGCTCCAAAACCAGTTGGCTTGCAAACTGTCTCTTTTGGGCGAGTGATTGCGCAGGCGTGCCAGCACCGCGGGGTGCAGTCGTTGGGGTAGTCCCTTGACCTGACTTCTTCTTCAAGAGCTGTAGACGAGGAGAGCACCAACCTCGTCACAGGGTTCTTCTCTTGCCTTTCGGGAAAGGACTTTTGCCTTACGGATAAGGACTTTGGTTGTGATCTCTTTGCGTTCACTGTATCGATACTCAACGTTGTAGGTTGAGCAGAGCAATCACTGGGAAGTTGTGAGAAAGCACGGGTTCTGCTAAAGCGTGACTTTAGCTTCGCTAGGTTGCGAGGGCGTTACCCTTGCTTCGCTGGGTTGTATTGGTGGCAGTAGTACTGGCAGTCGGCTCGCGAGGAGACTAGGACTGGAAGCATGGTCGCCGGGTTTCAACGAGGTTGAAGGTTTGCTCTGGGGAGGCTTTGTAATCGCTGGGATTGATTGATTTTTGAGAGGCCTCTTCTGTGTCCTTGAACCCCAGTATTTATACCTAGGTCTTCGACTGTTCCTTGCTACCGAAGGATTATTGATTGAAGCTTCCTATTCAATCTCTGCTACTTGACTCTAATAAGGTTTCGTTTTCCTTATGGATTACGGAATGGGCGAAGCTGTAACCCAAACCCAAGTAGGCTTATTTTTGGGCCGCAGGTATCGGCCCGCTATGCTAAATCCACTGAAGGATCTTGCCAAAATTATTTTTGGGCTCAAACATTGCCCCCCAGGCCGCGAAATCAGGCCCGCTGGGATGTAACTGATTGAAGGGGACTTAGAAAGATGTGTCGGTCGCTTGAAACGATGCCATTAATGAAGGTCGCGTCCTTCCGTTTGTGAAACGCTTTCTGTCACATCGTTTCCCTCACAAAATCCTTTATTTAAACTCATAGCCGCAACCTTGTCACTTCAGAAACCCTTCCAGTCTCTCAAGCCTAGAAAAACCATTTCTGCCAACATATTCTCTGCAAACTAACCAGAAATGGCTCCCCCTAAGAAAATCATCATTGATCAGGAAGAAGAACTAAACGAAAATGCCGCTCGAACTTGGGGCACCAGCATCGGTGCCCGCATTCATCTTGAAACCTCAATTCATCAACCCCTACTCCTTCGTTTTCCCGACCATCATGCCGGGTTGGGCCCAGCACCGCAGGGCGTTATTCCGGACGATGCCATCGCTCTATACGGCCTTCCTATTCGCCGGCCCATTCCAGTCCTCTGAAGGACTCCTGGAGACTTTAGCGGTTGGGGTGCCCAGAACCATCGAGCCAAGATAGGGAATTGGCCATCTTCCATTAGTGCACAGGAGATTTCATGGTATCGCGAGACGCGGGCACGAGATCTAGCTCGCTGGAACGCGGCAGGTATCACCCACACTATCGATTTGTGTTTCCATCTTCCTCGCAGTGGTAATCGCTCGCCGCTCGCTGCTTTCCTCTGTTTTTGGAATACCGCCACCAACACGTTTGACTTTAGATTTGGTCAAATGAGCATCACTCTGTTAGATATCCTCGCCATCACTAGCTTGCCCATCGATGGTGAGCCTTATGTGCACGGCCAGTTTGACTCTGTTAACTTCACCTCAACTATGGCCCAACACGGTCGCAGCGCTCACAATGGCTCCTACCCCCGATGGTTGGCGTATTACAGTCGGGAACACAACGCGACCGGTGGAATCGCCTTTCTTGAGTATTGGCTGTGTAAGTTCATCTTCTGCACCTCTTCCTGTAAGCCCACTGGCACCTGGACCTTCTTAGCAACAGCCCTCTACAACGGCCGCAACGTTGGGCTCGGACAACCAGTACTTTGAGCCCTCTATCGCATGCTGTACCAAGCGACGATGCACCCATTTGAGACCAACATATCTGGGCCCTTCTGGATTTTAGATTTCTGGATCCAGACTTACTTTCAACTCTTCCGCCGCGAAGATATCCCGCTACTTCCACCGGCCGACCAACTCTTAGGTCGATGGTTCTGCCGCGAGGACAAGTACTCATCTCCTCCTTATTCTGAATGTTTTTCTTATCTGTACTTGCTAGACGATATGCCGTACTGTGACCTAATTCTGAGTAGAAGATTCCCATCTATGCTCGAGTATGGCTTTCTTCCTGGCGATCCTCGCTATTCCGACCGCGCTCGCCTGGCTTTTCGCCGAGTGGTCTCCTGTTCGGATATCAGGCTCGCCGCCGAAGAACTCAGCTACGAGCTCTATGCTCCTAATAATTTCGCCCGTCAGTTCAGCCTTATCCAATTGGTACCAGTCCCTTTATACGACGCCTGGAACTTCAACACCTCTTGGCGCAGATTCGGGCCCCCCTCAGGGCCCCCGCCGGCACAAAGCACACTCGCGCTAGTCGATCTCCCTGATTGGGCCCAGGTCATCGACGCTGTAGACGGAACTGAGGAAGGCTATGAGATTTGGTGGGCGGAAGTCTCCGTCAATTGCTGGACCCCACCAGACGACGAACTCTTTGCAACTATCTTTGGAGAGCTGAGGAATCCTTATCCTGTCGATGTCGACATGCTCGCTCGCTTCTCTGACGATATTACTGGACCCCGGCCGCTTCAGGTGATCCGACCAGCGCGAGTTCCTCGCCCGGCCCAGGCTGGAATCGTAATTCGCGAACCCCCGCCGGAGGTAAGTATTGTAACTTTACCCTCTGCTAGTTCCTTCACTGTTCACTCCGTTTACTCACATTTCTTTGTACTAGGGGAGTGCGCCACGCCCTGGCCGCCGCACAACCAGTGTTTCCCCGGCCACCGGACAATCTGGAAAACAGAAAGTAGTGCTCGCTGAACCTGTAGCCGAAGATTCTTCTTCTTCTGATGACGACGATCCACAAACCGTAAGAAATCCTTTATCCTCAGGATCACGCTCTGTGGGTTAAGTCCTAACTCCTTGACTTTGACAGGTCGCAGCTGCTCTAACTCACAAGCGCAGTCGCTCGGACCCTCGCGCTGACCCCTGGGTAGAAGATGAACCACCGGCTGACCGATTGGTAAGAAGCGATAAGCTCACACTAAGCATTATCCATACCTTCGCCCAAACTTCCATAACCTTCTCTTTGGCAGGTTCGTCGCCGGCCGTCCGGAACCGCTGGGGAGGGCTCTTCAGCTGCCTGTCAAGGAACGACTGCTTCACCAGCGCCGGCGCCCGTGGGCCCCGAAAACCTTCCACCTCCTATCAATGCCGTTGGCGACTCGGCTGCAATTCCTGTGCAGATCATAGAGGACAGTTCACCTGAGCCGGAAGAGAATGCACCCTCGCTAGATGCACCGCCCGAGGAGCCGCTCGCTGTACAACCCCCGGCAGACATATCGCTCAATCTTGACCCCAACGCGGCAGTTGGAGAACCTGCAACAACACCAACTACAGACGAGTCTTCAGTTGCACAGGTAACCCCCATTCCAAAATCCCTGCCTCGACTCTTGATTGACTCTGTGTATCTTAATAGACTTTCCCCAATCGTAGAGTAACGTCCCTGCTGAGGAGGTCGCTGTCGCTGATCCTGCTGAGCCCGCTGGTGAAAGCATGGTGGCTCAAGAACCTGCCCCCCAGGCTCCAGAAGTAGGAGCTGAGATAATTGTAGCGGCCCAAATCGTCGAGCCCCAAGAAGTCCCTGCCGCGGCCGCTGTTGACGCTAGCACTATTGCCATTGTTCCGCCTCCCGAACCTCCTAACAGGCTGGAAAGGCTTGTTCGCGTACTCGAAGTGGCTCCTCCAGGAGTCATAGACGAAGCGAGGGAAGGTCTACAACGACTTCTGGGTCCTGACATTTTACTGCCGGGCGCGTCTGCCAGAGCTCAAGAATATTTGATGGTGCTTCGCCGTGAGCGCACTATCACTGATGCTGAATTTGTTGAGGTATACGAGCTCCTACAAAACCTCCCTGCGCGGATTAATGAGAGAACGACCGCGGCCGCGCAGGCTAGGCAAGTTCAGGCTCACTATCACGGCCTTGCGCAACAAGCAGAGGCATCTCGCGACTCCTTAGGTGATCGAGCTATTCGCGTCAGGGACCTACGGATCTCGCAGAACCACCTTCAAACCCACATTCAGGATCTGCAAGCCCAACTGATCGAAGCAAAGGCCCAGTTAGTGGTGGTGACGGCCCAACTTGAGCAAGAAGAACCTCAGATAGAGTAACCCTTAGCAGCCTTCGAAGCGATGACTCAGAACTTGGCTCAAGCATGCGAAGCCGTCCGACAAGCGGAGCGAGCTGCTGCTGACGCTAGCTTTCGTCTAGATGAACACTTACTTCGCTTGACCCATGCGGGTTGTAAACTTTAGGCCTCTTACTTCAGGCCCATTTTGCTTTGTATGAACAAACCAATATTTAATGTTTAATATTTAGCCCGCTTCGCTCGGCCCAAATATCACTTACAGTCTAACAATTAATGATAAGTAAAACCGTTGAAAGGATAAGCCCAATTTGGGCGGTTACCTCCTTGGAGACTGCCCTGCCTCCCACGCGTTTTCAATATCTTCCATTTCCGAGATTATAGCATTTAACTACATTGATTCTCTCATTGATGGCGTTGAAAATGCCTCAACTGCTTATCACGCGGTGTAGAGTTGGTCCTATAAATACCGGTTTCCAAAGAACAGCGATAACCAAACCAACATGTCTTCCCCACAGATACCCTCGCAAGACCTGTTGCTCTTTCTTCAGTTTCTAAAATCTTCCCTTCATGATTTCAACCTTAGCCACAATATTCTTAGGCTTCATGGCTTAATCTCAAGACCTGGATAGGCCTCATGGCCTAATCTCAGGTCCAGTGGCATATCTTTGGTTTCTGAAAATCTGGATGAACTTGCCAGTCTCAGTTAAACTGAAGAACACGCCACGCTCCTAACGCGGCAGAACCAGATTCTGAAGAGGCTGTCTCTTCAGATCGTCCGCGCGGAGCATGGGGTAGAAGGGCGGAAGGCCACTTTGAGGCCGCCTGCTCTTCTCCCGCAGTCTACCTCCGGGGCCTGGGTGCGAGGCTTCTGTTTTTCCCCAGGAGGTAGATGTGGTTGTGAGTCGCGCTCGCTACGGACCCCAACTCCTGCCTGGAAGAAAGGCTCAAGGAAGGAAAATGATGGATTATTTCCTTCCCCCTTCTTCTAGTACAGATGACAGCAGTGGCGACTCATATCGGAGGAGGATCTGAGTAAAGGGGGAAAGAGTGCTCTGAGGTAGCGCCCAGATCCTTCTCCTTGCAACCCGATCTAGTCACTTTTAAACTTACGTTCCTGTCAAAGCCACCTTTGGCCTTGTAATTGCATGCGAAATTGTATTGCTCTATTCTGTTGTATGCTTCTGGCCGCAAAGCCACTTTATGTATGAAATTCCTGCTTTAAACAGAAATCTGCAAAAAATTTGTTAATCTAAAACAAAGCCTCTTGTATAGGCATCTATTCTTCACACACTTTGCCAAGACATTGAAAAAATTTGAGGTTAACTAGTATAACTTGGATAATACAATAATGATAAAATAAAGCCTCATGTATAGGCTATTACATAATGAAGCCTCAGATCAGGCTTATTAGATATGGAGTTGCCCCCCAAGGTTCATCGAGGAAGTAGAGACAAGAACTATAGGCCACAGAGAAAAAGCTGAATGATGCGAGCCGATGAAGATTAAGGTTGCCCCCCAGCCTGGGCGAGAACAAGATCAGGTGGATCTTCGAACTCCCAGACACTTGGGTAATATTTCTTCAGAAAACGGCCGTTAATAGGGTTGCGATGGATGTCGCCATCGATGTCTCTGAGGTGACAAGCTCCGCGCTCCAAGATCCGGTGGATAACAAAGGGTCCCTCCCAACGCGGCGTCCATTTACCACGACCGGTTAACTTTTCGCCGAAGGGTAAAATGACCTTCCAGACGAGGTTGCCTTCTTTGTAACTACGACCACGCATCCGCTTATCATAGGCGTGGGCGATACGTTGTTTTTCCATCACCAAATTGTCCAAAGCGGCCAAGCGCTGCTCGCTTAAATCTTCGTGCTCCTGCCACATTGCTTGAACGTAATCCTCGCCAATCAAATGATGCTGTTCTTGCACGCGTAGAGAATGAACTTTAATTTCTAACGGTAAGACAGCGTCATGACCGAACATAAGCGCATACGGCGTTGTGGCGGTGGGATTCCGTTTAGAAGTGCGATAGGCCCAAAGTGTCTCATACAAAGTGTCATGCCATTGTCGAGGGTTCTCGACTAACATCTTTTTTAGTAAGGTGATGATTGTCTTGTTGCTAGCCTCCGCTTGACCATTAGATTGAGCATAATACGGAGTGCTATGTATGAATTGAATACCAAAATCAATGACCAGTTCCTCGACGGGGCCTCCCATGAACGCTGCCCCCCTGTCCGAAACTAGCACCTCAGGGATACCAAACCTGCAGAGAATGTTACGGAAAATAAACTAGCGAATGGTGGCACCGGAAGCCTCTTTCAAAGGCTCTGCTTCAACCTATTTAGTGAAGTAGTCAGTGGCGACGATGATAAACTTGTGCTGGAGGGAAGAATGAGGATGGATCATCCCAATCAAGTCCAGTGCCCAGCCTCGCGCAGGCCAAGGCTTAATAATAGGCTGCATTGGAATGTTAGGAACATGTTGGACTGGACCATGCGCTTGACAGTCCTCACAACCTTTGGCAAATGCGATACAATCCTTCAAAATGCTGGGCCAATAATAACCATGATGTCGCAGAAGCCAGCGCATCTTAGGTCCAGCTTGATGGGCTCCACATATCCCCGTGTGCGCCTCGCGCATCAATAGTTTAGCTTCGCGACCATAGACACAGCGAAAATCTATACCATCCTCCCCACGTCGTCGCAATTCATCGCCTCGAAGGAAGTAGTTCAATGCGAGGAAGCGAACCCTCCTGTCAGCTCCAAGATCTGGTTGTTTGAGGTACTCAATCAGCGGGATTCGCCAATCCACATCAATAGGTTCTAGTATCGCGACTACAGGATCATTTGGTGGATCAGGTCGCACAAGCCACGACGGTAATGTGCGACGCTCAACTTTCAAAATGCGCTCGCGCACTCCATACTTCAATGTGATTCCTGTGGCCAACTGAGCGAGCTCATTAGCTGCAAAGTTACGCTCGCGTGGTATATGTTCCAGATCGACATCAGTAAATTGGTCCAGAAGCTCGACAGTGCGATTCAGATATGGCACGAGCAACCAACTCGCATAGCGATATTTTTCCTGGAGCTGGTTGATAACGAGCTGAGAATCGCCACGAATCTGAACGTCCCGTACGCCCATTTCCAGTAAGACTTCGAGTCCAATGATAAGAGCCTCATATTCCGCCTGATTATTAGTACATTGGAATGTCAATTGGAAAGAATAAGAGAAGCGGTCACCAGCCGGGTTTTCCAGAACAATCCCCGCGCCAGCCAGTGTGTCCGTTCTTGAGCCATCAAAGAACAAAACCCAAGGCTGCAGGGAGACCGTAGCTTGGTACCAAACCGCGTACTCAGGGATGCATGCCAAATCTGGTCAAGTTGTATTAGTGCATGCAATCTCTAACTCCTTCAGCGCGGGTATCTCTAACGTAGGATGATGTGCGAGAAAGTCTGCGATGGCCTGCCCTTTGACAGCTTTCTGTGGCACATACTGGAGCGAAAACTTTGAGAGAGCCAATACTCATTTGCCAATGTGGCCTCTCAAGATAGGCCGGGACAACATGTATTTGACCAGGTCGGTTTGAGCAATGATGCAAGTGGTAAAAGATAGCATGTAGTGTCGTAACTTGCACGCTGAAAAGTACAGAGTGAGGCACAGCTTTTCCATAGGGGTGTACCTTGTCTCGCAGTCTGTCAATGTGCGGCTAAGGTAAAATATAGCATGCTCGACACCTCCCTCATCGTCTTGAGCGAGCAGGCTGCCAATGGAGGCCTCAGCTGCTGAAATGTACAGCTTTAATGGGACCCCGGCTCTGGGTGGAACCAGGACTGGTGGGCTTACCAAATAGGCCTTGATACTATCGAAAGCCTCTTGATGTTTAGCCTCCCACACAAACTCATTCTGCCCTTGTAACCTTAGTAATGGCGAGAATGGTTGGATTTTGCCTGCAGAGTTAGAGATAAAACGTCTTAGGAAATTGATCTTACCCAAAAGACGCTGTAATTCCTTTTTCGTCTGCGGGGGAGACGCGTTGATAACTGCGCTCGCCTTGTCTTCGGGGACCTCAATCCCTCGCTGATGAACTATGAACCCTAGAAAATCTCCTGCCTGGACCCCGAACACGCATTTGGCCGGATTCATCTTGAGCCTATGTCTTCGCATGTGCTCGAATTCTTTCCTGAGATCTGCGATATGGTTCCCCTTCTTCTGAGACTTGACAACTACGTCATCGATATATATCTCTAAAACCTTTCCCAGTATGTCGTGGAAGATCAAGTTCATGGCTTTTTGATACGTCGCACCAGCATTCTTCAATCCAAACGGCATGACCACATATTCAAAAACTCCCGCGAAACCAGGGCAGCAGAAAGCGGTCTTATGTCTGTCTTCTTCAGCGACTGGAATCTGGTGATATCCTGCAGTACCGTCCATGAAGGACAACAACTCATGTCCTGCCACAGCATCTACCAACATATCCGCGACCGGCATGGGTTAAACATCCTTGGGCGTAGCGAGATTCAAGTCTCTATAATCGACGCAAACTCTTATCTTGCCATTCTTTTTTCGGACAGGCACTATATTAGATAGCCACTGATTATACTTGGAGACCCTTATAATACTCAATTTGTGCATTTTCTCTACCTCCTCCTTAACGAGAATCTGGGTCTCCGAATTCATTCGTCGAGGTTCCTGCTTGACGGGCCTCTTGTCAGGGAGAGTTGGTAGTTGATGACAAACCAAGTCTGGTGACAGGCCGGGCATGTCTTCATACTTCTCTGCGAAGCAATCCTTGAATTCTAGCAATAAATCAGTGAGCCTCTGTTTCTCGCTAGGCTCTAGGTAAGCGCTGATAGATACCTCCATAGGGTCGCTCGCTGTGCCTAGATTGACCTTCTCAGTAGGGTCTCTAACTTTAGGAGGTGCATCGTCCAGCGCTGCCGGAGCAAGTTGAATGCGGGCTTCGTCTTCGTCCTCCAGATCAGAAAGTTCTTCATTAACGACCTCTAAGGTCGCGATGCGATCATAAGCCTCTTTTTCCACCATGTACGATGATAGTCGTTCATGTATCGAGTGGAAGGCCTCTATCCCCTCCTCCGAGAGGTCGTAATCCATTAATCGGTTAAGGGTTTGGGCACAGCGTGGCCAGGCCTTTCCAAGCCTTCTTTTGCGAGCGTGAGCCTCCACTGTGCTAGTTCAGAGGCCGTCACCCCTGTGGGGCGACCCTTATCATCGATGCCACTAACCTGCAATGGAGTGATGGGCTCCAAATAGTATCTGGCATCCACGTAATTTGCGGAGACCGGGAATGGACGGGGGTCTGCTTTGACCACCTCCACCGTATCTGTTTCCCTATTCCACATAACCAGCTCTTGATGAAGTGTCGAGGGTACACAGTAACTCCTGTGGATCCAGTCTCTGCCCAAAATGGCACTGTAGGCCGCATAGCAATCCGTCACGAAGAAGGCATAGACTCCCTCGGCTGGGCCGACCTTAATGCGCAAGAACAATAGCCCTAAGGTTTTTGTCACTGTGCCTGCGAAATTTTTGAGTGCAAGAGACGTGGACTGGATCTTTTCCCGCTTAATCCCAAGCAAGTGCATGGTCCGAGTAGTGACGACATTAACGGCTGCTCCGGTGTCAATCATGATTTTGCTAACTTTGATACCGCTGATGTCTGCCGTAATGTATAGTGGTCGCATGTGCTGGACCATAGCTGGCGTTGGCTTGGAGAAGTGCAGGAGTGACCCTTTGTTCGGAATCTCTTCTGGTTCCTGCTGGACTCCATCTTCTGCCGGCGTCGCCGCTGCTGAAGTGACCTGCAATGGCTGTACACCCTCTTCTTCTGGCCCCACACAATCCTGAGCAGCGACTGGCAATGCATATCTCGCAGGGAGTACATAAACCATGTTGCAAGAAACGTCAGCTGTCTCGTTCCCTTCCATGTCATCGTCCAACTCAAACTTGGGTTCTTCGACCGGGGTATCTGTTTGGAATTGCTTAGCCAAACGATCGACCAACGATTCTTCCGTGAGTCCTTTCACCTCGCAATGCTCAAGCTCTTGTGATTCCAGTTCCTGCTCCACAACAGCCGGCGTAGTGCCCTCCGGTTCCAAGCGCTCCACTGAGGCAGGGATGACCATACTTTGGATTTTCTTAGGTCGCCACTGCAAGGTGTCACCAGTCCTGTCTTTGCCCCCCAGCCTCTCAAAGACTGAAGCTTTAACCGCTGGTGCTTCACGGAATAGCCGGCGCCTGACATGCGGACGACGAGTTGGCGAGTTCTCCTTTCGCGCAAGAGGTAGTGAGCGCTTCTCTGAAATCCTGCAAAACACACTGGGCTTTGAGGCCCCTGTTAGTGAATCTGTTTGTTTGTTAAAACCACGGGGAGGTCTTAATGGTTTAGCAGCCAGCGCTTCCATCTCTTTTTGGTATTGTTCGGGCGATTTGACCAGTTAGGAAGGTTTGATCAGGCCCTGATCTAAAGCCTCTAGAGCGCGTTTGGCTTCTCCAAACCTGCGCTGTAGTTTTCGTTTCCTGGACGGGCTAATCTCCACCGCCTTCCCCTTTTCCCTGGTGTACCATCTGCCTTCCTTGATAGGGTTAGCTGACGCCGGTGGTATATAGGGCTTGGTCAACATATCTTTACAATTGCTCCTGGACTCTTCCTGTTTTGGACCAACCGCGGCTGCTTTTAGCTTCATGAATAAGTTGGAGTCTCTGGGGGATGGTGGTGATTCCGTCTTCTCCCTTTCTCTTGGACTGGAAGGCTGATAGTTCCGTGACGAGGAAGCCTACTTGACTGGTGGCAGGGAGCCAAAGTGAAATGTCTGCTCGACCTCCTCGTGCGGTATTTGGATACCGCACTCCTCTTTACATCGCGAGCATAGGATCACAGGTGAAGCCTGGTTGGTTGACTCAATTCTACCCTTGGCTGGCGTTTCATCCGCGATAGACTTATCATTCTGCTTGCTCGGAACCAAATCCAGAGTTGTTTTCCGTCGCTGCTGCTTGTTCCAATCCACATTGACCATATTGATCCCGGTGTCAGGAAAGGGATCCACGTCAACTAGAGCCGCCGCTGTGCTCGGAGCCTCTACCTGCAAACTACCGTTATTAAGCCATACCTGAATCTGGTCTTTGAGTTTTACACAGTCCGCGGTATTGTGGTTCCACAGATTATGGAACTTGCAGTACTTCTTTCCTTTCAACTGCTCTGGCCGCTGAAAAGGCCCAAAATCAGTCTTCACCATCTTCGCAGCGATCATCTCGTCGAGGATTTCGTGAGCTTTATTGGCGTCATAAGTATATGTCGCGAACTCCGGCTTGGTGAAGGCCATTGATTTGAGCTTAACAGGCTCCTTTGAAATCTTCAACTGCTTCAAGGACGGGGTCTTCTTCCTGGTTAGCTCATAGGCTGCTATATCATTATCCTCGTCCTCTTCATTGTCCTGGGCCGCCTCTCCAGTATTGTGATTGTAATAAGGGTCGTAGGTGGCCGGCTGGTAGCTCATGGCCGCTACTGTACGGTGTTTACCTGGCACGTACGTCCCTCTGGAAGCATTCTTCCTCACATCTGTTTCTCGGAGGAGATGCTCGAAACTGCCCACCTCTGTGATGAGCTCTCCCATTGACTGAATCATGCTGCCATGCTGCTTCTTTCATTGTCGGGGTCCAAACCTTTGACCGCCAACTTGACTAACTCCTTCTCGGGCAGAATGACATTCAGTTTGGCTTTCTGGATTTGAAAGCGCTGAAGATAAGCGACTGCCGATTCTGTAGGCTGTTGGGCCATCTAAGTGAGAGAGGAGAGGTCTACTTCAGGTTCAATAGTCCCAAATGTCTCACGGAAAAGTAGTTCCATTGCCGGCCAATCCGTCACAGTCCCTGGTCTGAGTTTAGAAAACCATCTAAAGGCAGCGCCCGACAGCGAAGTGCCAAAGATCCTGCACTTGAGGACGTCATCATTCTGGTATTGGCCACATTGTACCCTAAACCTGGCCAGATGAGTCGCCGCATCTTCAATGTCCTCCCCTGAAAACGTAGAGAAGATAATGTTCTTATAACCTCGGGGGAAAGGTGCGAGCATGATGTGTGGCGGGAAAGGTCCTTCATAAACCCCATCTGGCTGGGCTCTAGGGTTTGCCAATCTGATCATCTCCTCTACCTCATCACGTCTCACATAATCTGGTCCCGGAGGCGGAGGAGGTGCCATTGCGGCTCGGTGGGTAGCTTGCCCGAAGCCTGCCTGGTTTGCTATTGCTGATCCTGCCCCAACATGCACAGTGCGGGTAGTAGCCTGTTGCTGGAGAGTTACTGCAGGCATAACCTCTTCCTTTGATAAAGCTGTTATCTTGACCGGGGCGCCAGTCTGGTCGAGCACATAATAACTCCCTGGCAGTTCCTGATATACCACTTCTGCTCCATCGCTGTCGTACTGGATGAAAGTCGCAGGTTCCGACGCAGTTCCTGCGCCCTTCGAGACTTGGTGTTTCTTGGTGGCATGTCCGCTTGATGAAGCAGTCTTTTCTTTGCTGCCATTAATAACCAAGGCTTGTTTTCGCCGGAGCAGTAGCAACAGTAGCTGAGGAAGACACAGCATTTTGATTAGTCTTCTCGCGCTGATTTGGTGGCACGTACTTGCCTGAACCGGATGGCTGGCCAAGAGAGCCAAGGATAGCACTAGGATCCCCTAGGGCTTTGTTCAATACATCTCTCGCCTGGTTCAATTCTGCTCTTTGCATAGCCACCTCAGTTGCCAGGTTGGCCCCGTCCTTGCGAAGCTCTGTTATATTCGACGCAGTCTGCTTGGTATGATCCGCTATAGCGTCCAAAATTGCCTTATGACGCTGATCCTGTTCTCTAGCGATACCTGCAGCGTGTGCCGTCAAGGCACTCTCTGATTGTGTGATCAGCTGCCGGTTACTCTCCTTATGTAGAGTCATCCGCTGCTCAATTTCGCGAAGAAGCTTTTCCGATTTTGCTGTTTCCCTGGCAAAGTCAGCATCCATCTTCTTGCAATGGTTTTCGACATTTTCCATGATGATCGCGAACTTGACCTTAGCGGTCGCTCCTTCCGGAATAGGCTTCGAGACAAAAGCCTCTTCTTCTCCACCTTCCACTGCAGTGTTGACAGTGGCGGGGATACCAGGCTCGCTGGCCTGATTAACATGGACGCTTTGACCCTCAGTAGCGGTCGAGCGATTCTCACCTTGTGCAGTTGACATACCGGGTGATTGGGGCTGATGAGAGAATCGTTGCGTCACTTGTTCTTCAGAGAGACCACGATAGTCCGCGCGAGAATGCGGTCTGTAACTGGAGGTCTTATGCTTTGAGCAGTTAGCGTAGCCCTTTTGGTAAGGATTATCGCTAGACTTCCCAATGGTTGCGGTCACAAAGAAACACTGTGTGGTCCCACTGGGCGTGCCAAAATGTTTGGCTCCAAAACCAGTTGGCTTGCAAACTGTCTCTTTTGGGCGAGTGATTGCGCAGGCGTGCCAGCACCGCGGGGTGCAGTCGTTGGGGTAGTCCCTTGACTTGACTTCTTCTTCAAGCGCTATAGACGAGGAGAGCACCAACCTCGTCACAAGGTTCTTCTCTTGCCTTTCGGGAAAGGACTTTTGCCTTACGGATAAGGACTTTGGTTGTGATCTCTTTGCGTTCACCGTATCGATACTCAAAGTTGTAGGTTGAGCAGAGCAATCACTGGGAAGTTGTGAGAAAGCACGGGTTTTGCTAAAGCGTGACTTTAGCTTCGCTGGGTTGCGAGGGTGTTACCCTTGCTTCGCTGGGTTGTATCGGTGGCAGTAGTACTAGCAGTCGGCTTGCGAGGAAACTAGGACTAGAAGCACGGTCGCCGGGTTTCAACGAGGTTGAAGGTTTGCTCCGGGGAGGCTTTGTAATCGCTGGGATTGATTAATTTTTGAGAGGCCTCTTCTGTGTCCTTGAACCCCAGTATTTATACCTAGGTCTTCGACTGTTCCTTGCTACCGAAGGATTATTGATTGAAGCTTCCTATTCAATCTCTGCTACTTGACTCCAATAAGGTTTCGTTTTCCTTATGGATTACGGAATGGGCGAAGCTGTAACCCAAACCCAAGTAGGCTTATTTTTGGGCCGCAGGTATCGGCCCGCTATGCTAAATCCACTGAAGGATCTTGCCAAAATTACTTTTGGGCTCAAACAGTTAGTCTAACGACAACTTCGAAAGACCAAAACCAAATGTAAAGATGGTAGCTTTGAAAAGATTCTTAGTCCCAAATCTATGACAAATGATGGTAACAATTCCGTGTTAGATCATTTTGTCACTAGTAAGACAAGAAATGTAATGTGTACACCAAGGGACAAAAATGCAAAGAAGGATAAAAATCAAACACGAGGAACACGAATTGTTATCTCAATTTACGACTTTAACAAAGAAAAATGAAACAGAGGAGAGACTTGTTAGTTTACGTGTTCCTCTTTGCTCTTTGCAACTGTTTTCAATCTTTTTACATGTGATTAGCGCATTCGACTATCAGATTTAAGGTCTTTTTTTTCTGTGTATATGTAGTTCAACTTTAGTTTGTCCTGTGCCTGTGTCAAAAGCTGATCCCTATTTTCTAATGTGCCTTATGTTATTATGTATGTTGTACAGGTTTCAAGGAAGCAGAGATGGCATACTGTGGCTCTGGTCCATACAGAAGAATTAAAAGCTGCGGAGGGAAGCGAGGTGTGACTGAGTATCAGTTATGTGACAATGTTACTGACTATGTCTACTTTGATTCCGGCCATCCCACAGAAAGGTATAACGCGAAACTTTCCAAGTTATCGTGGAGCCATACTTCTGATGTCACAGCACGTTACATCAATTTGAAAGAGCTATTTGAAGTATAAAATAAGAACTAGTTAGCTCTTTGCTGCAGGTCTTCTTGTTATTCATATGTATTATTGCGGGAACTATAGTGATTGCATAATATATGAACAATGATTGTTGTTTACACAACTGTACCATGTCTCTGTTTTCATCTACCCATTTAGTTGATCCTATCTGCAAACAATATTCAGTTTACAATCTCACAGAAACATAGATCTAAAGAAGGAGAGAGGGAGACCAGGCCGTAATCTTTAGCATCTCAATTGCATAAGATAATTGTGAGTTGAGGTTTCCAACCTTTTTCTTGCAGATTCCCCAATCTTTGAGAAATCTGCACCACACATCAAAAGAAACTTGATATGAGATTGAATAGGAACTTGATGATGCTACACAGTTCAAGTCCAATATTACCTCTAGCAGCTTCATTTTACATCCTGCTAAACATCTACCAAGTAGTTGAAGATAATTCCTTATATGCGAACTCTTGACATATTAGAAACAAAACCTGTAAACCTAATACACAGTTCTATATGTAACCTTACAACATATAAACCTTGAGAGAGAAGGTCAAAGTGAGCAAGGCATGTAGATTAGAGTTTTGAACATACCAGGCTAATAAATCTTCCTGAAATTTGCTACATAATATCAACCATTAGCAAAAGAGTACATCGTGTACTGTTAATACCAAAGTTTACAATTCTACCAACAGCTTCTATTTGCATAGGATGCATGGTGCAGGAAGGTTTTGGAAAGCGATGTAATATGCATAATCCCCCCCCCCCCCCCCCTACCTTAGCAGACTTGCCTAACCTTACATAAATGACCTTAATGCAATTTGTCTTGCCATCTACAGAAATTCCATGCTAATGTTCAGATGATCAACACATTGACTACATTGATAAAGAGACTCCAACCAATGGCAATGTTAAACCTTCAATTGCAGGACTCGAATTTTAATCTGCAATCTGCATAAGCATGCTTTACCTTTCTATTTCTCAAGTCATCCACTTTCTATCTCGGTCATGACAATTGCAAGTGAATGGACCCCTGAAAACACAGACGATGAAAATCATGAAATTAATCCGATAGCAAATCAATTGCATGCTAAGCCAAATAGTATAAAGTAAGAACTAAACCAAAAAGTCTAAGCTAGAATGCGTCTAGACAATGAATATCATAATCTACTTCAGGTCTTCAGCCTCTAAATCCTAGTTAAGGTGGCTATAGATGTCCATCAGAATCACGCATTTTCATCGAGATGATATTGTATAATTATCATATGCAACAGTGGTTTATATGTTCAGAAACAGAATCATGAAACCTTTTGAAAAAAGAAGCTGATCTCTCCTAGCAAAACATCAATGCTTTCGAAAATCAATATACATACTTCAGTCCCGCTGGAAACAAAGAACAACCATGAAGCAATAAAACCACATGTAAACAATTTCATCAGCACAATAGTAAACCGATTTTGTACTTAAATTCTGCCCATTCTTGGGTAAAGCTTCTGGCAGCCACAATGGGAGTTTATCGTATCCCATTTCGTACAATGATTTCTTTGCCCTTATAAAGTTCTCAACTTCTTAAAGGAATTGAAGGCGACAATTACCTGTTCGTCGAATTACTTTACTAACGGAAATGGCAAACCCAAATCAATACCCAATTAGAAAACAAGAAGAAAAAAAAGAGCAATCACCATCGCTGTCTATACTGCTGAATCTCTTCTTCTTCCTCTAGTCCCTTCGCTCTCTATCTCTCTCCCTGTATCTCACCATCGCCCAGCCACGAAGCAAACACCTGGCGGTGACTCGATGCCATAGAAAACCACAGGTGTTTTTGTTTGTCCTTTTGCTGAATGGGTTTTAGAATTAGGACTAGCCCGTTTATATTTGAGTTTGTTTTTGTTAGGACTTGCCCGTGATAAACTCAAGGCAGGTTTATTGTGGCTCCTCAAATCGTAATAATGTCCCCAGCGTCACCTTTTATTTCAAGCTTCAAAACAAACCCAAAAAAAGGAAAAAGACGGAAGGTATATTACATTCGCATTTCATACAGAGGATTAGTTCAAATCTTTTATTCCTTTCAAAAGAAAGAAGAAGAAGAAGGAAAAAAAAGAAGGTGAACAGGATCGAGATGGAAGAAAGGAAGTGGGCAGCTAGGTGTGTGAAACTGATGATGATATCTTGGAAGCCTCGAGATCTGCAGCCTGCTGGAGAAAGCTCTGGTGGTCGTCCTCGAGAACCATCTGAATAGGGCAAGAGCCAAGCCCGTCGGCGATGGCCAGCATAATCTTCTTCATCTCCTCCCTGAACTCGTCGAGGTCCACCGTCCCACTGTGGTCGCAGTCGAACTTATCGAATATGGAATCGTAGAGCTGCGTCAGCTGATCCGGCGAGGTCGCCACTTCTATGCCGAAGTGGGTCTCGATCAATCTCATCGACTCGAATGCTTTCCGCAGCTCCGACCGGGACAGAACACCATCGTTGTTCAGATCCAGAGCAGCAAAACGCTCGTCCACGCTCTTCTTGAACAGCACCTCGTTGCTCACGAAGTCCTTCACCGTCGTCCCGTCAATTATCACCACTCCCATCTTACCTCCGTCGATTTTTCTTTTCTTCTTTTCCTGCGCAAATGTCTGCCAGTCGGTGTGGTGTGGTGTTAATTAAACATCCTCAGCAAACATCTATCCATCCATTAATTTATCTTCTTGACAATGACAGGGATATCGGTGACTGGATACCTGGGTGGGTGGTCACGTGGGTTTATATTATTCTTAACGCAAATCAATTTTTTAAGGGGGATTTTTTTTATGGAAAATTAAAGTAGTTTCTCAAAAGGATAAAGATAGAATTTAGGATTTGATCGTATGGAAATTATTCTATGCACCGACGGTGTAAGTGACCCAACCCTTATAAAATAATCTCAACCCTTGATATTTATTATCAACTTTATTTTTAATAAACAAAAAGTGTAGTTAATGCAATCTAACCATTCATTTATGTTGGTGCAAGTGCACGGCGGTGCTCTGAATAATCTCTGTTGATCGTATCATTCCACTTCACTTATTGACCAAAAAAAAAAAATCTCTTCAATTAATATCTACTTACAAAAGAAAGAAACAAAACAAGATATTCAACCAACAGATTATACAAAACATCCTCACTAATTGTTAAAAGTGGTGTCTAAAACGTTGCGACCATCGAGGAATTTATAGTAGTGCAAAATATTGACGGTGGTGTCAGAAACTGCTAATGCTTGTTAAATTCAAAAGGTCAGTGTCAAACCAACTCATTCCCTTTGACGCATATGTACAATATTGGCAGATGTCGATTTTTGGCTTTATTAAGGAAAGAGTGTGTGTGATTAGAAGTTTCATGTTATTAGGAAACTGATGTAACCAGCGGGTTGATTTGTATTATTATAGATAGCCTTATAATTGTGGATCGTGCTATCATCCACCCTGTATATAAGTTGTATCAAAGCATATTAATATGATAATGAAAATATCTTCACAGTTCTGTTTCTTTTGATGGTATCAGAGCAACGACTCTGAGACGCAAGACGAAGCAAGAAATCACAAACACACATTTCAAACTCATACCCCATGGGAGGAGACGAAGTTCTGAAACTGGAAGACAAAAACAACCTAGAGCTGTCCTTGTGTCACAGCCATTGGTGAAAGACAACTACACAAATTTGGTCTAGTCCATGACTATGACACTCACAATCAAAAACAAGAAAGGCCTTGTTGATGGCACTCTCAAGAGGCCGACACACAACCCTGAAGAACAACAGCAATGGGATCGATGTGACACACTTGTTAAGACCTGGCTACTGGGAGCTATGTCGAAGGAGATATCAGGAAGTGTGATTCATTGTAAAAATGCGAGAGGTATGTGGCTTGAACTGCAGGAAAGGTTTTCTCATACTAATACGATTCAGTTATTTCACATAGAAAATGCTATACATGATTGTGAACAAGGCACCACCTCAATCACCTCGTTCTTCACAAAGCTGAAAAGGTTGTGGGATGAGAAAGACTCGCATTGTGGCTTTCCTGCCTGCACTTGCGATACTGCCACCGAAGTGAAGTGTTACATGGAGACACAGAAAACTATGAAATTCCTGATAGGTCTTAACGAAAGCTACGCTACTGTCCGCAACAACATAATCGGTCTGGATCCGCTTCCCACTATGAACGAGGCTTATGCTATGGCCCTGAGGCATGAGAAACAAGCAAAGGCTTCCAATAGCAAAGCAGTTGCACCAGCTGAGGAGTCTGCATTCTCTGTTAAGAAATTTGGCCGAGCTTCTAATCATGCTGATAGTGATGTGAAATGCGAGAAGTGTAGTATGACAAACCATAACACTAAAAATTGCAGGGCACATCTAAAGTGTACCTATTGCGGTGAGAAAGGCCACACTTATGAATACTGTTGAAGAAGGAAGAACTCCATGGAAGCCGGTCAAGGGCGTGCAAGAGTTAACCATGCAGCCTCATCAAATGAGGAAGTTAACAATCTCCCATTATCACAAAATGAGTGCCAACAAATGCTAGGTCTTCTGGACAAAATCAAGACTATAGCAGGAGCTCAAAGTGACAACAATCAATTGCTGGAAATGTTGAACACAAGCAAGCAGTCTTCAGCCAATTTAGTTGGTAATCTTCCTAACTATGAAGAGCTCTCAGGTAAAGTGTTTGCACTCTCAAGATGTGGTAAAGGAACAACATGGATTTTAGACAGTGGTGCTAGTGATCATATAGTCTGTGATTCTGCTTCTCTTACTTCTTCCAAACTCGTGCATAATAGTTTTGTGAAACTGCTTGATGGAACTTCATTACAAGTTTCTCATATTGGAACCGTAATATTTACCCCAAACTTTGTCCTTCACAATGTTTTTTGTGTTCCATTGTTTTATCTCAACCTAATTTCTATCAGCAAACTTGCCTTTGATTCATTTTATATCACTATCTTTCTCAAACAAGTTTGTTTTATACAGGACCTATGATCGAGGAAGATGATTGGGACGAGAACTGAGAGTGAGGGACTTTACTGCCTCAATCTGCCAAGGAAAGGAACGTGCAATGTGGTGAGCACCAAAACACAAGACATGTGGCATCAAAGGCTAGGCCATCCATCCAACAACGTTGTTCAATTATTTCCCTTTCTTGCTAATAAATCTTGAGATGCAAGTAACTGTTCAGTCTGTCCTCTAGCTAAACAGACTAGGAAACCCTTTTCATTAAGTATTTCTTCCAGTGATTCTTGCTTCGACTTGATCCATGTTGACATTTGGGGGGGGGGGGGGTTATTATCACGTACTATCCATTTCTGGGGCGCACTATTTCCTAACTATTGTCAATGATTATTCACGATGCACTTGAATTTACCTTATGAAACACGAAATCTACTTGTTCATTTTGTCAACTTAGTCGAGAATCAATTTGGAAAAAGAGTGAAAGTAGTTAGGAGTGATGATGGTCCATAATTCAAATGCACATAGTTCTATTCTTCCAAGGGTATTGTGCATCAAACTAGTTGTGTGAACACGCCACAACAAAATGGCGTGGCTGAGCGCAAACACCGACACTTACTAAATGTTGCACGTGCTCTACTCTTTCAAGCCCACTTGCCTAAACAATTCTGGGGGGATGCTATCTTAACTGCCACTTATCTCATAAACATGACACCAACACCACTCCTTGAAGGGAAAACTCCATTTGAGAAAATCTTCCACAAAATTCCATCTTACTCTCATTTACGTTTTTTGGTTGTCGTTGCTTCGTCTCTACTCATCCACTTCGACCTACCAAATTTGATACACGTTCCACCGAGTGCATTTTCCTTGGGTATCCTCAAGGTCAGAAGGGATATAGGGTTTATAGCTTAAGGGACAAGAAAGTGATAGTATCTCGGGATGTCACCTTCTTTGAAACAAAATTTCCTTACAAAAATCCCTCTGATATCTCCACACCTTCAATCTCCACTGATATTGCATCTCCTAATCATGTCTTTCCTTCTTTGACCACATCACTACGCCTTGATGATTTCTTTCCCACAAATCACGCAAATCCTCCCATATCTTCTACTCCAAGTCAATCACTTCATATTCATGACTCAATCTCCACAAATTCCGTGGACCCTCCAACATCTTCTTTTCCCATATCTTCCACTGACAACCTTCCATCCACTTCTCCAACCTTACCAAACATAGTTGCTTATCCTCCCTCACCATCTTCACCGTCACAAACTATACCTCCTTCATCACCACGCCCAACAGAACCACCACCACGACGGTCTACTCGTTCCACCAGAGTTCCCACTACATTGTAAGACTTTCATATTGAAGCAGCTCTCCCCTCACGTACCTTTCATCCTTTTCCTCGAACAAAGTCATTCCTTCATGTACAAATCATTCTCTTTCCCATGTTTTATCATATGACCGTCTTTCTCCTAACCATAGAGTCTTCACTGCCAAAATTACTATCGAAAGAGAACCCAGCTCTTTTTCACAGGCTATTCTATCACCACGATGGCGAGAGGCCATGAACGTAGAAATACAGGCACTTTAGGCCAACAAAACATGGAGTTTGGTGCCACTTCCTGCTCACAAGAAACCCATTGGCTGTAAATGGGTTTACAAGATCAAATACAATCTCGATGGTACTGTTGAGAGGTACAAGGCACACTTGGTGGCTAAAGGCTATAGCCAAGTTGAAGGAGTCGACTACCGAGAAACTTTTGCTACTGTGGCCAAGCTCACCACCGTCCGTGTCCTACTGAGTCTTGCAGCTATTCAAGGTTGGCATCTTCATCAATTAGATGTCAACAATGCATTTCTTAATGGTGATCTTTTTGAAGATATGTATATGCAATTGCTCCCGGTTTCAGACAAAAGGGGGAGACTCCAGTGTGCAAGCTGCACAAATAATTGTACGGCTTAAATTAAGCGTCGAGGCAGTGGTTTTTAAAGCACTCCATGGCTCTCAAAGCTGCCGGGTTCAAGCAATTATGGTCTGATTATTCATTATTCGTCCGAAACAAGCAAGGAAAGTTCACTGCATCATTAGTTTAATTATTTCGATGATGTTATATTGGCGGGAAATAGCTTGCATGACATTGAAGAAACTAAGCAGTTTCTATCAAATCAGTTTAAGCTGAAGGACATGGGGCAGCTGCGATATTTTCTCAAAATAGAGGTGGTAAGGTCCAAGCAAGGGGTTGTTTTATGCCAAAGAAAGTATGCGCTCGAAGTACTGGAAGATGCAGGCTTTCTTGGTGCTAAGCCGTCTCGGTTTCCAGTTGAACACAGCTTGACATTGACGCAAGGAGATGGAGCTTTGTTGCAAGATGCTTCTCAATACCGAAGATTTGTTGGCAAACTAATATACCTGACAATCACAAGGCCATACCTAGTCTATGATGTACACATTCTGAGCCAGTTTATGGATAAACCAAGACAACCTCACTTGGATGCAACATACAAAGTTTTGAGATATATAAAACAGACACTAGGACAAGGAATTCTCTTGCCTTCCATAGGATCACTGGAACTTAAAGCATTTTGTGATGCCAATTGGCCACGATGTAAAGACACAAGGAGGTCTACAACTGGTTATTGCATTTTTCTTGGTAATGCACCTATATCTTGGAAGACGAAGAAACAATGAACTGTGTCACGTTCAAGTGCGGAGGCGGAGTACAGGTCCATGGCCATGACATGCTATGAGATAACGCGGCTGTGAAGCATATTGAAGGATTTGAATGTTGGACTTACACATGTAGTCAAACTATTTTGCGATAATCAGGCTGCAATCCACATAGCATCCAATCCTGTGTTTCATGAACGCACAAAACACATAGAGATAGACTGCCATGTGGTGCGTGAGAAGGTAGAGAGAGGACTAGTCAAGACTGTACATGTTCGAACAAATGAACAACTAGCAGACTTGTTCACCAAGCCTTTGAGTTCGAAACAATTCACTACACTGTTGGACAAGTTGGGTGTAATCAATATACATTCAAACTTGAGGGGGAGTATTAAGGAAAGAGAATCTCTTATTAGAAGTTCCATGTTATTAGGAAACTGATGTAATTAGCTAATTGATTTGGTTGATTTCTATTAATTACTATAGATAGCCCTATAATTGTGGATAGTACTATCATCCACCCTGTATATAAGTTGTACCAAAGCATATCAATATGATAAAGAAAATATTTTCTCTTGAGGCTTCTTCTTTCTTTTTCATTTTTTTTTATCTCAAATTGAAATACAAAAACTAAAAACTCTGAAAAAGAAACGCAATCCCAGCAAGGATAATCCTCTCTGTTATTGGTGGCTAGACAGCCTGAATTGCAAGTTACGACGCGCCTAAACCCAGGATTAAAATGCCTAAATCCTCTGAACAAAACGTATATAAAAGTACGGCACCCAAAATTAGTCCTTCAATTACTAAAACTAATTAAGGACAAGAGAGAGGCACGTATCATACCCCCCTTCTTACGGAGTCCGACTTGGTTAAAGACCTCAGCCTCACTAAGAACTTGACCCTTTTCTTCCTCCCCGGCGACGACGAGGACACCCAATTATCCGGAGACCCACCACCCACTAGCACGCTTTCTGGAGAACGCAACAAGAGTGTTTGTGTCTCCGCCTCGGAGTCTGTGGTCAAGTCTCGGATCCCGCCACCCAAAATCCTTCCCTGCATGGCTGACACCACCTCCTTTAGTGCCAAGTTTGCATCACCACGGTTTCGGAGCAAAATCTCCCCGACCTGTGCCGGCGTCAGAGCCCCGCCCGACCTCACACAACTGTCCACGGCCTCGAAAAGCGGGTGGGAGTCCAGCCCCAGATAGTTCTTTACTAAGGCCCTAAAAGCGTGAGCCCCGCACGCTCCGAGGCTAACGTGCATGTCCATGCGTCCGCAGCGGAGTAGCGCCCGGTCCACGTTTTCTTTGTGGTTGGTGGTGAATACAATGATCCTCTCTTCTCCACAACATGACCAGAGCCCGTCGGTGAAGTTGAGAAGCCCCGACAGCGTCACACGCCGCCCGTCGTCCTCGTCGACCTTGGTGGGCATGGGCGATGATGATGATGATCTCTTTCTACTTCTCTTGGAGAGTCTGTCCGCCGTCAGATCAACCGAGCAGTCGATGTCTTCTATCACAACGATGGAGCGGTTCGTCGTTTGTATGAGTAAGGCACGCAGTTCGGAATTGTCGGAAACCTTGGTTAGCTCGAGGTCGTAGACGTCATAGCAGAGATAGTTGGCCATGGCAGCGATCAAGCTTGACTTTCCGGACCCGGGTGGGCCGTAAAGAAAGTAGCCCCGCTTCCAAGCACGCCCTACTCTGTGGTAAAATTCTTTTCCAGTGGAAAACGTGGTGAGATCTTCCGTTAGTTGCTTCTTCAGTTGGGGCTCGAGTGCCAGAGTGTCAAAGGTGGAAGGGTGACGGAAAGGGACAGAGACCCAGCCGGAGTCGTAGGAGCCGTGGCCATTGTTGGTGAACAGCCTTCTTTCCCTCGAGACACGCTCGAAATCCTGCGCACGTGCCGTTACGTGGTCCAAGTAGGGCTGGAGGATGGTGTGGTGGTGGCGCTTGGGGAGCTTGAGGACGAAGCTGCGCTTTTCGTCCAGGGAGTCCTGAACGGTGTCGACGTTGTGGGTCCAGCACAGGCTGTGGCCGCGGAAGGAGTCGCGGATGGAGTGGTTGGCTGCGACGGTGAAGGAAATGCGTGTGGAGGAGTTGGAGCGTGAGAGAGTGAGTCGGGGGCAGCTGGCGGTGGACGCAGTAGACGAGTGGTTCACCGAGTTCAAGTAGAGGTTGACGTGGCGGTAGAGGTCATTGACGTCGACGCCGCAGTAGCCGTTGAACTCGGGGATGTCGAGATAGGAGTAAGGGCTGAGCATGTCTTGGAGAGACTGATAGAATGAATGGAGGACTGAGAGGAGCTGGGAAGGCAGAACGTTCTGGAGGACTGTGAGGAGTCCTAGAAACGACCACAATTGTGACAACATCTCCAGAATATCTATCTATCTTATAGTTGCTATTACATAAAATGTAGAGAAGGGACAAATTTTGAGGGCCGGCTGAGCAAGCAAGGTTAATGTGGAATGTTTGGGGATGTAGTTGCGCCTCTCTAAATAGATCTCAAACATACATTAACTGCTCCTATAGAGGAAATCGAATATGAGATCCCTAGCTGACCTGGAAAAAGAGACACTAGTGCATGTTTGAGAATTGAATAAAGCAGCAACAAAGCAAAAGATAGAAAACTTGGCGAAAAGAGAAGGAAAGCAAAAGATAAAAGGGAAAAAAAGGAGAGAGAGGCTGATCTTTTGCTTTCTTTATCTCTGTTCCCAAGAGGTTATGAAACACTTTCACTCTCAGCTGTAAAAGCGAAGTTAACACGATCGAGCACTACACATTTTTATGACGAAATGATGTTTGGGCAAAAGATACATAAGTAATATATTGTTTATCTATTAATCTCACGAAACTAGCATACATTGCCCAATTTAACTATAGGAGATCATCAAGCTTGGAGTGATTGTCCTTTTTTTTATTCCATGTTAGCTACGCTGAGCTTGCTTAAACTTGGGATGCACGGGATGATGAGGATAAGGTACATCGATCGACGGATTGTTGGTGATTCATAAAAAGATTAGGATCATTTTAAATTTGAGAGTTTAGCAGAGAGAAAAAACATTTAATGTGATTAATTAGCCACACCAACAATCATGAAGTAAAATCTTGGCTTATGCAGGTAAAAACGCAAGTCCATGCACGCACAAGAGACAGACACACATGAAAGTCGACTTTTGCTTTTGCATATATATGTTCTCCTCTTTTTGTTTAGGAAATCAGATTTTTAGCCAGCTTTCTCGTAATTTGGGTTCGAAGGTCAAAGAATGTTCTCCTTAGACTAAGGTGATCGATTAGTGAATCATGATGGAGGAGATCACTGAGGTGAAGTAAGATTGTGGGGTTGTGGACACTCATTTTCACTACTAGAAAAACAAAAATAATTTCCATGCAGTCCAACAGTTTTTTAGGAGAAAGTAACATTCAAAATACTAAAAAGGATATTGTAAAGGAAGAAATCCAACATCCTCTTCCTAAATAAAGGTTTAAGGTTTAAGCAAAGAGTTCGATTTATGGAGGATTTTCAGAGTTTTTGCCAATATTCGAATGATTAAATTATTGAGATTTTTGTGATGATTTCTATTGAGTATTATGAGTATGATATTGAAGTATTTGAGTATAAACAAGTTATTGAGATTTCATGAGTTTAATATTTAAATGAGTTTGAGTTCAGTTTATTCGAGGAGGTAAATATGTTAGTGCATGCATGCATTACTTGGTCGACACAATACCCTCAAGTAATAGCCTTGTTGGTAGTACCCTCCAGACAGTATTGTCGGCAGTACCCTCAAGAATGCAAATTTTGGTTGGCAGTCCCTTCGATGCGTCATTTGATCGGCAGTACCCTCCAGATGGCATGAGATAGTCGGCAGTACCATCTAACTATCTATGGGTAGTTGGCAGTACCCTCTAACTATCATCTCCTCATATTCCGGTCGGCAGTACCCTCAGATGCGCCCCTGATCGGTAGTACCCTCTAGGTGCAATGAGATGACTAGTCGGTAGTTACCACTAGTCATCACCTATTTTACGATATGAGTAATTTTAATGAGATTTCTGAGATTTCTAAAGTGATTTGAGATATTTCTTTATGAGAGGTTTTGAAACGATTTCGAGATGATTTACAGAGGATTTAAATTCATTTTGAGATATCAGTACTAGAGAATAATTGAGAATATTATATCGATTTTGCACTGCATACTTGGTTTTTAAGAGAATAATTTGGGAAATCATTAAATTTTATTTTTATTTTCCTTCGAAATTATTTATTTTTTGTTCACTCACTCTAACAGTTTTTAAATGCTTTTCCATAGGCTTTTCGGTTTTACGTGCCCAGTCTGCATATAGGTTGAAGTCGAGCGTGCGTAGGCGCTGAGGCATAGTGCCCACCACTTCCGACTTCCTATAGGTTAAACATTTAACCCTTTTTTTTTCTTTCTTTTTTTAAAGAGGATCAAATGATTTCACTCCTACCCCCATGGTGACAGGTTAAACATTTAACCTACTTGTACTTTATTTCAGCTTATTATCTAGATTGCTTTGATGACTAGCTTTCAATTGTATCAGTAGAAATAATGAAATATGAGATTGTGATTAAACTTTCTAGTATTTCACCTGGTGGAAGTTGAATATTTGAGGAGAGCATGTAGGCTCACTAGAGATGGAGTTTTGGTTGGCAATTGTAGAAGTGTTTTATTGTTCACAGGTTTGGGTAATCCACTTCTAGGGGAAGTTCCGCCAATTTTTTATAGAATTTTTTCTAAGGTGGGCTCTGCAGGACTACTTCGGGTTTTAGGGTGAAATCTGAGGCAGGTCCTGTCACTATCCGTATTTACTTTCAACCAATGCTCAAGCGGGGGCCACCAAGTAACTGGCTTGAAGCAATGGGTAGTGCATTGGAGTAGCGACAATTCCAACATTTTAAAAATAGGAATGGTGTGGTCTGATGAAGGATAAGACTTAAAGACTAGCTGAGCAGACTCCTTAACCATGAGAAGAGGGCACAGCTTGAATCTCTCACCTTTCACTTCAGATGTGCCAAATTAAGGTGCAAACAACCACTTTCCAAAGCAACTTGGAGGCTGGGGTTAGACCACATAGCACCTCCATAGAGAAAATAGAGCGCAACTCTGTTATTTGCACAAGCATGATACGAAACGAAGCAAACACCTCCATAGTGCAAGAGAAAAACATATAAAAAAGATAGTCGCGGAAGGAGACTCAAAGTTGGTGATTGATTGCATCAATGGCGCTTGTAATACGCCTTGGAGGCTCAAGACAATTATACAAGATGTTAAGCAAATCTATGGATGCTTTGATACCTGCTCTTTTCAACATGTGTTCAGAGAAGCGAACTTTCTGGCAGATGCTCTTGCAAACCTTAACCGCACAAGAGGCATGAATGCTGACTTGATGGATCTTATCCCCCTCAAATTAAGAGTGCAGTTTTTTTTTTTTTTACTGATTAGGGTCGGGTTGTATTAGAGGTTTTAATTTGTAACTTTTCTTTTCAAAAAAAATAAAGGCCTACACCAAGCTACACGATCTGACAAGATTGAGAGTTCTTGGGAGTCATATGAATCCAATCAACATACACCTAAACTTCATTAGTCCAAATATACAACAAGGAATAACAAATTGCATCACCTCCGCATCGAAGAACTTCCTCCACCGCCAAATGAATCAAAAAAACTTGAAGAAAAGAAAAAGGAAGAAGATTTACAGAGGGATTAAAGTGGCAGTCACCCTGTTGAGAATATATATATCCCACATGGGAAAAATGGGACCTTGCCTATGAGTTTATAAGGGTTTGGGCCACTCCATCCATTGCCAATTGGTTTTGGATGTGAACCCCAGATTACTTTATCATGGTATCAGAGCGGGTAACCCACGTGTGCATGCCTAACGGCCACACGGGCTCCACGTCACCCAAAAATTGTCCACGTGTATGGCTTGAAAATTCGCCACACGTGCGGGGGCGTGTTGAGAATATATATATCCCACATGGGAAAAATGGGACCTTGCCTATGAGTTTATAAGGGTTTGGGCCACTCCATCCATTGCCAATTGGTTTTGGATGTGAACCCCAGATTACTTTATCAAAAGCACGATCAGTCCCTTGTTGCACGATCAGGTGATTATCCATGTGTAAGGCCGTAAGGGCGAGGAAACCCGCTTAACACGAAGCTTGAAGGAGCCCATTTACAAACGACGTCTGAAGACATAGGATAAGGATCACTGTAAACAGAGATGCCCAATGATATACACGGATCCAAAAAAGAAATGAGTGATCGAAATGAAGTCTGGAATCGAGAGGATCGCAAAGACACACATATCAAACGAAAAGAAAAACTAAAAGGGAAAAAGGAAGCAAGAAGGTCCTGATCTAGGTCGAAATCTAGGCAAAGTGCCCATAAGGTCGTCACCGACTCCCAACCCAAGACGAGCGGTTCTTAAATCGAGCATGCATTTTTGTTCACCCCCACTTGACTTTGATGAATGTCGAGTTTGCTGGGTTTGTATTATTGCTGATAGGGCAAAATTGAAAACTCAATTACTCAGGTAAATTGAAGTGTTGGGTACCCTGAGATATTTGTTGTGTTCAAATAAGAAGACCCAATAATAAGGCTCCGGTAGTAAGGGCAAACTTTACCGAAAGTATTCAAAAAAATAATACAAAAATTGACGTGGAATATCACGTATGTTGAACTATTCTGCTTGGAGAAAAGGAAAAGGATAAGTAAAGAAACAAAAATGTAAAACCAGAAGAATAACTTAATTGAATCTAAATATAATGATCAATCCTTTTCTTTTTTCTTCTTTTGAATGAGAATTTCCTTAGCAAAAAAAGTACAGCAAGAAGGTACAGTTGATAATATACCAGCAGAAGAGAGTGAGAAGCCAATGAAAATCGGTAAGAAAAACAAAGTTACTTTCTTTTTTTTTCAAGCAACCTCAGCGGTAATGAGGTATCATTGAGGCCCCTGTTAATGCTTCATGGAGTTTTTGAATTCCATGAACTTCCTCATACAAAGAATTGCAAATTATGTCAGAGAAAGCATTGCTATTCAATCCAGAACTCCACCCACTTGCAGCTCAACAGGTTGGACCAAGAAGCAACATTATTTGGATGTTGTATCAGCAAATGTTTCAGAAGGTGCGATTAGAAGATTGTTTGAGAAGAGGCATTATGGCATCCTTATTTATAGCTAGGAACATAATCCTTGTCCATCTGCACAAAAGAAGAATTCTATTAGAGCTCCTAAATGGTATCTTTTTCAAGAGCAAAATCCAGCCTAATACTTACAGATACAGAAAGCTCTTTTGCTTTCTCATCATCAAAACCAAGGGACACCAAGATCTTGTGACCTGCTGACTCTTTTTCAGACCAAATCCCGAGAAGCAGATGAGTTACTGTTATTTCCCCACTGTCTCCTGCATTAGACAAGAGAATCTAAATAACAAGTCACATAAAAATCACACTACAAGTAAATTATGCATGCAGAGCATAAATGTCTGGAGGAAAAAGTTGGAGCATATCCCTAAACATATGGAGTAAAATAATGGAGATATTACCAAGATTAGAGGTCTATTTCCATTAAATTTAACTAGCAACAAAAAATTATGACAGTTCTTGATAAAAATAAACCACAAAACCACCATCACTAGAGTTTCTGATATAAATTTGCACAACCTGACTTCAGTTTTTGATCCACAGCCCAGTCAAGGGCCCTCTGAGCTGGCTCGGTCAATGGAGGATGCTCGGGGCTGAAAAAGTACATGTCTGACTTTCCAAGTAACTTTACAGTTTCTTCTCGAACCTTGAAAAGCGTGATTCCATTAGCTCTGAGAAACTTCGCAGCTATACTTGTTCCTGAACAGAGAAATAATAAAAAGATTATCCTTGTTTTTGTTTATGTCATGGGTTGGAACAAATACTACAATCCATCTCATAATCAAGTAACATGAACACTGCAAAAGCAAATGGAAGCCATTGCCAGATGAGTTCCTAGCATGAAATAACTCTCGAAGTAAACAATTTATAAATTATAATCCTGTCATCCCAATTAAGTTCTAAAAAGCAACGACATCACAGTAGACATAAGACTTTAAACAGTGTGGAAAAAAAAGAAGACAATTCTCAGTCTATGATTCATGAAATGGGTAAGCAAGTATTCCTGTTTTAGGTTCTACGAAGATAACAAAATCAGAATAAAGATTTACACACATACCGCCTTGCTCTGTGATTTTTACACTATTAATCCAAGTTATGAGATCATCAACTCAGAAACATCAATTAGAAATTCAAAACCAAACATTAGTCAGAATATATACATGCTGTATACAAGAAATAGCATTTCTCGAGTCCTTAAATATATAGTCCCAATCAGCAATTAAAGCAAATTGTTAAGGACGCTTTTGCAGGATAGAAAAATTATGAGGTAGACTTTCTGGTCTCAAATACGAACTAAAACTCTAATCCACTAAAAAAATAAACCTTGAAAGCAGAAATACAAGTGAGAAGCAGGCGGAAATACCCTCGACTAAAATTCCCATTAGAAGGGCTTCCGTGCCAGTATTGGGATACTTGAGCTTCCTTGCTTCCAATTCACCCATAGCAAACGACTTAATCGCTCTGGCCGACCATCTAAAGAAACGGGGAATTCAATCCACAGTATAGCTCTCATAAAACAAGATGAAATGAAAACAAACTGAAAACTCACTGTGAGCTTTTCCCAGAAGAAATCCTCTCTGGTTTCCTGGAAAAAGGAGACAAACAAATTCATTCATTCATTTATATATATGTATAGAAAAGGAACAAATTGGAGGATTTGGAAACCTTACCCTGTTGGGAGGCTGAAGAGAACGGTGGCGACAGCTGTTGGATGTTTTAAAGCCAACTTGTTTGAATGTGGAACTCCAACGGAGAGCTTTCTGCCGAGGAATGAGGTAGATAGGCTGCAGGGTGTTGAATTGCTAGGGTTTCCAAGGGAAGGTGGTTCGGTGGTAGAGAGTGAGACTGAGAGAGCTGACAGTGTTATGGAAACGGAGGTCATGCTTAATTAACACAAACCCGACTGAGATTGAGATTTTGGTGGCGGGGCAGAATTCTTCCGCCGTCTCTGCTTCAGCTTGGAGGGGAAACACCGAACAACAGATTGTGTATTCGATGAGCTCAACACGGCTCCTTTGGACAGCGGCATGTCGTCGCTTGTATAATCACAACGACGCAATTTTATCTTTTTAATATTTTTTATCAGAAAACCACAAAATCAATTCCAAAAAAAAAAAATCAGAAAACCACAAAAATTACAGCTTTTTCATAGCACAATAAATAGAAAATTACATGCAAATATCATTTTAAAACTTTAATTAGTCATAAGAGTAATTCTAACAGCTTCCCTATATTTTAGTTTTTCTCTATTTTAGGGAAAAACGAGCCTCTTTTGCTCCAACAGATTCCCTATAACTTTCTCTATTTTGGGGAAAATGAGGAGAGAGAAAACAAAATTCCCTAAATTTACAGCAATCTCTAAAATTTTAAGGGGAATTTGGATATTTTAGAGATTGCTGTAAACTAGGGAATTTGTTGGATTTGAAGAAGAAAAATTGCTTAAAGGTTTGACTTTTGCTTCCCTATAATACAAAAATTATAGAGAAGCTGTTGGAGTTGCTCTAAGGCCAACAAGTTTTTCTGTACACATAAGGCCACTTATATCTTCAAATTATTTCCTCTATGACGATTTTGTCCTTTAACCGAACAAAACCAATTGCATCTGGCTTTACAATTAAATTGCAGATCTCTCTCCTCTCTCTCTCTCTCTCTTCACTTCTTTCTCTCTCATCGATGATTCAAGAGCCGATGCCTTGGACTCTCACAGGAGCCGGAGCCGGAGCCAGAGCTGGAGCCTTAGCCCGATCTCTCATGTTATCCTCCAGTGGCGGCGGCGAGGCCCCGACTACTCCCACGGTGGTCCGACTAACTTTCCTTCGTCGAAGGCCTTCTTTCAAAACCCTAGGGTCGTTGTGCTCGGCACCAACATGGCTAAGGTCATCAAGAGGCTCAAGGCCAGGTACAACATCGAGATCAAGAACGTGGTGGATCTGAACCAACTCAGTATCTTTCGATTTGCTACTAGTATCTTCTGATTTGGCCAAGCCATTACCAGTATCTTCCGATTTGCCCAAATCTCTGACCTCCACCTCTCAGAACCTTCCAGCAAAGGTACTTCAGAAATGGATTATCCTACTTTTTTTTTTGTTCTGTAATTTGAAATTGGAGCATGAATTGGATAGTTGAGTTTCAAAATTGTTTGATTTGCAAAGTGAGATGATCGATCTGATGAAATTTGTATAGATTGTGGCAATAATCAGGGCATCTATTTCTTTGTTTTCTGAAAACAGAGAAAATTTCAAAGCTGGTAGCTACTTCTTTGACTTTCATTTATATTTTCTTATATTTATCTTATTGAATCATTTGTGTTTGCTTGGTATCTAAAACGTTAAATATTTGTGATTCTCATCAAGCTGTAACATTTTGTCCAAGTAGTTACTGTAATTATATGATTGTTTTGCTCAAAATTTGAGATTGACATTCATGAGTTTCATTTGTATATTGATTTTGAGATACTAACTCTCTGAAAATAGTTTTGAAAGGCTACTATTGTAAAACAAACCTCTAGTTAGTTTTTCTGTTTTTTCTAAATAACTGATATACTGCAAAAGAAAGAAGCTACTAATACTGTTTCCAAATGCTATTAGCATGCTTTTGAAAAACTACTATTAATGCGAAACAAACATACTGTGCATTTTTGTCAGTTACTCTGTGTTTTCATTCATGTCAAAACTAGAAGCTAATAATCTAGTTGATCGAGTTTTAGATTCATATGTTTTCATTCATGCCTGTTTGTTGATCTTTGTCATGTCTCTGTTCTTCCAAAAATTGTTTCATTTTTTGTTGCAGTTGTTATATAACGTCCCGAACCTGAATTTACCGATTTACTAGTCATTTGGACTGTAAACTATTTTTACTTTTACTGTCGTTTCGGTACTTTTGGGGGGCCCTAAAATATGATTTTTTATTCGGGTCAAAATTTGAGAAAATTTCCTTCATGAAAGTTGTAGAGGACATTAAACCGAGTGCGTGCATATGTGATAAGTAAAAATCGGAGTTCATATACGAAAGTTATGGCTAAAATACCAAAGTTACTGTTTATGGTAATTTGTCTATAAATAGCCGAGTTACTATGGTAAGTTTCTATTTTTCTAGAAACTTACCGAGCTCTCTCTCTTCTCTCTCCCCGATTCTCTCTTCCTCTCCGACCTCTTCACCTTCTTCCGGCCATAACTTCTTCATCCGGCGACGGATTTTGACGCATAAGCTATCATTGGAAAGCTCTCTTCCTTCTCTTCATTTCTGGGTTCGTTTGGTAGCTTAATTTGAACTGTGGAAGGTGCAGCAATGAGAAGAAGAGGACAGTCACTGTAGCAGTTTTGAGTCAACGCCGATATCTCCCGATTCCGGCCACCTATGGCGGTAAACCTTAGTCCATTGGAAGTGCCTTGAGACTTAGATGATGCTCCATGAACCTTTTACAGCGATTTGAAGTGAGAGGGAAGAATCGAGGGTTTGAAATTCTGGGTCACTATTCACAAATCTCAAACTTCTCCTTAATTGTTGAGGTACTTCTACTCATTTTCTGACTTTGACACAGTTGAGAAAGTTTTTGGGTTTGTTGAGTAGGTGCTGCTGCCAAAATTTGGTGGCCATTGGAGACGGTGGCGGCGTGTAGGGCAGTTTTCTGGCTTTGATTTTTTTAGCCTATTAAATCCTATATTTGATATAGAGCTCGTAAATGTGAATTTGGTTAGAATTGAAGAAAAATTGTGTTGATTATGAAATTTCCAAAATTTAGAATTCCATTATCGATTTACGAGAATCCGACCGTCGGATATCTCTTGGTTCTGCCTCAAAACCTTTAAATTATCAAATTGGTATTAGTAGTATAATTTGGGTTGAATTAGAGAAGAAGTGGAGATGTGATTATGAGGATTTGATTTTAGGAATCGTATTAAATTGTTGAATAGTTATTCACGGAATATAATTGTGTACAGGGCGATGTACATAGCTCGACAAAGGAACTCGTATGCGTGATCGCCTGTATAGTACTGTGAGTGGACGTTTGATTTTGAATATTGATGCATGCATTTATTTCTCTAAAGTAATGCTTTATTTAATTATCATCTTTTATATTTTAAGCATATGATGATTTGCTATCGGTAGTGATTTCGATTCATCTCGTGGATTTACCTTCAATGATGATTTTCATGAAGTGATTATGAATTATTCCAGTTGTGATTTTTGGATATTAATTTTGTTATGCTCGGATTCGAATTTATAATTTATGTTGATTTTTCGACGAATATATTTCCGGAATTGCATATTATATTTTCATTCATCGATTTGAGATTTTTAAAGGATTTTCGAAATGGGATTTCGATGGAGTTATATTTCTTATTTATTTATCGACTTTCGGTTTTGGCATTGAGAATGCCTTGATGATGATCTTGGAATTGGTTTTGTTTTCGGATTTCTTTTGCCATACTTTGGGTGATTATTTATCATGCTAGCATTAATGTCCGCCTTTGTGGCGAGGTGATGGGATCACCGAAGCCCGTCCGCCTTTGTGGCGCTGGTTACTGTTTTTGTGACAGTAATGCTGAAGCCCAGTATCCTAATCGCTACATTTAGTGGCGTGTGGGTATATAATGGGAGTATATGGGAGTACTTTAGCCGGGGAGGCTATCACCCGAGCCTGGGAGGCTCATTCGTATGGCTATCTTCTTCCCCTACTTTTATGTTATTTTGACTAGCGGGGCTAGTCCGATTTTCCCTTAACCAGCGGGTCTGGCTTGTCTTTACGAGGTTCTCGTTTTTAAAGTCAAATGTTTTACAATTGTTGCATGCATCGAGTTTTTAAAGGAATAAATGTGGGAAAGTATAAAATCCTTTATCTTTTCAATTAATTATTTTTGTTCACTCACGCTAACGTTTTTTATTTACTTTCCCCTAGGCCCTTCGGTTTCACATGCCCAATGTGCAAGCGAAATTAGTTGAGGTCGGGCGTACATGGAGTTGAGGCATAGTCAACAGCATGGCTTCCACGTTTTCCTTTGAATTAAGTTTTCCTTGTTTACCTTTTTTATTAGAATTGCTCTGATTACCTGTGGAATTAATGTTATTAAGTTGAGATTTGTGTAATGTGAATTGGAAGATGTTCTGATTTGGGGAGCAGCGTGGCTCCAGGAGAATAAGGATAGGTGATTTAGAAGTGTAAATTTCATTTCTCCAAGTTTTGGGTAATCCATTTTAAGGGAGGTTCTGCAAAATTTTTGGAATAATATCTTCTAAGGTGGACCCCGCAGGGCCACTTCGGATTTTAGGGTGAAATCCGGGGGCGGGTCCTGTCAGGGTAGCTTTCTATAAAGGGTTTTTGTCCATTTACCCCATTTCTAGATATTTTTTTCCCACTTACCCCATTAAATTTTTTTAATTCCCTCTTACCCCAAACACTCTAAGGGAGTCTTCCCTAATACCCCATAAAGTTTTTTTTTTAATACCATTTTACCCTCACCCATGTGTTACTTAGAGAGAGAGAGAGAGAGAAACTATAGGAGACTTCGCCAGAGCCCCGTCACCGGTCGCTGGATTCCGGCCAACTTTCGCAGGATTCCGGTCGCCAGTCGCCTGATTCAGGCCACCAGTTGCTGGATTCCGGTCATCTGCCGCCGCCCACCGGATTTTTAGAAAAACCTCAATTGCCCCCAATAGACGTCTATTGCCCCCAATAGAAGGGCAGTAGTCGTCTATTGCCCCCCCAATAGACGTTTTGATTACCGAAATGAGAACTAATCTCCCTAAATTTAGACAAATAAATTTTGATTAAAGAAAAAAATGAGAAGATTACGTCAATTTAAAACGTCTATTGCCCCCCAATAGACGTTTCGATCACCGAAATAAGAATTAATCTCCCTAAATTTAGACAAATAAACTTTGATTAAAGAAAAAAAGAGAAAATTACGTCAATTTAAAAAGTCTATTGCCCCCTAATAGACGTCTATTCCCCCCCCCCCCAATAGACCTTTATTCTCTCCCCTATAAAACTTTTTGCTTGCATAATTTATCGAGTACCAATAGTAACATATTACCAAGTCTAAGGATGATGATCAAGTTAATATTTCCATATATTTTTTTTTAATGCATACTTCCAAAAATAGTTGCAGACCATCAATAATAGTATAATTAAAACCTTGAAGACATTCATTTACAAACCATATCAAGAATTTGGTCGATCTGAAAGCAAAGGACACATTTGGGCCCACCACTAGTTTATTAGAAAACTGGTATGTTATCCCGTTCAAACTTACAGTCAGATGCTTCCAAAGTCGGAAACTCCATACCCCACTCCTCTGGACCTCTTCCAAGTTCAGGAGAAGCCATGTGGGACTCCGTTGAGTAGCTCAATCTGGTACGAGCTGGCATACGTAGCTCGATCTGGTAGGAGCCATGGCAGAGAGAGTAGCTCGATCTGGTACGAGCTGGCATACTGGGAGGTGAAGGGCCGGGTCGGGCGAGACGAGGAGAGGCGATCAAATTCGTCTTCCGGTTTTGGAGCTTCCATGGCGGGGAGAGAGAGAGAGAGAGAGAGAGAGAGAGAGAGAGAGAGATTGCAGATCGGAGAATTGGAGAATGAAAGAGAGAGAGCAACTTGGAGGGATGAGTGAGAGAGAAAATGGCAGGATAGTAGTTATTTAATTAGGTTGAGGGCAGAATAGTCATTTTACTGTAACTTGGGTTAGTGGGAATAATTATCTATTACTGGGGTAAGTGGGAAAATTTTTTGTTATTTTGGTGCTTTGGGTCAAGGACCCTTCTATAAATGTTGTAGTGACTTTTCAACACAGTATTAGTAGCTTTCTATCCCTATGTTAGTATTTTTTTCAACTAGATGTCAGTAGCTTTTCTGTTTTCATTTTGATTCATTTCAAGTGGTTTTTGGTCACTAGCTTATTAAATTGTATAAGCATGATTCTGAATGAAATTCAATTTTCTTCTTGTAATGATTTCGTATCTCTATCATTTCTTGGTTGGAGTTTGTATTACACTATCAACATGTATAATCAGTTGGTTTTGTGCAATCAGTATCTATGTCAGTAGCTTTTTATTACTAGTCCAGTAGCTTTGTACATGTGTTGTAGTAGTTTTCTATACCTATGTCAGTATCTTTTTATCACTGGTGCAGTAGCTTTGTAAATGTTTTATAGTAGTTGATAAAGACTGTCAAGTTTGGGGTGCAGCGGTACATCGCTGTTTTTAGTTTTTATTTCAAATATTAATATTTTGTTGTATCTTTATTCTTGCAGTATTCTTTCCCTTTGCATTTGTAGTAGTAAATTTCGAAAATCATGTGAATTTGGATTTTGAAGCCTCCATTGACCAAGAGATGATTCAGCCAACCAAGAAGTGTTGAAATGAAGTCTCGTGTTGAAGGTGGCAGAATTATGTCTATGAGTTTAGAGCGTCACCATTGAAAAATGACAGTAGCATTACAACAATGACAGTAGCTTTATGTAACTATTGTACGAGATTTTCACAGCTATGGTAGTGGCTTTTTACAATTATGGAAGTAGTTTTTTACATAGTTATATCATTGTTGAATCCTGCGTATTTTGTGTATCATTGAATATGTTTTATGTCCTCTATTACAACAACATTTTTCAATCCGCAAGACATGCGGTAAAGAGATCGCCTAGCAAGGGCATTAAGTGGCAGACGATTGTTGGAATCTCAAATCCAACGTAGTTGCCCATTCATCTGTAAGGACCAGTCATACTACGCTGTGCAGAGCAATTGGCACATAAATGGCACACTCAAATTTCCGTAAGTATGAGATGGTACCCAGTCACTAGCTGTAACGCAAACGTAGATTGAGTGGCGGTGGGTCGTAGATAAATTAGCATAGTTGCATGCGATATTACATCACCCCAAGCGGATATAAGGAGATTGATGCGCATTACCAATATCTGGGCTACCATCGTAGTTGTTTTCGCGAGAGTATTTGGGTGTGTACATGAGAATATGATGTCCAACATCAGTCCCAATGATATGCAATAACCATCGAAAGTCTTCGATATAAACTCTCTAGCAATGTTAAATCCAATTGACTAAATAGGATGATCCGGGGAGTGAGCCCGTTGTCATATGATATTTGCTAGAAGTGTAGCATAAGCAGCATTTACGGCTGGACAATGGCATAACACATGACTAGCGTGTTTGCGTATCAACCAACATCATGAAATATTTAAGCGTCCACAAGTTGATTGAATCAGTCCACAGAATCCTATGGATTCTATGTAAGAACAGAATGAGTATTTTCATATCCTTTGCATAGGACGGTCTCAGTCCTAATTTCCCTAAGGAACAGGCACTGTAAAACAAACGAGAGGCTTTAGAAGCAACCAATGAGGATTTTGGTTGGGCCTGAGCGTTTGAAACACTATTTGAAGCAAAATTGGTGATTGCAGCATCACCTAGGGCGCCATCACCATGATGGATGCCATCCATGGTGTCATTGATATGTACTGTGTCAGCCCTAGGCTAGTGGTGGACAGAGGCTACACCAGAGGCAGCGGCAATGGTCACACATAGTCCAGGAATCAACTTTTGATTCATGCTTCGTTTTGCTCGAGAGAATGGATATCAGTGTGAAGTCTTTAGTAGACGGATCATCATATCATGACCAGGATAACCTATCATGTCGTGACAAATCCAATATGTATCTAAATCCAAGAGATATTCTCTCATAACTTTATCGGATTTAATAGCTCAAATGGTGACATAGAGTCCACTAGATAGACACATAAACTTCTCTAAGACGCGCCTTTGTTCGCAATCATTAGAGGCATTGAAAAGGAACTCATTTCAGTTATCTACATGCGTTTTCGCATGGAATCCGTTGGCTTGAATAGCTCAATAGGGTGTGTTTGGCCGTAGGAGCGTAGAGAGCTTTTGCGACATTAATCAAGGTGCCATTTGACAAAGGGAACTTGGGCTATTCCATGTCCTTGAACTAATACTGATGGCTCAGCCATCATAGTCACAAAGTAATATGCTCAGAATCAAAATGGAGTCATAAAAAGAACTCAAAATTTTATTCATAAGCCAATGGAGTATATCATTGTTTATTAACTATTAAGAGAATCTAATCCAAATGCTAGCTAATACAAAACAAAGGTAGTTGTTTGACTTCTTTCGGTAACTCTAAAATAAATATGACCAGGTGAGTAAAGAGATGTCGGTGGAGCAAGGCTCGCTTAAGTACCACTTATCTCAAAACCTTCCTAAACATCACTCTCATTTTGGATGAGCGTATGTGAAGAAAACTAAACCAATGACATTTACTACAAAGTATATAGCAATTACCTATTACATCTCTTGAAAAAATAAAGACTTAAACAGAATTAGCGATTTATTGATCCTAGCCAGATTTGTAGTCTTCAACCCTTCACTCTAGATCATCTTCTTGATCTTCTTGTTCCACATAGTGAGCTTCTCTTGCTTCACAATATGCTTTGTAGGCGGTGACAATTTCTTCACGAGCTCTACAAATGTGTGCCTAATGATCGGATACTCCACATCGAGAACAAACATCTATTTGCTCAGACTCCATTGATTGAGGCGCTTTGAAAGCGTCATTTAGATGGCTCTTAGTGTTGGTAGCGCCACCAACATGGCCAGAGGCGTTGCCGCCCTCTCTCTTTCCACGTTGACCTCTTCGATTCTGTGTTCCCCTATTTTGGCGGTTACCTTCCTTAGTAGAGCGATTATATGGACCGGAATGTCCAGAAGTATCCCTAAGATTAGGGTTTCGCTCTTGGCGCCCTCTCTTAGGGGCGCGACTATAATTGAACTCCGGAATATGCTTTGTTTCCACTGATCTCGAATTATAGTTCTTCACAAGGATGTTGTCATGTTTTTCAGCGACATTCATAGCTCCAATAAGCTTATGAAACCTTGTGAACCATCCTGCAGTAACATCGATTCCATAGTTCTTAGCAACCATCAATGCAGAGACAGGGAAGGTAGAGAGAGTCTTCTCAATCAACATCCTATCTGTGATCTCTTTACCACAGAATTCCATTAAGGATTTAATGCGAAGTGCTTCCGAGTTGTAGTCAAGAACTGAATTGAAATCATCAAAGCGGAGGCTATGCCATCTCACTTCTAGTTAGGAAGCAGGGAGTCACGAACGTTGCCAGGTCTTTCGTCGAGTGAGACCCACAGCCTTCTGGGGTCTTCTTCATTCATACTGTAACTTCTCGACCCGAATTAATAGATGAGAAAAAATAATAATAATAAGACAACACCATCTACCAGATCGATACTTGGATCAATATTGATTGTATCCATTATAATCTAGAAAATCGAAACCTTTGATTCACCGATCATGGTCACAACATGACCAATCTCTTTTCTGATGTTCAAACCATTCCCGCCGATGGCGACTTGGGAGGAAGGAAAGTAAAGAGATAGAAGCAAAGGTGGTTCGAGAGAGAGAGAGAGAGCGAGTCTTTCTCTGTCAAAGGGAGTATTCCCCCGGGTTCTAGAGAGATCCCCTCTTTCTTTCTTTTCCCCCTGGTTTTTCCTACCTTCTTGATCCTTCCTCATCCACTTTATTTATTTCTTTGTTTCTGTAATTTACTAATGTCGGCAAACAATGTCAGCAAACAAACCAATGGCTCGTAATTTACCACATATATTTCTTTAACACCATGTTTGGATGGACAATCACATGATAAAATCCTTATTTGCTAAGGAAATGATGGATGGCAAGGAAAAAGAAAACTTTTAGATTATTTCAACCTCAAAATGACTTTCAAAATCCATTGAGATATTGAGAAAATATTAATTACGTTTTCTCATGGTTTCATGATCTTTCTTTTGCAAGGACTTGTCACTAATAATTTACGAGCATTTTAATATATATATATATATATATAATTCATTTTTAAAATGTCTCGGATATTACAAACCCACCCGCTTAAAAAAAATTTCGTCCTCGAAATTCAGAACAGTATAGCATAATCCGAACTCTATAGTAGATAGCTCTTGATCTGTCAGTCTGTTCATTGGACTACTCATCCAACACTACAATTTTACTTGCATAAACTCACATTCTGGTTTCCAATTACTACTATTATTGAAAACACTCGGGCAAATCTTACCTGTCCAATAATTTAGGGAATCTATGTTTCCAATGATAACACAGTCTTATGATGCCATACATATTGCATCACCTATATTACTTCAAGTGGTTTTAGTCTAAAGTAAACTGGATTCTCTCTATTGCCTCTGTATACATTAGTGTGATAGGAAAGCATGTAAAGCGTGTTCCGGTAATTCTTCTCTATGTGATCAGTCTTGCAGGCTTGCATTTGAATGTAAATATCATGCTTTCTAATCCCTCCTTGGTTCTTAGGACGCTAAATCTATTTCATTGTATGCTATATCGTATTCTCTGTAGTTCATGTGGTACAGAGCATGTGCCACAATAATATCACCTAAGCATAGCTTCTATTGCAATTTATTCACACTAGTGGCGAAAGGAGCAAACTCTGAATCATAATGCAAAGAGCAATTGGATTTTGTTCGTTTGAAACCAAGGAACTCCAGGTTGCAATAAGCAACCCTTTTTTTTTTCTTTTTCTCACAGTTCAATTGACTGCCAAATATATTCACCAATATATATATTCACCCAGAATTACTAAGAATTATGGATCATCTTCAGCTACTTCAGCCAAAGCCTTAGAACACAGTCAGAAGCTATAGAACTGCTCAAGGAGCCAACTCAAATGATTAACATCTTGAATCATACTTATTCTTGTGATACTAACCATATCTGGCCTTGCAATATTCATTAAACTATATATATATATATATATATATATATATATATATAATCATACTGGTCTTTTCTGTAACTGTAGCAAACCTTTACATACCACGCAAATTTGTCTAACCGAACAAGATCATGTTAAATAACCTTGTCATTCCTTTCCAAAGTTTTATTTTATTTTATTTTATTTTCTTTTTGTTTTCTCTTTGTCACCGGTTAGGCCCAATACCTCTCAAATTAAGGTCATCGATAACACCCTGAACAAGCGGACAACCTCGGATTAAGGCCACCGAGGACACCCCGTACTAAGCGGAATTCCCGATTAGGTTTTGGGTCTTTCACCCTAGGGAGGCACAATCCCTACTTAATTATCCGCTCGAATCCACGAGGCCCAATCGGGATTAGGGTCTTTCACCTAAGGGAACTCGATCCCTCCTTAATTATATCCCGGGCCTAACCGGATTATATCATTCAACAATTTAATTTTCTCCTCACTTTCATATCATCATAATAATTTGAAATTTTTAAACTCATTTGAGACAATGATCACATTGCATGTACAAATTAGAAAATATGGTAAGAAATGATAATATAATCTGTCTCAGCAAGAGTAACATACCTGAGCTTACCGTAGCAGTTTAGCAGTTATTGTGTCCCTCACCTGAGTTGGCTTATGGCAAATCTGGATCCTCTCCAACTATTCCTCCCAATGCCACACCTCAATTTAATGTGGCTTAACTCATAACTCATTACATCATACATATTCACTCATTAAATAATACATATACACCCAGAGATGCAGGAAGACTAAAGACAATAAATAACTTGAATACAAAAGTAATAGGAAATGCTTTGCACACCCAGAAGCAACTAACCAAGGCTTCATTGCGGCACCAAAACCAAAATAGCAGCAAAATGACTCGATAACAGACCTCATATAATCTCTGTTCACAATGCTTCTAGATTGTAGGCATAACAGTCCGACACCAATATTGTACAAAAAAGAGAGAGTTCACAAACCGCCAAATTAAATTTAATCCACACATTTTTTTTCCCTTCAAAACTGAGTTACTCCTGCACAACATCTCAATAAAAGAGTCAGTGATCAAACTAAGTTCAGGAACATTCATACAATTTATTGCATTCATTTACAAGTCCTTCTATCAAACTGAGTTGATCAGACAGCAATCTGCATATCCATCGAACTTTTCACTATTCATGATGCCTCATATATGTATACTACCAGAAAGCACCAAATTGTCCTTTCACTAAGACCATGTGTTAATTAAGGATCTCAAACTCTTCTTGGCCATAGTTAGGATACTTGTACAATGTGTAGTCATAGGAAACAGGTTGTTGCATACAACCAACTTATACAGACACAAACAATGAAGCCCCAACACAGCAACTATGAATGCAAACAGAAAAACATCAACTAAATTATTTGTAACAGCAACTAAATTGATTGACTAAGAAGAATAGTTTACCTGGAATAATACCAGTCAGCAAACTAGATGTTGTTGTGCCAAATAGACACCAAGAAGACAAACCAGTAGCAGAAAATTCACAAAATAACACCAACAAATAGATACAGAACAACCCAACCACAATCCAATGTAGTATCAGATAAACTAAAATGCAAGAATGGAGAAAATAAGACAGCAAAGTGTTTACCCAGTTCAGCAATTTGCCTACATCTGGGGAGCAGATGGAACCACTCAATTTCACTATCAAAGAGAAGGATTTTTGTACAATTTCTCTCACACAATTTCAACAGAGAAGAACACACGTTTTTCTCTCAACTCTCTCTATTTTCTCACACACTAAACTGCTGCAGTTTTGCAGTTTTTTATTCTATTACAGATGGTAGTTTTTACCCAAATCAAATAACCTCTACATACAGTTATCTCATATCTATCCATTTAAAGACAGCAACCAACTACTTTGACTCAGACATACGTTGAGCCAAAAACAACAGATGTTACCACCCCTCTATGGCTCTCAGTGACCACAATATAATTAAATGTATTCATGAGTAAAATGCAAAAGGATAGTAAGTGATACCAGATTGAATATCACCTTACATTTACCAACTCACACCAAAATTATAGAACTTGAATTTTCTTCACATCCAGCTAAGGAACCGAATTCACCTGAAGCCCATACGTTATTACGTCCCTCACAACATTTCGATATCAAAGTACACAAATAAATACCCAAAAATGAAAAACAACACACATATATACATAATAGGTAGACATAAACTTTTTATGTCAGAAGTCATGAGCATAAATAAGCTGAGAATAATAGTTATGGAGTTAAAGAGTATGAACAATAATCTGAAGTACTGGCATATATACGTCCTATAAGCTGCCCCTTCATCGCACTTTCATTCCCTCTTTGAACTTCTTGCATATGATCCAACCACTCGGACCAAGAAACCTATTCTCATTCAGAATCACCAATCCGTTTGCAAATAGCAAGCAAATTACATTACTCACTCAATCCCACAGAGTAAAGGATTGTCCTCAAAACCCAACCACAAGCGGAGTACCAATTCAAAATACGAACAAACAAAAGAAAAGCCCGAAATGCACCAAAAGAAAAGGAAAACGGGCTAGAAGGAACACCCATCACCAAAAGATAAGGAGTACGCAGAACACCCAAAATAGCAAACAAAACCAGAAAATCATCATCATCATCTCAAGTATCATATGCAACTACAAAACATCAAACAGAATAAAACCCACATAAAGCCAAGACCTTGACGGAATCATTGACAGAAGTATTTGAGGATGCCAGCTGTTATTAGTTGAAGAATTTTGAGAAGCCAGCAGAGGAATGGGTTGCTGTGTTGAAGTAGAAGATCAGCAACGGTGAGACTCTCGGTTTAGAAGACAAGACCAGAGAGAATTAGAAAAACTGGGCACTGTGTTATGGTCTCAAGGGATGTGATTAGCATTGCATCTTCTTTAGGTCCCCTTAAGATAACGTTAACAACATCAGTGTTATAGACTGGTCCACCAATTGTAGTATTTGGCCAGACAGTGCCTTGGCCTCTTAAAGGTACTCAAAAACAGTGCAGGTCCCACAACAGAGCTCTTTCATTTGACAATGAAGATTGGCAGTTTTTGAAGTAATTGTTGGATGATTGACTAGATAGCTGCTGAAGTTTGGCATCAAACCACGGAAGCTAGTGTAGCTTATGTTCAAGTGCTGAGAGAATGCTGACCAGATTCTTGTCAGTGCAAAGAAAAATCTCATAATTGGGAGAAGATAGGCCTAATGGATACAGCATCCACAAACTGATACAGCTTTTGGCTAATAAGAGACATCTTGACTTGATGTGAGATCAGTAGTGGAAGTTATCACAATTCAGCTTCACTGAGACAAGATAAATTATGTGAGGCACACAAAAGACATCAACTGCCGGACAAGAAGATAATTTATCAAATATGGACCCTATCAATGGCTGCTAGATCTGAGAGGCGGCCCAATCTGGGTTAATGAAAGCGGAATGTTCTGGGATGAGAGATCTTGGTGGTGGGGGTGCTGTTTTGGTGTGACGGCATAAAGAAAATCTTAGAAGGAAGTTCTATTGGCAACTGTACTTGAAAATTGTAAGATTTTTTAACCCCAAGACTTTTGGCTGCAGTGTCGGCAAACAATGTCGGCAAACAAATCAAGGGCTCGTAATTTGCCACATATATTTCTTTAACACCATGTTTGGATGGACAAAATCCTTATTTGCTAAGGAAATGATGGATGACAAGGAAAAAGAAAACATTTAGACTATTTCAACCTCAAAATGACTTTCAAAATCCATTGAGATAATGAGAAAATATTCATTACATTTTCTTATGGTCTCATGATCTTTCTTTTGCAAGAAGGACTTTTCACTAATAATTTACGAGCATTTTAATATATATATATATATATATATATAATTTGTTTTTAAAATGTCTCGGGTATTACACATACACTCGTACTGGAGCAAATCACCCATATGACGAGTCATTAGGATGATGGTTTTCACTTTATTTGCCTCTAAAGCTGCACTCTATTTGCTTCCAAAGCTTGAAATTGCTCAACAGTTAGCACGTCCTAGCTAGGCTTGAGAATCATATCCAAGATTCCATCGGCCTTGAGATGCTAGCGGATATCACGAACCCACCTATGATATCCAGAGCTAGTTGTTCCCAATGGAGTGAAGTTCAATTTGTTCAGGTTAATCATCCTGAAAGAGAACAAGAAAATGAGTTAGTTTCAGAGCAGAAAAAGCTACCACGAAAACATATAAAATTTCTAAGCGCAATCGCTCCCAAGAAATTAGGAATTTCTGAGCGTAATCACTTCCAAGAAATTCAATTCCAAAAGGTATTGGATTAGATCGAAATAACGACGAAAGTGGTAGATCATAAATTCTCTACAAACTCTAAGTTTGGAGATCTCAACAAGCTCCAAGCTTAGAGTGAGCACGAACTCCAACAGTTCGGCTTAATTAGGTCTCCCATATGATGAAGAGAGGGGGGGGGGGGGGGGGGGGGGGGGTAGAAGAAGAGAGTTTACAAGTCCCCGAGAAAATAAGAGAAATTGAAAAAACTCAAAAACGGGAACTTTTAGTAAAACATACCTCTTTGGGTTGCAGTGTGCCTTTAATCCTTGTTGTAGGATTGCAGATGAGCTTTCGATCCTTCGTCGAGATTGCAAAAGCTACTTTAATCCTGATTACGTGCAGTATAACTTCAATCCTGGTTATGTGCAATCGAACTTTAATCCTGGTTACGAGATTGTAGAGGCTGCTTCAGTCCTGGTTACGTGCAGTCGAACTTCAATCCTGGTTACGAGATTGCAGAAGTTGCTTCAATCCTGGTTGCAACAAATGGCGAAGCAAATTGCGTGTGGAGCTGCTGCCTAGGGTTGAGAAGCCGAGGAGGGGTCCTTAATGCGCAGGGGCAGCGAGGGTGCACGGGCTACTGGCAATGGAGGCGTCGGCGGTGGCTAGGATTTTTGGCATTTCAGGGTTAGGTCTTCGTGATGAAAACATGTTTAAGGAAAACTGAAATTTGGGAGAGAATTGAGCCGTACTTTCATTGATAATAGGGACCCTCTTTATATAGAGGATTACAAGACATAGAATCAAAGTTGTACAAGAAAAAATAATCGTACAATTAATCAGATATCTATGAATATCTCCGAGAATATATCTAATTCAAAACCTTATTACAACTAGGTCAGTAACCTAGAGTTTGAGCCAGACACATATTCTGGATTTACTTGAACACAAAGTAATTTTGAATGCATTTTCTGTTTATTTTTTCTTCTTCAATAGCTTTTATAAACAAAGAAAATGAGAAATATGAAATGAGAACTAAAATGGAAATGAATAATTAAAGTGGTAAATGTGTTTCCATTATTATAAATCTATGCAGAGAGAAAAAATATTTTTCTTATTAATTTGTTGTCTGTAACAGTCTTTTTGTATAATGATACATATGTCATTGAATAATTAAAAAATGAGGGAGGTCCCAATAGAAACTGTATTTTTTTTTAGTTGATTAAAAATTCTCAAATATTTCCTTTTTTGAAAGGAAATGTGGATTTCATTAACGTATGTCAAGATGACCATTACATATCATTCTGCTGCATTCAACTAGACAGATCAATAAATTGTAGTAAAATACTGTGATACATAGAAACATACCATCTATATTCGAACTAACTGCTCACTTATTTAAAGTGAGTGTATAAACTATGGATAAAATGGAAGACATAGAATATAGACACCTACTCAAATATTTCTTTTGTTTGTGTGGATCACTAAGTTAGACATACACGGCCGGATCTAAAAACAAAAAAGATACACATACACATACAGATACACATAAAGTATCTCTTTTTATCATATATATGAAATACTCTGAGATTGATTTCTGAGCTGATTATTAGATGCATTAGAAATAGAGTTAAACAGCTAAATGTTCTAGAGAACTTGTACTAAACCTTCTGACACTCCACCCATGAAATTGCATGATGATTTGTTAAAGAACCAAAGTAGGCGATTTTTTGATAAAAGTGGATCCATGATGTCATGAATACGCTGAATGATGATATGATGTCGTCAATTCCATTGAAGAAATGGAACCGACCGTATCATCATTAATTGTTAATGGTGTTGCCCTTGGTGGAAGTGGAAGTGGCACTGGGTTGGTGAAGTTAAGCCAGCTCTTGCATTGTTTACCCGTGTCGTTGGTCCGCGTGCATAATCATCATCATGATCCATCTTCCACTTATTTCGTCCGAGCTAACCGGCCAGTACCACCTCGATCAAGCTCTGTATCTTAATTATAAATAGGCACAAGTATATCGTAGGTTTGAATTGATCCAACTCCTCTTATTGAAATGGCCGCGTTGGGGTTTGAGAACTACAAAGCCGTGAGATCACAGAGGTCAGTAGTAGTAGTTGTACTGGTGTTAATGTTAACAACAACAACAACAGTTAAAGTAGTCGACGGAGGAGCGGTCGACGAATGTGCGCAGCAGCTAGCAGGGATGGCCACTTGTCTGCCTTACGTTCAGGGTGAAGCCATGGCTCCAACACCGGACTGTTGCAGTGGTCTGAAACAAGTCCTGAGCACAAATAAAACGTGCCTCTGCGTTATCATTCAAGATCGCAACGACCCTGATTTGGGCCTGCAGATCAATGTCACTCTTGCTTTGGGCCTGCCTTCCGTCTGCCACGTCGCCGCCAATATCTCCAAGTGTCCCGGTAATGCCCATGCCCTGGCCTCCATCATGGATTTAGTGTGTGTCTGAGATTGATTTCTGAGCTGATTATTAGATCGGTGCATATGCAGAACTTCTACACTTGGATCCCAAATCACCAGAAGCTCAAGTGTTCTATCAGTTACAGAACAACTCTACGCAAACCGCCGCCAATGGTCCTGCTCCAGGTCCAAGTAGTATGTACAATAAATATATCATTGAGATTGCAGATAATTTGGGGCTGTGCCCAAGATTGAAAGTGATCGTTATTCGTTAACTACTTAATTAGACCTAGCTACTATTTCATTCGTAATAAAATTATTTTGTCTCGCTAGGTACAGCAGCAGCTGGAGGTCCCGTGAGTGGCATAAGTTCTAACAGCGGGGCAGCTCGACAGAATGGCGGCATGTTTTTGGTTGGATACTCCTGGGGCTTCACCTTCATGTTATATACAGTTTTTGCTCATGTTCATCTAGATGCTTGAAATGGATTGTACTCTCCTAATAGAGAAATAAAGAAAAAAAAAATTATATCATGACCAGTTGATGCTAGGTCATATGAATCCATCGCCTCTCTTGTATATATTATCCGACGCATCGTCCTTACTTGGATACTAAAACTAAAAGGAGTAAAATTATATGTTAAATGAATGAAAGGGATGTGCAATTTTCTATATATACTAGCAACGTGCCCGCATTTCCTCGCGGGTGATATTATGATATTAATGGAAAATAGATCAACTAAACAGAATAGATGTTATTTATTTTTTAGATGTTTGGCTAATTACACTTTTATACTTTTATCTATTTATATTCTATTAACTTAATTTGATAATTATGTTATCGAAGGGTATTATAGGTACTTCAAAATTTGGTGAAGCATTTTGACACCAAAAGATGGTCTCCATTTATAGTAGTAAAGATATATTCTTTTTTTAGCAAATTACCACTACCTACACTTTTAGCCCATAAATTACCATCAGCAAACCTGTTTTTTTTAATTCCCATGTGCTAGTGTGCAAGGCCCATATGCAAGGTATTATCCTTTGCGGTCAGATTCTTTCCATTTTTTAATTATTTTTACTGACAAGTAAATTATGAAACTGCCATTGTGATTTGAATAATGTGAATTAACACTGCTAAATGTCAGTAACATTATGAAAAAAGAATATCTCTACATTCCATCTTTGTTTTTCTTAGAAACAACTCTTTATTTTTCTTAGAAACAACTCATTTATTTAATAATTCCAAAAACTATTTGTACATATTACAATATGAAACTTGGACACTATCATTTATCTCTGGCTTTGCTACTTCCGCATACAAGCAGTAGTGTACTGAGGATTAGTAGTATGTCACCCCCAGCAGTATACTGACCGGCAGTAGTGTACTGATCCGCAGTAGTGTACTAGCCTCCAGCAGTATACTAGCCTGGCCTTCTCGCGTTTGCTCACTTCAGCATTGCTTTCATTAGCTCCATCCTAATCCAATAAGAAAGGACCATAAACACAAAACTAAAGCTACTGACCCTCAATACAAAACTGAGAATCCACCAAATACAGAGAAAAAAAATTGAAATTCAATTTTATTCAGCACCAATTATTTGGTCATACTTTCAGATCAAAAACCAGTGAAATAGCTTACCCATGCCAAAACCTGTGACAACATGAGGCTAAAGGTACTGACCCTCAGAATTTCTCAACCAAATCCGGATTCGCAGCCTTGCTTCGCCGGATCGCAGCCTCCCTTCGCCGGTTGCTTAGCCGGATTCGCAGCCTCCCTTCGCCGACTTCGCAGCTTTGTTCGCTGGTTGCTTTGCAGCCTTGGTTCGTCGGATTCGCCGCCTCACTTCGCCGGATTCGCAGCCTCAGTTCACCGGTTGCTTTGCAGCCTCGGTTCGCCGGATTCGTAGCCTCCCTTCGCCGCCTCGATCCGCCGGCTGCTTCGTCCCTTACCTTCATCGGAGCCCTAGATCGATTTAGGGAGGATTTGGATTTTGGGATGGTTTCGATTTTGGAACCGATCTGATTTTGGGAGAAATGGGTCATGTTTCGTAATTTTCTTAATATTTGAGTGTTTTTTCTATAAAATGGCTGACAGTCTGTTTCAATTATTGGCCGCATGGACTATTAGTTTTGGAGTCTGCTATTGGTAAATAGTAGTGTCATTTTGTAGTTATTGGTAAAAAGCTCCTTTTTTTTTTTTTTTTTTTTGTAAAAGAAACCAAATTAATATTTACAAGAAAAAAGAATAGTAAACTACATATACCCCCCTATTAAGAGTTCAAAACACAAATAACTCCTCAACATTTGATTTTACACATTTAAGAACAAAAGTTTACACTTAAGGATATTTTGTCTTTAGTGAGCCTTTTACTTTCCTTTAGCATTTATCTATTCCTTCAGTAAAAATAAAATTGACGGAGCGTAGTGGGCCCATGATTTTGAATTTGTTTGTTTTACATGTTACAGGTATAAATCCATCCTCTATACTCGAAGGTAAACAGTTAGTTTTACTATTCATAATTTCAATCGTTGGCAGACTTGAGTTGAATGTTATTTGTAAAAATACTAGCAAGGAATTAAAGAAAGAAAGAGAAAAGTTGAGAAAATTGAAAGCACTAGTACAAAAAGTTAATCACACAACACTAATCACACAACGGAACACAAATCATCTGTTGTGTGTTGAAGTCAGTTTAATCATACAACGGTGCTGGTTGAATTCTGTTGTGTGAATGCCAACAAAGTGATAACTTTTTTATAGGAACTACATTGCACAACGGAAATTAAGCATGGTCCGTCGTCTGAGCCTTAAAAATTTAGCTGCAGATTTCCCTCCACTCTCGAGTCTTGGTTGCCTCTTGAAATCTGAAATTTGGGTTACTTGATACAACGGTGCTTGAGGTTTCCGTTGTGTGATTGAAAACTGGATGCCAAATTTTGAGGAAGCTTGCTTGAATGTCTTCCACAAGGTAAACCTAGTGCAAGTTGTAGAAATTAGACAACAGAAGTTATACTTTTCTGTTGTGTGAAGTTGGAATATAAGCGGCAACATTTTAAGCCAAAATGCTATGCGCGGTATATTTCCCTCCATGTGTTTGGCATTTTGATTTTTGTAGTGCACTCTTACAACAGTTTGTTAGGTTTGTGTTGTGTGAGTCACTTTAGATTTTATTTGAAGTTTAATTATACCTCCCACACTGAAACTCTCTCGACAAAACGAAATGAAACTCAGTCCTCTCAGACACACCCTAAATCTCGGTCCGCTCTCAGTCTCAATCCCGCTCTCACAAACCCTAAGTCTATTTGGATCTCAATCTCAATCTCAATCCCGCAGCTCGGGATTTCACTCTCTCTCGCCTCACCGACCTGTCACTCAAGCCCCGCCACCCACAATCACCACCGCTCTCTCGGTCTGCAACGAAGCACGCCATGTCTTCAGAGAGCTCTCCTCCTCTGATTGCAGCTCAGCTCAATCACCTCGCTCTTCACTTCCCTCTGCTCACTAAGGTAATGCATAAGCTTCTTCAACCCTAAACTCTTTTGCTTCATTTCTACTAAACCAAAATTCGAATTGCCAGAAACTTGGAAATACCAAAGTTAAATCTCTTTTTTTTGGTTTCCGATTTCAACCCGGCGTTATTGGAATGTTGATTCTTGCTCTGCTTTTGTTCTTCTGGGTCTGAATTTTAACTGCTAAGAATTGTTGAATGAGCCTTAATTGTGGTGTGTATGATATGCTCCAATTTTAGGTTAGAACAATCAGGACATGGCTGACACCGGTGACAAGAAGCCTAATGCCAATGCCAAGGTGAAAGTCAAGCATGGAGGTGGTGGTGAGTTTGCCTTGCTTTTCCGTTTCTCGGTTTTCGGGTTTTTACTTTGATTTCGTTTTGCTGTGAGCTTAGCTCGGAATTTGTTACTGATTATTAGGGGGGAAGACGAAGGAGGTGAAGAAAGAAACCGGCCTCGGTTTGACCAAGAAGAAGGATGAGAATTTTGGGGAGTGGTATTCGGAGGTATGATGTTTCTTTGAACTAGGTTGTGTTCGGCAATTTATTTGAACAAGTGTAAGCGAGATTTTTGGGTGTTGTTTTTGTTACGTGCAGGTTGTTGTTTTCGGTGAGATGATTGAATACTATGACATATCTGGTTGTTATATTTTGAGGCCATGGACAATGGCAATATGGGAGACCATGCAAGTAAGTATACTTTTGATGTTTAGTGATGCAGTTTCATCTGTTAATTGTGTTCTTCTTTCGCTTGTAGAGCTAGTAAAAAACTATCTGGTGTCTGCATTGTGATATGCGTTTGTCTAGTGTTTAGGGGGTCGCCGGATGACTCTTTTTCCCTAGTTTTATTTCTAGCTGTCTTACCAAGTGCTACTTTTTAGTGGCATCCTTATGTAAACCCCTGATCTTGGACTACCACACATTGCACTTGTATAATTTAGTATTGCTGCCGAACTTGTGATATGTCCATCCCCAGTTTCAAAGTTATGAACTTTATCCAGTAGCTTCTAATTGAGTATTTTAATAGCTTTTGCTTGCTAATTTATCTATTCATTTGACAATTTGCCATCGTAATGTAATTCCAGCACAGCTGCTTACCTCACAGTTCTGTTGATGTGTAGGCATTCTTCGATGCAGAAATAAAGAAAATGAAGATTAAAAATTGCTACTTTCCTTTGTTCGTCTCCCCTGCTGTTCTGGAAAAAGAGAAGGATCATATAGAGGGTTTGAAACTTTGAAGGATCATATAACGGGTTTGCTGATGAGAATGTGATTGGTGAAGGTGGATATGGGATTGTGTACAGAGAGAAATGGCTGATGATTTAGTTGGGTTTTGCTATAAATGGCTGCTACGTTGAGAAAGCTTGATGATTTAGTTGGGTTTTGCTGCAGGGGACAAGCTGAGAAGGAGTTCAAGGTTGAAGTGGAAGCAATTGGTCGTGTTCGCATAAGAATTTAGTGAGGTTGCTTGGCTACTGTGCTGAAGGTGCTCACAGGTATGTTGGTCTTCGGTTCTGATATGTTGGTTTTGTACCAGTTATATTCTTCTTCTGTCTATATTAGAATATTTCTGAAATTAGTTATATGTACACCATGTGGAGTTCTGTAGATGAATATGTAGAAAATATCATTCCTAACAAACTTCTTAATATGCATCACAGATATACACCAGTTCGTTCAGATTCAGTGGTTGGTGAACTGAGGTTGTCTGAGCCAACTGACATTATTCTTCCAGGTAAAAAGTTGACCATACCAGTGCTTCTGATCATTGATATATAATGTACGCATTCAACTTCATGGGCTTGAAAATTATTTTTGGTGTTTGGAGTTTTCGGACACGCACTTGGAAAGGAAGAATAAGTTTTAGATAGATTTCATTTGTTATTTATCTTGCATGGTAAAGCTCAAAAAACACTTTCTGAATTTGGTTGTGGTATTATTGCCCTCCAGAGCTTCCGAGACTAGAGATGCTTGCTCTCACTGGAAAAGCAATCGAAGGTGATGTTCTTACCGTTGTTGAAGTGATCCCAGAGAGTTTGACTCAACAGCTTGTTTGGCACAAGTACAAGCAAGATGTCAGATATCAATGGTATAGTGTTATATTTTAGTAATCTGTGACATGTTTGAACGACATGATTGCATTCAAATGTTCGTTCAGTACTATCACTGTTAGAGGCTCCATATTCCGTTTCTTTCATTTGTAATGAATTTTTAGAAATTTCATAAAAAAATATAGGCTTTATAAACTTACACTGTTTTGGCTTTCCACCGGACCCATGATTCTCTGTTGCTTTGTGAGGACGGAAATTCAATTTTACAACAAAGTTGGTTCTAGTATTATGTAACATTTTGTTGGGATATTCCAGTGCTACCGTGCTAGTTTTGAATATTTCCATTGGCAAGTGGTGTGCAGATTTTATTTTCAAATTGGATGTCTAGAATCATTGAATTAAATACGAAGTATGGTCACTATTGAAATTTTCTTGATTCTTGTTGCAAGTTGATTAGCTTTTACTATTTCATAATATTCATTAGATGACACGAGTGGTTGGTACAGGTTCTTTTCTTCAGCAGTGGGAGATAATAAGACCTTTGAACCATTACCTGCTCAGCGTTCTTGCTCCTACAAGATGCGATTAGAGGACGTCGGGCGCTGTCTAAAATGTGAGTGCATTGTGACTGATGTGTTTGGAAGGTCAGCTGAGCCTGCATATGCTGAAACTGGACCAATACTACCAGGTAATTCCATTCCAAAGTACAGTAACATGACTGAAGGACCACCCCCTTACTTTTGAACAACGTTGTTTCTTTAATCCATTAGTCCTTAGGTACTTGGGGATGTTTGGTGTGGTCAGCGTCACCCAATAATAAAAGTTTTCTCTTTTCCTATCCAGAAAAGTGATGATTGAAATGAAAGAATGCTATGAAATCTCTGTAAAAGAAACATTGTTTCACATCTCCTTTAGATGATTAAGAGTCCTGGGTGATTTTCCATTACAAAAGAAAGGCTTGAAACCAATCTATTGTTCAATTGATATGAAGTGTGGAGAAGTCGAAAAATTTATTTGAACTCAATATTGTTGCTTCTGGGTTTTATACAGTTTCTGAATGATTGGTTGTAATAATATTGTTATTTCCTGAATTAGGGATCCCCATTTTCTTTCGGCCTTAATTATTTTCCCCCTTTATTCCGTAGGAATTCCTAGAATTGATAAGCTGGAGATCGAAGGGAGGGGTTTCCACACCAACTTATATGCTGTACGTGGCATTTATAGTGGAGGGAAGGAAGGCAAAAGTAGAATACAGTGGCTCAGATCAATGGTTGGGAGTCCTGATCTTATCTCTATACCCGGTATGTAGTTATATTTTTGGATATATTAGTCCTTCATAGGAATATCCATTCTGCAATATTTAAATGGAAATTTTTATGTGCAGGGGAGGTAGGGAGAATGTATGAATCCAATGTGGATGATGTAGGATATAGGCTTGTAGCCATTTACACTCCTGTAAGAGAGGATGGAGTGGAGGGGTCACCTGTTTCAGCATCGACAAAGCCGATTGCAGTCGGTAATAAAGAATCTCATCTTTTATTGAATTTTAGTTTTAATAAATTGCACATTATTTTGATCTAGTCTGAAATAGTTGGTACAAAATTTCATGTTCAAATCTGAAAGAACCCATATCATAAATTTCCATTGATTTACATGCAGAGCCTGATGTTCTTAAAGAAGTGAAGCAGAAGCTTGATCTCGGATCAGTGAAATTTGAGGTATGACTATTAGTGAACTGTTGATTGTCTTTGGATTATACATTGTAAGAAGTTGGCTGAAGTACAGAAATTTACTTTTACATCTTTGTAAACATTCTAACAACTCTTTAACATATTTCCTACAGGCATTGTGTGACAAGGATCAATCTACAAAAAAGGTTCTCATTTGATAATTATCTGTCCATGTATTATAATTAATGACTTAACTGTAAAATTATATAAAGTTAATGTTTTTGGCTTTTCTTTATGCTTATTCTTATTGCAGACTACTGCAGTAGGAACTCTTGAGAGAAGAGCCCTTGAAGTCAATAGAAAAAGAGTGAAGGTTATAAAGCCTGGTTCCAAGACTTCTTTCCCGACTACTGAAATTCGTGGAAACTATGCACCTCCGTTTCATGTAAGATTGGTGTTACTATACAATTATACAGGCTCCTAGTCCAAAGTTCAAAACTAATTATACATGCTCAGAACGTTATAACATATCTATAAAATCTGAAATCTAACAAGGGGATGACTGTCTGAATTCTTCACTCATAGTCATATGAGAAAGTTCAAATTATATATATCTATAAACTAGAAATTTAAAGTAGACGAATGTGCAGGTGGAGCTGTTCCAAAATGACCAGCATCGTCTGAGAATTGTAGTCGACAGTGAGAGTGAAGTAGACCTGATGGTGCAGTCCAGGCACCTTAGAGATGTTATTATGCTTGTGATCAGAGGCTTTGCTCAGAGATTCAATAGTACATCACTCAATACTCTTCTCAAGATAGAACATAATATGTAAGGAACCTGTATCAATTTGTTCATATATGTCAGTCTCCATGTTTTTGAGTGAGCCAGTAATCAGTCCCCACCCCGTATTTATCTATCCCCTATTTCCTTTATCTTTCTGTGTATGTAACCAAAAAAGAAAAAGAAAGAGCAGTTGAGGCATTGCAGTGTCAGAGTGATTGTACATCATTATTGTATCAATGAGAATATCATTAGTTGTGATTGTGTATCCACTTATATATACCATTTTCCTAGCAGTTTGATTCTCGCATAACTATAAGCTAGGCAGTGAGAACCAATGTTGTGAGAACCAAGCTCAGACAACAAACCTAATGTTGATCACACAATGGATGATAAAAAGAAATTGTTGTGTGAACTAACAACCAACAACAAAAGAAAATAAACTTCTGTTGTGTGAGATTCATAACACACAACGGAAATAAAATCATCTGTTGTGTGAGATTCATAACACACAACGGAAATAAAATCATCTCTGTTGTCTGAGTAATCAACAGACAAGGGAGATAATTTCACTTCGGTTGTGTGTTACTTACCTCAGACAACAAAGAATGAGTTACATCTGTTGTCTGTTATTAGTCTCAGACAACAAAGAATAAGTTATACCCGTTGTGTCTTATGAATCTCACACAACAAAGAATAAGTTATACCCGTTGTGTGTTATGAATCTCACACAACAAAGAATAAGTTATACCCGTTGTGTGTTTTGAATCTCACACAACGGCAAAATTTCTTTTTCTGTTGTCTGAATGACCGAGGCATCCCTGCGCATGCCATGGCAGGCACCTGCTGCGCAGAATTCACACAACAGAAAAATAACTTTTCTGTTGAGCAAACTAATGTCAGACAACGGTGGAATTACCGTTGTGTGATTTTTCAATCACACAACACTCGCTTAGACCACGGTGAGCTTGGTCATCACACAACAGAATCCACCGTCGTCTGATGGCCTTTTTGTAGTAGTGAAGACTTTAGAAATAGTCTTAAAAGAGAAACTCCTGGCTATTGGGATATCATATTCCATACCCAAACAAGAATTTATAAAGTTGAGCAAGATATTGAAAATCTCTTGTATATGCTTACAGAGGAACAAAAACCTCTTGATTATTTGAGCATTGGTTAGATCCGCAAATCACTGGTATCAGAGCTTGTAAAATAGCTCAAAAGGGGAATCCCCTAATGGGGATAATGTCTGATTTAATATTAGAGAAGTTGAATTCTCTACTGAAATCCTCTTATGAGAAACATCAGATCCTACTGAAGGAATTATCTAGATGTCAAGATCATCTAGAAACATTACCTGCTATAATCCACCAATTAGAAAAATTGGAAAACAAATTAGATTATATCAAGGAACTTCCAAAAACGGAAGAAGAAAAGCTAACAAGTGTTAGTAGAAAAATCAATGAACAACAAAAAACGCTAGATTCTATGAAAAATATACTGAATGACAAGAAAGTGCCTACAGTAAAATCAAAGAAAGCTAATGGATTTAAACCATTAGAAAAACCTAGGGTTGTCACTCGGTCGGTTCGAATCGGTTATAGGTATTACCAACTTCAAAACCAAAGCTTTCGGTTTCAAAACTGAGCTACCAATTACCAACCAAAATTTTCGGTTTTTAATTATATCTACCAAATTCGATATTTCGGTTTTCGGTATTACCAACTTTAGAATAACTAATTCTTTATAATATAAATTAGAATGAACAAAACTAGGTTTTTGAATTTTATAGTCATAAACGTTGTATTCATCTACTAATTATAGCTTTCTTTTGTATATATGACATCAAGTTCTAGCAATTTTCAATAAAACTAGGTTATTTAACTATCTTTGACTAGGTTACTTAAAATACATTTACTATTAATGTAGTAATGTTCATACTATTATAAAAGTTTTTATGTTTATTTCTTAATATACATGTATGTGTATTGAAAATTATATTATATAAATCTAATATTTAAATAATCGATAGATTCGGTATTTACCAAAACCAAACCAACTTTTTCAGTAATTTTCGATTTCGGTTTTATCAGTCTCGGTTATCAAAAAGTCGGTTTACCAAACCTAAAACATCGGTTGGTATTCAGTCGGTTTGGTAATTACCAAACCAAGTGGCAACCCTAGAAAAACCAGATAAGAATCTTGTTCCTAACATGATTTTTCTGGAACCATCTACTAGTCAAACTAGTATTCGGTATGAAAATCCGAAAGATACAAGAGATGTCAAAATGATGAACATCTTTGGAAAAAAGAAAGGAGTACAACTCCTCAATGTTGAAGAATTCGAATTCAACGAAATTGAACAGGAGGTAAAAAACTCCTCAATTCCAAAGTTAGATTTCAAACAAATCTACAAAAGGGGAACTTTTGATCTGGTGGATAGCCATCACTTCAAATTATTGGAATTTACAACCCCTTCAACAACAGGAGAAACCGATCTACTGATGATCACTCCTGCAGAAGTTGCCCAAGCAAGAACAAAAAATTATCAATTTATGCATATTGGAGCAGTCCAAGTAGGTATAAAACTTCTTGCCCGAGAAGGCATAAACTGTTCAGTTCTATGTATTCTCCAAGACAATAGACTAACAGATTTTCAAGCTAGTCTGTTGGGAACCCTTGAGGCATCTTTATGTAATCAAGTGGCTTATTTCAATTGCTTCCCAAATTTCTCAACCAGCTTGAAAGATGTAGCTCACTGTCTAAGACTGAGAGTTAAGACAGATGACATATCCATGAAAAAAGATATGCAAGAACTGACAATAGTATATAGAATATACTATAAACTGATGAGTACCACGGTAGAACCAAAGACAAGGATATCAAATATCCCAGGTCTTACTACTGGTTTCCTCACCAGCCAGAAGAACCATTCACAACAGATTCACAAGGTTACTTGGAATGAAGTAACTTTTCCTATTGAATGGAAATTGTCTGGTCCGAAAAAACCAGCAGAAAATGCCAAAGCGGCAATTTATGAAAGCAGAAAGACTGGAAATATCAGTCTAAAATTCGACGATCACAGAAAAAGTGACGTCTGTCCTGAGAATGTCAGGATAAACAATGTTAATGCTCAGAATACCGCCGTAGGGAGTCGGCTTCCGATAACGTGGACAGGAGTCCAATCTTTCGATATGTGTATGTATCTGAAACTCTCACTAATATGTCAAGAGAAATACAATGACGTCAAGAGGGGAGACCGCGGTTGGCGGTCTTCGCTCCTCCGATGCTAAAGTTAAGCAATGGACTTGTATTGACAAATGTAACGGTGAATAGATGTTGGAAATGTACCTTTTATGAAGGGAGAGAAGTGGACCCTTTATAGGTGAAAGAGTGAGTTACCTCACTCTTGTTTTCGATGTGGGACTTACATACCTCAGTTTGCTGAGTTTTGGTTCTTTCTGCAGAGCCAACTTTGGGTGGCGCGTGTCGGAGCGTCGAGGAGTGTTCCGGCCTGGAGTTGACTTGTCGGTGGAGGTTGTCATGCTGTGTTTCCGGGGGTTACACTATATAAGTCATTCCGACAGTGTGACATGGTCAAGTCTTGAATGCTGATTATGGCCGGCAGATGCTATGCATGTACAAACAACAATCTTCTCAGAAGAAGCTACAGTACTAGAGAAGCTAGTGTTAGTGGTACCAAATACTCTGAAGAACCATCAGAGACCATCACTGAAAAAGAATTAGAAGCTGATCTGAACAGACCAGTAAATATGCTTAGAGCACAAAAGCTCTATGATCTCTATGATGAAGCAGAAACCTACGAAAATCCTGAACGATTAGAAAAACTAATCGAAGAAATGAAAAATTTCAAACCAGGAAAGGAAAGAAACCTCCTTCGCTATCAAGATGTTGAAATGGAAGAAGGAGATAGCTCCAAAACTTTCATCACAAGAGAAAAGGGAAAAGTAAAGCTCCTTTTACAGAAGGCCCCTACGGGCAAAAATGGAGAAAGAAATTCTCAAAGATTTGTCCCAGAGGACAATATACCCAGAATGCCAATTTCCACTCATTGTATCTGCTTAAATCTAGACAAAGCTCTAGACAAGAGAAAAACTCTTGACCAATGGGTTGATAGCCTGATGATGGCTTCTGCTCTAACCCTTGGAAATTGGCAGCCTCAGGTGTTCGCGACTCGCAATGAGTGGAAATTGGCCTGAGGTGAAGCTGTTCCAAAATGACCAGCATCGTCTGAGAATTGTAGTCGACAGTGAGAGTGAAGTAGACCTGATGGTGCAGTCCAGGCACCTTAGAGATGTTATTATGCTTGTGATCAGAGGCTTTGCTCAGAGATTCAATAGTACATCACTCAATACTCTTCTCAAGATAGAACATAATATGTAAGGAACCTGTATCAATTTGTTCATATATGTCAGTCTCCATGTTTTTGAGTGAGCCAGTAATCAGTCCCCACCCCGTATTTATCTATCCCCTATTTCCTTTATCTTTCTGTGTATGTAACCAAAAAAGAAAAAGAAAGAGCAGTTGAGGCATTGCAGTGTCAGAGTGATTGTACATCATTATTGTATCAATGAGAATATCATTAGTTGTGATTGTGTATCCACTTATATATACCATTTTCCTAGCAGTTTGATTCTCGCATAACTATAAGCTAGGCAGTGAGAACCAATGTTGTGAGAACCAAGCTCAGACAACAAACCTAATGTTGATCACACAATGGATGATAAAAAGAAATTGTTGTGTGAACTAACAACCAACAACAAAAGAAAATAAACTTCTGTTGTGTGAGATTCATAACACACAACGGAAATAAAATCATCTGTTGTGTGAGATTCATAACACACAACGGAAATAAAATCATCTCTGTTGTCTGAGTAATCAACAGACAAGGGAGATAATTTCACTTCGGTTGTGTGTTACTTACCTCAGACAACAAAGAATGAGTTACATCTGTTGTCTGTTATTAGTCTCAGACAACAAAGAATAAGTTATACCCGTTGTGTCTTATGAATCTCACACAACAAAGAATAAGTTATACCCGTTGTGTGTTATGAATCTCACACAACAAAGAATAAGTTATACCCGTTGTGTGTTTTGAATCTCACACAACGGCAAAATTTCTTTTTCTGTTGTCTGAATGACCGAGGCATCCCTGCGCATGCCATGGCAGGCACCTGCTGCGCAGAATTCACACAACAGAAAAATAACTTTTCTGTTGAGCAAACTAATGTCAGACAACGGTGGAATTACCGTTGTGTGATTTTTCAATCACACAACACTCGCTTAGACCACGGTGAGCTTGGTCATCACACAACAGAATCCACCGTCGTCTGATGGCCTTTTTGTAGTAGTGAAGACTTTAGAAATAGTCTTAAAAGAGAAACTCCTGGCTATTGGGATATCATATTCCATACCCAAACAAGAATTTATAAAGTTGAGCAAGATATTGAAAATCTCTTGTATATGCTTACAGAGGAACAAAAACCTCTTGATTATTTGAGCATTGGTTAGATCCGCAAATCACTGGTATCAGAGCTTGTAAAATAGCTCAAAAGGGGAATCCCCTAATGGGGATAATGTCTGATTTAATATTAGAGAAGTTGAATTCTCTACTGAAATCCTCTTATGAGAAACATCAGATCCTACTGAAGGAATTATCTAGATGTCAAGATCATCTAGAAACATTACCTGCTATAATCCACCAATTAGAAAAATTGGAAAACAAATTAGATTATATCAAGGAACTTCCAAAAACGGAAGAAGAAAAGCTAACAAGTGTTAGTAGAAAAATCAATGAACAACAAAAAACGCTAGATTCTATGAAAAATATACTGAATGACAAGAAAGTGCCTACAGTAAAATCAAAGAAAGCTAATGGATTTAAACCATTAGAAAAACCTAGGGTTGTCACTCGGTCGGTTCGAATCGGTTATAGGTATTACCAACTTCAAAACCAAAGCTTTCGGTTTCAAAACTGAGCTACCAATTACCAACCAAAATTTTCGGTTTTTAATTATATCTACCAAATTCGATATTTCGGTTTTCGGTATTACCAACTTTAGAATAACTAATTCTTTATAATATAAATTAGAATGAACAAAACTAGGTTTTTGAATTTTATAGTCATAAACGTTGTATTCATCTACTAATTATAGCTTTCTTTTGTATATATGACATCAAGTTCTAGCAATTTTCAATAAAACTAGGTTATTTAACTATCTTTGACTAGGTTACTTAAAATACATTTACTATTAATGTAGTAATGTTCATACTATTATAAAAGTTTTTATGTTTATTTCTTAATATACATGTATGTGTATTGAAAATTATATTATATAAATCTAATATTTAAATAATCGATAGATTCGGTATTTACCAAAACCAAACCAACTTTTTCAGTAATTTTCGATTTCGGTTTTATCAGTCTCGGTTATCAAAAAGTCGGTTTACCAAACCTAAAACATCGGTTGGTATTCAGTCGGTTTGGTAATTACCAAACCAAGTGGCAACCCTAGAAAAACCAGATAAGAATCTTGTTCCTAACATGATTTTTCTGGAACCATCTACTAGTCAAACTAGTATTCGGTATGAAAATCCGAAAGATACAAGAGATGTCAAAATGATGAACATCTTTGGAAAAAAGAAAGGAGTACAACTCCTCAATGTTGAAGAATTCGAATTCAACGAAATTGAACAGGAGGTAAAAAACTCCTCAATTCCAAAGTTAGATTTCAAACAAATCTACAAAAGGGGAACTTTTGATCTGGTGGATAGCCATCACTTCAAATTATTGGAATTTACAACCCCTTCAACAACAGGAGAAACCGATCTACTGATGATCACTCCTGCAGAAGTTGCCCAAGCAAGAACAAAAAATTATCAATTTATGCATATTGGAGCAGTCCAAGTAGGTATAAAACTTCTTGCCCGAGAAGGCATAAACTGTTCAGTTCTATGTATTCTCCAAGACAATAGACTAACAGATTTTCAAGCTAGTCTGTTGGGAACCCTTGAGGCATCTTTATGTAATCAAGTGGCTTATTTCAATTGCTTCCCAAATTTCTCAACCAGCTTGAAAGATGTAGCTCACTGTCTAAGACTGAGAGTTAAGACAGATGACATATCCATGAAAAAAGATATGCAAGAACTGACAATAGTATATAGAATATACTATAAACTGATGAGTACCACGGTAGAACCAAAGACAAGGATATCAAATATCCCAGGTCTTACTACTGGTTTCCTCACCAGCCAGAAGAACCATTCACAACAGATTCACAAGGTTACTTGGAATGAAGTAACTTTTCCTATTGAATGGAAATTGTCTGGTCCGAAAAAACCAGCAGAAAATGCCAAAGCGGCAATTTATGAAAGCAGAAAGACTGGAAATATCAGTCTAAAATTCGACGATCACAGAAAAAGTGACGTCTGTCCTGAGAATGTCAGGATAAACAATGTTAATGCTCAGAATACCGCCGTAGGGAGTCGGCTTCCGATAACGTGGACAGGAGTCCAATCTTTCGATATGTGTATGTATCTGAAACTCTCACTAATATGTCAAGAGAAATACAATGACGTCAAGAGGGGAGACCGCGGTTGGCGGTCTTCGCTCCTCCGATGCTAAAGTTAAGCAATGGACTTGTATTGACAAATGTAACGGTGAATAGATGTTGGAAATGTACCTTTTATGAAGGGAGAGAAGTGGACCCTTTATAGGTGAAAGAGTGAGTTACCTCACTCTTGTTTTCGATGTGGGACTTACATACCTCAGTTTGCTGAGTTTTGGTTCTTTCTGCAGAGCCAACTTTGGGTGGCGCGTGTCGGAGCGTCGAGGAGTGTTCCGGCCTGGAGTTGACTTGTCGGTGGAGGTTGTCATGCTGTGTTTCCGGGGGTTACACTATATAAGTCATTCCGACAGTGTGACATGGTCAAGTCTTGAATGCTGATTATGGCCGGCAGATGCTATGCATGTACAAACAACAATCTTCTCAGAAGAAGCTACAGTACTAGAGAAGCTAGTGTTAGTGGTACCAAATACTCTGAAGAACCATCAGAGACCATCACTGAAAAAGAATTAGAAGCTGATCTGAACAGACCAGTAAATATGCTTAGAGCACAAAAGCTCTATGATCTCTATGATGAAGCAGAAACCTACGAAAATCCTGAACGATTAGAAAAACTAATCGAAGAAATGAAAAATTTCAAACCAGGAAAGGAAAGAAACCTCCTTCGCTATCAAGATGTTGAAATGGAAGAAGGAGATAGCTCCAAAACTTTCATCACAAGAGAAAAGGGAAAAGTAAAGCTCCTTTTACAGAAGGCCCCTACGGGCAAAAATGGAGAAAGAAATTCTCAAAGATTTGTCCCAGAGGACAATATACCCAGAATGCCAATTTCCACTCATTGTATCTGCTTAAATCTAGACAAAGCTCTAGACAAGAGAAAAACTCTTGACCAATGGGTTGATAGCCTGATGATGGCTTCTGCTCTAACCCTTGGAAAATTTGAAGCACCAGATCTTCAAGTGTACTATGAAACTACTCTCACTGGAGTAGCAAAGAAATATTATTTCTCTTTCAAAGAAACTGTTAGAGGGAAAGACTGGCTTGAAGAAATAAAAAATTCAAAATCTCCTTACAATTTTGCAGTACCCCTGTATGATCAGTTCTGTGGAGATCTCTCAAATCTGAGTGAGAAGGCTAAATAAACGGCCAAATCAAATATCTATGCTCTCAAAATTTGTGACATGAGATATTTTGAAGAATACATGAATGAATTTCAAGAATATTACTGTACAATTGGTGAACTAGAAAATACTGATCTAGTCAACCTGTTGCACAGGAAACTCCCTGAACCATGAAGAACAGCTGTGAGAGAAAGCATAGCTGAGAAACCAATTGAAAAATTTTCATTTGGAGGAATTGCCGATAGAATTAGGCAATTACTGAAAGAACAATGCAAAGCCCATCTTAGAGCAAAGATGGCTAAGAAACAACTCAAAGGAGTTGAAAATTTCTGTTATGAAATATTGGATATGCCAACCAACTGGGGATGCCATGAATCCAAGTTCCACAGAAAAAGAAAAGAAAAATATTACTCGAAAAAATTCAAAAGGAGTAATAAGAAAAGCGATTGGAAATTTAAGAAAAGTTCCAACTACAAGAAACAACAGGATGAAGATCCTAAAAAGAAATTCTTCAAGAAAAAGAAGAATCACCGAGCCAATCCTCAGAATACTCAACTAGGCAAAAAAGCTTGCAGATGCTGGTTATGTAAAGCTGAAGGGCACTATGCCAATGAATGCCCAGAAAAGGGTAAAAGATCTACTAAAGCTCTATTTGAAGAATATGAGCCTATAGTAGAAATAGCAAACATGAAGGGCTACGAAATAGCCTATTCTGATGATGAAGATGATGACAGGTCAGTATACTCTACCTGGTCTGAAGAAGAAGAATCATCTGATTTTGAAATAGATTCTGAAGTAAAGTACTTGGAATCTAGACAGATGAACGTTCTACACGTCAAAAACTGGGAAGAAAGTAAGATGGAAGCAATAACGTCTTCTTATCAGGTGAACCCTGGTACATTCGTTTGTGACTACTGCTTATGTCACGAAAAGAATGGACTTCCTATGTTCTGTGAAAAGTCTAAAAAGACTTATCACAAAGAATGCTTCATAGCTGAAGCAAGAAGAAAAACCAAGAACGGCCTTGTCAACCAATTGGTCGAACAAGAGTATGAAGAATATTTCTCTGAGAAAAAAGAAAAAGAATTAGAAACTCAGTTCCAAGAAATTATGTAACCATCTTCCTCAAAAATAAAGGAAGAAAAAATCGAGGAAGAAAAACTCGATATAAAGGAAGAAAAAATCGATGACAATATTGAACTGGTTGAACCACCAGAAATTGTTCCAGAAGAATGTAAACCATTCATTACACAGGAACAAACTTAAGAAGATGAGCTTCACCCATCGAAAGTCGTCTCTACTAGTAGATACAGCAACTACATAGAGATCGGACTTAAATTCCCTGATCATAAAAAATATCATCTACATGCATTTGTAGACAATGGATCAGGATTTACTGTTGCAAAGAGATTTGCAATTCCAGAAGAACTCTAGAAAGAAGATAAGAAAAGAACAGCTACTGGCGTTACGTTTGATGGAAGCCATCTTACAATGTATAAAGTAGCAAAAAATGTTCATATCACCATTGGTGGAGGAACATTTATCATCCATAATGTTTGGCAATCTGAAGGCCAAGGATCAGATTTCTTGTTGGGAAATGATTTTATTCTCCAACAGAGATTTATCCAGGATAAAGAAGCGATAGGCTTTAGAAAAGGAGAAAGGGTGTACTGGGCAGACAGGCTTATCCAGGCCAAAAGTGTAGTAGGTTCGAACTTTGCTACACAATATCAGATATCGCGACAGAATAGTGGTGATCTTACCCCCTACAAACCCAAATTTGAAACCATCCTTCAAATCAAACAACAAGAAGAACTACTTGTTGAAGAATCATCTTCTGAAGATGAAGAAGAAGAAGAAGAAACAACTAGCACAGATGAAGAAGCTAGGTTCATTCACGAACATAACCTCAAGCACTTTCAGAATAAGCTCAGAAAATTCCCACTCTTGACAAAATCAAGAAACTACTCGAGCAAAACATCGATGTAGACCCTCAGAAGTTTTGGGAAAAAGACCCAGTGGTCTGTGAATTGAGATTACATGATATGAACGCCATCTGTCATGTCAAAGCTATTCCTCAGTACAAAGAGAATTCAGAAAAGATATTGAAGATCTCCTGAACAAGAGATTAATTCAACCTTCCACCAGCCCTCATCATGCTCCAGCATTCTACGTGAGAAATCATGCAGAAAACCTTAGAGGAAAAGCTAGAATGGTGATTGACTACAGAGATATCAACAAAAAGACTGTCAAAGACGATTATCAAATTGCTCAAGTACGAGTACTAATCAACCAGCTCAGAGGAGCTAAAGTATTTTCAAAATTCGATGCAAAGTCGGGGTTTTGGCAGGTTAAAATGCATCTTGAGAGTGTTCCTCTCACTGCATTTGGAACACCACAAGGCCATTACGAATGGTTAGTAATGACTTTTGGTCTAAAGCAAGCTCCCTCAATCTTCCAAAGAAAGATGGACAACATCTTCAAACATGTTGCGGAGTTATGCGTCGTCTATATTGATGACATCCTCGTCTTCTCCAAAAACAAAGAAGAACATATGAAATACCTCCATAAGGTTGTAAAGCTGATAGTTCAGCATGGAATCATCCTAGGTGAAAAGAAAATCTTCTTTATCCTCGATGAAGTTGATTTCCTGGGAATAAATATCAAGAATGGAGTAATAAAACTCCAACCTCACATCCTTGAGAAGATCTGGAAATTCCCAGATAGAATCCCTGATGCCAAGAGTCTAGAGAGATTCTTAGGGGTCATAAATTATGGGAGAGATTTCATTCCCAAAATCTCAGGACTAACAGCAATGTTATCTCCTTAGACAAGTTCCAAGAGTAAATGGAACTTCAATGCAGATGATGAAAAAATTGTGAAGCAGATAAAAAATCTCTGAAAGAATCTCCCTTCTCTACAACAACCAGAGGAAGATGATGAAATTATCCTCCAAACAGATGCGAGTGATAATTACTGGTTCGGTGTTGTTCTGGCAAAAACGCCAGGAACTAACATTGAAAAGATCTGTAAATTTTGTAGTAGCAAGTTCAGCCTTGCAGAACTGAATTATCCCACAGGGGAAAAAGAAATTTTGGCTGTCAAAAAAACGATTTTAAATTCTCCAGCTTTTCTTGGAAAACATTTTACTGTCTGCACCGATTGTGCTAGAGTAAAGAATTTCAAAAATTTTAAATTTGATAAAGCTGCTGATAGAGGAAGACTAGCAAATTAGCAATTATTTCTTAACCAATATGATTATTATGTTGAATTAATTGCAGGAAACAAGAAATATCTTCCAGACGCCTTAACCAGAGAACTAGCCATGTTCAGTCGAAAAGATGACGACGAAGGTCGAAATCCCAGAAGCAAAAGACCTGGGAAAGAACATGAACCTGCTGAGGATCCTAAAGAAAAAATCCTCAAAAAATTCCTGCTGGGTCCAAAAGGACTAGCTTCAACTTATCAATCCCAGGGTAAAGATTGGCTAGCCTGTCTCAAACGGCAGACGGTAAAGGCTCATCAAGACCATTGACGACTGTTGCTTTGCCAAAAGGCAAACCTACTCCATTTGGAGTAATAAATGTTTTTAACTATGAACTTCAAGTGTTTGATACTCCTGTGTTCAGAATTGGCAGGAGACTTGCTTACCACCAGAAGGCAATCTTAGATAACCTTATTTGCCTTTCAAGAAAGAAACAGTGGCATCATGTTTCCAGCTCTGTTTGCATTAGCAGAAGAGCTCCATGAAAATGGTAGACCACAGTTTGAAGAAGTTCGTATACAGCAGAGTGCTGTTCGAAATGAAAAAATTCACTTCCTTGAAGATCCAGAAAGTGCTAGAGTTCCTATCATAGCACTAAAAGAATCAGATTGGCACAAATTCCATAATTTGATAGGAAGACACAATTCTAAAGCTTGCATTCCTCCAACTCTCTTCATTATTGCTGGATCATATGTTGGAAGATACTTAGTTACTGTTCAGAGTGAACATCCTTAAGAACACAAGGTTTGGCTTGTTAAAAATGGTTTTGTCCATAATCTATGGACTAAAACAAATGATGATCTCAAGGGACTGCCCCCTATAATTGTCAACACAGTCAAGAATGTCAGAAAAAAATGACTGTATGCTGAGACTGAAGTTCAGATCCACCCCACCAGAATGGATTCAGAAAACAAACGGTGAAGTTGAATACATTTCTCTGTATCATTATGTGAGGATCATTCAAAGAAGATATCTTCAGCCCGCCTGTGTTGCTTACAATCACCAGCCAAACTCAAGTATTCCATGGATGAAGGCCATGTCACTGGAATATATCAAGAAGATCATCTCTGAAGATACCAAGAATACTTTCCTAGCAACAGGAGAAAAGACAATTATCACTGCGTACGATCATCCTGACGTAGTCAGCAGTGACCTCTTCCTATATCTCACAAGAAAGGAGATAGACTCGACACTGGCATGCTTACAGTGGGTTGAAAAGCTAGAAACAGACAACCACTACAAGATGTATGTTGATACAGATGTCGAAGACAATACAACAACTGCTCGTATGGCCCAAGCAGATAACGACTCGTTTGTTCTTGGTCACAATTCAGAAACAGACGAGAACATGTGAAGCAACAGGTGTAGAAAACACCGAAAATACTTTTGGACTTTTCCCAAAAGTTGCTTTTGCTTTTCAAAAGACAGGTGAAAAACATTTCACCTAAAGGAATCTGCTTTTCCCCGTCCGACCTCCACCAACATGAGCACTCAAGAAAGCAGGAACTCACTGAGTCGTTCTGTACATTTTGTTGTTTTAAATTCTAATTTGAGTTCCGCTCCCTATATAAGGAGCGTTAGCTTCATTAGGAAGGCATTCGAAAACTTCGAGATCAGTTCTAGAAAAGAAAAAGAGAGCAGAATCATATTCTCTCAATAAGAAAGCCATAGTAGCAGCAGTAGCAGGTTTTCTATAAGTCTTTTGATGCAGTGTGCATCTTATTCCAAGTAAGTATTTATGATTACTTATGAGTAGGTGTTTGCCCAAGAATGAGGCTCTGAGTTATGTATCTATATTTATGTTTGAATAAATAAATTCAGTTTGTGCCCATTACTCTGTCACAAAAATATTTTGTTATTTCAGCATTTGAAAGTAGCAGTAGCAGTTGTTATGTTTTTGGTTTAAAAGCTGAACCCTTAATCATATTAAGGCAGCAGTGATTCCGCCCTGTTAGTAGCTGCTTAGACAAGAAGTCGTTAGGTGAAATTGTGGCATGTTGAAGGCTAGTCCTTAAACTGATACTGTGTGAAGCCTTTTTAGCAGAAAAAATTAGCTGATACTGTGAAAAGGTAAAAATGAATAGGGTGTGTCCTTAATTGTATAAGGGGAAAGGTTGTGGACTTTTGTGTTAAAGGAAATATTGTCTGGAAGTCATTTGTAGTTGTCTAAAAAAAAAACGAGACTGGGTAGTTTTCATTAATTAACTGTAGATGTCATTGCGGGGCAGTTGCAATTTGCAACTTGCATATCCGCCCTTCAAATCCAGGGAAGGATAGACTGTTAGGTCCCAAACAGACAACCACTACAAGATGTATGTTGATATAGATGTCGAAGACAATACAACAACTGCTCGTATGGCCCAGGCAGATAACGACTCGTTTGTCCTTGGTCACAATTCAGAAACAGACGAGAACATGTGAAGCAACAGGTGCAGAAAGCACCGAAAGTACTTTTGGACTTTTTCCAAAAGTTGCTTTTGCTTTTCAAAAGATAGGTGAAAAACATTTCACCTTAAGGAATCTGCTTTTCCCCATCCGACCTCCACCAACATGAGCACTCAGGAAAGCAGGAACTCACGGAGTCATTCTGTACATTTTGTTGTTTTAAATTCTAATTTGAGTTCCCCTCCCTATATAAGGAGCTTTAGCTTCATTAGGAAGACATTCGAAAACTTCTAGATCAATTCTAGAAAAGAAAAAGATAGCAGAATCATATTCTCTCAATAAGAAAGCCATAGTAGCAGTAGTAGCAGGTTTTTCTATAAGTCTTTTGATGCAATGTGCATCTTATTCCAAGTAAGTATTTATGATTAGTTATGAGTAGCTGTTTGCCCAAGAGTGAGGCTATGAGTTCTGTATCTGTATTTATGTTTGAATAAATAAATTCAGTTTGTGCCCATTACTCTGTCACAAAAATATTTTGTTATTTCAGCATTTGAAAGTAGCAGTAGCAGTTTATAGCAGTAGCAGTTGTTATGTTTTTGGTTTAAAAGCTGAACCCTTTATCATATTAAGGCAGCAGTGATTCCGCCCTGTTAGTAGCCGTTTAGACAGGAAGTCATTAGGTGAAATTGTGGCATGTTGAAGGCTAGTCCTTAAGCTGATACTGTGTGAAGCCTTTTAGCAGAAAAAATTGGCTGATACTGTGAAAAAATTGTGAAAAGGTAAAAATGAATAGAGTGTGTCCTTAATTGTATAAGGGAAAAGGTTGTGGACTTTTGCGTTAAAGGAAATATTGTCTGGAAGTCATTTGTAGTTGTCTTAAAAAAAAAACGAGACTTGGTAGTTTTCATTAATTAACTGTAGATGTCATTGCAGGGCAGTTGCAATTTGCAACTAGCATATCCGCCCTTCAAATCCGGGGAAGGATAGACTGTTAGGTCCCAAACAGACAACCACTGCAAGATGTATGTTGATACAGATGTCGAAGACAATACAACAACTGCTCGTATGGCCCAGGCAGATAACAACTCGTTTGTCTTTGGTCACAATTCAGAAACAGACGAGAACATGTGAAGCAACAGGTGCAGAAAGCACCGAAAGTACTTTTGGACTTTTCCCAAAAGTTGCTTTTGCTTTTCAAAAGACAGGTGAAAAACATTTCACCTAAATGAATATGTTTTTCCCCGTCCGACCTCCACCAACATGAGCACTCAGGAAAGCTGGAACTCACGGAGTCATTCTGTACATTTTGTTGTTTTAAATTCTAATTTGAGTTCCGCTCCATATATAAGGAGCTTTAGATTCATTAGGAAGGCATTCGAAAACTTCTAGATCAATTCTAGAAAAGAAAAAGATAGCAGAATCATATTCTCTCAATAAGAAAGCCATAGTAGCAACAGTAGCAGGTTTTTCTATAAGTCTTTTGATGCAGTGTGCATCTTATTCAAAGTAAGTATTTATGATTAGTTATGAGTAGCTGTTTGCCCAAGAGTGAGGCTATGGGTTCTGTATCTGTATTTATGTTTGAATAAATAAATTCAGTTTGTGCCCATTACTCTGTCACAAAAATATTTTGTTATTTCAGCATTTGAAAGTAGCAGTAACAATTTATAGCAGTAGCAGTTGTTATGTTTTTGGTTTAAAAGCTGAACCCTTTATCATATTAAAGCAGCAGTGATTCCGCCCTATTAGTAGCCGCTTAGACAGGAAGTCGTTAGGTGAAATTGTGGCATGTTGAAGGCTAGTCCTTAAGCTGATACTATGTGAAGCCTTTTTAGCAGAAAAAATTGGCTGATACTGTGAAAAAATTGTGAAAAGGTAAAAATGAATAGGATGTGTCCTTAATTGTATAAGGGGAAAGGTTGTGGATTTTTGTGTTAAAGGAGATGTTGTCAGGAAGTCATTTGTAGTTGTCTAAAAAATAAAAACGAGACTGGGTAGTTTTCATTAATTAACTGTAGACGTCATTGCGTGGCTGTTGCAATTTGCAACTTGCATATCCGCCCTTCAAATCCGGGAAAGGATAGACTGTTAGGTCCCCAACCCCCGCCGACTTGACTTGCTAATTGTGAAATTGTGAGCGTTGATAATATATGTGAAGACAAACAGTACAGGGTAGCGGGAGCATTCAGCAAGCAAGAGCAAGAGCATGGCGAAAAGACAAGGCTATCCCTGGGGCTGAGCCGGAGCCTGTCTATTACAATATTAATTTTCGATTCTACCGCTTGAAAGTTGAAATTCCAAGATGAAATGAGTTATGGGCAGAGAGTGGCGAAGCAGGGACTTGGTTGGTTGGTTGGCCGGTTCAATCTCTTCCTCTCTTCCTTCCTTTGCTTCAGAATATTACCATAAAGTACTCTAGACATATTATCTACAGACTAGAATATCTATCAGGACAACGACCCTATATGTTCCCTCTTCCTCCTCTCTTCTTCGGCGAATCAACAACGGTGGTTTCAGGTTCTTCATTCTTTCTACCTATTTGCTCCGTTTTTCTCTTATTCCCCATGTTGAATACCAAGCAGGACACTCAGTTTCTTCTAGCTAAACTTGATAGTTTGTTTCACTTTAGGGTCAGTAAAATTCCGTCAGTTATGATTTTCAACTTATTGGAGTGGTATCATAAGTCGTAACAATTAGCAAGCAAGGAATGTTCATATCATTCATTGCCTGTCAAAACTGGTGAAGATCATTTTTCAATTTTCATCACAAACTCTTGGATTCTTTGCTTTCCTGTCTTAGCTATGCCTCTTGAGGATTACAGATACACAAAGGACTGTACCTCAGATTACACCTCTGACAAAGATTGCTCTGCACATATTTCACTGGATGTTATTCTGCACATTGCTTTCCAGATAGTATGGAAACGACAACTATTTGCTTTCTGTCAAGATCTTGTTGTCCACATTGTTCTGTGTTTGTTTCAAATATTTGTATAATCCTATTATTGTGAAGATCTGATTCTCTGTTTTTTATAGATTAACTGCTAATTTCTCTGCTAAACCAAGGACAATTCAGTGACTTAGTTGAGAAATATCACAACCATGATCTGCCAAAAATAAAGGAAATAAATAGAAATAAAGAAAGAATTGTTTGCTCTGTTAACCTTTCCAATTTCCATATTAACAAGTTTTACAGTTGTAGGTACATAACTCTCAGCTGTTTAATGCATATTTTTCAGGTTGTCTTTACTTTTAAACTCCCATAATGCATAATGTTACTGAAGATGATGATGATGATTCAGTCACAAAGCCCCTTGGAAGGTGTTCTGTCATGTATTATGGCGTGGGCCATATGCTCAATGATATCACTGCTTCCTGTTGGTTTACATATCTCTTGTTATTCTTGACAGATATTGGACTATCCCCCAGGTACATATTACGTACTTGCATGTTCCTTCTTCAATCTACCTTGAGTTGATCCACTATGCCTATGATTGTGCACATACATTGGCATGTGCACTCTTGTTTATGTTGAATTGCAAGAACAAAGGTTACACAAAGCATCCTTTTCAATATAAAAAAGAAGAAGAAGAATAAAAGAAAAGAAAAAGATGAGGAGGGCTTACATATATGCAAACATGCATACGTTCAGATCATTGTAAATGAGCTTCGATGTCTCTGAAGCTTTCAATAACTAAAAATTTGTACTAGAAAATGTCCATCTTAATACAGAGTTTGATGTATTAGTGTATGTTGGGTAGGGAAGCATTATGGAACAAGATTGGCGATTAAAAGCTGATTTTAAATCAAGTTTCAGTAAGGAAGTTGATTAAGAGAAATGCCAATGATGGTTTGGGGTTGTCTGCAATTGTCAGATGAATAGTAGACAGAGGAACCTTGTCAGTATGATTTAGAATATCTGAATCATTTTCCAGGGATTATACACAAAAACCATGTCAATCAAATGCAAAACTTTGCTAGCTGTTGTTTTCTAGTCTGAGGCAGTACAATAACAAAATACATTGAAAAATTAGGTGTTTGAAAATGATTGATTTATGTTACCAAATTGTTATGGTACAATGATGGGATAGTTTCTGTGTTCAACGGTTGAGCTTCACATAACTGCTTTCTAGTGGAGTATTCCATATTTTTTATTTATTTGTCTTTTGAAACTAATTTGTATTGTTTATTCAGGGATGCTGCCACTGTAATGCTATCTGGTCAAATAGCTGATGGATTTGCAACCATATTTGCTGGCGAGCTGGTATTTTCACACTTAAATATATCATGTGATGATGAATTTTGGTTCACCATAAAAATCTAATGTCTCTTATATGGTCCTTTGCTTCTTCAAAATACATACTGACACTTGCTCCAATTTTAGTATTCTTCAAAATTTAGTATTGTTGAAAGAGTGTTGGTTATGATTCAAAAATATGAAATTAGTGTCATTGTTGCTTGAATTCTGAAAAGTCTGGAAAATACGAAATAGCACCCCATACACGTATGCTTCACACGGATTTTTTCTTGCAGATTTGCAGTCATTTATGTGGCTTTGATTCTATGTTTTTGCTTCTTTTATTAGTTGTTTGGTTTATGATATACAACAAGTAATACTGTAAGAGTAAAATGAGCTTAATTAGGTGGTTTTACACACTCCCTTGTCCAATGATCTAGGAAAGACAATATTTGACCAAAGAAGTTGGATACTCTGTCTAGAGAGACCCTTGGTGAAGTCATTAGCGACCTAGCTTATCCTTAGATGGAAGTATGGAACGAACTGGACTTGAAGAGAACTAGAAAGGATACAATATATATTTGTAGTGAAGTTCAATTTGTTTGCTACAAGAATGAAAGACCAGATTATTCACCATATAAGTGATATTGTGATTATCACAAGACTTGCTAATTGGTTGAAATGGAGAAAACTGTAGATTGTGAGAAGAAGATAAGAAACTCAGATAGTATCAGCAGCATATACATGAGCACAAAATTGCTACTCAGTTTTATTAGAAGAACAAGACTCTGAGGATTGTTTCTTTTTGCTCTAGGAGATGAAATAGGAGCCTAGAACACATTTGTCTGGGCAGCTAGTCCATCATCATCAGAATAGGCACCAAGCCACCAAGAGTGAGTGAACTTGAAATGGGATGAAAGGACAAGCCAACTTCAGAGCAGAACATTTTAAGTCGGGATTTGGAAAGTAGTTCAAATAAATCTAGGCTTTTATTATTAGGATTATTTCTTTAGGATTCTTTTAAGCATAGGGATATTCCTAGTTATTCTAGAATAATCTTAGCCTCCTTATATATAGAGGCCTTTGTAGTCTTTTATTTTCGGATTTGAGTTAATAAAAATTGAAAGCTTTTGCTTCTCTCCAGTCTGTGTGGTCGTGATGCAACCTAACCTTAGGTGTGATGCCTAGAAACCCTACTGGTGTTTTGACCAAAAAAAAAAAAAAAACCCTACTGGTGTGATGCTAGTAGCCCTATCTCTTTCTTAATTTCTTGACTCTAAATCCCTTTTTTTTTTTTTTTTTTTTTTTTTTCTAACAATCGAGACTGTTGCAAATAAGCCCTAGTTCTAGAGTTTTGCTTTATTGGTCCTGCATCATTCAGGTTTGATGCAGTGAAGAAAGTGTTTAGCAGCAATTATGTGAGGGACAAGGGAGGCACTCATAAATTGATTAACATGGTGAAAACAACATTTGCAGCCAAGTGAAAGTGATATGAAGAGAAGCCACAAGTTATTGATACTCAATTGATCAGGTAATAGATCACCACCACTCAATGAGGAGAGTTGATTGGTGCCACAAGCTGGTGTGTGCTATGTTTCAAGGCTTGAAGTCAGTCATAATGTGTCATTTATTTCATAAAAATTTAAGAAAGACAGTATGAATTCTGGTCTTATAATTTACTTTCTAATTGACACAATCTTATTAGATGGATGACCTAACTTGATATACCGTAAGGACAACGACTTAAGAGAAGCAGATATAGCTTGAAGACAGCAGATTGAAACACAAGCAACTTATAGAGACCATTCTCACATAGGCCTTGGAAAATAAGAACAACCATTAGACCAATAAAAAGAGTTGTTCTTCCAAAAGGACCAATGGAGTGGTCCTATAATTCGTTCTTTTACTTTGATTAATGTTTTCAAAGTGAAATATTTTACCCACAAATCAAGTGCGTGCAAAAAGTCATACCTTGTTGGTTCATGTGGGTAGTGAAGTAAAAGGAGTCAATGGTGAATGTTCAGTACAATACTTAATTCCCAATTGGTGATCTAAGTTTTGGCAATTACAACAGTGGTTGGATTAGCCACCTTGGAACATTGTTGGAACCATTTTCATGGTGATTATGAGATATTAGATTGTCATTCTGGTTGTTCTGATGAGTTCCAAAATTTTGAGGCTACCAGTTTTTATAGGAGGAGTATGAGAACGCAGCATAGCAATAGTTTGTGGTGTTGAAGTAGAAGTCAACAAATTTTGAGGATGCCAGCTGTTATTAGTTGAAGAATTTTGAGAAGGCAGCACAGGAATGGGTCGCTGTGTCGAAGTAGAAGATAAGCAACGGTGAGACTCTCGGTTTAGAATTAGAAAAACTGGGCACTGTGTTATGGTCTCAAGGGCTGTGATTAGCATTGCATCTTCTTTAGGTCTCCTTAAGATAACGTTAATGTTGAAATTGTATTTCCTTGATTTGTATATTTACAACGTTTACAATATATAGGAGAAGCAGCATTAGTTTTGCAATGCTGTAATAACTAAATTTATAACAATATCAAAACTGATCCTAGATTGATGCACAGCTACAGCTATCTATATTTATAACAAGATCAAAACTAATCCTAGATTAATGCACAGCATTATAGCCATATCAATGGCTATTGATTGAGGAAGATTGAGTATCTTTTAACAGTTAACAACATCAGTGTTATAGACTGGTCCACCAATTGTAGTATTTGGCCAGACAGTGCCTTGGCCTCTTAAAGGTACTCAAAAAAAGTGCAGGTCCCACAATAGAGCTCTTTCATTTGACAATGAAGATGGGATGAATTGGCAGTTTTTGAAGTAACTGTTGGATGACTGACCAGATAGCTGCTGAAGTTTGGCACCAAACCACGGAAGCTAGTGTAGCTTCTGTTCAAGTGCTGAGAGAATGCTGACCAGATTCTTGTCAGTGCAAAGAAAAATCTCATAATTGGGAGAAGATAGGCCTAATGGATACAGCATCCACAAACTGATACAGCTTTTGGCTAATAAGAGACACCTTGACTTGATGTGAGATCAGTAGTGGAAGTTATCACAATTCCGCATCACTGAGACAAGATAAATGATGTGAGGCACACAAAAGACATCAGCTGCCAGAGAAGAAGATAATTTATCAAATATGGACCCTATCAATGGCTGCTAAATCTGAGAGGCGGCCCAATCTGGGTTAATGAAAGCGGAATGTTCTGGGATGAGAGATCTTGGTGGTGGGGGTGCTGTTTTGGTGTGACGGCATAATGAAAATCTTAGAAGGAAGTTCTATTGGCAACTGTACTTAAAAATTATAAGATTTTTTAATCCCAAGACAAGAAGAGGCTTTTGGCTGCAGTGTCTAGGAAAAAAAGAAAGGATGATGCAGAAACTCTGGAGGATCTCTCCTAATATCATTAAGATTGTCAGTTTCTCTATGAGGCAATATGTATAATACAAGTATTCTCTTCCAAAAGCCTATAAACTTTTGGCTTTTGGCTGCAGTGTCTAACTGTATTCTTTTCTCTATGAGGCAACTTATATAATACAAGTATGGGGCTAGTTCCTAGACTACGAGGGATATAAAACCACAGTTAACGTAGGAAAGCCAAATACAGTGCAAATTAAAGGAGATTGATTGATGGGGTGGTTGAACAATTCATTCCAAGCTGGAAAAAAAAAAAAAAAAAGGTTCATTTCCTGCTGGGATAAGAAGTGATGGAAGGGTTCAGTTCCTAGTTTGCTTTGCTTTATGGTAAGGGTATCCAAGATTCAAGTTTCTAGGCTTTTAAGATCCAACTTATTTATCTTGGAGATGATTGAAACTATCTAATTTAATGAACATTTTTAAATGCCTGTTGTCTATTACTCTTTTTCAATTTAATGAACATTTTTAAATGCCTGTTGTCTATTGCTCTTTTTCTTTTTTTTCTTCCCTTTTCTTTTCCCTCTAATTCTTGTAGAGGGGCGTCAGAAGTTGGGTCTTCATCAAACATTGTAGATGAGAAATACCACTACCTATAGATTGTTGGGTCCTGTTTTCTTTTCAGTTTTGAAAATTGCAACCCAGCTTTTTTGGGAGTAGTATTCTGATTGTTTCTTTACTTGATAGATAGACAGATTTGGACATTTCAAATTGTGGCATGGTGCAGGCTCTATTTTGGTTGCCGTTTCATTTTCTTCTGTTTTTGGTGGTTGTGTACCGTGTAAAATTTTTGGTACCTCTTCACCCGCATTGCGAACTGTTGGTTACAGCATTTTTGCTGCTATCTTTAATGTGGGTTGGGCAGCTACCCAGGTCTCACACATGTAAGTACTTTCTTGAAGTTACAGTAAATGTCTGCAAAATGTATCGCCATTGATAAGAGAATGTTGCTGAAAAACAGAATCTCTTCGCAACTTCTCATTAAAACTTCGAAATTGTTGGGGTGATAAGTGCTAAAATATGAGAGGAAGCATATCAATTGTCTGATTTATTCTTTCTATTAGAGATTACATGGAAATACAATATATTGACTACAGGTATGAAACTAGATCCGATGAGTCAGAGAAAATTGCCTACCATCTACTCTATTATTTTCACAGGATTTTTCAACACCCCCTTCATTCTCTAGTACTCAACTAGTTGTTATGGCAAGAACAGTAGTCATTGACAGGAAACCTGCCCACTGTATTTTTTTATTTTTTTTCTGTTTCAGCTGATAGGCACGAACACTTGCCTCCAATAGATAATTCCAGTTCATATTTACATCTTTTATAATAGTTTTTACTTAAGAGGCTTTATATTTAAGAGTTGATTACATTAATTGGACGGAAGGATTCTGTAAGATGAATTAAAAATGATTTGCCATGTTCTATAGACCTTTTGTAAAATCTAATCACTTAGAAAATTAATTGTCCTATTGAAGGTCTATGCTGAATTGCATTACGCTGAATTCAACAAGCAGAGTGGTGCTCGCTAGCTGTCGGAATGCTTTTACTATGGTTAGCTTCCTTTTTAAGTGACTTCTTCGCCAGTTTCTCTAGTTTGCATGCATTAATCAAATTTTTTGAAACCTACTTAAGGTTGCCAACCTGAGCTTGTATGCGGTTGCTTTTATAATCTTTGCTGTCACGATAGCAAGAACACATGCCGATATTGAAAATCAGGTATTCTAACTTCTAAGCATTGATCTACCCATTAAGAGTCTCTCTTCAAGCATGTTGGTCACTTCACTTTAACAAATGAGCAGTACCGCTGGATTGCATATTTGTCAATCTTCATAGGATGCTGCTTTGTTGGTATCTTTCAACTCGGCACCAAAGAGCCAAGGTTTGCTATTTTTAAATTTATTTATTTATTTATTTTTTTAATTTTAATTTTAATTTTAATTTTTAATTTTATATTTGGCATTCATGATATTCTTCAAAATGTTGATTTTATATACCATTGATATAATTTCAGAAGGATTTGTTATGAGGGATTTGTTGATTTAATTTAATTTACATTGACTCGAATTAGAATGTAGAGGGTTAGTTCTTTGGCATAGAGAGATAGTTTCAGACTTTGAACGTATAAATAATTTTAGGACTAAATTCTGCTTACTACCCTGTACTTTCAAGGGTTTATCAGTTCAGTCCCTGCACTTCTAATTTAATCAGAAAAGTCCTTGCACTCTAATTTCATCAAATCGATCCAATCCGTCACCACTCTGTCAATTTTTGGGAAAAATTTCCAAACTACCCATTTGCATTCACAACACTAACACGTCGGCGAGCTGCCTAACGATGTGTAGTTTAGGAATTTTCCCTGTGAGAAGGTCCCACATCAGTATTTTAACACCGAAAATTGACAGAATAGTGACGAATTGGATCGATTTGATGAAATTGGATAGTGCAAGGAGTTTTCTGATTAAATTAGAAGTGTAGGGAATAAACTGATGAACCCTTGAAAGTACAAGGCAGTAAGCAGAATTTAATCGATAATTTTAATTAAGAATAATTGTTTCAGTTTGTCTAATTTACCCCTCTTTTCTAGTATTGCTTTCGGTTCTTTCCATATTTACATTGATTGGTACCAGAACTCAGAAATTTCTATATGGTGTTATTCATGTCAGCATATCTTTTTTTTATCTTGGGTATATATATTCCTGTATTACATCTTTAATAACCTGAAAAAAAAAAAAAAATTCTTTTATAATTATTTTAAGGGTCTTTTACGCTTAAGGTCATCTTGTTGGATTAACAATCAGTGGGCATGGGTAGACTCACTGATGAGTTGTACCGGTCTGCTGTTGGAAGGTGATCGGACAGTAGATATCTGGCTGGATTGAGTTTGGCCCGAAAGTGACTTTTGGTTTATGGGAGTTGCCTTTTGGTTGGTGGCAGTAGTGTTTTGGTTAGTAGGTAGAAGCTTTTCGGTTTGTTGGTAGTGACTTTTCGGTTTGGGGCAGTACCTTGTTGGAAAATGCCAGTAGCTTTTGCGAAAGGTGGAAGTAATTTTTTTTTTTCTTTGTGAATGACTAGCTTTTCAGGAGAACGGTAGTAGCCTTTTGGTTAGTTAGCTATAGCATTTGGTTTTTAGGCTATACTTTTCAAAAGATTGTACTAGTTTTTCCGGAGAGTGGTAGTAGCTTTTTGGATGAATGAGAGCAGTTTTTCTGAAGAGTGACGCTTAACTTTTTATTTTTTTTAAAAAAATTCTTTTTGAGAATTACAGTAGCTTTTCTGAAGAGTTACAGTAGCTTTTTGGTTAGTTAGCAGTTGTTTTTCAGGTATAGTGGCATTTTTGTCAATTAAAAATGTGGCGGTATTTTTGTAAGTATAGAAGTTATAATATTTTGGTGGCCTTATTGATAGAAAAAAAGTATGGTGGGCTTTATAAGGAATACGGCCTTATATGTAATTTACTCAAAAATGTATTGCAGTGCAGTAATTTACTGTATTGAAAAAAAATTCAGATTTTCAATTTCTTTCTAAATGTATGTCATACAGCTTTTTGCTTGTAACACGAGCCAAAAAAAAAAAAAAAAAATAGTACAAGCAAGTCAATATTATGATATACTGCAATGCCACAATGCATCAATAATTACACTTGCAGCTATACTGCATTGCAGTCAAGTCTGATTGGTAAAAAAATTGCTTGGTCCCCTGGTTAGATGGGAAAAGTTTATGCACACAAATGATCTTATTTATCATTTCCCCATTTGCAAAATAGGCAGTTAGTAAATCTCAGCAATCAGTTTTATTACATATGCAGATTAAAGGTAGGTGTACAAGGAAGTAATTCTTCAAGGATTCCATGGACGTACTGGTTCAAGAGAGTGCTATATTATCAGGTTGCTCTTGTTTATGTGCTGACCAGACTAGTGGTTAATGTTTCACAGGTCAGCAGACTCTTTTCCGTAGTCGCTACCACTTTGTGGTGTTTCTTTTTAATTTCGGACGAGAACATTTTTTTTTCTCTTTTTATACCCAGAAATTTTCCAAACCTGCTTTGTGGACTGGGGCTCGAAATTGGGACCTCTTGTGCTGAGCCCTACAATCTTTAGGAGACGAGAAATTTTAGCAAAGAGCTAGGTAGGTGCTGTGAGGGGATTCAAACTTTAGACCATATAGGAGCAAACCATAGATTCCTACTTACCCCTCGTTGGTAGGAATATTATCCCAGTAAAATATAAGTTGGTTTTGTTTTTCAGTTCTTACATCTACATGGTTTTGTTTTTCTCAGGCATATCTTGCATTCTATGTTATAGATGATCTGCAGATGGCACAATCGGCTAAAGCTCTGGTACATGCAAAGTTCAACATCTTTCTTCTGATCGTAGAAATTATTTATGTTCCAAAAGATGGAAGTCTGATTATCTACTTGTCTAAATGATGGGAGTAGGTTCCTGCGATCATCTACATAAGTAGCTTCCTCGTATCTGTGATATTGCAGGTCCTTAAGAAAACTCGATCAGTGTCCTTTTTATTTATTTTGTTTTATATGCGATTCGTTTGCATTTTAGTCTATTGGTCTAAATTTAACAGATAAGTATTCATATTCTAGGAGATACAATGGACTGGCCGATTCTTGAAGACCTACTACTCAGCTGGAGCTATTATTTGGATATTTTGTGGTGCAGGGATCCTGCTTTTACCTAGAAGCTTGAGTGCTTTCATGTACATTATATCTATATTTATTGGCATAGCAAATGCTTTAATGATGGTATGATATGAATTTGGTGCTATGATCTTCCCATCATCTACCAAAATTTCGAATAATACCTTTTTTACTTGGAAATAAATAATTAAAAAAGTACATTAGATAAGAAAATAATGACTTGCAATAATACCGAGTTTTAAAACCATCTCTCTCTCTCTAATGCTCTAAATTCTGAAATATAATCAGTTAAGTCATTTTATTCTCTGTTCAGCTTTTAATACTTGGAACAACTATAAAAACACAGGCACACACTGCCCATGTTAAGGTTAAATCATATCATATATCTCTGCCAGCTGATTGTCATATTATATTCAAATGTAAAATATGATAGATGTGTCGGTTTTGTTTAGACTCAAAACCTATAGGAACAATGTATTTATACTGAAGTGAACTTTCAGGAATAAAAGTTCACTCTACTTTTATCTACAACCTGAGCCTGAAGCTCAATACTATCATCAAAATTAAGGATTTTTATTTTTGATAGAGATCATTCTAATGGTTTTGATATATTCATTGCTAAGCCATATTTGCTTATGACTGCTGATAATTGAGGTCACATCATGTTTCCATGCAACAGGTGACCGGAGTAAGCATGCAAAGTGTTTTAATTGATACAGATCTCAATGGCTGTGCATTTGTTTGTGGATCATTCAGCTTCTTGGACAAAATCTCATGTGGGCTTGCTTTATTTGTTCTTCAGTCGTATCAAAGTAAGTTACAATTTTCTGGACCGTTTCCTATATTAAATTCAAGTGTTCTCATCTATTTTTGTAGAACTCTCAAGGGCAGTATTGGTTTAGGGTTTTCAGTCACAATCCAGTTGGACCAATTCATGATTGGTTATGAAAATTTACTTTGTCAGATTTGTCACGACTAAAAACTGATTTTAGATTTTTGGACTACTGGTTCTGAATCCTCACGTAGGGTGCTCAAAGAGTATTGAAACTGTGGAAGGGTTCATGAGAAATGTAATTGGATTACATGAGTTGATGTCATGAAGTAGGTGGTGATAAATTGATAATATTGAATGAAAAGATATGACCCATGGGTGTGGTGATAATTTGATAATATTAAACTGTTAATATTGAATGACAAACTACGGAATAGTTCATCAATATTTTTTTTCTTGAAAACAAAAAATAGTGGTAAGTTGAGAGGCAGTGGGAAAGTTATCTGCAGAAAAAATGGGAAGTATTCCATAGAAAAAAGTGGGAGGTTTTTATTTTTATTTTTATTTTTTTATAATTTATATATATATATATATAAATATATATATATATATATTTTTTATATAGATATCTACTATATTACCCTTCAGTTATTGATAAGTACCCAAGTTAAATGGGCATTATGAGAAATTTCGGCCAGATCAGGGAAGAAAAAAAAAAAAAAAAGGACAACTCATAATTGCATATATCTCACTCGCCAGTCCGTGTGAGTTAATCATGACATCTGTCGTTCCAACCACAATGCAGGTGATTCAGTCATACAGAATATCCATTCTAATCATGTCTACATATCAGTTACGAGATTCGGGTTGGGTCTTGTTCCGGCATTTTGTTCACTTGTATCAGTGGCTGTTACATACTCGATGAACCTCCACTCTGCTCGCTGCAAACCTCTAATGGAGCCTCTATTGATATAGATCATGCTAGTGACCCAATTTTATGCAAAGTTCCTTGATACGTATTGGCAATTGTTGTTGAAAGCACATGCTTGACAAAAAGCTTGGAAGGCATCTAATTCTACTGTTAGGCAAAGATTTTTTTTAAGCTATTGGTCATTTCACCAAAGTCATGAAATTCTTTACGCCCCTTTTATTTGTCCTTTTTAATTATTTTGTGAAAGGCATTGTTCGCATAACTGTAGGGACGTTGTCCGTGTACCCTCATTCATCTATCAGCAAAGTTGGTTTAATGAATTCTTAATGACACACTCAAGAGCTCTACATAGAAAGACGATGAAGATGGTGAAAATTTTGTACCTCATACGTCCTCTGTGTTTCTTAGTTATTCGTGTTATTCAATGTGCAATGTATGGTATGCACAAAGAAAGTATAAATTGGTTAATGAAAAAGATGTTTAAAGTAAATTTTAAGAAATTGTCAGTGATTCAATATTTATTATTTCACTTAAAATTACTACAACTTACTATATAATATTGAGAAATTCTTATAATAAGTATCACTAAAATGAGGACTGGTTGAAAATTTTTTAATCAACGGTTTGGGAGACCCCACTTTTAGATTACATTACGGAAAATTAACCATTAGATGTTTATGTATGCATGAGTAGTTCACTTATGAAAATTTTCTTCCAAATTGCTAATTGTTAAAGTATTGAACTAGATGTACATACATGACATCTGTTGGCCATAATCAGCACTCATACTTAACCATGTCACCTTGTCGGAATGACTTCAACGGTGTGACCCCTGGAAACACAGCAAGACAACCTTCACCGGCAAGCCAACTTCAGGCTGAAATATGCCTCGACGCGCCGACACGCGCCACCCAAAGTCGTCTCTGCAGAAAGGACCAAAATTCAGCAAACTGAAGCATATCAGTCCCACATCGAAAACAAGACTGAGGTAACTCACTATTTTACCTATAAAATGTCCACTTCTCTCTCTTCATTCATTACGCATTTAATAGCTATATACCGCTACATTGTCTAACTTAGCATCGGAGGAACGAAGACCACCAACCACGATCTCCCATCTTGATGCCGTTGTATTTCTCTTGACAGATTAGCGGGATTTCACAAACTCTCTACATATCGGAGGATTGGACCCTCGTCCACGTTATCGGAAGCCGACATCATATGGTGGTATTCTGAACATTAACATTGGCGTCGTGTGTGGGAAGCTTTTGAACTAAGAGTCATTCCCTATAATCTACCATGGCTAGCAGAAGTGGCGATGGCGTTGAAAATCAAGCAAGTTGACCCGCCAACCCTCAGCCCAACCCTACCATTCCAGCCATCAACCGTGAATTATTCACCACACCAATCAGCATTGACGGTCAAAACCTCAACACCCTCGAGGTGCTCCCAACACAATCTATCATGGAAAACCAGACCGGCACGAGCTGTCAAGCACAAGGCCGGGATCTTGCTGCCATGTTAGAACTAGCCTTGGCAGACTTGCACAACGCAAACTGAGAGCGAGAAAAGGAACGAAGGGAAAAGGCGGAAGCTCAAAATCAAGTGCCGACACTATTGTCAAAATTTGACGAGCTGAAGAAAGCACTAGGAACAAATGCACGACCAACTCAAAGTGAACACTCCCAAAGCGCAAGGCTCAGTCTGAGCATAGGGACAAGAGCAACACCGATACCAGTAATTCCAATGGGTGTCGCCCTAAACCCAGTTGAACTAGCAGGATTAGGATCGACACCACCGCCACATTTGGCACAAGAGCAAGTAGCGGACTCATAGCCGCAATACGATAATTCATTCAGCGCCGATCAGCAAAAGGGAACCGGAAGCATACCGACACCCCGACATCAGATAGTGGTACCAACACAACACATGCCTAGACCGACTGTTGACGCTACCACCTTGATACTGGAAAAAATGCAGGACCTAGAGGAAAGATTGCTCATAGATGAAGCTGGAACCTTTCCGCCGGCGCAGAATCCACTCTTTGAGGCGCGGCCAGGCCCATTTACCGCCAGAATTGTGCAAACCGTCAAGCCCACATATGCAAAGAACACCCCCCCCCTAATTTGGCGGCTCAATAGATCCATTTGTGCACATGGACACATTCAAAAAAGTAACCAATAATAAGGGATTTGATGACACAACTCTCTGTCACCTATTCAACGAAACGTTGGATGGCGAGGCGATGAGTTGGTTTTTCGAGTTCCCGCTAGGTTCCATGGATTCATTCTCCACTCTGTCAAATGCATTTCTGTCACGATTCATCCTCATGACGAATGGGTACCATAACTCCAGCCAGCTATTCAGCATCAACCAAGGTATTGATGAGTCGTTAAAATCATTTGTCACAAGATGGAGGACCGCCACATCGAGATGTCAGGATCTTGACAAAACAATGGCGCTGGCAGCCTTCAAGTAGGGACTCCTTAAGGCAAGTTTTCTATACCATCTCAATTGTAATTGTCTAAACGCCACATATCACTACGTCATGAATGAGGCCATCCTACATGCCCAAGCTGAATACAACACTTATGGCGCTACACCACCACCACCACAAACTCCACTCAAAACCCCCCAACCTACCACATTCCAACAAGGAAATCCCCCCACCACTCCAAACATCACCACAACGCCCAATGACAAAAAGAGGGAATGCCAGCAAGGCAACTACCAAGACAAGCGACAAAAGGATCAGCAGTATCACAACAAGGGTAACAGATCTTTTCACAATGATCGCCTTGATAATCGCAACAACCGCCACAATAAGTCCGCTACAAATGCCCAAAAGTTTGAGGTCTTTACAGTCTTGACGGCGTCATATGAAAAAATATATGATCAGTGCAAGGACCAAATCCCACCACCACCCCCAAGAAAATACCCCAGAGTCCCACAATTCAATTTCCATTTCTCCACCCAAATAATCCAAAACCCACAACTTTGCTTCTAAAGTTTCCATCTTTTGGTTCTTGCTACTGGAGTTCGGAGATGGTAATGGACGCGAGAGAGAGAGAGAGAGAGAGAGAGAGAGAGAGGTACTGAGACAGAGATTTGAGCTGGTAATTTTTCCTTGGTTTCTTGCCTTCTGCAAAGTCTGAACTTTGAAATGGGGTTGAATCACCTGAATGGTTTAGGGTTTTAATCTGGGTTTTCAGAAATGGGGGAAGAACACGATATCCTTCGGGGCTGAGATGGTTTTGAGAGAGAGGGAGGCTGAGATCGGTTCGGGTTCGGGCTTTCGGTCTCCGTATATTTGAAACCCGAGACCGAACCGATAAAATACATTCGGGTCGGGCTTTGCACCGAACCGATAATTTTCATATCAAAACCGAACCGAATCGGGCTTTTTTGCTCGGTTCGGGTCGGGTCCTCGGTCTTTCGGGTTTGGACGCCCAGCCCTACTACCTCCTGCAGAAGTGGGACGATGCAACAAATCAATAAAACCCCTCTCCGATGAATTAAGCGACGACACGTCCGATTCTTCACTACTTGAGATATTGATAATGGCCGGCATGCCCCACAAACACTCTAAACCTAGAAGTTAGCAGTCACGTTAGATCTAAACCTACCCTATACCATTAACCACAAGAACTCATCCAAGAACAGTCGTTCATACAAAAAACAAAAAACCCCAGAAAACACAAAACCCACCAACATCTCAAAAACCCAGATGTCTTCAGACCCTCAAACACAAAACCACATGCATATCTCTAGGATACATATGAAACGCATGCATTTACAACACGAATAGACCAAAACAAGAACACAATCAAAGAGGCAGCAGGAACATACCTCAAATTCGCTGAAGCAAACACCTAAGAGTGACAAAGCAGACCAACCACGAAATGAGTTCGATTACCTTCGCTCCCCTCTAAATTCTTTTCCTCCTTCTTTCCTCCACTCGATCAACGATATTTCCATATCCTTTCTCTCTGGTTCTCTCTCACTCGGCGAAGAAGACGAATACACAGGGCAAACTGGGGGAAATGAAGTGGCAAACTGGGGGAAACTCGACTTCGTTTCCCCCTTAAATACAAACTCTTGCGACAAATCACGACCGTTGCCGTTAAATGATCACCCCTCAAGATCACGACACGCACCCCCACTAACCGAGACTTCGCCTCAGTAAAACTAACGCGCTCATAAATGCAGCATTTATGATGAAGCGACAATGGCTGGGCAGCGACGTTTCCGCACACACCACCCCTATCAACAATCCCCATGTGTCACCCACTCTGTCAGAAGATCATGCAAAAATCTGATCAAATAACCCCAAATTTCAAAAAAAAAAAAAAAAATCACCGCATTAGTTGATTCTCTCCCGTTAAGTAGCCTTATCCTTAGTTAAGTAACCTCATTTTCCACTACGAATCGCCAAACCGGTATGCCGCCTCCGAGGAGGGCTTTAGCATGGCATAAATAATCAATAACAACACAAAAAGATACACCGGGCACAGTTATCAAATCAAATTTTGTAAATACTCGCTAGATTAAGAATATAAGCATTGATTTGGACAGCACCTTTAAACCAATTAATCAATGAGAAGCATATAAGATGTCCTGTGACATCCACCATAGAATAAGCAAAGAGCTCTAGTTCATTCACTGAGAAAAGTGATATTTCAAGTCTAAGAAGCATAAATGATTGCCATTTAAAGTTATAAATCTCATTATTCCATAATTGACTTTGGGTCAGTCTAACAAACACAAACTCATACTTCTCTGGTCGGATAAGATGGTTCTCGCTACACTAGCTTGAGAACACTACCCTTAAAAGTTTAATCCAGAAAAATAACAGAAAAGTTGTAACAGAAAATGCAAATCAACACCATGAAACCAAGATAACTAAACAGTCTCCTTTCAGCCAATATATGCACTACATGAAATAACTCACATCACATAGCAAAGGAACGATCCGACTAATCCAGCTATGACCATACAATTATAACCATATCAGATAAAGGCAACCAGGAATCTAATATTAGTTTAACTCTCACGCCCATAACAGAATATGTCAACAACAAGGAAACCTTCATTCTGAGGAAAAATTTCAGAACGTTAGTTGTAATAATTATTATTCATGTTTCGGATTTGAATTTGTTATTCAAAATTCGGGGATTGATAGTTTGGTATCAGAGCGTAAGGTACATATTTGGTGATAATCAGTACCCCCCGAGTGATGGCCTGTCTGTAGCAGATCCCCATCATATGCTCTTCGGTACTGGTATAATCATTGGGTATGTCATAGTGTGGGGTCTAGTCAGGGAAGTCCGTAAGACGGTAGAGTTGTCTTGTAGGTTCGTATTAGAATAAGTTTAGTTTCCGCAAGTTGCAATCTTCGAGGAATGGGAACCTCCGGATTTAACTCCGGTGAGTCGGTGAGGATTGTTTATGGAAATGAGTTTCTTTCGTTTGTTGAAGTGTGTGGTTGAAGGAATGGTGTTGACCTATGCACATATCTAATGTGGATATAAGTATTACTCGATAGTAATTTTGCCTTTTTAAGGGGGATTTACATATGTTTTTGGATGGAATGTACGTACCAAGGGTTAGATATCTTGTTTTGTAACGAGATGTCTTAGTGGGGTTTTGGTAATTGGCATGTGATATGTGTTTAAAGTGACTCCGAGGCAGCTATGCTGACCTTGTGTGAGATTGAATTCTTAGTATAGATTAAGAAGGTTGTGTGGTGATTCTATGTACACAGGCGATGAATTTTTAGAAGGAGTTATGAGTAAAAGCATGGGTTCCGTGCAGGAGGAGTTCAATCTTGTGGATGAGGTAGTACAACTTGTTTTGGGTTATTGCTGAAGCAGTTGATATTACTCAACTATCTAGGCTGACAAAGGAGGTCACTAGAGTAGGAACAGTGGACACTTGTATGGTACAAATTACTCGATTGACAATCCATGGATCGAGATTATGGATACCTACCAAGACATGACGGTCTGTACTAACGCGGAGAAGAAGAAGAATATAGTTATGTCCTTTCTTTAGGGCGAAGCATGACGATGATGGGATTTGATACTAAGGATAAGGAATTATCAATAATGATTTGGAAGGATTTTGTGGGACTCTTCTGGAGCATGTACCTTCCTGCCTAGTGAAGGATATATTAGTGAGTGACATCAATTACTCGAGTTCTGAGGATCACAAGTGTAAGAGGTGTTAATCTTGGTACTCATTGGACAGGTGGCACCCTTTAGATGTTTCTGAATGGGAAGTGTTTAGCTTTATTAATCCTTGATTCTAGCGACGCTTTGTTTTTCCACGCAATTTTGTGTGTGTTTGGTTTGGCTCAGCTAGCTAGACCTCTGTGTGACTTGATTTATTGATGCGTTTTGAGAATGATGGTTGGTGATACATCTTTTTGTTAGACGTGTACAGTAGAGTTGGCTAAGGTTTTGAAAGAACAATGGGAGACCAAGGTTCAATCCTTGGTGCCATTGTTGGTTTAAAAAAAAAAAAACTACATTCATTCAGTCTTATTAATTTCAGCCTTTTTTTTTTCAAAAAAAGAAAAAAAAAGAAGAAGACTACACTATACTAAGCCAAGTCAACAGCTCTGGAAGGGTTGAGGCTGAGCTCAAGGGAAATGTGAGAGCCACCGTGGTAGTCGCCCGAGCCACCGGAGTAGTAGCCATAGCCGCTACCTCCCTCGGAAGTAGTCTTTATGTTGTCAGAGAGGTCCTCACCGTGCATGGGAAACAGTGGAAGGGTTTTAATCTCCTGGTGATCTTCACCGCGCTGTTCCATGAAAATAGAACTAGTTGACCCAAATTTTAGATTAATGGATCCACCAACAAGCCCTGATCTTTGCTTGGGCACTTGAACATCCGAAGTGAGCTTCTTCTTCTTCAGCTTCTCCCGAGCCCTTTAGTTCTGGAACCAATCAAAGACGTTCTTGTTCTCGATCTGTCTGTACCATTTCTGCTAGAGAGTGATCCTCCGGACCTGCTCTACAGTTGGGGACTTAACTCCCTTGTTATCGTAAAGCTCCTTGAGGATTCTTATCTGATCTGTAGTAGGAAGCCACCTGGTACTTCTCTGTCTGCAATTCATGTTAGCACTACTCCCAGCTGCTTTGTTGCTTCCTCCATCCTCGGTTGATTGCTGTGTTTGTAGTTCCCTTGGTTGCTGGAGTCGTAGTTCCATTAGTTGCTGGATTTGTAGTTCCCTTGGTTGTTGGAGTTGTAGTTCCATTAGTTGCTGGGTTTGTGGTTCCATTGATTTCTGGGTTTGTGGTTCCATTGGTTGCCGGGTTTGTAGTTCGATTGGTGATGGGTTGAGAGAATACGAGAATTGAAGAACGGTGATGATGAGTGATTAAGAAGATTGCTGTTAGGAAGAATGGAGTTGATGAAATGGTTTTGGGGTTAGAAAATTGGATCTGTAATGGGGAGGAAGATTAGGCATGTGAAGAGTCAAAAGTAAGTGTCAGAAAAGCAGAGTAAATCCCGGAAAAGAACGAGTGGGGAGCGCGTGAGGGAACCAAAGGAATCTCGAGGAGCTGTGACAGACAAGCTCAGCCGAAAGCAAACCTAATCTCCATAAATCACGGAAAAGACAAGTCGTGGCATGTGGACCGTGCAAGGGCATGTCTTGGATCAATGCCCTCAACTGTAGCTGTGGGTGGAGGCCCTTTGTTGAAACAGTTTTGGTGTATTATATGGGTCGGATTGCTGAAATAGTTTTGGGTATTTCTTGGGTCAGATTGTGGAAACAGTTGATATAAATAAAAGATTTGTCTGGATAACAACGAGAACAGCTTGTGCTTGAGTGGTTGAGAGCGAAGCTCTTGTACATGAGGTCTGAGGTTCGAACCTTACCTCCCTTTTATTTTAATTATGTTCACTTATGACATAATAAATATAACATGTGTACATATATTAATGAGAGCAGCTCTACTTCGGTGGTTGGGAGCAAAGCCTTTGTGTTTGAGGTCTGGAGTTCGAACCTTGCCTCATACAAAGTTTTATGGTTTTGTATATACTTCGGTATGTAGACGTATATACGGTCAGTGCGGTATATCGATGGTAGGTAAAACTTCATACTGTAGCCGAGCTGAAGGCAGCCAAACGGTATGGCTGAGCCGAGCCGAAAGTCGGTGGGTTGAGTTTTCGGCCCAAATTGGTTCGGGCCGGTTCGAAATGTGGCTGGATCGGTTTCTTCGGCCCAAATTGCCAGCCCTAGTGCCTAACCCAAGGATTGAGCAAGCCCAAGCCATCATCACTGGGAGTGAACGCGTGCTAGTGGACCCTCCCAGAGCCCACAAGATGGCCCAAGTGGCTCATAATGCATAAGAAGACGTTGTGGAGGTGTTTAACTTCTTTTTTTTTAAATTCTTGTTTTAGTGAAGCATTGTTTTTCTACACATTGCTTTGTGTGTTTGAGTTTTGGCTAATGTTGTAGTTAAACTTTTGCCTGTGATTTCTTGTTCTGGTGTGGTTGTGGGTGGTTGGTTATGTGATGTATGCCTCCTGGCTGAGGAGATTGTGTGGGTTGGTCGAGGCTACACCTTATCGTGATTGTGTCATGAGATGATAAGATGCTTGTTGAGTAGTGATACATGATTCATTACTATTATGATTGAGTTTCTGTGTGGTTTTGATGCATGGAGAACTTGTTGTGATTCTGTGAAATGATGATTGTGAAGGAATGTTGTATTATTGATTTGAGTTGAAATGGCAGGTTTAGTTTCCAAATTTTCATAGTGCTAAAGTTGCATTATCAATGACGTGTTACATATACAGTTGTGATAACAGGATTTTAGACTCTTGTGTAGTCTGTGCATAAGTCATAGTTTTGCAAAATTGTTGCAATTTTGGTAATGGGGGAGATTCAATTGTCAGGTTGGCTGTACCTAATTTCTTTTTGGTAGTGCGTTTAAATTTCGGGACGAAATTTCTTTAAGGAAGGTAGATTGTAATACCCCGAAAAATCCAAATTAAATTCTATGGATTTTTAGTAATGTTTTCGCGGTCTTGCGAGCGAGTACGAAGCTTGGAGAAGTTGTAGAATTAATTCGAACGATTTTATTTCAAAAACGAACGTTGTTTAGGGTTTACAAAAAATCGACTTTTTATACTGGAATTTAGGAAAATTCCCTTCATGAAAGTCGTAGAGCTTGTCGATACGATCTCGTGCATATGTGGAACGCAATATTCGGAGTTCGTATGAATTTATGTCAATTATTTGAAATTGAGATTTTTTTTCTATAAATATGAGAAATTTCTGGAATTTTTCATAAATCCCAAAAATTTCTTTTAATTCTATTTTCTTCCCCGACTTCTCTCTTCTCTCTCCTCTCCCCCGTGGTTTTTCTTTTCTTTCTGGGCATTCTTCCTCCACCTGCAGCGCCACCGTCCGGCCACGCCAAGTCGCTCCCAAGGGCTCCACAACCTCGCATCGACCTCATCTAGCTGCTGGACGTGACCTTTTCCACCGGACCGGCCTCAAATCCGGTAGATCGGAGCTGCAAACTTTGAAACCAAAAACGGTCAATGCCAGTTTTCTCCTAGCTCCGGACACCAAAACTCAAGATCCTTAGCTCCCTGAACTCGCCTTAACTTCTTGATCAAGCACCAAGAAGGACCTGACCTGGGTAGATTGTTTTCACGTTCGTCGGAGCTTGCCTTTATCTAGATCGAAAACCAACTTTCGATCCCGATACCTCATACTACCGGCCATCATTTCTTGTGTTTCTTGAACTGGTGAACTCAGATTGAGGATCTGAACAAGTTTCACGAAGGGATCGAGCCGAGTGGTGGACCTTTTTACGTCGATCGGAGCACCTACTAGATTCTGGAAAAATTTCGGCCACCCGCGACAGTTTTCGGTAATTTTCAACCTCTTCCCGTTATGTTACGACCTTGAGCTAGTTATGAAAAATGATCAGCATGTTAAGGTGAAGAAGAACAGCCCGGCCTCGACACCATTGGTGGTGGTCGGTGGCGACTTTGCCACTAACTACGGCGGCCCTTTCCGGCCACCTCCGGGGTCAAAAATATAGTTTCTGTGCATTTTTAGATTCTACATTTCAATACGATCTTGTCGATATATTATACGCATTTTTTTGATATCGTATGATTTAGTTATGAATTTTTTACGTTCGATCGATTTCGACCGTTCAATTTGTGATCTGTGAAGTTAGGACCGTCTGATGGACTTGTAGTTTTGATATGTTGATCGTATGACTGTCCCAGTGACTTTGCGTGGTCATGGGCGAAGATCCGACCGTTGGATCTTCGTATAATTGCAAAACAGTGATTCAGGAGGCGATTCGTGAGAATCCGTCCGTCGGATTTTCATATAATTTAGAATCCGACCGTTGAATTTTCGTTTAAGTATGTTTTGGAATTATTGGCTAAATTCAAGTCACATTTGATTAGGTGATTGACGGTTTTTACTTGGGTGAGCAAGTCGGTTGTGAATTGTGTTAAATTGAAGACGCAGCGGGAATATCGAGGTGAGCAAATCGCACATGGTTCATTTACGAACAGAAATTCGGTGATTGTATTTAATTGTGAAATTGTGGAAATTGTTTTATGAAAATAAATATTTGTTTTAAATTATATGGACTTGTTCAACTACGGTCCATAGGTAAGTAAAATGAATTTAATTATAAATTAAATTTTTGTTTTAATGCATGTGAACTATAGTGGGTATCAGTGATCATTCCTGAGGGAATGATTTTGTATATAGATATTTATGTGGAATAAATGTTGGATGGTGTGACATTGGGTGAAGTATGATTCGATTGATTGTTTTATCATTTCGAGCATTACTCTTTCGATGGTATGATTTATCATATATTTAATTATGATATAGAGTAATTGAGTAGAGTACGAGAGTTGAGTCGTATAAAGTGCGAGAGTTGAGTCGTATAGATGAATTAAAAGTTGGAGTTGAGTGTGTTTATCGTGTTGATGATTGAGGCAAGTATTATCGTAAGATTGAACCTTGGCCAAGGTGACAAGTTACGATTCAGTTAGAGCTCTAGTCTGTCTGCCTTTGTACTGCTTGGGGGATAACCTTGAGTTATCGTATGCCCTTGAGTACACTATACTGCTAGGGGGATAACGTGAGTTATCGTATACCCTGGAGTATAATATACTGCATGGGGGATTAAAATAAGAATCGTATGCCCATGAGTATACATTTGTATATTGGAGAGAGAATGTGTAGAGTTGTGTTGTGGTGGTCATTGTGAGATGTGAGTTGATTGATGCTTGAAGTGACGTTGTGCACTTCGATTAATTATGCTAAGAAATACTTGAGTTGAATTTGTTACTTAAATTTGTGCAATCCTTAAATTTACTCATACAAGCTGTCAAAAGCTTACAGGGTTTTGTGTTGTTACAATCCCGGTACACTATTCAAACGGTGTAGCGGACAATCCTGCAGGACAGAAGAACCAGGGTGGTGATCGTGCGGTTTAGAGTGATTTATTTGTTGTACAATATTGTATCGTGAGGTGTGTTATGCTCTTTTGAGCATTGCAATTTAATTTAGTGAGAGTGTGTTGTAATAAGTAACTTGAGGATTTGGGTTTTGTAATATTGAATAGTGTGAGATGTGTTTGTTCTGAGGAAAAATTTCAGAACGTTATTTATAATAATTATTATTCATGTTTCGGATTTGAATTTGTTATTCAAAATTCGGGGCGTGACAAAAACATAATAACTTGCGGTGCATGCAAAATAAATTAGTCAATAACAAGGGCATAGCAAATACACAATCTGAAAGATAGGAGGAGGATATACATAAACTTGAAGATATTAGTGTTTGCAAGCAAAAGACATACCCCAAGCAACTGTACACTTCTTGCTTGTTGCGCTTGCCTGGTTTGCTTGGCACTCAATGCCTAACCACCACAACAAAGGTCCAGTCAATAAACAATAATGAATACCATAAAATGTAAAGTGTATATATTGCAGAGAAAGCAAAGAGTAAAACTCACAAAGATCCATGATATGGTTTCTGCATATAGCACAGTTGTCCATAACAATATCTGCATACAACAACCCAAAAACAACATCACTAAACCATTTATTAACAAAATTCATCGAAATGTCACACTCAAGAGAAACCAGAGAAATTAGGTTGAGGGTTCCTATTAGTTACCCCAAGCCCAGAGAGCCACAACATTCCACTTCTTGATCTCGAAACGCTTGGACTTCTTAACTGAAGAAGGGCCAGCATCGTTCGATCCCTCGCCTGCCGGAACCATGGGCACGTCGGAATCCAATGTCGCCATTAAGAAGGTAATTCAATCTGCAAAGCTATAATCCAAAAATAGAAAATCAAAATTCTAGAGTAGAATAACAACAACAACAACAACCAAATAGCAAGAAGTGGAATGCTAGACCCTAACAGCTGCAAAATCAATAGTAGAGGCAAGAATCTCCAAAGGCGGGAGCTTTGGGTTTGCAAGAACCCTAACAGCGAACACGGTAGAGGTTTTGGTTTTGGAAGAAACCGAAAGAAGGGGTTGTTTTCTTCAGATTCTAGGAGAAGTGAACAAGGAAAGAAGGAAGATACAGACCTGAAATTGGAGACGAAGAGGAGATTTGATGACGAAAGCATGACCCGGAACCCGCGAAAAGAGAAAGACGGGAACTGCTGAACGGGAGGCTCTCCGACTCAGAAAAGTTTAGGGCTTAGTTTGGGATTGCTGTGCTGTGAGAGGAAGCACTTCCGAACTTACTGTGAGAAGAAGCAGCTGAGGTGTTTGGTAAACTGGTTTTAAAAGTGCTGTGAAAACGAAAAACAATTTCTAGGTGTTTGGTAAGTTGTAAGGCAAAAGTGCTTTGACTGGGTATAATTACTAAAATGATCATATATGCTAAGATATGCATCAAATGCTACAAAAATGCATAATTTTATTTTTTGATTATGTAACCATACCAAATAAAAAAATATCTCATGTATTATCCTTGTACCCTTGCTTGGACCGAATAAAAGATTTACTTTAAACCCTTCAATACGCATAATTTTTGAATTAATTTCCCGACTATAGTTCAACGGGAACTATTACACAATATGTTAAAGTCACTTGAAATTTGCAACTAAATGCTAAGTGGATAAAAGTGCTGTGACTAGGTATAATCACTAAAATGGTCATAAATGCTAAAAATACTAATTTGGGAAATTTTGCTTGGACCAAAGCAATTATGGGTAACAAACAAGAAATTTGCGAATCAGAGATGCACATCCATTTGAAAACTTGCTTGAGAAATAAGTCGATGAATTTGAAAGGGGTTTAACATTAACATTGTGTTAAAGTACAATGATTTTGTCTTACAACAGTAGTGATCAAGTCTCTTTGGAGATCACTTACAAATTGGTAATATAATAATAGTCAAAGTTTAATGAACGTTTCAATTTTGTAATCTGTAGATGAAGCCTGTGACTGCACATGTCTTATTTTCCCTTTCCATGCTATACCTCCTATGATGCGGAAATAGCAGCAACCTCTTGAAATAGAACATATGTTATATTGTATGTGAGTTCAATCCAAAATGGGGTACTTCAAAATCCTTGCCTTCTTTTGCTCTTCCAAGTTTGCTTTTATCAAGGAGTAAATGACAACACCAGCAATTGCTATTGCTGTACCAATCGCAGTTTGTATAGAGATCTTGCTGGCTGCCAAATATGGATTTCATATATGAAGAGTTAATTAACTTGTCTATCATGTAAAAATTCTGAAAGCACAATATTTCTTACAATGACTAGTCTCTTATAATATCACTATAACTAATACAATCTGGATTACAGAAACCAATCCAATCACATGACCCAAGTTTGTTAAGTGTCTATTTATAAACCAGACATCAGCCTCAAGTTTATAAGAAGAAACAAAAAGAGCTCAATTACTGCACTTAATCATATTTTTCAAAGACAGCAATAACTGCAGATTCTAACACCAGTTCTTAGAGGAGGTTCCTCTCCCTTTTCTTCCAATTCGAGAGAGAGTTGAGCCTACTTCCCTTAGTTCCTCTTCTCTCCTAGTGGAAAGGCTGTGACTCCATAACTACAGTCCTAGATCCTCTTCTTCTTTCCGGATTCGAAACCAGTTGAGATTCCGACGGCATACCCAAAGTCATTCATCTAAGTATTTTTGTTGATAAATTCATTCTTCTTCGACCTCCTCCAGAAACTAACTCAAAAATTAAGCAAGACAACTATACTTCACAAAAATTAAAACTTCCAGCTTTGTATCACAAATTAAGCAAGACACAAGCTTCAATCTATCTTAAAAGCACAAACCAAACTCACAGAAGAATACCAATTACATGGGTACGAATAAAAAAAAGACTGAATCTGAAAGAGTAAAGTAAAGAGAGTAAGATTGAACCTTTCAATGACAGCAGAGAGAGAAGGAGGAGAACTTCGATGAGGATCAAATTATTCAATGTTGAGATGTACAAGAATTCTCTTATATAACAATTCAATGACATCTGATCAATTTCTCGAAATAAAAAGTAAAGAGAAGCAGTCAAGCAAACTTTCGGTTCTGGAAATCTGACTGAGTAAAGCTCACATACCTTACTCCTTTTTGTGCAGCTATGGAGGAATCAGAGGAATTGGGTTCCGTTTGATTCTATCTTCAGAGAAGAAGCATAACCCATAAGACCCAAAGTCTACGCAAAGGAAGGAGGCGAGGCCGACAAGAATCCATGAATTGAAGAAGAGGAAGGAGGAGATGTGGAATGATAATGATAATGACGGCAAAGAAGATCTGCCTCGCGATGAAGAAAAGATAGGGTCTCGTTGTTTCGATGTAATTTTTAGAAAAGGAGGAGGATAGAATTGGCAGGAAGTCCAAATTTCATTAAACTGTGCACTGTTGTTCCTTAGTGTTTTCCCAAAGCAGCTTTTGAAAGCTACAGTCCAAATTCAGCTTTACGGAGAAGCCATTTCAACCAAAAGCAGGTTTCAAATATTTTACCAAACACCATGCTTTTGGCCCAAAAGCAGAAGCAGCCCCAAAAGCACCCTAGGAAGCAATGCCAAACTAAGCCTAGGTAAGAGGGAGGCTTCCCTACACTACCAGAGTCAGGGCAAACCTACGACCTCAACCCAATCAGGGTTATGGCAAACCTACGACCTTAACCCAACAGGACTTATGAAACTGGCCAGTGTCCTAGCCCAGCTCATTGGTATTGAATTATGCAGGACATTTTCTAGATTGCCCACCAAATGAGAGATTGTTGGTAGCGGGAATCGAATTTGTGTGAGTTTACACCTCAAGTCCGGCCTTGCCAACTGAACCAACTCTCATTGGCTGGTTCTTTATGTTATTTCGAGTGATGAGAGATGAGGGATAAATTGGATTGAAACTAGGAAGAGGTTAGTGGTTTGATCGTAGAAGTGTTTTTACCCACTAGCGCTTTCGCTGTAATTTTTTTTTTTTTTTTAGAGCAAAAAGAAAAATTCATTAATTCAAGATATTACAGCAATGAGAATGAAAAAGCGCATGAACAGAAACCACGTCAACTAATTATGTCAAATGTTTCTTAGTAATATTGTTTCATATATTACATGAGTTGGAATTCGCGACGTCAAATGACTAAAGCTCAGTTGCCCGGTTTCCTGTTCATCACTGTGCACAGAGTGGAGTGACTCTTTTGCCCTTATGTTTCTCTGATACACGTAGATTTCGTTCGTGGTTTCTAGAGGAAGTACAGTCGAAACAGAGAGAGCGCGAAAGAGACCGAGAGAGAGAAAGAAATCGAGAGAGAAAGAGACCGAGAGAGAGTGGTGATTTCATTTTTCTGTGAGGGGAAAGAAGATCGGTGGAGAGAAAGCGTTTTGTATCGAAGGTATTGTTTCCCAGATTTGTATGTTTTTTTCGTTTTTGTTGGGGTTTTTGTTTTCTCTTTTGATTCATGTTATTGACTCTGGGTTTCGGAAATTGGGAATTGAGTTTTATTGTGTTGAGTTTGATTAGCTTTTACGGTTAGGGTTACTGAATTGTGGTTTTTTTTGGGTGATTGAATTTGATTCTGTAATTTCAGAGTTTTGATTCTGAGTTTGTTCTGTTTATGCTTAATTGAAGAGTTGGCTAAGATTTAGTATCTGCCGAGGCCTTTAAGTATTGTAATCGCAATATAATTTTTTTCCAAATGTGGTTCAGTGGTGTGTTCAAATGGTAGAGGAAGAAGAGGAGTAATAGATATGAGTTTGGTTTGGAGAGTAGGGATTGCAGGTTCGGAAATTTGTGTTTTTTGCTGTTGTGTTCTTCTTCTTTTAGTTTTGTTTGTGCTGGGGTTAGAGATATAGGTATTTGAGTGGAATGGTTTTATCAATTTTGGTAACTTAAGAACTTTGTATCAACTTTGGTGTTATATGACGATCATAATGAGAACGTATAGGGATGTGATGGTGGGATTATATATATATATATATATATATATATATATATATATATATATTTGGTAATATGATATTATAAGCAGCAGCAGCATATTAATCATTACTACTGTAAGAAGCAAAGATTTTCACTATCTGCAATCTACAGTGTGTCAAAAATTTTATTAGGAATGTGTTTCCAAAGAGGCAATCTTTGTCAAGTTTAGTCATGTTATTCATTCAAGTCACGTCTTCTAAGTTAAATTTGAGTTTAGGTTTTGGTTTCTCCAATTTTGGTTATAGTTTTGAGTTTAGGATCATGTTCTGGACTTTGCCTTTTGACTGATACAGATTGTGATCTTTTGAGTACTTTGTTTGGCCTGCACTTTGCGATTTTGATGGTTGATTGAAAAAATTAGAAGATAGAGATTTCAGTTTTTTTTTTTGGTTTAAAAATTTTCGATTCCTTTTATGTTCTTTTTTTTTTCTTTCTGGTTGGTCGGTTTGAATATATACTGTATATACGTGAGCGCTAGAAACAGAGTATTAGAAATTTCAAAGAAAATTACGGATTTGGAAAAAAAGATCTCATTAACTTTCATTAAACAAAATAATCTGACACGATTGGATGGCTGTATAGAAATCTAATTAACGAAATAAATAGAAGTTATTTGGCTGTTCTTGGACATTGTTTGTTAATGTTTAGAGATATTGTGCAGTTTTGTTCAAAGTCTACAAATGGCTATGTAACAATGTGATGACTAAATGATGATCTCTTGGTTGTGTTTTTTGGCAGCTTAAGGATTAATTTTCAAATTTGACTTAGTGTGAAAATGTTCAAATGGATAAACCTAGGAAAGGATAGGATGCTGTATAGAGTTGGATGATCTCATTGACTGATCATGTGATACTAATCTTAAAACAATTGGATCGGTCTTGTTAATCTGTGATTAAAGATTGACTTTCAAATAGGTGAAGGTTTACCTTAACTATCAGGCTAGAATAGCAGCTGAAGCAATTATTCTGAGGTGCTCAATTTTGAGTTGTACACTTACACTGTAAATACACATCTAAGAATATTGAGAGGGGAAAACTAAGAACACTAACTTAATGGTTGTAAAGTTCAGAGGCATGATCACCACCTGTGAAGGTAACTGGTGCATACATAATTAATTCTTTACATTTTTCAGTCAACAATAATGTACTTCAGTTTATTTTTGTTTGTTTAGTTTCGATATAATGTATGTATAGCATACCATTACAAACAGAGTATTGGAAACTTCAGAGAAACTTATGGATCAGGAAAGAAACATCTCATTAACTTCCATTAAATAAAAGAATCTGATATTTAAACAAAATTAAATAAAAAGTGGACCAACTCGATGCTATTCTTCTCATCAAAATTGGATTGATACAAGATGATGCTGGATATGGCAAATGTTTAAAATCACCACAGGAAATTCAGTATATATTGTTATTACGTCCCTGAAGTTTATTTAACTTTTCAAACATAGTCGTTTAAGTGGATTTACATATACGGGAAGAGAGCAGAGCATCAAGTAATTTACTCTTCTAAACTTCTAACTTGATTACTGTTGGTATTAAAGTGTGAAAAAGTGAAGAACAATACTCAACCTGCATTCCTTTTTTATTTTGGTTTCGTTTCTTTTCAATTTGTTTTGAATTGGTTTCGCTATTTGGATTCTTACTGTTTTGAAACTGTGAACTTCATTTGATTTTTGTTGTTTGTTCAATTAGAAATAAAGCAATTTGATTTTTGTTGTTTGTTCAATTAGAAATAAAGCAATTGATAATTATTAAATGACTAAAAAGTAGTTACACTACCCGCAGCAAAGCGCGGGATCAGTAACTAGTTACTAATATACTAAAGCCCGGTTACTGTTACTACTGTTCATAAGGGACGGAAAAGATGGCTTCGTCCCTATTTTTTTTGTAATCACATCGTTGCCATTTGTGTCAGGGTTTACCTTTTTTCCTTCTCTCGCCGCTCTCCATTCTCTCAATCTCAAATTCAACTGTTTTCGCGATCCAAAAGAAAGAAAGAAAGAAAGAAAATCCAATTCCAAACAACTCCGATTGTCTTCTTCAGTTTACAAGGTGCGCCGATATGTTTCTCTCTCTTATCTATCTCTGATTGTCTTTGGAAAGCTTTGCTTTTTGATGTGATTAGAAAGAGAAGAAGAAAGATCCACGATCCAGAAAGAAAGAGAATGATCTTTTTTCACTTTGATCTCTTATCTTATCTATCTTTCTCTCATGTGCCTGTATATGTTTGTGTCTATATGTTATATCTGTGGTTTTTTTTTTTTTTTTTTTTGAGAGGTTTTCTGTGTGGGCGTGTTTGCTGTGTTCGGTTTTTGTTGATTTTTCGAGCCTATCTGAGATTCCATATCTGTGGTGAATCATGTGGCTTTTCTTTGGGTATGATTTGAAGGAAGATTTGAAGATTAAGAAATAGCCATGTGATCCTCTTTTCTTTCTTTAATTTTTTGTTTTCGAATTTTGATATTAAATCTGAGTTAGAGGAGGAATGAATATCAGTACAGATCACCAGATTAGTTCAGACAGATTGGTGAGTCATTATTCCTATAGACTCTGTACAAGCTTTTATTGCAATAGTTGAGCCTATTGTTTCGTTGGAAGGAGATTTATCTTATTTGGCTGTTTAAACCTTCTTTAAGTGAACTAAAGTGGAACCTTTACATTGTTTATAACATGTTGATGGAGAATTTCCTGTGCTGTTCACAATTGAGATGGCATGTTAATAAAATAAATTGTTGGTTAAAAACTGAGAATTCAATTGAATGGAAATGGGAATTCCGGAATTTAGATAATTTTGATACTTTCCAAAATAATATGACTAACTGACCCTTAGGCTACTTTTCCCTTTGATATCTGTTTCAGTCAACCCTTAGGCTACATATAGCTATAGGGTTTTGCGTCGGCTAGAGAAAAGTGGCTGGAAGAAAGGTTCCTCTAAACAAATTCTTGAAAGAAGCAATTTGTACCAATCTTCTCCAAAACCAACTGGTGAGACAAATATAAAAAAGCAGAAGTACAAGACTATTATCCCGCGGCATCGCGTGTCCGGAATTTTGGTGCTGAAGCCATGTCGGTTTTGGTGCTGTGTCTTTACTCTTTTGGCAATAGAAGACGTTTAGAAAAAAGGGGAGAAGAAGAGCGATTGGTGTTGGTTTGGAAGTTTTTTTTGCTGAGTTCTTTCTTTGGTTTGATTAAGGTATGTGGAGATTTTCCTTTGGTTTCTGGTTAGATTAACCTTTGTGGTTTGGCCATTTTCTTCTGCTTTTGCTTTTTGTTAGCTGGGTTGTTGGTCTTGAATTGTTATGGGTTTTTACGTTTTAGGGCTTTTGTTTATCTTTGGATTTGGGATTTCGGTGATTGATTGGAAAGGTTTCAAGGTTTCTTTCTGATGTTTGGTAATTTGACAATTTTCATTAGATGGTGGCTTGCTTGATTTCATAGATATATATTTTGTCATGTTCTGTTCAATCAGATTGGTTGGTATTGATTGGTTTGTTTCTGATAGGTTTTCGATTTGACTGAGAGCACCTGTTACTCCAAAATCTCTATTTGTTTTAGAATTGAACTATCTGTTTGTATTTGATGTTTGCTTTGATGTTTGATTTTGGGTTCAAATGGATTATAAAAAAATAAGGTTCAATTATTTGGGATCCTTCTTTTCTTCTGGTTTCAATTGATATGATCATCGCTTTTCTTAAAAAGATTGTGGGAACTGATCATCGGCAAATCACATGGCAGAGCTAATAGTTTTTTTTTGCTTCTATGGTTATCGTTTCAGAACCATATTTAGCAGAGGATTCTGAGTAAGTGGGGATTAGGAACAAAAGGGTGTGCCCTTGACCCTTTATATTCTAGGTAAAAATGGGTAGCAGAGGATAAAAAAACAAAAACAAAAAAATCGTGTAACTCCCTTTGGTAGGGAGGTTAATTTAGTTTTGTGTCACAAACACACGTTTTGGTTAATCCAGCGAAACAATAGTAATTTCTTATCTTAAAAAGGGGATGTCAATCAGTTTAAACAGTACTACTGAAAATTACTACAGCTAACGTGCAAAGTTATCCATTCAGTGATCATATGTGAATATAATTTGTAGCGATCAATTGATAGAAAATTGAAATTTGATTGTCAGATTTTATTTTAAACTCCTCATGGAACAATTTAAGATTGTGAGGTGTTCTGTTTTCAAGAATGAGTACTTAACATTGTATTTCTAAATCATTATATTACTGATTGTTCTATTCTGTTCCATCGATGATTATAGACTTTAGTTTCAAAGAGTTTAATCATTTCTATTCTTCATGGATAACCAGCTGTTATTCCTTCTGTTTTTCCTATAGAATAGAAACTAAAGAGTTTATTTGTTTGGATAATAATAATAATAATTGTGCTAGCAGACTCTAAAGGAAAAACTAAATGATAAAAGAAATTAATAACTTTCTGAGTTAGTTTGTCGACTTGATTGTTGCCCTATTCGAAATCAGACGTGCACAGCTTATGGCCATCTTTGTAGCATCATGGAAATGCTCTGTCTCCTACTTGGCTTTCAGTCTTTCGCTATTCTGTTTTTAATGGGGGTTTTGGCGTTATGCTTTACTACATCAGCCACAAATATAGAATAAAATTATATAGGGTTTAGAATCTTGGGTTTTTGAAGTTACTACAACCAAGATTATACACAATTTCAACATTTTTCACAGTTAACTACTGTTCTTTCTCTTTTTTTTTTTGGATATAAATTTCAGTCACGAGGACATAAATGATATTCAAATTTGGTTCGACATAGATATGACTTGGACTTTGATTCAGTTGGCTTCCCTTGTTTTGTTTTCCAATTTGGACTTTTTCAAAGCAATACTCAATTATCTGAAATGGTTGGGACAACAGGGTAGTTAATTAGTTAAAGATAGGTCATGAAATGGGGTTAAAGGGTGTATGTCGAAAGAATGATAAAGGTATAGCTGTACTAAAGTATATTGTACTAAGAAAAGATTGATTAAAGACCGTGGACTTTACTTTCAATTTTCTTTTGTACTTCTGCTTTTTTATAGTTGCTACTAGCATAGTTGCTGCTATAACTGATGCATGTATAGAAACCACAATACATCATAAAATATATAGCTCCTCCAAAGTTGATATTTCTTATGCTGGTGTTGCTGAGGTTCAACCAAGTAACTGCCTTTTGTTCTAAGCTAATTCTCATAGCTTTTCTGCTCATAGAGAGCGATCCAGGGAGATATCAAAGAACGATCCATAGAGAGATCGGGTGTGTGTTTTTTGCTTTGTAGGAAGTCTTAGTGTACTGTTACAAAGCATCATTAGTGTTTTTTTTTTTTGTCTATAATGTTATTTTCGTACAATTAGTAATAAAATTCTTCAATAAGTGTTTCGTTTTATAAAGTGGAAATCCTTCCTTTAATTTGTAAAACTTTCCTCCTACCTTTACTTGGTTTCTGATTCATGTTTTTCCTTACATTGCTTTTGCAGCAAACGTCTGAGGATCTGAAAAGCAAAGGTTGTCAATTTCTGGGTATGGTTTTTATAGGTATGGATTGGTTGCCAAGACCATTTGCTATTTTCTGTATTGTTAATGGCTCTGAAAAATCAATGTTTCCTCAACATTCCTGGTTTGATTTTCACGATTCTTTCTGGCTTTTTCATCACAGAGTATAAATATTTTGTGTCTTTTGCTTCTCAGTTACATTTTTTTTTTCAAGAAAATTCTGTGGGTAATATCAGAGAAACATTGTAATGATTATATACTCTTTGACTGAATCTTCAAGTTCTCCTAAGCTGTTCATCTAAAACAAAATATAAATTAGATTATGTCCTATCTTTGAGATCTTATCAAAGTTTCCACTATCAATAGCAGCTGCCAACAAATAGGCTATCTTAGTTTATATTCTCTGTCCTTCTAAGATTAGTTCTATACTAACAATTAAAGGGGATCAACAAGAGGGACTAGGAAAAGGCACTATGTAGTAGATGAAAGCCTTCAATTCAAAGACAGACCTGCCTAAACTTTAAGTACGTTTCGTGGTTGCAATTCACATCCCGCGCAAAGCGCGGGCACCGCTGCTAGTGTTGGGCTAGTTTTTCGACTTTTGCCTTTAAAATGAAAATTGTCTATAAATCCAAAAAAATCGTTTGATGGAAAGGCCTAGGCTTGAGGTGAAAACTAGTTGAAACGCGGTAAAAAATCGTTATTTACCAAGAAGAAAATGGAAGTAGGGTTTTACCTTTAACTCTAAACCCTTGTCTTATTGGTCAGTGTCGTCCTCTTTGCGTTAAACCCTAGTCCCAAAACCCATATCTGAGCTTGTACATCTGCTGTCTCTTACCATCAGGTAAAAACTTTTCCTTTGCTGAATTGATCGATATTGTTTTCTCTATGTTGTACAATTTCGAATTGGGTTCTATTCCTTATCACTTTTCATTTGCTCATCAGATTTGTTAGATTTCATGTCGTCTTTCTTTAATCCTTGTTTAATTGGCTTCAGTTCTGTGGTGCTTCAAATAGTGAGCTTGAGGAATTCATACCCATCTGCAATGGCTTTTGCACTGTCTTGTCTATACAGAAGAATATATAAGTGTCAAACTTGAAATTAGAGATATATGGTTTCTAATTTCAGTTTTGAATTGAACACAATCTGTACTGATTGAGATGGGTTCACGATATAGAGAAATGGGTTTCCAGGTTTAGTGGAGATGAGTGTATAGTTATGAGTATAGATTTTATACTTGTTAGATGATGATCATGTGATGTAATCTTAAGACTACATTGCAGTAAAGCTTAGCTTTTGGTCTTGTGTTATATCTGTGCAGGATCAAATACTACTTGTGGTTGTTGACCAGAGTGTTGTTTTATCGCCAAGTTAGCTGTAGGAGTTGTTTGTTTTGCGTTGAGTTGATATTTGATTTAGTAATGGATGATACAGCACTGCAAGAGTGCTCTGTACCCGAAGATGTTCTCCAGACACTTTTAAGTGTGTCAAACTCATCTACACTTGTAAAATCCTTGGAAGATTTGATACAAGCTTGTAAAACGGCTGATGGTCGCGAAGACCTTGCCACTAAGAATGTTCTCCCCACAGTCCTCCAGCTCATTCAATCTCTCTCGTACCCTTCTGATCAACACCTTCTGACATTGTCTTTAAGGCTTTTAAGAAATCTGTGTGCGGGGGAGGAAGCAAATCAGAACTCATTTGTTGAGCAAAATGGAGTTGCAATCATATCGAATGTTTTGAGTTCTGCAAACCTTTCTCTGGAGCCAGATTTTGGGATTATTTGTGTGGGCTTGCAAGTTCTGGCTAATGCTGCATTGGCTGGAGAACGACAGCAGCATGCAATTTGGCAGCAACTCTTCTCAGAAAAATTTGTTGCTCTTGCAAGAGTTCGTAGCCAGAAGACTTGTGGTCCTCTGTGTATGATTATCTACACTTGTTGTGATGGAACCCCTGAACTGGTTGCACCACTTTGTGGTGAATTTGGAATAACTATTGTGAAGGAGATTGTAAAGACTGCTGCTGCAGGTAATTATGGATATATTCTTTTTATTGCTTCTTACATTTAGCTTCAATTAAGTTTCTCTGCTGAAACCTTGTATTCATGTATGAGGCTAATTTGTATCTTCTTATGTTTTGTCTGTCTAACCAGTTGGTTTTGGAGAAGATTGGTACAAATTGCTTCTTTCAAGAATTTGTTTAGAGGAACCTTTCTTCCGGCCACTTTTCTCTAGTTTACAATGTGTTGGTGGAAATGAGAATGGTGAAGATACAGAACGTGGGGAAGAGCCTTTCTCGAAAGAGCAAGAATTTTTGTTGGAAAACGTATCAGAGATCTTGAATGAGCGTCTCAATGAGATAACTGTTCCCAATGATTTTGCTTTGTGCGTTTATGGAATATTCAAGAACTCCATCAGAGTTCTTAGTTATGCAACAAGAGGCAGGTCTGGACTTCCAACAGGCTCTATTGAGATAGATGTCCTAGGATACTCGCTCACAATCTTGAGAGATATATGTGCCCAAGGAACACTAAGAGGATCAACAGAGAATACGATGGATGTTGTGGATATTCTGCTCTCCTCTGGTCTCATTGAATTACTTTTGTGTTTGCTTCGTGAACTTGAGCCGCCAGCAATAATTAGGAAATCTATCAACCAAGCTGAGGACCAAGATGGATCAAATTCTTCTACATCAAAACTATGTCCATACAAAGGTTTTCGGAGAGACATAGTTGGAGTCATTGGCAATTGTTTATATGGAAGGAAGCTTGTGCAAGATAAGATTAGGAGAAAGGACGGGCTTCTTCTGCTGTTGCAACAGTGTGTAACAGATGATGACAACCCGTACTTAAGGGAGTGGGGCATTTGGTGTGTGAGGAACTTGTTGGAGCGGAACCAAGAAAATCAGCAGGCGGTGGCTGAATTGGAACTTCAAGGGTCTGTCGATGTGCCTGACCTTGCTCGACTTGGTCTTCGAGTAGAGATGAATCCAGAAACTGGACGTCCGAAGCTTGTTAATATCTCATGAGATTTATTACTGTTCTTGATAGCGCATTTCACATGTAAAGAATGAGCAACCAGTGTAGTCTAGTGTAGTACAAGACCCTCACTCTTTATCTGATCAAGTTCATTGTTGCCTATACTTATACAGCAAGATTAACATTGTTTTTGCATTATTTAAACACAGTGCTTCAAATTAGCCACACATAAGCAAAGATGCATAATCGGACATGTTATTCTGCAAAGCAGGAGATATCAATAGTGTAATGTGCCAAATTGGCAGAGTTGTACAATGGGTTGTTGAACAACAAAAGAGAACCAAACTGTACAAGTATATTTTATTGGAATTCTTTTCTGAACAATCTGGATGTGATGACAGGCAGACCAAATGGTCAGGGTTCCTTGAATGCCAAGGAAGCGAGTTGGTCTACCAAAGAATGAAATTGAAAAAATAGGGAAAAATCCTAAAAGCACTTATATTTCCTGTCGAATTTTTAAGGATGGTGTCTAATGCTATGGGTATGCTAAACGAAGCAAAAAAGTTTCAAAACCGTACTAACTGAGCTGTTCTAAATCAAAGTGAACTGGTGATCAAATTGTCTAATTTTCTTGAATGCCAAGGAAAGAACCAGTTATATTTCCTCCTACGTCGGGGAAACTCTCACATCCAGGAAGGGATGTCACTTTGCCTTTTCGATCAATTTCAACTGGATACTTCAATAGATGGCCCGTCATCTCTGTTGCATCCTCAGCAGCAAATTGTTTCCAGTTCATCCCACCCATTGCTCTAACTCTCCTAACACATTCAAGACTCTCTGGTTCTCTAAAACAGTCCTCAATGGTTCCTGTGTGCTCTGCCCATAGTGACATTCTATATCCATATATCTATTGACCAAAACATTCGCAACTTCAGGCCATATAAGTGAAAAAGCATACAAACAGTTATAACTATGTCCCTTTACAGACTCTAATAACTCAAAACCAGCATATAATCTGGATACTGTGATTACCTCTCCAAAAGGACTAGAATGATTTCTTGCCCATGTATGATGAGGTTGGTAGGCCCCCATTGCTATTTCAGTGTCTCTTGTCCCTTCCATAGAGCGCTGATTTATGTTTGCAGACCCCACTATTACATACTCGTCATCGACTATCATACCTTTCGAGTGAACATAAATCATAAATCGCCTGCTTCTTTGACTAAATGCCTGGAAACAGGAGATGCAGTAGATATATAAGTATATTTATGCTAAACAGATGCAAGGAAACTTGGGAATTAACAACAGTAAAATATTAGAAATATTGCAACCTTCCTCTCATTCCAAATCACGCCCAGAAAATTAATAGGACATATCCGGTGTGCTGCTAATCTGCTATTAGGTACAGGCACCTTCTGCCTAGAAGAGTAAACGGGCCCTTGCTTGTACCATGACTGGCAGTTTTAGGGGTAAAAGATTTACCTGTGGAGTGTTTGCTGCAGCAGGACTTCCAGAAACAGATGTATCATTTCCATCTATAGCCTCACGATTTCCAAGACAAAAGAAGTTTAAATAGTCTTGGGGGCAGAATGCACCCTCCAACCCCTTTTCCACTAACGCCTTGTAAATTGTCTCATACATCATTTGCATTGTCTTGTGCTGCAACAATCAATAAAAGATCCTCAGAGTAAATAAAGTAAGCCACACTGCTTTAGATTTTATTAGTACACTGGGTTTTCTATCGTACAATTCACTCATATGATCGAATTTTATAATTTCTTTTCTTAACAATCTCTCCTTTCTCACCCTTCCCTTTAAACAACAGTTCTACACAATGATATAAACCAAAACAATGTAACCCATTCAGTTCCTCTATAGGTTCTACAATTGATATTTGGATTCAAGTGGATGTTGGAACTTAGGGTTATCATAATCTTCTTGCAGCCCTAATGTCCTTGCCACGAGAGGAGTTGCACACCTAACAATGAGTGAGCATTTCCAATTTGGAAAACAACCATTTAATCTACCCCTGTTTCCAGTTACTCAGTTCCTCAACAGGTACAAATTTCACTAACTAAAGAAATACTATAGGTGCATTAAAAATTTGGAATTCCTAATATAGATATCAACTACCAAGTAAACAAATGAAGCCCACCTACCAAAATAGAATTCTTTGTGTTGCTGCACCTGTCGGAACACCTTCTGGCCACATTGGAATAACAATATACGCAGCGAATCTCTCGTGTGCTCTGATTTTCTCAGCAATCTTAAGGGCAATTTCCATGGGAACAAATTATTAGCACCTGCATAAACATTAACAGATAGTTTAACCATAGGAGCATGATTGCAGATTCAAATATACAGCTTACAATGAACTGGCTCTTAACCATAGGTTCAACTTAAAGATGATTTCTTTCATGGTCCTAATGTTTTAAAGACAGTTGTGTACTTTCACGCTAACCCATGCACTGTAAAACTCATACTCATCTACTATGAATTCAATCTTAAAAAGTATGGGCATAAGCTATCAATATGGTCTCGTCAAACCAAAATGTTCCTCTTTACATTGACAGAGATGATGACTATTTTCAATCTTGAAAAGCAGGCAGTTTTACCTATTTAGCTATGAATACGGGCTCTCCAAATGAAAATATTCCTCACCTAAGTCTTTGTATTGATTCCAATTGTATGAAGACCCAATAAAATATTGATTCTCTATATATATGAAATGCTAGGCAGCACGGATGTGTTAGGGAAATTAATCCCTCCGCCACGCAAGTACTAGAAGTAGAGATAGAAAGAAGAAATAACCAAGCCAAGAAGACAACAAGATTTAACGAGGTTCGGCCAATATCCTTGCCTACGTCCTCGGAGAGTTTCACCTTCACTAATGAGAGAATTACACAAGTACAAGATTACACCGCTCAAGTTTATGCCCAACCCAAGCCCTTGTATCCAATAGGATACCCCTTGTACACCCTCTCTCAACCTAGAAGATCACTCTACCCCAAGAGCTATTCACACTCTTGAACACAACTCACTTTGCTTCTATACACAAAGACCCTTAGAGTTGCTCTAGACCTCTCCTCTACTTGCCTCCACACAAGCTTCATATATTTATACCATTGATAGAAGTCTCTAGACTCACTTCATCAATGCTCCTTCATGAATCAACCACCTATCTCCCACATTAACTCCCTAGGAAGACTAAAAAAGGTCAATACATGAATTTAACCATGCATGTATTCCCAATGCATCAACTTGACCATGCATTTATACCCAATCCATGCACTTGACCATGCACCAATTTTCCATGCATAAGTTGTCACCTTGAATGCACAAACAATTAATATCATGCATTCATGCCATGCAAAATATCTCCACCAAGGAGGGATAGGCACCAAACCCAACAGGATGGCCTTCACATATGCTGTTTGTATGCTCATGTCGATCAGCACATTCTTTCCGCATACCAGATTCTGTACATTAATCACCAGTTCAAACTCAACTTCCAAAAGGTCACAGTAAAGAGAAAATTATCGGTAAATGTTTTTCACCTTGCTTTTTGCTTCTTTTGGATCCTTTGGGAAACCTTTAACAGAGTTTGAATCAATTGAACGAAAGATCTGCATTGGTGAAACACCCGGAAAAGATTAGTTTTAATAGTTTGCTGTTCTTATTTTTTATTTTTGGTTTGGATATAGGATTTACTTGGTCTCACCCATTTACTAGTCAAGCAAAGTTCCAGGGGCAACTTCAATAATCAGTTATAATCATTACCTGAACATGCCAAGTTTCAGGATCGTTGTCACTAGTGGAAGCAGCATGGGCTGCTCCAATTATGTCTGGAATCCTTTCCAACTTGAGCAAAGAATCATTGTAGGTTCTTTTCAGTTTCTTCATCCCTTGTGGTTTTGAAGCCTTTAACCAGCGCTCCTCAAAGTTGGTCAGAACATCATACGCTGCTGGACCATCAAGCCTAGAGTGCAAATCATGCCATGGCTCTCTTGGACAACCAGCGGTGCTACGGTGCTACCCTTTTATGTGATAAAATATATATCAGAGGAAAAATTGCGTTGGTTACTTAAATAATAACAGTATCATATAATATACCAATTTCTTGGCCAGAATTTACAATTTCTTGGTCTATAGACAGGAAGAATGACAAAATTTGTTGTATATACTGGTGTTCTAACTGTATGTCTGCCTCTAAATACTGAATGACTACATAAGAGGTAGAATAGTGGCATAATATTACGGGAGTGAAATTCACACTCTCCATTTTACAATCCACACTCCATTTTTCTTTTCTTAGTAACTTAAATTTCGGCTTTTTATAAAAAATTCAACCAAAAAAGGAAATGAGTGTAGATTACAAATTACGAAGCGTGAATTTCCATTCTCCTAAAATTATTCTATAACCTTCTATTGTGATTTGATGTTTTTCGCCTAGCCCATGTCTTAATGCATTTTCAATTTGTTTCTTCTGTATATCCTCAGTTTAATTCACAAAGGGACATCATTATTTCACATGATATAAATCGGTAGCTGCCTCTGGCCATTTATAGCTTTTTCAGAAAAGTTAAACCCTTGGCCTTAAATAATATTGGATTTGAATTCTCACCCATTATCTTAATTTTGCCTTACCTATTCTTTTATATGTTTGATAAATCTTGTTTAATTTTTTACTTGACGCATGGAATCATTGTTGCTATTCTTTACTCTTATGGACTAACAATTTATTTCTATTTAAGTATCCCGTAAATGATTGTTTTTCCTTCCTGCACTCGGAGCTTGTACGGAAAGGAAAAATGGGGCATTGTGGAGGTGTAAAATTTTGGCTTTGGGCTCCCACTCATTAAACAAAGCCCATTATCTTAATTTTGCCTTACCTATTCTTTTATATGTTTGATAAATCTTGTTTAATTTTGTACTTGACGCATGGAATCATTGTTGCTATTCTTTACTCTTATGGACTAACAATTTATTTCTATTTAAGTATCCCGTAAATGATTGTTTTTCCTTCCTGCACTCGGAGCTTGTATGGAAAGGAAAAATGGGGCATTGTGGAGGTGTAAAATTTTGGCTTTGGGCTCCCACTCATTAAACAAAGCCCACAAATTAAAGCCCAAAAGTGACTAACAACTTGCTAAAGTGAAATACAGTAAAAGATGATCGGGTAGTGGAGAACATGCAAACACTACTCCTCCCACTACAACATAGAGTATGGGCCAAGAAAAAGCAATCAATGACTATAAATCTTCAAGCTTATGGAGGAATTAAGGGAGGAGGAGAATGGATAACAACAGTAACAAGTATCAGTCTAATTTCTTTAATTTTATATTATTCTCAAATTGATATTTAATTGGGCGTCGGAGTGTTTTTCTGTTTTGCAAGTCCCTTCTCCCCATGATCAATTGCAATATGGATGCGTCTAGGGTTTCTCAAAGATTGAATGTGGGAGATTATATGTTGGGTAATCTCTCTCTCGAAATTTTTTGCACCAACAATCTAGTGTGTTAATCTAAGCGAAGCAACTCAACCACAAAAACTGAAAATCAGAGTAGCACCACCAAACCCACCACCTCCTAAACTAACAGGTATATATGCTCTATCTCTCTCTCTTTCTCTCTCTCTCTCTCTCTCTCTCTCTCTCCCCCTCCCTCCCTCCCTCCCCCCACCCCCCCCCCCCCCCCCCCCCCCCGGGGCAATCTCGGATCTTCGGCAAATTCAACTTCCATTTTCAATTCAAGAACCATAAAGGAAATGAAAACGAAGACCCAAATGCTAACTGTGGATGGTGGCGCCTCCACCAATCAGTTTTTGGATGTTCGTCGGTTGATGGGTGGCCGCTGATGCAACCAATTAATCAAATCAGAATATTTATGCCTCCATTTAATAATTTGAAAGACAATGAGAGAGGTACTGACTCTCTTGGTCGACCAATTCAATGGCTTTGAAATTGGCTCCCATTTGAGAGAAAATCTTCTTCATCGTCATGCAGTAGGGACAATAAGACTTGCTGAAACCAAATTCACACAGATCCATCAGACCGAAGAAAACACCAACAGACCAAGAACGTTCATTGTCCTCCTGACACCCAAGCACGACGGCGGACGATGACTCCTCCTCCTCTGTGCTCCAAGCATAATAATACTGTGTGAAAGTAAAATGATCTCACCAGAACGAAGAGTGTAGGGATCGACCTTGTAACTAAGGTCTCCTTTGAGCTTCTGGAGGCCCCTCTGCTACTGCTACTTCACCAGTCCCTAACCCCAAACCCCATCAGGATGATGGGCTCACTGAAAAGCCAAGTTTACCCTTGTAAATATGCTAGTTGACTTCCCTGTAATAGAAAAGTTAACGTCATGTATTTAAATGTAGTCAGGTTTATAGTCCAGGTACCAAAATGTAATTAGTGTAAAGTGAGGAACGTTAATTCACAATTACCTTTAGTTCATGTACTGTTCGAAAAATTTAGTCTTTCTTAAAATATTAAGGTTTCAGAAGATATACGAAAGAAAAAAGCAAGTTGTTAGATAGAAAGAGCCTGAAAAAGAAGGAAGCAAGAAGTCCAACGGGAAGATTCTGAAGAAAGATATTCCATCAAGGTTAATTGGGGAAAACGAGCATTAATCAAAGGAGCATAATAAATGAGGAAGTGAAAAGACGGCTAGATACAACAATCACTTCTGCCTCAGAATATGCCGCCAAGTTAGGTTTAATACAACCACACCATGCGACACATGCGCTGCATGCTGTAGTTGGGGGGAAATTGTGGGGACATGGATTTTCACCATGTGTATCCCTTAAGGTTGTAGACCAATGACAAATATGATGCGGTAGTTGGCTATGTGTCCGCTAGCCTTTATGATGAGCATGTCATCGACATATACCTCAATAATTTTTCCCAGATGTTCTGCAAACATTGCTTTCATCAAGTGTTGGTACATAACCCTTGCATTCTTGAGGCCAAAAAGCATGACATTATAGTCATATAGTTCTTTGTCGGTTGTGAAGGTTGTACACTCTTGGTCTCCATGGTGAATCTTGAGTTTTTTGTAGCCGGACTAAGCATCATCATGCTGAGTAAGTCGTGACCTGCCCCGGCGTCAACCAGTTTGTCAATGTGTGGTAGCGGGAACTGTCCTTGTGGCATGTCCGGTTGAAATTCTTGAAATCTACACACATCCACCACTTCCTATTGTCTTGATGACCATAACCATGTTGGAGATCCATTGTGGGTAGTTGACTTGGCAGATAAATCACATGCCCTGCAGCTTTGTTCCCTGATGGCTCGATATTTTTCTTCATCAAAACCCCATCGTTTTTGCATGACAGGGTAGAAGGATGGTTTGATGCTGAGTTTGTGCTTTATGATGTCGGGAGAAATTCCAAGCATGTCGGCATATGACCAAGCAAATATTGCAGCATTTCCCTTCAGAATTGGGTGAGTTCTTCCTTTATCTCAGGGGAGAGTTGGGCGCCAATGCGCACCATTCGCTTTGGGTGCTCATCGGAGATGCTGATGACACAGAGTGATATTTGGGTTGATAGGTTCCTTCTTAATGTATTTCTTTTCACCGTCCCTAGGGTCATCGTTTTTATCCATTAGCTCTGGAGCACTACCACCGTTAAGATCTTATGGCGACTCTTTGACCTTGCCATTGTTGTTGAGTAGCATTCCTTTTCGATTTGTTGACTTCCCTGACGCAGCCAGTGCCGTTAGGGGTGGGGAATTTCATAGACAACATGTACGGGCGATGATGTACTTGAGTTTGTTGAGGGCAGCGCAGCTGATGATGGCATTGTATGGACTAAAACAGTCCACCTTAATGAACTCAGTATGAACCTCAGTCATGCATTGGTTGGTTCCAATTGACAAATACATGTAGTCAGATCCCAAGGGTTGGTTATGTCACCAGAGAAACTGAGAAGGGGCTCGTGATCTTGCAGGAATTTCATGTTGCGTTCAAGCTATTTGTAGTAGCCGTTAAAGATGACATTAATGATAGATCCGCTATCCACCAACACTCGACCCACTGACCACTTGTTGAGGATTGTATCAATCAAAAATGGGTAGTTGTTGGGCAAATGGACCCCTCGTTCCTCCTCTTCGCAGAAAGTGATTGGCTCCCAGCTAGCTTTGGTCATTTTGGCGGAGCGGTCGTAGCGGATGTTGAAGACTTCTTTTGGGGGGTTGGTGGGCTCATAACGCTTTCTTGCCCTATGTGACATGCTACTGATGGGGACACCACCATCAATTGTGTTGATATGATGCATGGGATCGATGTTGGTGACAACTGGTGCTAGTTGGCGGACCTTGTATTGTTCTAAGCTTCCGTCACGGTAGAGTGACTCAATTGCGGTTTTTAGGGCGCTGCAATCATTCGTGTTGTGGCCACTGTCTTTGTGGTAATTGCATAGTACGCCTGAATTAAGCGCACAAAATTACTCTGCAGAAGACAATTGTTAGTATAGGATAAACATGGATCGTTTAGTCCGGGATTGAGGGTACTTTCACGAATTACGTTAATTGATAAGACTATCAAAAAATAAAGAAAGAAAAGAGAAAATAAAATTGACTCAAAAACTAAATGAAAGGGGGTTAGGATTTTAAGAACGCATATAATAATAAAAGAAAGAAAACGTTGCAATTTTTTGGAATTCTAAATCAGATGTATGGACGTTGAGAACTTTGTAATCCACCTCTAGTTATGATAAGAGAAAGACAATTTAACCTAATCTTCAATTACTAAGGCATGTGAATAAAACCAATCAAGAACTTTAGGATCGCCGCTAAAGCCTTATTTTTCCCAAAATTACTTAGAACCGTGAACGCACTGCATCCTAAGCTTGCTTATATGCAATCAAGGTGTAGAACGCTACCCTATCAAATTAACTCATTAAGCACACATAAACACATTAAGCTCTTTGGAAAGATTGATTTTAGAGTACAAAACTAGTGAGCAACGCCATCCTAGCATGTATTCTATTTGTTTGATTTCACCTAACATGTAGGCTTTACTACTTTAGTGTTTTAAGACCGTGAATGCACTGCACCTTAAAACTAGCTCCAATTACATGCTCATATTTTAGGTGATCAATCTAAGACATAAACATATAAAAGATTTTATAAAACAAAACCAAACAAAGCATTCACAAAACCTTGCGATCGAAAAAGAGATTCAAAAGCTAAAAATCCATCACATAACTAGGATTTCATACTAGTTCTCAACAAAGAAAATTACTCACTCATAGTTTGGAAATCCAAAAACATATACATATTGAAATTGAAAAGTACATAAGGAATAAACCGTAGAGGGTAGTAGATATCACGATCTCACTTTGATTATTCTTCAAGAAAGCTTGAGGCGTCTTCAAAGCAGGAGTACGACAGGATGCTGGAAGATGATTTGATGGAAGATGGAGGCTACGGCTTCTCCTTAGAGTAGGGATCTCATAAGCTACGATGAGCGAAGAGTATGGAGGTGTGGTTTCTGATTTAGGGCAGTGGATGGTGTGTATATGTGATGGAAGAGATGTGAGAGAGAATGAGAAGAGAGGAAGTGATAACTAAGGAAATGGTGAGACAAGGAGATGAAATGGATCAAGGAATGTATTCTTGAGAGTGAGAGGAGAAGGTGTTTATATAGGGAAGAGAAAGAAGAGTGAAATGATGAATGGAAGAAAAAGAGAGAAACCAAGTATTATAGAAAATATGAATAGTGGTAATGGATCCCTAAAACAAGGGAAAAAGTTATGGAAAAGATAGAGTAAATTAGGGTAAGTAATGATGGAGAAAACATGATGATTACACCCTAAAAGATGGAATTAGGTTTTTGGGTGATGATGATGGTGGATTTTCTGCTACTTCAATTGATCTCCATCAAAACTTCTGATTTTGCCCTTGACCTCTTCATAACAAATGGTTCTCCATGAATGTAAATCATCCTGGTAAAATTTCAGAGCTTTTGGAATAGTAGTTTGGCCGGAAATCCTTCCAGAATGCATTCAGGTCCGATTTGCAGTTTTTGTCTTTTAGTCAGAAACTTGGACCGATCTTTTAAAGGCCTTCCACTCCTATCTAGCTCTTGTACTCTTCATAAGAAATGTTCTTTAGGATGTCTAGAATGGATCTGGAAAGTTTCATCTTATTTATAGTTCATTTGGTCAGGTTTTTCTTCATAGTTCCACCCAAAGATTCTTCAAAATAGCTCGCCAAAGCAGAAGAAAATAAGGCAGCTTCTAGTATTCTGTTTTCTGCTTCTCCGCAACCGTTTTGCACGAATTTTTCCACAAGCTTTCCTTCTTGTTTCTGACTGCATAAATGGTCATCTTTCATCCTTTTCATCACTATTATACATCCGAGCCTTAACTTGCCTTAATTGAGCTCCTATTTCTCCATGGTTGCTCCACAAACCTCCTAAGAAAATAACAAAGTTAGTTTGATCTTTTTAATGAAATAACTAAGCAAAAGTGTAAGGGGTTAAACTATAAATTCGTCGCATTTTATGCTCCTATCATTGCACCGCTGCTTGTATTCCATGGCTTGGCTACTCTGAGGTACTTTCTTGGAGATGGTGGGAGAATCGGATCCTTGCATTGATCATAAATTTCCTCATAGGAGGCTGTCATAACCGTGATAACCTCATACCTTGGTAGATTTGAGGCTGGCTTGCCATTGCGGTTATACCGGCGGTCATTATGGAATGAACAATTGGCTTTGTTGCCCTGGTATTGCTCGTCTTTCTGAGCTTATCTCAGTAGTTGCCCCGTTGCCACTCCTGTTTCTTGTCATTTGATTGTGTGGTGTTGGTGAGAGGATTGATGTTGGTGGCCTGTTGGGTTGAGTGTTTTTAGTGGGAGTTTATGGTGGAGGTGGGGTGACGCCATAAGTACTGTATTCTGCCTGGGCATGGAGAACTACTTCTCCCATGACATGATCACACTACTACAATAATCAAAACACACAACACTCATCACACAACATAACAGAAATCTGCTGTTGTGTGTTAACACTAACTCTATTAGACAACGGTACAATTCTATTTCTGTTGTGTGAATGTAAGCAAATTGAAAAAAAAAAATTAGAAAGATATTTCACAACTGAGTCAAGATGTTTCTGTTGTGTAAATGGGAAGCTGATTTCCCTCTATTCCGAGCTCATAATGCCCTCTCAGAACAAGCTCACCAATATGGAATTTGAACTCTACACACAACAGTCTTTTCTTATCCGTTGTATGATTAAATGTTGTATGAAGTTTGAAAAATCCTACTAGGTGTACCTTGAGCAAGATGTACAACTTTGTACAACAGATTGTTATAGATCTGTTGTCTCATCATGGAACTTGGTTCAGAGCGCGGCAAAGTTTCACCCAAATCAAACATATGTAGGCATAGGCGGCAATTTCCCTCCCCTTGTTTGTCCAAATTTTTACCTATATACACATTCATACAACAGATTCTTAAGTTTACGTTGTCTGACAGACTTAAAAAAAAAAAAATGTGTAAAGTCACTAGCTTGCCCACAACCACGTTTCAATAAACACTTTGTCTTCCCTGACTCTCTCTCAATACTCTCTTATCTCTTCCACTCTATCCTTTCCCTCAAACCTTCGCCACCTTCCTCTCCAAGAAGATGTCGTCTCTTTCCAAGCCTTCTCTCACCGCCTCCTCCGCTCCTAGGTCCGCCTACCCCAACTTCCTTGCTAACCTGCCCGCAATTACGCGCACCCCATCCCTCACCCTAGTGTCGAAGCAGACCATCACCTCTCATGAGAGCATATGTCGAAGCCCCGCAAGCTGTTACTGGGGATGGAGGTCCTTGTCGGTGTGGGTAAGTGAGAGAGAGCGGCGAAAGAAGAACAACGACTAAAGAACACAACCCTCGTCTTCATGCGGAAGTAGGACACCATCACCGCTAGCCAATTCCACCAACCGCCTAGCCCCCGCCTAAAACCATTCCAATTTCCATCACTCCCAAAACCTAGGGTTTCGATTTTTTGAATCTCCCAAATTTTCAAATTAGGGCTCTTAATTTTTCATCTGAAATGCATAAATGGCAGCTTCAGCAGAATCTATCTCGCAACTTGTGCTTCAGATTCCAATTTATCAAGGCTTTAATCCAACCCTATGCGATTATCAATGCTTATTTCAATTTGGCAGTGGATCTAATATTGGAATCGATTCTATTTGATATGTGGTTTCTGTGTTTTAATATGATGTTTTCGATGTGATGTTGTTGTTGTTGAGCTAAGATTTGTGTTTGTTCCATTTTGATCTAGGCCCTGCAAAGTAGACTTTGGGATTTTGGGGTTTTCAACAAGACGATGCAATCTCTCACTAGCTCTCTCTCTCTCTCTCTCTCTCTCTCTCTAACTTTACAATTGTGCATATATGGCATGACTGCTCAGACCCAAGAATAGCTCCTTGTTGCCCATCTCAAATAGCAAACCATCGATGTAAGCTTTAACTCTCTGTCAAGGTGCTTTTCAGTGTAGAAATCGAGTAATTGTTAATCAAAGTTTTAAGATTTGTAGGTGGGTATTGTAAATGTTAACATGTGCTAAGATTGAAAAGATTGCAATCTTAACATTTACTCGAAGCTTTTGATATATCAAAGTTTGATAAACAATTATTCGATGGGTATCGAAGATTGCAATGATTGCAAATATAAAGAATTATTCTTTTGAATTGAGCAGGTATGTCTTGTTTCAATTCAGATATGTGAGCTGCTGCTGCCACGGTGCTACCTAATTTGCATTGTCTAGCAATGGCATTTGGTTCTGGCAACAACACCATAAATTAGGTTTGTTTGCATTTGCTTCTTGTTTTGGTTTTCTCAGCAAATTCAGTTCTTTATGTTTATGGTACATTGGTCAAGTTTGTTTTGGGGTTCGATGGCAATCTTCCTTTTGAGTTCTACACTGGGTATGTGTATTTTCATAAGACTCAATCTCTTGGTTGTAAGTAATTTAATCAGCTAAAGATTCATGTTTAAATAAATTCTATGATTCTCGTGTCGTCCATATCACATATAGTATATTTGAAATTTGGAAGTGACTCCTAGTGTATATTTTGTAGGTCCTCTGGTTTATAATTATACAACTTATGAAGGAGGGTTTCCATCTACATATTACTACCCATACTCATGGACAAGGGTTAGTACTTCCTGACATTCCTATTTGTTTATGGTTACAGATCCGATTGATTTTTTGGGTGTTGTGATTTTATAATGGGGAGATTCCTTCAGACTGCAAGTGTATTGTTTGTGGATGCACCTGTTGGTGGTTTCTCCTATGCAACTATTACAGATGAATACCCTTCTTCAGATTTGTGGATGTAAAGCGAGCTTGATTGCATAGCCTAATCTTGATTACTTATACGCAATTGGAGCCGGTGGGTTGGGTTTGTCCTTGGTTCTAATTCATATTTATGTGACTGAGATTAAGCACACTTTGTAAGCATTTTGGGGGCTTGGTGTTGTTAGGTCTTTGGCTGCATATATATGCTTGGCTCAACCAGCTGGAGAGGATTGGTTCAGTATGTTGATGATAACCCAATTGCTGTTTGGTTTGTTGGTCCTTTGTTTGCAGCGCTCATAGGACTGGTTTTCAAGGTAGGTAATTTTGAATGAATCAAAATGAGAGCTATGTAGAAGTAGAATATTGCATTGTTATCAGAGTAATCTTTAAATTGGGTATTGAACTTATCTCAAGTCTTTGCTATGGAAAGTTTGAAGCTGGACTACTTACATTCGTTATACCCATTGTTCTTCTTGGGCACCTGGTATACTGCTATTGCACATGTCTTGTTCAAATTGATCACTTAAAATGTGGAATAGGTAGTGAACTTTAGAAATTGGGTCATCGATCTTCCATATACATTCACTTGAGATAATACAATGATACGGAGAACAAATTTAAAGGCCCGAGGCAACTGCCTTCTCTTATGTCGTGTTTAATTGAAGTTTGCAGATTTTGGATTTGATCAAAGTTTCTATATAGTCATTATTGCACTTACTGTTGATTAGTATATATTTGTCTGATTTGATCATCTGCTACAAGCTTGGCCAGATATTGGAGACTTTCTATGAATATGGGGACAACATCATTGCTGGTAATAAGGTGCAAGTATGGGGCATGAGTTCTTCTTCTTGTTATCGAGGATTAGTGAGTTCACTCTATCTTTTGAAGGAGAGGTTTATGTGTTTTTTGCTATTACGCCCCAGAAGGTCACTCTTTGTTTCTTTGTTGCTTTGAGCTCAATTTTTATTTACTTTTCTTATACAGTAACGCTCACAGGTCTAATGCTCATCTTGTGCATACTTTGTAGAAAGTACTCCTTAAGACGAGAAGAGGATTTGTTCGCATAGCCATGGAGAATGGCTATCCCCTGGTTTCAATTTTCTGCTTTGGTCAGGTATCACCTTCTTATTATCTAATTTTTCATGGTATACGTACCTAGAGAGTTATTGGTTCCAATTCTTGCTGCAGTTGTATTATAGCTGTTTTGCATTCCTGCCTTTGCATTGCTGGTCTAACATGTATGGATGTCAATAGTTACATAACTATTAAGAGCAGTTTGTTGCAATTTTTGCTTAGCCACTTGTATTCATTAAAGGGGTGCCATCATGTTTATTAGTTCTTCAGTGGTTGAGTTATACTTTCCTTGTATAATTTCGTATCTCAGGTGAAGAAGTTGACAGCCGGAGGTGAATCAGACGATGCCTCTCAGACGACGCATTGTAGTTTTCCGTCGTCTGATTGATTTTTAGTTTTTTGGACGACGTTTTTATAAAATCCGTCGTCTGATATGGAATTATTAATTAGTTCAGAAGACATTTAAGGACAAAACCGTTGTATGACCCTAAAAAAATTGAACCGTAAGTTTCCCACCATATCTATGGTGCCAAAACCCATCTCAAACCCTAAATTTTTCCTCAACATGTATTAATCATATGACAATAAACAATAAAACTGTGGTCTAATTAATATGTTTGGTAGAAAGGAGGGAGATTTCCCACCGTGATTTTTCTTCAACTCCCCAAAGAGGGAAGTCATATTGTCAATTTAGATAGAGCTTGTCCAAATTGATATGGGTCGGGCATGAAATCCCAACACTTAAAAAAAAAAAAAAAAAACCCAAAGCTTATTCCTCACTCTGTCGGCAGTGCCTTACTCACTCTCGACAGAGACCCAAGACCAAAACCCAAAGCTCCTTACTCTCGCGACAGTGTCTCGCCAAAATCAAAACTTCACTCTCCCAAACCCTCACTCTTCGCTCGCACCTCACCTTCAAACCAAAACCAGTCTCTCTAACCAACTGACGGCTACGATGGCGGAGGCTATTCTCCCTCACCATCTCCGATAACTGTCCCTCAAGGCCATCACCGACCATAATCCAAGCGATTGTCATCCTCTCTGTCAATCTGAGGGCATGCCCGGCAACCACTACTACACCGCCGTGTTCCAGCCCCACGGCCGCATCATGGGCTCCCCTCCGGCGGTCACTTGACCCATGGTTACTACACCGCCGATGGGAAGAAGATCTTGGCTACCTTGATCTATTTTGAGAGTCTACCCCACAAGGTGAATTCCTCCACTGGGTCATTAATTATGACAAGCTGGAGGAGAAGGCCTTGGATTTCAGGCCAAGATTGACACCTAGGTTTTGTGACATTTTTTGAATCGGGGGAATTAAATTGGAGAATCGATGAGTAACCAGAAGAAGAGGAATTTCCAGATAGAGGCATTCAAGCACATAGTGGTGGTGGATCTGAAATACGCCGACAAGACGTGGAAGGTTTTGGAGCATGCTAGTGGCCTCAGCTTTGAAGAGCTTTACAGGTTATTCAATCTCCGGCCACTGCCCACTGGCATGACGATATCAAATGACGAGAGCTTGGCTCAATTCCTCGAAACGGAGGTGCTCTCCGACCAGGTATCTACTTCATCTTTCTCTCAATTTTCGATTTCCCATAATCTGTTCAGTTTCAAAATCTGATTTATAGGGTTTGGTTTTCTTCAATTCATCTTGAATTTGCGTTTTGGATTTTGTGGGGATTGATTGGTTTCAGGGAGGTTGTGATCGGAATCTGCGGAAATTAAAAGAGAAATTCGTCACTATCTTTCGGCAATGATCTCTTTCAGGGAGGTAGTGTGAATGAAGGTTTCGCCCATTGCGAATAAGTTTTGTTCTTAAATTTTCAGGTGGACAACAGAAATTCATCAGCAGCCAAGCGTGCTAGAACCAACGGTATGCTTTTTTTTTTATTTATTTTTTATTTTTTTATTATTCTATTCGAATGGAGTAGAAGGGAGGATGATTGGATGTTGTGTGTGTTGTGATTGGAGGTGCTTTTTTATGTTGTGGGTGTGTGTGTGTGTTTTTTTTTTTTTTTTTTGTGAGAAAAGGGTGTTCTGTGTTTATTTACATTTGTGTCTTGCAATTTGTTAAGCTTGTAAGAACTTGTGGGTGATAGCGAAAAACTCCACCACATAACTAAGATTGAGGGAAGATAGCGCACAAACTTCATCTATAGAGAAATTAATGACCAGTCTTGAGCCCATGAGAGTGAGAGTTTATGGAGTTGATGAACCCAATGTGAGTTCTGCAATCAAAGATATTTCATGGGATAATCTTCCTGGATATGATCTACAAAAGCAGTAAGTGAAGATATTTAGAAAAATCTATGATGTTTTGATTTGAGTTTTATTTTATATCACTGATCTATGTGTGGTGATATCCAATATATTAAAATGAGTTCATTTCTTACCTGCTTTCTGTCTTGAACTCTTACTTGCTTATGTTTGAGTGTACTCATCTGGGTGCATGAGGTCTTAAGAATACATAATTACCTATATTGAACTACCACTGCTCATTGTGTAGATAGATATAAGAAACGACACTATTGGCTTTGCTTAGTCCTGAAACATATGATGATATTGCCCATGGAACTCGTCGCAAATTTGAGTCAAATAGACCTCGAGCTGTACTCTTCTAAGACCGACCAGGTGCACCCAATTAAACATCGTTGATTCAATATATTTGATATGATTCCTTTTCTAAACCGAGTTACTGACGTAGAGATTCATGTATTTTTAATTCTTGTTTGTGATTGTGTTAAGAGCATGTAATGATTCATTAGTGTGTCAAGAAACATGTAGTTCTTTTGGTGATTTAAAAAACTGTACTTGGAGCAGATATGTTCCAGGAGTATATATATTTTGTACTTGATTCAATATATTTGAGATGATTCCTTGGATATTTTTCATTATGTATTTATATTAGTTTAGTCCTTCTATTTAAGGTGAACAGTTAAAATTGTCATCAAAAGTTGGGTGTGCTGAGCAATCTTTATTTTAATTTTTTTTAATACATGAATGTGTTGTTAATAGATAGTATTAAAAATATTCAGCATTTTTACCAAATATACATCTATTGTACACGTGTCCGGAACTATATATCATGCTGCTGATGTAACTTTTCATTCGATTCAATCAATACAGTAGCATTGCCTCTCTATTTCTTCTGCATTTTTCTTTTTCTTCAAGGTTTTCTTCTTCAAGTTTTCATGGTATCAAAGCCAGGTTGCGATCGGTGACCTTGGAGCACTTGAAGATCAAGATTCATATTCAAAACTACTAAATCAGTCATATACTCGATTCGATTGAAGTTTGGTGTTGTTTTCAGATAAGTTTTCATCTTGAAGAAAGTTCTATGATTTGAATCTCTGGTTTTGACACTACTATCTTGCATCGAAGTTTTGGTTGTGTGTTGTGATACTAATTGAAGAGATTGATCGATATCGAAACTGCTGTTCTCAATTTCATTCGATTTCTATTGATGTTTTTCCCCAATTTCAAACCCTAATCCCAATTCGTAGATCACTCCAATTTTCTCTGCTTCTGAGATTAAGCTTCAGTTGTTTGATGTTACTTGTTGATGTCAATCATCCATGGAATCGGATAACTATTCAGGCTTATGTTGGATTTGGGTAAAAGAAAATTTGGCAGGAAGTGTAGTTTGCGATAATCAAGGACTGTCGCTTTTGTATTGTATTTCTGGAATTTCAACATAAATTTGGAATTTGATTGATAGTTTGACAACTTGGGAGAACGCTTTTGAACTCTTGAAGTTTTGGGGATAATTGAAGCATTTCATTTTCAGTTGATTTTGGCCTCCTATTGAAGAATACTACTCAGTTGTTAGAATTTCTTGGTTACTGAGTATTTGAAGAATTATGGCTTTGGCTACTGTGATCATTTGAAGTTTTTTTTTTTTTTTTTTTTGCATAATTTGAAGCTTTATTTGATTGGATAAGATAATTGAAGACCATTGGTGGCATTTGGGGTTTGTCTGGGTCATTTGTTTTTCAGTGAAGATAATAATGGGAAATCTCTTCTTGTGTGGTTGATGGTTGATGAAGGATGAAGTTTGCTCCCTCTTATTGATTGTGTGCTAATCACTTGAAGTAGAAGCATTGGTATTTTGTTACCTACTAGTCATGAACAACAACAACCAGCCACTCTTCTATATGCTTTCAAGCATTTACAACTTACTGCCCGTGAAGTTGGATAATAGCAATTACCTTACATGGTCATTTCAAATGCACAATATGCTCAAAAGCCTTGGTTTAGAGGGATACATTGATGGTTCATATTCTTGTCCGCCTCAATTCTTGGTAACTGATGGTAGCGTAGATGCTGGAGTTACAAGGGAGTTTCAGGAATGGGAAAAGAATGATAAAGCATTGATGACTCTTATCACTGCCACTTTGTCTAGTGAAGCATTATCATTTGTGGTTGGAAGCCATAATTCATGTGAAGTTTGGAAACATTTGAGGGTGAGATATGGTGTCCATTCTACATCAGCCGCTATGCAGCTCCAAACAAACCTGTACACAATTTAGAAAGGTGATGACACTATAGACAGGTATTTTCAGCGTATCAAGGACATCACTGATCAATTAGCTTCTGTTGGCATTCATATTCCTGATGAAGAGATTATTATCATTGCTGTCAATGACCTTCCCTCTGAGTACATGACTATCAAAATCGTGATTAAAGCTCAGATCACAACTTTGTCAATGAACAAACTGCGTTCTCTTTTACTTGATGAGGAGTCTGCTATCGATCAATATCTACAAAGTCTATGCAGGTTTCTCACTCAACTGCAATTGTTAAAAGGAATGATTATTGTCACAATAACAATGCTGCCATGCCTATACAGGTTCCTTACACAGTTGCAATGGTTCCTATAACTCCATACTTGGCATCTGGTATAACACAACAACATGGTGGTCTTCTGTCACAAGTCAATACTGAACTTGTCAACTCTAATGGTGAAGTGCAGTACAGTAAGTGGTTCTCTCAACCCAACAATGGCTTTCATTCTGACCTTAGAAATGGTTTACCTCAGAGGGGTGGACAGAGAGATAAGTTCAATTTAGGTGATGGCAGGTACTATCATAGAAGTTCTCTAGGTTTTGGTACCTATGGTAACGTTGCTGTTTCTGCTCCATATCAGTATTATCATAACTACACGTATAGGAAATCGAATACTGGTTTTGTGAAATCTAGAGGATTTAGTAATCGGCGTGGAAACTTACACAATTTTGTGATTGATGGTGGATTTCAACGCAACAACAATACTCGAGACAATTCTAGAACTGGTGAATTTTGTGGCTTCAATAACAGATTCACTCAAAGTGTTTCCTCTTCATGTGAAGTTTGCCAAATATGCTCACAACTTGGACATTTTGCTAAAAATTGTCCCCAGAGGTCTGCTCCTAGGCAAGTTGTTGCAATTGGCTTTGCTTTACAATGTCAGATTTGCTTTAAGAGGGGACACAGTGCAGCAGAATGTTTCCATAGGCATCACTATGTTTTTCAACCACAAATTTCTGCAAAACATCAATTTATGGCTACTTCTTTCTCCTCTCAACCCAAGTCAGTAACCATTGCAGCTCGACCAAGTCTTTCTACATCCACGCCGCTCATTCCTCCTGGTTGAGGCATCTGGTTTGATATCCTCACCAAAGGTCCTGTGTTCTTCGCATCATACTTCTTTTCAGTAGCTTGATGCTCCAAATCTCCCATCAAGCTGAGGAGGGGTGTTAATAGATAGTATTAAAAATATTCAGCATTTTTACCAAATACACATCTATTGTACACATGTCCGGAACTATATATCATGCTGCTGATGTAACTTTTCATTCGATTCAATCAATACAGTAGCATTGCCTCTCTATTTCCTCTACATTTTTCTTCTTCTTCAAGGTTTTCTTCTTCAAGTTTTCATGTGTGAGCTTTGTCCCACTTTTGTGCTTGCTTTTGAAATATGTCAGGAACATATAATTGCATTAGTTTTGATATCTATCAACGCCTGTCAAATTTCAGGTACAGGGAAAACTTCTTCTGCTCGTGTCATTGCTAATCAAGTGGTGAGTTGCTATGCATTTCCTTTTTTCATCCAATACTTTACCTTACATCCATCTTGATCTCACCATCTTTTTTCTATCAAAGACTTCCCATATTACTCGTAACTTGTGATCTTATGTTAAAGAAGCTTTCTTTGGTCTATTATGCTATCATAACTGACTATATACTATCATAATTGTTCTAGAAACATGGTTTCCACTTGTATTTTCTAGACGAGCCTAAATGTTCCAGTACTCAAATATGACTATTTACAGCTATGTTCCATGTTATGTCTTTTTTTCTTATTGTTGTCCGGATACTCTATGTTATGACAGAAGCTGTTACAGTACTGAGTGCATCCTTGAGGAATTGGCCTTTTCTGTTATCTTTTATGAATGATGTGTTATCCTTAGATTCATGATTTCAATGTTTTAATTAAGATGCATAATTGTAAATGCCTAAATGCTAGTAAGTTCATGAAATAAACATTCCATACCAGTAGCATAATCTTTGCTTCTTGTGTACACCTGATTTGACTTGCAAATGGTTAAGGGCTTGCTTAGTTTGATGATCTTTCTGGTAAATACTTGGATTACATGCAAGATAAGTAGCTGATCTTCAGGACCTTCAGACCTTCCAATACCAAAGTTTTTAGTCATTTTGTCAGCATGGGATTTTCTCAAAAAATGGTTGCCAAAGCTATTTAGGAACATTATTCTAAGTGATATGTTTTAAGTACTATGATGTTATCCGGCACATTAGATTCTGAAATGACCTTCCTTTGTAGGGTTATTAGTGTTTTTGTCCACTTTGCTTAGTTGAAACTAGATCTCCTGACCACTGAACACTGGTCATATGCTTACTGATGTTGAAATTAAAACTAGAGCCCTTAATTATATACTTGAGACTCTGTCCATCATGAATTCTCATTTTTCTCGTTTTTTTCTCTCTTGCCCCTTACAGGCTTTGGATAAATCGAAGTATATGGATGACCTTCTAGCAGTAAGGAAGCACATTCAGAAGCTGGAACAGGACCTTCAGTTGCTTAAAGCACATGCTAAAAGAAAAGTTGAATTTAGTTCTGATGCTATTGAAGAAACTCCAGAAGATAGAGAGTGTAGAGTGTGGGAGCTCCTTAAACTTCAAGCTCCTCAGGCCCCAATGTGGCCATGAGAACAGCAAAGCTAGGCACTTAAGTAAATTTCTGGATGTATTTTGCTAGGAGAGTACTATTAGATGTACTCCTTTTGTGGATAAAAGATTATCTTTGCACAATCCATTTTGGTGCATGATGTGGATTATAACAAATTCTTCTATATATATTGATCAATTATTGTTAATTTGGTCATTTTTGATTCCACATCCAGCAAATATAATGCATTGAATCATTCTATTAGGACAACAGTAACGACAAAAAAAACTGTCATATGTACACAATATTTAAAACAATCTCAAAATAAAAAATGTCGTCTGAACTCAAAACAGATGATGGAAGCTATGAAAAAACAGTTGTGTGAATAAAACTCACACAATGGCCATAAAATAAAGCGCCATCTGAATCGCAATCACACAACAGTTTCTAAAGTCTTCCATTGTCTGAAGAACAGTCATATAATAGCTAATGCTGTCGACGGGCTGCTGGCATGCTGCCGACCCCTTCACACGACGGTTCCCTACAATCAACCTTCATCAAACGGCGCCTCGATATACGACGATTAGCCACCATATCAGACGACGGTTTTTAGCCATCGTCTGATTCAATTTTTATAGTAGTGAGTGGTGGAAGCCAAGTGGGGAGTTATTCCTGAAGTTTGCTAGAGCTATCAGGTTTGCTATGTCATTTAAGCTGCTTAGTCTCATTGGTGGATTATTATTTGCTTCTTTGTCTCGTTAATTAAATATTTGTGTAATGTTCAAATGGACGTCTCTGTCTTAGCTTATACAATCATCAGTCTGGCTTATCTATGTTTGTGGACATGGAATTATTATGACTTGTATTGGTAATTCAGTACCTGATAAGTGATGGGAAACCTTATGCAGGACTTTGAAAGTGATGGGAAACCTTATGCAGGACTTTGAATGGTGAAGATGTAGATATATAGGAAACGGTTCTTCACACACTAATATCCAAATCCTAGAAGCACCATTAAGATTTGTTCTACTCAACAACACAAACAAATGGGAACATTCATTCTTTTGCTCCAGTATGTGCTAACTTGTGAAGCTTCACAACAAGTTTGGAGGTGATGCAAATAAGAATATAGTGCACAAGATGCTTGATAAAATGGCATATGAAGGTTTTGTTGAAGTGAAAAGATATTATATCAGCTCATGATTCATGTGTAGCTAGCTAGGAATGCTTTCTTGTTTAGTACATTATCTAGTTACTTGAATGTATGGATGTTTGAAAAATGGTAATTGAATGATATGAATTACAATACTGTCTATGTGGTAATACTGTCTAATATTCAGTCATACAACACAATACAAAACAATTCGTTGTATGATTGTAAAAGAGTTTAAAATTAAGTCTGGATATTGCATATGAAAACACCGAGTACGAGAAATGAGAGTCCAGTCACTAACGGGTAGGCTTACAGCCCTTTCTCATTTCATTACTCGACTCACAGACAAGTGTGCACCATTCTTTAGGTTGTTAAAAACCCAACACCTGAAACATATCACTTGGGGTCCGGAGCATGAAGGAACTTTTGTCGCTATCAAGAATTACCTAGCCTCAGTACCACTGCTCTCTAAATCTACCCCGGGAGAAATCTTATAACTATACTTGGCGATATCGAGTACAGCAATCAGCTTCGCCCTCTTGCGAAAGGAAAACAGTAATGAGCTACCAATATTCTACACATGTAAGCGATTCACTAATGCCGAGACCGGATACCCAGATATAGAGAAATTATCTCTCGTATTGGCTAACTCAGCAAGAAAGCCTATGACAATGTCAGGACCCACCCCGGAATTACCCTCCTAACTCCTAGGTGGACCTGCGGGACCCACTTTTTGAGAAAATTCGACAGAACCTCCCCTAAAAATGGGCAACCCCAAACCTGCTGAAAACACTCCTCAATATAGTTTAAGTTCTACGCTTGAAGCCGCCCTGCTTCCTAGCAACAATCCAAAAATTCTCCAAATAAAAACATCGAACTTCACAACCAAAACATCTTAAACAAATACAACCCAGCAACTCAATCGTTCAACAACCTCCCAAAATAAACCACTCTCTTACACACATAATTATACAAATGTATAAATCCACTCTCAACAAGTATTCAGAGCAATCTAAGGAACAGGCTCGGAATATAATACAATAAGTAGGTTAATCAATAACCTACTGAGAATGGATGACAAAGGTGGTACTAGCCTCCGCTCCTATGCCGGTCCGCAACACTGTGATCTGGGCAATTTAAACCAAAGGGCCCAGGGGGAAAGTACATAAAAACGTTAGAGTGAGTGGACAAAATAAATAAGTATAAAGGAAGATAAATTTATACTTTCCCTCAAGTTTACAATATAAAGTCTCGATGCATGCAACGTTTATAAAACGTATTCCTTAAAGTTCACAACTCGTGCAAAACATTCCAGCCCCGCTGGATAAACTAAACCGGACTAGCCCCGCTGGTCAAATCATAATAAAAGATGGGGAAAGACGTTCACCATACGAAAGAAGGGAGCCTTATTGGCTCGGGTCGGAGTGTCCCACACTCTTGAGCATCCCATGCTCTCCTCTACTCACCTACGAACACATAGTAAGTAGGGAGGAGTACTAATAGGCTAGCTAGCAATATAATATATATATAACGACCCTGGGTATGGTGGTTAAAAACTGACAAATTTCAAATAAATCCTTAAGGCTTCCCCATGTCCCACGTATAAAGAAAACACAGGTACGATTCCCAACCGTACCCGAAAATACTTATAAAATCGTATAGATTAACAGCGTGTCCCACACGCTAAAGAAATAAATAGATCGTCAATGAGGCATTCCCAATGCCAAAATCGTAATCAATAAATAATCATAGAGGTTTATTCCAACCAAACTCAATTTATAAATAAAGTCTTAAATCGACGAGTATAAATATAGTATAAATCCTGAAATCACCTCGAAGACCATTCGTCGAAAATCAACCTCAAAAATAAATTCGAATCCGAGCATAACAACTTTATATCCAAAACTCACAACCGTTATAAATCATAAATACTTCATGAGAAACAATATTTAAAGGTAATTCCATAAGATAATTCACAATTATCTTTATATGCTCGGTAAATACGTTAATAAAATAAAACAAGCTTTAATAAATAAATGCATGCATCACTTATTTAAAACAAACGTCCACTCACAAAGTACGGCTAAGCCTGCCGTCGATCCAAACCCTCCTCGAGGAAATCCTCCTCACGTCCTGTACAATAGAACGTTCGTAACTTTAATTTCGGGTTGGAAAATTAAATTGGATTAATTAAAATCAACCCTAATCTCAACTTAATTTGTCCAATTTCTTCCAATCTTCCTCAAAAATAATATTCCGTTAAAATATGGCTCAAAGGCCAAACCGAGGAAATCCAATCGATGGATTCCTCGTAATTCGATTTACAATTTCACCAATTTTCTTGATCAACCAACAAAATTTATATTCAATTCAACTCCAAATCCATTTCCAAGCTTCGATTAATTAACTATGCGTAAAATTGATCCAATACATGTTCAACAGTCAAAATTCCCGGCCAAAACCCTGTCTCACGCGCCACCTACAGTGGCGGTGCGTGGGTTTCACGCGCCGGTGGCCAACCTCCACCTCCGGCCACCAAATTTCAGGTGCAACACCTACTCAACACACTGATTCCACTTCATAACTACAACATTTACAAATAACAACTACAAACAGTCGAAATCGATCCAAGAACACAAACCCAGAAAATTCAAGAACCCTAATTCGATCCGGCCTCTACACTTCAAATCGTGTTACAAGACCATAGGGGAAATAATCAGTGGTAAAAACCAAACCTTCGACAGAAAGATGGGGACCGGAGGTGGCCGGAATCGTCGGGAATCGGCAAAAGTCCCAAACTGCAGCCGGAGGAGGTTTTGCTTCGATCCGTGGTTTTCCGGCCAAATCGTGGAAAACCAAGGCTGCTGGGGTGCTCGGAGGGAGGAGGCGCTCCTCTGGTGATCGGTGGCACGCCCTGTGGTGGCCGGAATCGCCGGAATTTGATGGAAGAAGAAAAATGGCCGAACCGGAGGAAGAGAGAGCTCGGGGGGGGAGGAGAGAGAAAGAGCTGGGGTGGTTTCCGGAAATGGAAACCTACCCGGGTAACTTTCCATTTTTATCAAAAGTTACCATGAACAGTAACTTTACAATTTTGGCCATAACTCTCCCATACGAAGTCCGATTTTTACGAACCGCATATGCACGCGCTCGGTTTAACGTCCCCTACAACTTTCATGAAGAACATTTTCTCAAATTTTGACCCGAATAAAAAGTCAACTTTTAGGGCCACTAAAACATCCAAAAAGGTTCAAAATTGAGAATATTTAACAATTCACCGTCCAACACGAAAGTAACTCGTAAATTCTAGGTTCGGGACGTAACAATCTCCCCCCCTTAAAAGAATTTCGACCTCGAAATTACATACCTGCTAGCCAAAAAGGTGAGGATACTGCTTCCTCATTTGCTCCTCTGGTTCCCAAGTAGCTTCCTCCACCATGTGATTACTCCAAAGCACCTTAACCAAGGGTATTGTTTTGTTTCTGAGTATCTGCTCCCTCCTATCAAGTATTTGAACCGGTTGTTCTTCATATGTCAAATTTTCCCTCAACCGGATAGGTTGTTCTTGGAGAACATGAGAGGAATCAGCAATATACTTGCGTAGCATAGAGACATGGAAGACATCATGTACTCTAGATAGTCTCGGAGGTAGTGCCAAACGATAAGCAACTGCACCAATCCGCTCCGTGATCTCATATGGCCCGATATATCGAGGGCTAAGTTTCCCTCGTTTCCCAAATCTTATAATACCCTTCCAAGGAGACAGCTTCAAGAATACCCAGTCACCCACTTGAAACTCTAAATCTTTTCTTCTGTTATCAGCATAACTCTTCTGTCTACTCTGAGCTGTTATAAGTTTCTCCTTGATCAGGTTGACCTTTTCAGTCGTAACTCGTACCAATTCTGGACCAATGAGTTTCCTCTCTCCTGCCTCATTCCAACATAAAGGGGTACGACACTGTTTGCCATAAAGGGCTTCATAAGGAGCCATGCCAATGCTGGAGTGATAACTGTTATTATAAGCAAACTCTATCAATGCGACATGATTATCCCAATTCCCTTTGAATTGTAAAACACAAGCTCTCAACATGTCTTCCAGTGTCTGAATGGTCCTTTCCGTCTGTCCATCTGTTTGCGGATGAAATGCAGTACTAAACTGAGACTGAGTGCCCAAAGCCTCTATCAGCTCACTCCAAAACTTTGAAGTGAAGCGAGGATCACGATCAGAAGTAATAGAAACGGGTGTGCCATGAAGTCTCACTATCTCATTCAAGTATAGCTCTGCATCTTTATCCATTTTATAAGTCTTGCTGACAGGTAGGAAATGTGCGGACTTAGTAAGTCGGTCCACAATTACCCAAATGCTATCATGACCATTCCGACTACGTGGTAGTCCTGATACCAAGTCCATAGTAATGTGTTCCCACTTCCACTCTGGTATAGGTAAGGGCTGTAATAAACCTGAGGGCTTTTGTCTTTCTGCCTTCACTTGTTGACACACTAGACATCTTCGTACATAATCTGCAATTTCCCTCTTCATATTAGACCACCAGTAGTATTCCTTGAGAGTTCGGTACATTTTAGTTCCACCAGGATGCATGGCATAAGGAGAACTATGAGCCTCCTCTAGTATCTCCTGTTTAAGATCATCCTGTTTGGGTACACAAATTCTATTCCCAAACATCAAAGCTCCATCCCCTCTAACAATAAAGTCTTCTCTAGCTCCATTCTCCACTGCCTCTCTTACTTCTTGTAGAGCTTCATCATGTAGCTGTGCCTTTCGTACTTTGTCAATAAGGATTGGCCTCACATGGAAGCTGGCTATTAAGGCTGTAAATTCATCAGTCCCTTCCAAACTAACTCCTGTAGCTCGCAATTCATAAAGGAGTGGAACCCGAACTGTTCTCATATGCGACAAGGAAGGGGAGGGCAACAGGGAAGGATATGTCTTCCTACTAAGAGCGTCAGCTACTACATTAGCCCTTCCTGGATGATACTCGATCGTGCAATCATAATCCTTAATCAACTCCAACCATCTTCTTTGCCTCAAATTAATCTCTTTTTGTGTGAGCAAATATTGAAGACTCTTATGATCCGTAAAGATTTGACACCGAGCTCCATATAAATAGTGCCTCCAAAGTTTAAGTGCAAGTACTACCGCAGCTAATTCAAGGTCATGTGTCGGATAATTCAACTCATGCGGCTTCAATTGTCTAGAGGCGTAGGCAATCACATTTCCATGTTGCATTAGAACACAACCCAAGCCTTGCCTTGAGGCGTCACTGTATACCACATACTCCCCACTATCATCAGGCAAAGCTAGGACCGGAGCACTAGTTAAACGCCCCTTGAGTTCTTGAAAACTTTGCTCACACTCTTCTGACCAAACAAACTTCACACCCTTCCTAGTCAACCTAGTAAGAGGAGTTGCAATCTTTGAGAAATCTTGCACAAATCGCCGGTAGTAACCTGCCAAACCCAAGAAACTGCGTATCTCTGTCACTGTGGTAGGTCTTTCCCAATTTAGCACCGCCACTACCTTCCGAGGGTCTACACTAATACCTTCTGCAGATACTACATGACCCAAAAATCCAATACTATTCAGCCAAAATTCACATTTATTGAATTTCACATATAACTGGGCCTCCCTCAAAGTCCGCAATACAATTCTTAGATGTTTGGCATGTTGACTATTGTCCTTAGAATACACCAAGATATCATCAATGAACACAATCACAAAACGATCAAGGTACGGGCGGAACACTCTATTCATGAGGTCCATAAAAGCTGCAGGGGCATTAGTCAATCCAAACGGCATTACTCTAAATTCATAGTGCCCATAACGTGATCGAAATGCAGTCTTGGGTACATCAGACTCCCTTATCCTCAACTGATGGTAACCAGACCTCAAATCGATTTTGGAGAAGACCTTGGCTCCCCTCAACTGATCAAAGAGGTCGTCAATACGAGGCAAAGGGTATTTATTCTTCACAGTACCCCTATTCAACTTCCTATAATCAATGCACAACCGTAAAGAGCCATCCTTCTTCTTAACAAATAAAACCGGGGCACCCCAAGGAGACACACTAGATTGGATGAACCCCTTATCCACTAGTTCTTGCAACTGAATCTTCAACTCTCTTAATTCAGCTGGGGCCATTCTGTATGGTGCCAAAGATATGGGTGTGGTGCCAGGGAGTAAATCAATAGTGAAATCTATCTCCCTAGCAGGAGGTAAACCAGGTAATTCGTCAGGAAATACATCCTGAAATTTCCTAACCACTGGTATCTCTCTAATACTCAACTCTTCCCTGTTAGTGTCCACCACATGTGCCAAATAAGCCTGACTTCCCTTATTCAACAGCTTCTCAGCGGTCAAAGCGGAAATCATACAGGAAGCTAGAACATTACGTTCTCCCTGAAAGGTAATCATTGGCTTCCCTGGACTTTGAAAGACCACAATCTTACGAAAGCAATCAATATTGGCCCGATGAGTCGCCAAGAACTCCATCCCCAAGATTACATCAAATTCAACAAGCTCTAATGGAATTAAATCAACCTCCAAACTAACACCCTCAATCAAAACATCACAACCTCTAAAAACCCATTCTATCTTAAGTGATGCTCCAGCAGGTAATAATACGTTCCATTCACCAATAAGGAGAGATGATGGTACATTCGCAAAACATGCAAATTTACTCGACATAAAAGAATGCGAAGCACCAGGATCAATTAAAGTATAAGCAGGCTGACCAAAAACAGACAACGTACCAATGATAACATCTGGTGAGTCGTGGCCCTCCTGTTGTGTCATGGCATGCAACCGAGCCTGAGTGGTAGGACGTCCTCTCTGACCCCTACCCCGCTGCGGGCTGCCACGAGCTGCTGAACTATGATGGGTACCGCTAGTAGAAGCCACGGTACCACTAGTAGACGTACCGGCAGAAGACTGACCCGCGGTCTGATAAGGAGTAAATGCAGCTCTCTGAGTCAATAGAGGACAATCCCTCCTAAAGTGGCCCTGCTGTCCACACTCAAAGCATCCGACTGACTGATATTGCCCAAACGGGGCTGGCTGCCTAGCTGGAGCCCTGTGCTGACCACCAAAACCAACTCTGCTCTGCCCAAACGGGCATCCACTAAACTGCCCCCTAGGAAATCTCCTGTCACGCCCCCGCGTCTATAATGAGATCCAGCACCAGACCCACTGCTCTGTCCGCTGCCAGCTGAAGATCCTGACCCAGAAGTAGAAGCAGCCTTCTTGGGTGGGCCCTAACTGGGGCCACCCAAATCTCGGGGTCGGGTACCAGACATATACATAGTCTCAAGTCGTAAAGCAGCATTAACGACATCAGCATAATCACTAAATGGCACTCATGTCAGCTGCTCAGAATACTTACCCCCCAAAGCATCCACAAACCTATAAATCCGCTCCCTCTCAGTGCTAACCATATCAGGCACAAACTGGGCTAGCTGGGTGAACCGCTGCTCAAACTCTGTTACGGTCATGTCCCCTTTCTGTAGATGCATGAACTCATATTTCATCCTATCCCGAATGGCTGTGCCAAAATATCTCTCACTAAAGTGCTCTTTGAACTGTTCCCAAGTGATTGGGCCATCGATCTCTAAATCCCTGCTCATATAAGACCACCAATCATAAGCCACACCATCCAGAAAATCCACCGCTAAACTCACTTTTCGATCCTCTGGGCAATGGATTTGAGTGAAGACTCTCTCCATTTTATTCAACCAATTCTTGGCATCCATAGCCTCAGGAGCATGAGAGAAGCTATAAGCTCCATGCCTCTTCGCTCGCTCCATGGTAAAGTCAGTTCTGGAGCCTGGAAGCGCTGCAGTCAACTGCTGCACAATACGTCCCAACGCTTCCGCTATTCCTCCAGGAGTATTCTCATCTCCTGGAATGGGAGGGGTCTCCCCACGAGTCCGGCGTCTAGGAGGCATAGCACCTGAGACTAAGAGAGAATTAGATGACTCACAACGAAGACACTAGGACAACTACCTTATACACTTGAAAAACACAATAGCATCGAAAAGCATACGATGGGGATCCGCCGCGGTCGGGCCATCACTCGGAAGATACTAGATGTCCTCAATTGTATAAAGTAGTATAAATGACAGGAAACGGGAAACCTAATGCTCTGATACCAACTGTCAGGACCCACCCCGGAATTACCCTCCTAACTCCTAGGTGGACCTGCGGGACCCACTTTTTGAGAAAATTCGACAGAACCTCCCCTAAAAATGGGCAACCCTAAACCTGCTGAAAACACTCCTCAATATAGTTTAAGTTCTACGCTTGAAGCCGCCCTGCTTCCTAGCAACAATCCAAAAATTCTCCAAATAAAAACATCGAACTTCACAACCAAAACATCTTAAACAAATACAACCCAGCAACTCAATCGTTCAACAACCTCCCAAAATAAACCACTCTCTTACACACATAATTATACAAATGTATAAATCCACTCTCAACAAGTATTCAGAGCAATCTAAGGAACAGGCTCGGAATATAATACAATAAGTAGGTTAATCAATAACCTACTGAGAATGGATGACAAAGGTGGTACTAGCCTCCGCTCCTATGCCGGTCCGCAACACTGTGATCTGGGCAATTTAAACCAAAGGGCCCAGGGGGAAAGTACATAAAAACGTTAGAGTGAGTGGACAAAATAAATAAGTATAAAGGAAGATAAATTTATACTTTCCCTCAAGTTTACAATATAAAGTCTCGATGCATGCAACGTTTATAAAACGTATTCCTTAAAGTTCACAACTCGTGCAAAACATTCCAGCCCCGCTGGATAAACTAAACCGGACTAGCCCCGCTGGTCAAATCATAATAAAAGATGGGGAAAGACGTTCACCATACGAAAGAAGGGAGCCTTATTGGCTCGGGTCGGAGTGTCCCACACTCTTGAGCATCCCATGCTCTCCTATACTCACCTACGAACACATAGTAAGTAGGGAGGAGTACTAATAGGCTAGCTAGCAATATAATATATATATAACGACCCTGGGTATGGTGGTTAAAAACTGACAAATTTCAAATAAATCCTTAAGGCTTCCCCATGTCCCACGTATAAAGAAAACACAGGTACGATTCCCAACCGTACCCGAAAATACTTATAAAATCGTATAGATTAACAGCGTGTCCCACACGCTAAAGAAATAAATAGATCGTCAATGAGGCATTCCCAATGCCAAAATCGTAATCAATAAATAATCATAGAGGTTTATTCCAACCAAACTCAATTTATAAATAAAGTCTTAAATCGACGAGTATAAATATAGTATAAATCCTGAAATCACCTCGAAGACCATTCGTCGAAAATCAACCTCAAAAATAAATTCGAATCCGAGCATAACAACTTTATATCCAAAACTCACAACCGTTATAAATCATAAATACTTCATGAGAAACAATATTTAAAGGTAATTCCATAAGATAATTCACAATTATCTTTATATGCTCGGTAAATACGTTAATAAAATAAAACAAGCTTTAATAAATAAATGCATGCATCACTTATTTAAAACAAACGTCCACTCACAAAGTACGGCTAAGCCTGCCGTCGATCCAAACCCTCCTCGAGGAAATCCTCCTCACGTCCTGTACAATAGAACGTTCGTAACTTTAATTTCGGGTTGGAAAATTAAATTGGATTAATTAAAATCAACCCTAATCTCAACTTAATTTGTCCAATTTCTTCCAATCTTCCTCAAAAATAATATTCCGTTAAAATATGGCTCAAAGGCCAAACCGAGGAAATCCAATCGATGGATTCCTCGTAATTCGATTTACAATTTCACCAATTTTCTTGATCAACCAACAAAATTTATATTCAATTCAACTCCAAATCCATTTCCAAGCTTCGATTAATTAACTATGCGTAAAATTGATCCAATACATGTTCAACAGTCAAAATTCCCGGCCAAAACCCTGTCTCACGCGCCACCTACAGTGGCGGTGCGTGGGTTTCACGCGCCGGTGGCCAACCTCCACCTCCGGCCACCAAATTTCAGGTGCAACACCTACTCAACACACTGATTCCACTTCATAACTACAACATTTACAAATAACAACTACAAACAGTCGAAATCGATCCAAGAACACAAACCCAGAAAATTCAAGAACCCTAATTCGATCCGGCCTCTACACTTCAAATCGTGTTACAAGACCATAGGGGAAATAATCAGTGGTAAAAACCAAACCTTCGACAGAAAGATGGGGACCGGAGGTGGCCGGAATCGTCGGGAATCGGCAAAAGTCCCAAACTGCAGCCGGAGGAGGTTTTGCTTCGATCCGTGGTTTTCCGGCCAAATCGTGGAAAACCAAGGCTGCTGGGGTGCTCGGAGGGAGGAGGCGCTCCTCTGGTGATCGGTGGCACGCCCTGTGGTGGCCGGAATCGCCGGAATTTGATGGAAGAAGAAAAATGGCCGAACCGGAGGAAGAGAGAGCTCGGGGGGGAGGAGAGAGAAAGAGCTGGGGTGGTTTCCGGAAATGGAAACCTACCCGGGTAACTTTCCATTTTTATCAAAAGTTACCATGAACAGTAATTTTACAATTTTGGCCATAACTCTCGCATACGAAGTCCGATTTTTACGAACCGCATATGCACGCGCTCGGTTTAACGTCCCCTACAACTTTCATGAAGAACATTTTCTCAAATTTTGACCCGAATAAAAAGTCAACTTTTAGGGCCACTAAAACATCCAAAAAGGTTCAAAATTGAGAATATTTAACAATTCACCGTCCAACACGAAAGTAACTCGTAAATTCTAGGTTCGGGACGTAACAGACAATGCCTCCAAGCCCATACTATACACATTCTCACTGACCAACCCCTTAAACAGATATTACAAAAGGTAGAGAAGTTAGAGCGATTGGTTAAGTAGGCAATAGAGTTAGGAGAGTTTGACATCCATTACAAACCAAGGATAACTATCAAGGGTGCTGCAGCAGATTTCATTGCTGAATTCATCCTACTAGAGCATAGCAAGACTCAGCCAGTTGATACTCCGATAACGGTACCAGATTCGGTCTGGGAACTCCATGTTGATGGTTCCTCTAACAACAAACTCAGTGGTGCTGGTATCATCATTACTAATCCAGAGGGCTTCACATATGAATTCAAGTTGAGCTTCAGTTTCAAAGCTTCAACAATACAATAGAATATGAAGCCATGGTAACAAGCGTATAGCTAGCGAGAGAGCTCGGAGCCACCAACCTCTACATATTCTGTGTCTCTCAACTTGTGGTTTACTAGGTTAGTGATGATTTGCAAATCAAAGACTCCCATCTAGGCCACTATCAAAGCCTAGCAAGGGATTTACTGCAATGTTTCAAGTCCTTCAAAATAACTCAGACACCGAGATCAAGAATACTAGAGCAAACTCCTTGGCAAGGCTCACCACAACACCCCTTAATACCGGCAGTAGTAGCACCAAAGTTGAGTACTACATCAACCAAGTATTTCCAAACCATTCTAGGAAATATTTGTGGTGGAACCACCGGCTTCTCCATCTTGGATGACACCATTCATTGACTATCCTGCATCTGAAACTTTACCTAAGGATGCGATTGAAGCAAAACGCCTAAGGTGAATGGCATCTTTGTACATGTTGAAAGATGGCAAGCTATATCGCAAAGAATAGTCCTTCCCTTGCTTAAAATGAATCACCTTGGAGGAAGGTTATCAAGTGTTACTCTTGTTTCATAGTGGAATATGTGGCAACCATTCAGGCTCTAGATCTTTAGCCTACAAAGCTTTACATACCAGGTACTATTGGTCAACAATGGGGGGAGATGTTGAAATTGTAGTCAAGTCTTGCATGAAGTGCCACCAATTTGCCAATCTCCCTCATGCACCATCTATCCCAATATCCATGATCATCGCTCCTTACCCATTTGTCCAGTAGGGACAGGATTTCATAGGAAAATTCCCTACTACCCATGGACAGTACAAATTTTCCATAATCGCATTAGACTACCACACTAAGTGGGTTAAGGCAGAACTGCTAGCTACCATTACGATAGCAAAAGTAATTAGTTTCCTTTGGCGAAATATATACTATTGCTTTGGCATCCCTGAACAATAGCCACAGATAACGATGCTTAGTTTGACAACGACACGCTCAGGGAATTTGTGGGCAAGTACTGGACAAAGATACTCTACGCCTCACCGATACATCCCTAAATAAGTGAACACATTGAGGTAGTCAAAAAAATCATCAATCATAACTTGAAGAAGATATTGGATAGCGCCAAAGGGTTATACGCTTCCAAACTGGATGGCCATTAGATCCTAATTCCCATAGCCAAGTTCCAAAATATAATCAGAGCTTTCCAATTTCCTTGCAATTGGATGGCCATCACAAAACGGACCTTTGAAGCAAAAAGGAGTGAAGGATAGAGTCTGGGATTAGAGAGAGAGGAAAGTACGAAAGTACCCTTCAAGACAACTACCTAAAGTCCTTTTGAGCAAGTTCACCCGTTGAGCTTGACTGGTCAAGACTATTCACTGCTTTTTTGCCTTGTATTTCCACTATTGAGCTTCTGACACACTCAAAGTAAGCACGCAATTTAACCCTGTAAAATGTTATCGTTAGTATATGATAAATAGGGATCGTTCTATCCGGGGATTGAGGGTACACTTGTAATTGTGTAAACAAATAAAGAATTAAAATTGTTTGGACCCAAAATAAACATTTTGGCCTGACAAGGCACGTCTTGGATAAATTGAGCCAATATCAGTGGCTCAAGCTATATATTGTCGACAAGTTCGAAATATATATTTAGAGGCTAAATAAAGCCTACTATGGAAGCATGAAAAGTCAAGCACATTTTCCTACTTTGACTAGGAGAAACCGAGCTAAACAAGGAAGGAGGGGTGGAAGACTAAACAAATGAACTCCAACTGAGTTGAAACTTTCCAGATTCACTCTAGACATCCTAAGAATCATTTCTTATGAAGAGTGCAAGAGCTAGTTTTGAGTGGAAGGCCTTCAAATAATCACTCCTATTTTCTACAGAAGCAAAACTGGAAAACTGGACCTGTAAGAGGTCCAGCAGCATTTCCGGCCCAACCACATGGAAGAAAGCTCTGAAAATTTGTCACAATGATCTACACTCATTTTGGATCATTTGATATGAAGAAGTCGAAAGCCCATTTTGAGTTCTTGGTGGAGATATAGCTGCAGCAAAAAAGGAGCAGAAAGTGCTTAAACCTAACATTCCATTAGTGTTTTAAGTGCTTAAACCTAACAATTCCATAATCTCATAAGTGCTCCATAATCTCATAAGTGCTCCATCATGATCCCATTAAGTGCTCCATTATGATTTATTTTAAGGCCAAATAGTGTTGCTTGGAAGCCTATAAATAGAGGCTAAGAGAACAAAGGAAAACACCAATTCACAACATCATAACAACATCTCTAAGATGATCTAAGTTCTCTCTAGAGCAACCTCTCTAAGAGCAACTCCTCTCCTTCTCTTTCTCTTACCGGTGATCACACTCCTAGTCCTAGTCTTCCCAGAAGCCGACTATTAGTGCCACCAAACCCTCTGTCAACGTACTTCGGTCCTAGTCTCCTCGGGAGCCGACGGTAGTGCCGCGACCACAACGGTTACAGAACCAGCTAAGCAAGGGTAACGCCCTAGCAACCCAGCCAAGCTAAAGTCACGCTTTAGCAAGTTCTCCTCACTTCCCGGTGGTTCTCGCTCTGCTCGATCTACAACATCGAGTATCGATTGTGATTTACAAGAAGAAACTTCACCAAAGTCCTCGCCACGAGGCACAAAGAATCCAGCGACGAGGTTGGTGCTCTCCTCGTCAACAATCACTTGAAAGAAGTCAGGTCAAGGGACACCCCCCGACGACCGCACCCGAACGGTGCTGGCACGCCCGCGCAGAAAAGAGACTGTTGACCAGCTGCAACAAAACTGGAGCCAAACATTTTGGCACGCCCAGTGGGACCAGGTTAGAATTTTTTTTCTTGAAGAACATTCAACCACCGGCCTTCAAAACAAACATTTTGGCACGCCCAGTGGGACCAGGTTAGAATTTTTTCTCTTGAAGACATTCAACCACCGGCCTTCAAAACAAACATTTTGGCACGCCCAGTGGGACTACATAAGAAGCTTTTCTCTTGAAGCACATTCAACCACCGGGCTTCAAAACAAACATTTTGGCACGCCCAGTGGGACTACATTAGAGTCTTTTCTCTTGAAGCACATTCAACCACCGGGCTTCAAAACAAACATTTTGGCACGCCCAGTGGGACTACACCAGAGTCTCTTTATGTTCACCATCATTGGGATGCCAGAGGAAAATCTTTACCAAAAGAAATTCCTGAAGTCATGGCGACGATAGAAGGCTATGTGCCCATTCCCATTCCAGAGAATGCGAGCATAGAAGAGCGGCTTGATATCCTTCAAAAGAATTCCACCGCATACCATGAGAATCTGAGAAAGGCTCTTGCGGAGGACCGTCGACGGCTCGATGAGTTCATGATTTCGTTCGAGAGGCTCGAGTTGGGGGCACAACAAGCAAAGGGCGAATTGGAACGTCAAGAACCTACTCGCGAAGAGGTCGTTTTTGAGACTAACTTGCCTATAAGTGGCAATCAACCTAAGGGTCTCACTGGTGAGTCACAACCTTACACAGAGGTTGTGCATGGAGAAGACGGTCCACAAGAATGTTCTTCTGACAATATAATTGTCTCGGAACAATTAGCTAATTTCTCTACTGATCAAGCCAAATACGTGGCTACTGATCAGATGCATGGGGGGCAAGATATGGCCCATGATCATCCTTTTGATCAACAGAAGCAAGTTCATGATCAATTTAATTGTGACTCTGCGGCTGGACGTGATCATGATCATGATCATGCAGAGGACCAATTAAAGCATGGCCAACTTAATTATAAATTAAGTTGTGATCTTGAGAAGCCAATTTGTGGCTTTATTAATCAATTCAACTTGAAGTTCTTCATGTATGCTTCAAGGCCAGGCGGTGGCTTTGATATATGTGGAGGGCACATCTACAACCCACGTTCAAGTGAAGCTCTTGATGTGGAGAATTCAGACCAGCAAGTGGTCGTCTATAATGGCCAATCTGTGGCTAATCCTGAAGACACCATGTTCTATGACATGGTAGTTGGCGACAAAGCCGATCTTGGAACATCTTCATCTCCCAAATTACAATTGAAGATCATGTCTCGTCAACCAACAAAGATACTTGGGGGGCAAGAATACCCCTCTCACGAGCCAAATTCTTCCAAATTCTTCAACGAGAAGTATCTTTGTTCTTTTCCTACAAGCTCTCACAGGAGGGATTTTTACCCTACAAATTTTGATACATCGGAGCTTGGAATGAAGCATAGATGGCCTCCCCCATGGTCTTCTAGAGGTTAGCCAAGCGTGTCGCTGCTAGCTCCTTGCTTTTTTTTTTTTTTTTTTGTTAATTTCCTGTCAGTTTTCAGTTTTTTACCTTTATTTTCATAGTTTTAAAAAAAAAAATTTTGAATTTGGTAAGGGGTTGTGAATCATAACGGAATAGGTGAAGTCTCTTTTGTTAATATTAGTCTAAACTCCTTATTGGTGCCTAGTTCAGGTCCCTTAAGGTTAAGGGCGGCTTTTATTAACACTTGTTGAACTGTCCTAACACTTATAACCTTTCTCATCTTAGTAAGTATAGCCTATGTGAAATGGTGTCTAGAAAGGGGACAACGTTCATGACAGGTTCTTGAATCCAGAAGTGCGTGCAAATGGGCCTAAACCACTATGTGGGAGTAGCTCATGCCAAAATGGATTCTGCCTCTCTTGTTCGCCCTCCCCCACCTGGCCATTTTAGTAAGGTTGCCCAAAGGATTTGAAAGAAAATTTGTGTCTAGGCGACTATACTTGGGCCGCATGTCTAAACCTTGATTCACATTGTCTTATTGAATTTAGCTACTTATAAAAAATAAAAATAAAAAGTCATAAATACAACTCTTAGGGGACAATTCTTGTGTTCCTACACTAGCGAAGCCCATTCATGAAGGCCTGTTTTTGAGGCCCATAATCATTTCTTCGCTATGCCTAGCAACACTAGGGGGGCAACACTATACAATACTAAGCCTATTTAGCCTAAAAAAAAAAAAAAAGTCATAAATACAACTCTTCGGGGGCAATTCTAAGTGTCCCGACAACTCGCGAAGCTACTAAGCCGAGTCAGCGGCTCCGGAAACTTTTTTCAGCTTTGCCCTCGCAGGAAAGGCTGAGCTCAAGGGAAGTGTGAGAGCCACCACCGTGACCGCCACCTCCATCGGAAGTAGTCCTCATGTTGCCAAAGATGTCCTCACTGTGCATGGGAAACAGTGGAAGGGTTTTAATCTCCTGGTGATCTTCTCCTCGTTGTTCCATGATGGATCCACCAACATCAGCAGAACTAGTTGACCCAAAATTGAGATTAATGGATCCACCAACAAGCCCTGATCTTTGCTTGGGCACTTGAACATCCGAAGTGAGATTCTTCTTTTTCAGCTTCTCCCGAGCCCTTTGATTCTGGAACCAATAAAAGACGTTCTTGTTCTCGATCTGTCCGTACCATTTTAGCTGGAGAGTGATCCTCTGAACCTGCTCTACAGTGGGGGACTTAACTCCCTTGTCATCGTAAAGCTCCTTGAGGATTCTTATCTGATCTATAGTAGGAAGCCACCTGGTATTACTCTGCTTGCAATGCATGTTAGGACTACTCTCGGCTGCTTTGTTGCTTCCTCCATCCTCGGTTGGATGCTGGTTTTGTGGTTCCATTGATGATGGATTGAGAGAATGTGAGAATGGAAGAATGATGATGATAAGTAATTAAGAAAGATTGCTGTTGATGAAACGATTTTGGGATTGGAAATTTGGGTTTATAATGTGGAGGAAGATATAGGCATGCAAATGTCCACCCGTGGATAGACGGTCAAAGAGAAGAGTCAAGTGTCAGTAAAGCGTGATTAAAGTTGCCCTAAATTTAGGAAAAGAAGGAATTATTGGCGCGTGAGGGAACCGAACGGTTATCGAGGAGGTAACTGTTTCATTTTCAATATTATCTTCTCACGGTGGAGTTTTCCAAGAATTTTGAGTTGGGGCCTATATTTGGGGCCTTGCGAGACACAATTATTGGCTCCTCACGGATATTTGAATATCAGGATAAGAAAACAGCATTATATTCATAAAGTGGCTTTGCGGCCAAAAGCAGTACATTCATTACAAAGCCAAAAGTGGCTAGAATACAAAACAGGAATCTGGGATATCTTTTGAATCTTTGCTCTAGTGGAAGCAGCTATGGAATCCAACGTCGGGTTGAGCCGCGCCATTATCTCGATAAGAGGCAGAGAGTGAAGGAACCGAATATCAGCTTGAGTCTCGGAACCCCCTCTAGCCTTGGTAACCACCATTAGCTGGACGTGAAGTACAGGAACAGCCATTCTATAGCTTGAACCCATTCCTTCAAAGAGTCCATCCCTTCTCATCCCTCCAAAATTCTATCAAGAAGAGAAAGGGGGAGAAGGAGGTGAGAACCAAAGCCTCTTCCATCTGGAGGGCACAACACGGGCCGGGTCCAGAAGGAAGGAAACAGAGGAGGAAAGACGAACCTCAATTTGGCTTTCCTCCCTTCCCCGATTTGCTCCAAGTGGGGGATCCTAATAAAGATGATCTCGCATGATCGTGGATCTCACACTCGGAGCCCCCTCGTGTTTCTAAACCAATCTGAAGCCTGGCATTGTTGTTGCAAGATTCCAGAAAGGCGAAACAAGGGGTTGCCTAAGATTACGCCATAAGGCCTAACCCAGGCTTAAGATTACGCCATAAAGCCTAAAATTTAGAGGCTAAAGGTCATTTCATGAGGGGAAGATTTGTGCAGAAGGATAAAGAGAAGCAAGGACTGAAAGGCCATTTCTTGAATGTTTCAGAAAATTTGTTGTGAGTATTCCTTGCCCAAAATACAACTATTTAAAGGGACTTCAAGAAAATCCCCACCCTTGGATGGATGGTTAAAGAGTCAAACCGATGTCAGTAAATCGAGATTAGTGATTCCAAATCTCGGGAAAAAAAGAGTCTAGTAGCATGTGAGGAGCGGTTTTTGAGGAGTTAGCTATTAAAAGAAGAGATTATTGGCATTTGAGGAGACCGACAGGTTTATGAGGGGGCGTACAAAGATTGGCCCGCAAAGCTCAATTTCAAACAAAGTTCCTCCACGTGGCGTTTCGCTGCGATGGCACCAGCTTCGGCCTGAGTGGCCCGATCTCTGATATGGGCCAGGTTGCGGCCCATTTCTTCAGAAGCAGCCAAAGGCTCATCGAGTTGAGCTTCTTCTGCAACAATCGCCTTCTCAACAAAGGCTAAACGGGCTTGGAGAGTCTGGATCCGAAGTTTGAAGTCGGACCTTTGGATTTGTAGTTCCCGCAGACGGATGGCTCGCTCATTTAAAATACCGCGGGGGATGTCCATTTCTTGGGAAAGGTTATTGAAAGCCTCTCGAGCGTCGTGAGCCTGGGTGTTCGCGGCTGATTGATGGCGGCGAGCCCTATCAAGTTCATTCAGTAGATCGTCAATAGCACTAAATTGCTGCAGGGTCAATACCTTCTCCTGGCGAAGATACCTTAGAGCTTCCAAGACTCGCGGGAGGATGTCAGTCTCCAATACCCGAGGACCCAGATGTTCGTAAAGCACCATCTTAGCCTCATCCACAGCAGAAGGAGGAGTTACCTCCAATACCCTCATCAATCTCTCGAATCTGGTAGGAGGAGGAGGCGGCAGAGGCGCCACAGGATCACGAACCACCAATGCAAAAGGGTGGACAGCTTCCTCAGTTTCTTCATCGTCAATAGGTTGGTCTATCCCTTCAGCCGCAGGAGAATCTGGAAACTCAACTCGCGGCTCACCATGGGCAAGTGGAGTAGATTCAAGCACAGCGCCCTCAGCTTCGACAGTTGTCTCATTTGTTCGCGAAACTTGGGGGGCACCACCACAGTTAGTATCATTTTCCATCTCTGGGGCGACCATCCCGCCGATAAGACCAGTAGCTTTTGCAGCCACCTCCTCGATACAAACAGAATCCTGGTCAGGTTCAGAAATGTCAGAGAGCAGGGTTGGATCTAAAGGGAAATGGAAAGTATTGGCCAAACAGTGGCTTACCTCTCGAGCTGTCGGGTCAATATCTGGTACGTGGTCAAGAGGAAGAGGCACCGCCTCATTCACCTCTTGAACCTCTAGTGCCGCGAGAATCTCTGTCGTCATCAGTTCCTCATAAGCGGCAGAAGTCTCAGAATGGCTTTCCACGCTTTCATCCTCCGAGGAGTCGTCATCAGAGATCGTTATTAGAATGGTAGGACCTTGCAGATGCTCTGTAGTGAGAGATGGGAGAGTTGCCACAGGGTTAGTTGATGCTTGAACTAGCGAGAGAATTGGCTCTTCTGCAGTCGCTGAGGGTCCAGCCTCGCTCAGGCGAGAGGGATCAGTGGTCCTTTGACGGACCTGTCAAAAGATACATAGTGAAAATCCTGCCCAGATTTTAAATTTAAATAGGATAAGACGGGGCCAGAGTTTACCAGTCGCATTCCCAGAGGTTCATCATCTTCAAAACTTTCTTCGACGAATTGAGCTCGATCGCGTTTGCAAGCAAAGACAGCAGTGGCCTGTACGAGAAAAGAGTCATAACTCAAAAGGGGGGAAGCACCAAATATACAAGTTTTGGATCGTTCTTAACCAAATTACCTCAGCGGGATCTTCATCATGCGAAGACTTTCCCCCAGAAGTCTCCTCTGCTATTGCCTTTTGTTTCCCGGCCTGAACAGAGGCCGTCCTGCTCCGGTTAGTTTGCTGCAAAACACACACAGGAATAAGAGCGGGAAAATCAAATACAAGGAAATGGAATGGTGAAGAAAGACAAAAACTTACTGTTGCCCTAGGCTCGTGGATTTGTATCCCTGGACGCAATGAGCGAGAAGGTAGAATAGGTCGCGGGGGTTGTGCTACAGGTTTGGAGAAGCGCTCAAGAATCTCACGGTCCTCCGGACCAGGGCTACTCATGCCATGAAAGATCAGGACGAAGAGTTCGTCATGTGGCGGGTCCCAACAGTTCACTGACACTTCTTTCCACCAATCAGCATAGTCATCATCGACATCGTTGAGGGGGTATAGCGCTCTGACCCAAGGGGGAATCACTATCAAAATAAACTGACTCTGAAAGGGGGCAGACCCAGGCGGGGCTAATCTCCGCCAAGAGGTGTAGTAATTGGCAGAATCAACCAGAGGCCAGGGTACCAACTGGGCCAACCCAAATTGGCGAGCAAAGTGGTTAGGGGCGTAGAGCTCGTAACTTACACGATCAGTGGAAAGACGAATATCCAAGCAGGAGATGGCGCGACGAAAGGCCAGGAGGGCTCTTTCACTATGATCCCGTCCACTGGGTAGAAATCCATCATCAAGGGGAGGAGGGAATCGCCTAGAAAGGACTATTTTTGGGTCCGGCATCTCTCCCAGCAAGTACAAGTAAATAAAACACTCGGAGTAGGGTGGAGCTCGATACCTTACGTTGCGGCAAATCCAGTTCCCCAAAAGGGAATCAACTGGAGGTTCTTTTGGAATATCACCGCGACGGAAGCGAGGGAAATAAATCTGCAGCCAAAAGGCAAGAATCCAAAAAGGGCCACTAATGTCGGTATCAAAGGGGCGCATTACGGCCCTATAAAGAGAGCGATATAACGCACCCAATACAGGTTGCCCAAGGCCAACACAAATACCATTGTAGAGAGCAGTGGCCAGAGAATTCCAGGGCCCAGTAGGTTTGTTGGAAGAAGTGCAAAAGATAAATTTGCAAAGCCAGAATTCTAGGAATGCGATACCTCCTGTATGGTCACGCTGGGTGCAGTAATAGGCGCGCCAGAATGGGTAGGATTTGCTGTAATGCCCTCGACCAACCATATCCATTCTCAAAGAAAATTGAATGCCATCAAACTGACCATGCACATAAGGGTCAAAGTCAATGGGCAACCCCGTGATGGTAAGAACATCCAGCAGAGTTATGCTCATCTGCCCAAACCGGAAATCGAATGTATTGCTGGAGGTGTTCCAGAAGCAAAGAGCGGCGGCTAGCGGTGCAGGGCTAGTATTATGGGGAAGACAGAAGCATAGATCGATGGTTTGGGTGATACCCACCGCATCCCATCGGGCCAAATCTCTCGCTCGGACCTCCTGATACCAAACCTTTTCCTCGGGAGTGACGGTAGGCCAGAAGCCCACTTTCCTCCTTGGTCCCCAACTGCTAAAATCACCAGGCACCTGCCGAAGAGCCGCTATGGGACGGCGGATGGGAAGCCCATAATAGGCCATAGCATCATCTGGCAAACGATCGCGAGGTGTGGGACCCAGACTCGCTTGACTATCACCGCCACCAAAGCCCATCAGTCGGCTTCTCTCCTCTCCGGTCTGACGTCTACATCGAATACTCATGTTAGTCCGCCAGTTGAATGCGGCTTTCTCAGTGATTTCATCTGCCTGATCGATAACGAATGGTTTCTTGGATGCCATTTCTAGGTCGCAAGGATTACTTCTCCATTACACCTCGATTTATAGCTCAGATATTTTGGAGATTAATTTATTAGTTGGGCCAGTGAGTGGCCCTGGTTGATAATTAATGAATCATTATTCCATCTTGAGGATCGCATCTAAGGCGACAGTGAAGATATTCCACCTTTTCTTACCACCGCAGAGCCAGCATAGTGGCCTGATGTTTTTTAATTAAAACATGATTAAAACCGATGCGGTTTTAGATGCTAAAGTTGCAGCAAGTATGGTGGTTTCACTTGGTCACACGTCATGATGTCGATAGCCATGATCCAATCATCCTCTTCGGCATAAGACTCGCGAAGGATTAAATGACAGCAAACAATTTGCTATTTTGCATCTTATGTCGCCAAGTACTATAGGCTTTGATCAAGCCAGGAAAGCAGCTACAACCCCTACATTTGAGAAAATCAACAGAGAGCCAGCGAACAAGGCAGATACTTGTTGCTATACACATGGCGAAGCAACCACCAAGGAAGAGAAGGATCCTCATTCGCGATCAAAAGCAGTCTCCTTCGCATGAGGGGCACGCTAAAGTTCTGATCTTCGACAACCTGTCCAAGTTTCATCAATTTACTGCATACCAGACATCAGATCCATGGGGGGGCAATAAAGTTGGCAAAGGAAGCGTCAGTTCATGACAAAGGCAATTCAGTAGTGGCATTCAAGCTTTATGGCCTATTTAGAGGCCTATATGGAATCAGTCAAGCAATTTCAAGCCAATAAAAGTGGCTTTGGAACAACGACTTTGAAGCAACAATATTATAAGAGTGGTACTGATTCAAGACCTCTTCAGTCAAGACGGAGACCTTTGACTTCGAGGTCTGGGGGGCAATGTTTGGACCCAAAATAAACATTTTGGCCTGACAAGGCACGTCTTGGATAAATTGAGCCAATATCAGTGGCTCAAGCTATATATTGTCGACAAGTTCGAAATATATATTTAGAGGCTAAATAAAGCCTACTATGGAAGCATGAAAAGTCAAGCACATTTTCCTACTTTGACTAGGAGAAACCGAGCTAAACAAGGAAGGAGGGGTGGAAGACTAAACAAATGAACTCCAACTGAGTTGAAACTTTCCAGATTCACTCTAGACATCCTAAGAATCATTTCTTATGAAGAGTGCAAGAGCTAGTTTTGAGTGGAAGGCCTTCAAATAATCACTCCTATTTTCTACAGAAGCAAAACTGGAAAACTGGACCTGTAAGAGGTCCAGCAGCATTTCCGGCCCAACCACATGGAAGAAAGCTCTGAAAATTTGTCACAATGATCTACACTCATTTTGGATCATTTGATATGAAGAAGTCGAAAGCCCATTTTGAGTTCTTGGTGGAGATATAGCTGCAGCAAAAAAGGAGCAGAAAGTGCTTAAACCTAACATTCCATTAGTGTTTTAAGTGCTTAAACCTAACAATTCCATAATCTCATAAGTGCTCCATAATCTCATAAGTGCTCCATCATGATCCCATTAAGTGCTCCATTATGATTTATTTTAAGGCCAAATAGTGTTGCTTGGAAGCCTATAAATAGAGGCTAAGAGAACAAAGGAAAACACCAATTCACAACATCATAACAACATCTCTAAGATGATCTAAGTTCTCTCTAGAGCAACCTCTCTAAGAGCAACTCCTCTCCTTCTCTTTCTCTTACCGGTGATCACACTCCTAGTCCTAGTCTTCCCAGAAGCCGACTATTAGTGCCACCAAACCCTCTGTCAACGTACTTCGGTCCTAGTCTCCTCGGGAGCCGACGGTAGTGCCGCGACCACAACGGTTACAGAACCAGCTAAGCAAGGGTAACGCCCTAGCAACCCAGCCAAGCTAAAGTCACGCTTTAGCAAGTTCTCCTCACTTCCCGGTGGTTCTCGCTCTGCTCGATCTACAACATCGAGTATCGATTGTGATTTACAAGAAGAAACTTCACCAAAGTCCTCGCCACGAGGCACAAAGAATCCAGCGACGAGGTTGGTGCTCTCCTCGTCAACAATCACTTGAAAGAAGTCAGGTCAAGGGACACCCCCCGACGACCGCACCCGAACGGTGCTGGCACGCCCGCGCAGAAAAGAGACTGTTGACCAGCTGCAACAAAACTGGAGCCAAACAAAAATAATAAAGTATTATTTACAAAAAGAATATAAAGAATAGAAATATATACAAATAACGAAATAAAATGGGGGTTTAAGAACTATGGTTGAAAAAAAATAAATAAAATAAAGAAAATGTAAAAACACATTTACAAGGGTGGAACATAAGGAACAAAGATCAAAACTACATCCATATGCAAGAAATCTGGTTACAATTCTAATAGTTGGTTATCTATGATACGAGAATATATCAACCAAGAAACAAAGATCAAAGCAACCAACGTCCCTTATTTTACTTCCCTTTACACAATTGATCAAGCAAAGCACCTAACCAATATATTTTGAAAACAGGTTTCACACAATCAAAGCAACCATGCAAACTCAAGTTTCAAATCATTAAGAGCAAGTGAAAGTTTGGTCAATAATTGTATTAATCCTAGTACACAAAGCATGTCTATTCAATAACACAAACCAATTGATTTCAACTTTGGTCCAAAGCCTGTATTGCTTATTTGAATTAGGGTCACAAAGCATGAACCTAATTAGTAGCTCCAATTATATGCAATCATTCTAAGTTGCGCACCAAAGAACAAAAACATATAAAAGCTTTCCATAAAACAAAATCAATTGATCATCTCACATAAGCAACATAGAAAACAACCATAAAGAAATCACAACTTTTATTCAAACATAGAGACGGGCTTTAAACTTTGCCCTTAACATTATTTGTTAACTAGAATTCATAGTCTTACAAAATCAAACACAGAAAACAAGAGAAAGGATATAATACACCTTGAAATGGATGAAGGAAGATGAGAGGAGATGGAGAGACAAAGAAGATGAAATGGATAAAGGAATGTAACTAAGAACTAGAGAATGGAAAGGAAAATGGAGAGGAAATGGAGAGACAAAGAAGATGAAATGGATGAAGGAATGTGTACTAAAAACTAGAGAATGGAGAGGAAATGGAGAGACAAAGAAGATGAAATGGATGGAGGAACTGTGAGTAAGAGTGAGAGGAGAAGGTGTTTATATAGGGAAGAAAAAGAAGAGTGAAATGATGAATGGAAGAAAAAAAATAATGAAAGTGGTTTGTAAAATATGGAAAAGATGGAGTAATGATGAAATGAAAGCAAAGCATGAAGGTGCAAAAACATGGAAGTGATAATGATCAATTAAAGAGATTGGAGTAGAAAAATATATCCAAGGAAAAAGAGAAAAGCATCTAGCTTTCTTCATGTGGGTAGGAAACATGAACATGTGGTGTTGAGCTATTTTTAGGTCAGTTTCTGCCCTTTTATTCCTTCAATTATTTCTCCACCAAGAATTCATATTTTTCTCGTGACTTATTCATAATAAATGTTCATTTATGAATATAGATCATCCTGGTAGAATTTCAGAGCTTTTGGTATAGTGGTTGGGCCGGAAACGCTGCTGGACTCCTTACAGGTCCAGTTTTCCAGTTTTGCTTCTGCAGAAAATTGGACTGATTGTTTGAAGGCCTTCCACTTCTATCTGGCTCTTGTACTCTTCATAAGAAATGTTTCTTAGGATGTCTAGAATGGATCTGGAGAGTTTCAGCTCATTTGGAGTTTATTTGGTCAGGCGGCCGCTCCTTCTTCCTTGCTTGGCTTGGTTTCTCCTAGCCGGAGTAGGAAAATGTCTAGCTCACTTTCTCTTCTGCATTATTTCCTTAGTCATTTCTGAACTTTGAGACTCCATTTAGCTCTTAAAGTATCATCACGAACACAATGTACCTATAGAACACCTAATAAGTTAAATTGATCAAGTTAAAGGAAATAACTTAGCGAAATATACGGTTTTAATATTATAAATGTCGCATTTTATGCTCCTATCAAATTCCCCCACACTTTGCTTTTGCTAGTCCCTTAGCAAAATCAACATAACAAAACAAAACTAAAACCACAGAAAACTAAGTATAGAAAATACAAAACACAAAAGCAAATCGTAAAACACAAAGAAGACTAAAGAGAACACGCAAAAGTTGAAGACAGCAAGACTTAAAAATGTCGACTCACAAAAAGACTACTACACCTTTTAGTATATTTTCTCAAAAATCTCATACTTTCAAGGCACAAAGATTAGCACTCAACCAAGAATCAAAATATTCAAGAGCTAATTCAAACATATAATCCACATAAACATTAGTAGGACTTGGTTGTAACAATGGTGAAGGGATGGAGCTCAGCATGTTTTAGACAAGTATGATTCATATTTTCACAAGGTATATCCACTCTCTCTTCTCTCAGATCAAGGCAATGCTTAAAAGCTTATAATCACTCAATTATATGTGAGAGAAAATATTTTAAGGCAATCAAATAGCTCACATATATTAGAAACGAAAGGCTCTTTGTGAATATAATTTTTTTTCAAAAGATCTCATGAAAGATATCAACTACTTGCACGAATGGACCCAAGCCATATGTTAAATTCTTATAACTCATCTCCACAGATCAAAGGCTGTCCCATCTTAAGGATCAAAAAGGCCTTATAAAGGATTGTGATGGGGCCAAGGTTCAAGGTTTTAAGAAACAAAGGGATAAGGATTTTCACAAAGTGTCCTAAAAACCTAGCAGAGCATTTACAATTCACCTTATGTCTCTATTTTAAGGGCCAGATGTCATTTTGTTAGGCCCAACCATCATTTTCAACTGCTTGCATCATTGTGAAAAAGAACAAAGGCCTCATGTTATGATTTTGGGCCTTCAACATACACAAACTCCTAATTCACAAACAAATGATCACGTCCAACACTTTTTTTTTTCTTTTTTTGGACAAATCCACCCCCACACTTATTTCTCATCATCCCTTCACATAATACATCACAAAATTAAGCTCTACTAGGCCCTAAGGACATGGGTAGAGTCAAAACTATACTAAGGTTCACATGGTGAAGATTATGTGGGTGATGAAAGAAAGGTTCTTCCTTCTTGGTTTTGTTTCCTTTTTTCTTTGTTTATGTTTCTCTTCTAATGTTACTATCATAAAAAACAAAACAAAAAAGAAAAACAAAATCATTGCAGTGGACAAGAGGCTGCACTGAGGCACCCGTGTGCGGCGCACCGTTTCCTTCTCGATTTCTGTGGATATTTCTTTTTCCTACCAATTTTGTGAATTCTTATACGGGTCTTTGACCCAAAGCACCAAAATTAGTCAAAACTCTCCCACTTACACCAACAACAGATTTTTATTCCCACTAACCCAATTTGAAATGAAATGACAATTTTGCCCATAATCTAATTAAGAAACTACACCATGCCACTCTCTCTCTCTCTCTCTCTCTCTCTCTCTCTCTCTCTCTCTCTCTCTCTCTCTCTCTCTCTCTCTCTCTCTCTCTCTCTCTCTCTTTCTCATATCACCTTAAGCCAATTCTGGATATTCTTCAGTCACGCCGTCGACGGAGGACGAAGTCGGAAAATCCATGGCTCGCTTCAGTTGCTGTGTGACGTGGACCACCGTCACCGTCTTCCACATTACTCAACACGTTGATAAAGAGGTGGTCAAGCTCCAGCTGAGAGCGTAGAAGCTCGGGTCGCTTCGTCGATGGCAACCACCACCCTCGTCTTCGTTCTTCTCAGTCCCTCATCGTTGCATTGTGGTACCGGTGAAGACATGGGTGCCCAGAGCATTCTGGGTGCCGAAATCAGTTTTTTTTTTTTTTTTTAAGTAATGGGACAGAAGGAAAGGAAAAAGAAAGTTTTGAATATCTATTGGGGGCCAATATATATCTATTGAAAGGCAATAGACGTTTTGAATTGATATAATCTCTATTTTTTTCTTTAATCAGAGTTTTATTTGTCTAATTTTAGGAAAATTAGTTCCCATTTCGGCGACCGAAAATTCTATTGAGGGGCAATAGACATTTATTAGCCCTCTATTGGGGGCAATAGACGTCTATTAGGGGGTAATAGATGTTTTGAATTTATGTAATCTCCTCGTTTATTTTTGTAATCAAAGTTTTATTTGCTTAATTCAAGGAAGATTAGTTCCCATTCTGGCGACCGAAAGGTTCATTGGGGGGCAATAGACGTCTATTAGGAGGCAATATATAGTTGATAGACGTCTATAGGGGTTTCAGTCCATTGGGGGGCAATAGACATCTATTGGGGGGCAATACATGGTTGATTGACGTTTATAGAGGGACAATAGACCTCCATTGCCCCTCTATTAGGGGGCAATAGATGTCTATTGGGGGCAAAAAAACTTTCCGGTGAGATTTCAACAAATTCCGACGGCGGCAGCCGGTGACCGAAATCCAGCGGCCAGTGATCGGGCTCCGGTAAAGTCTCCCATGGTTTCTCTCTCTTCCATTTTTTTTTTCTCTCTCTCTCTCTAAGTAACAAAGGGGTGAGGGTAAAATGGTATTAAAAAAAATTAAAAAACAAAAAGAAAATCTTAATGGGGTATTAGGGAAGATCTCCTTAGAGTGTTTTGAGTAAGAGAAAATTAAAAAAACTTAATGGGGTAAGTGGGAAAAAAATCTCTAAAAATGGGGTAAATTGACAAAATTGTTTGGGGAACATCTCAAGAGACTTTAATAAAAATACTTAATAATATTATTTTTTTTGGGTACATATGGGGCCATCAGCCCAGAAAGAAAACAAAAGAGAAACAACTAGCCAGCATAGCTGGCCATAAAACCTCTAGCTCTAGGAGCCCCAACAATATTGTCCAACAAATATTCAGTAATCAAGGCAGGAGGGTCATGCAAAATGCAGATTCCTTTAGCATGAAGGACACTGTTCTTAGCCAGAATGTCTGCATCCAGATTACGCTCACGATGAATGTGCTTAAGCTGGATGAACTCAAACTCTTGCATCAGACTTCTGTACTTCATGATCAAGGTCCCCAAGGGGTGAAGATCAATATTGTCACTGTGGATAAGATTGATAAGCACAGAGGAATCAGACTTAACTTCCAATTTAGTGATCCTTAAACTCAAGGCCAGCTGCAGGCCATGAAAAAGACCCCAAGATTCAGCTTGTAAAACCTCCCCAGCACCAACATTGACCATAAATCCACCACACCAGGACCTCGAGTCATCCCTTATAACACCACCTACACCAATAGCACCCGTGCTGACTCTTGAGCCATCAACATTGAGCTTATGATTACCAGCAGCAGGTTTAAGCCAAGAGAGCATTTCAACATTTCTAGCCAAACTAACATTAGCCTTGGCAGTAGCTTTAGACCATTCAGTGGCATAGCTATATATAACATCAGGGGGGTTATAAGGATAATGAAAACCAACATCAAACAGATTCTTGCATCTCCATTTCCAGATGAACTAGCAACAGAAAATGAAAAAGATATTCCAGCTCAGGTTGTTCATATGGTACCCTTTTTGTAATAAGTTGGCAAATATCCAATCCTCCCAATTTAAATTGAAAGTCACTAGCATGTTAGCAGGGATATCAAAGGATTGCCAAACCTGTTTAGCCATGGGGCAATCACAAAAAAGATGTAACATAGTTTCCTGAGCACTTGTGCAGACCTGGCAAGAAGGATTAGGGGTGAGCCGTCGTTTAAACCGCTGTTCATTAGTTAAAAGCTTACCTGAAACAAAGGACTATAGAAAGATCTTGAGCTTGGGAGGGATAGGGAGAGACCAATTTTTCAACCAACAATAATCATGAAATCCCTGCTCATCATAGAGAATTCGGTAGGCAGATTTGACAGAAAACAACCCAGAGGAAGTATTTCCCCATATAACTTGATCAGGAAGATCACAGTCAGCAATAGGGATAGAAATGATTTTGTCCACAATCCCAATAGGAAGATTGTCCATTAACATAGGCAGGTTCCATCTCCTCTCAATCCAGAAGTTTTGAACAGAGGAATTTAAGTCAATGGTATCATGATTAAGAGCATAATTCTTAAGAATACCACAAGGAGACCACTTATCAGTCCAAAACTTGGACTTAACACCATTTCCAATTCTCCAGCTTAAACCTTTCCTCAAGAGATCAGCTCCATAGACAATACTAGACCACGTACTAGAGCAGTTCAAGGGCTTTTTATAATTATTCTGCAACAGTGAACTAGAATGAAGATACTTTTTCATATAAATTTTGCTCCATAAGCCTTGGTCTTTTTGCACTAATCTCCAACTAGCCTTAGCCAGCATGGCCTTATTCATATCAGCTATCTTTTTGATTCCTAAACCACCAAAACACTTAGGCCTGCACACCATATCCCAATTAGTGAGGTGAACTTTCCTCTTCTACTCAGTGTCTCCCCACAGAAAATCCCTATTGAGCTTATCCAATTTATCACAAATTTGGGTCGGAAGATTTGTAGTCTGCATTGCATAGACATGAATTGAAGAATTAACTGATTGAATAAGAGTTAAGCGCCCAACCATATTCAAAGTCTTGCTCTTCCAAGTAGCCAATCTAGACTGAACTTTGTCAACAATACCTGCATAAGTGTTTCTTGTGACCCTAGTATGAAGCATAGACATACCCAAGTACATGCCAATATCATTGGTAAGGGGAGAGCCACATATTCTACTAATGGCAGTAGCAGTTGCCTTATTAATGTTAGGAGAGCAGTAGACCATAGACTTCTCAAAGTTGACTGTTTGACCAGAGAGGCCACAGAAAAGATCCATGCATTGCTTTAACACTTTAACCTGGCTAGTACTGGCTTCAGAGAATAGAATTAAGTCATCAGCAAAGAAAAGATGGGACACAAAGGGTCTAGATTGAGAAGATTGGATCGGTTTCCACAAGTTGACTTCGATAGAAGATCTAATGAGATGGGAAAGTTTCTCCATGCAGAGCACAAACAAGTAAGGAGAGAGAGGGTCACCTTGTCTAATACCTCTACCACCATTAAAGGACTCAGAAAGTTCACCATTGACAATGATCTGGTAGCTCGCAGTCTTAACACAGCTCATAATAAGCTTGACAAGATTATCAGGGATTCTAACTTCATACAAGACTTGCTCAATAAAGTTCCAACTGAGTTTATCATAGGCCTTAGATAAATCCACTTTCCAGGCCATAAATCCTTTGGCACCCTTAGAACTTTTGCACTTATGCAATATTTCTTGAGCAATCATGATATTGTCAGAAATATGCCTTCCAGGGACAAAGCTTACTTGATTTGGACTAATCCATTTCCCAAGCATAGGTCTAATTCTATCAACAACAATCTTAGAAATTATTTTGTAGACAGTACAGCACAGGCTAATAGGTCTAAAAAGGTGCATATGTTGTGGAGCAGTAACTTTTGGGACTAAAGTAATAAGAGTGTGATTAAGGCCAGGAGGGATTGTACTAGTCTGAAACGCAGAATTAGCAACCTTGATAATCTCAGAGGAGCAAAGGGGCCAATGTTGTTGATAGAAAAAGGCAGGAAATCCATCAACACCAGGGGCTTTAAGTCTTCCAATTCTAAAAAGAGCATTGTGAATCTCAGTATCCGAGACAGGCCTGCCCATCAAATTGAGATCAGTGACATTAACATCTGGAAAAAGTATCGGAATGTGAAATATGAGATCCGGACTAATCTCAGCAGATAAGAGATTACTAAAAAATCTCACAGCAATTTGTTGCATGGCAGTAGGGTCATCAGTCCAAATACCATTAGAATCAAAAAGACGATCAATCTTATTTCTTCTTCTTCTAATTACAGTAGTTAAGTGGAAAAATTTGGTGTTTCTGTCACCCTCACTTAACCATTTATCTCTTGACTTTTGCTTCCAAAAAAGAGCCTCAGCATCTCTAATCTTTTCGTATTTAGCAATCAGTTCCTTCTCCAAATCCTGCAGAAAAGGATTCTCATTCCTTCCCAAACTCTTTTGGATACCACAAATTCTAGCAAGGAGAGCCCTCTTTTATCTGAAAATATTTCCAAACACCTCCTTATTCCAGTTATTAAGAGAAGTAGCCAAAGCTGTGGTCTTGTGCATGAGATCCCCAGAGCACTTATTCCAGGTTTCATTGATCATCTCTGTATAGCTTTCATGTTGCATCCACATACCCTGAAATCTAAAAAGAGGGTTTTTCCTCGAATGTCTAGTATCAGGACACAGCTTAACTAGAATGGGGCAATGATCAGACTTCATCCTAGCTAGGTGGATGACACAAGCATCAGGAAATAAAATCCTCCAATCACTATTGCTAAAGCATCTGTCTAACCTTTCTTTTACTGTATTATTTGTCCATGTGAAATCAGCACCTCGGTAACCCATGTCTATAAGGCCATTCCTGCAAACCCAATCTTGCATCCCCCCAAACCTATAATGCTTAACAATTTTGAGATTTGAAGAATTACTCACTAAAAGCTTTAAGGATTCAACAAAGGCCTCTACCTCTCATTGACTTGATACACATTTACGCAAGCGTACATATCATTGTCAAGATAGGAAAATATTATGCCTAAAGTTTATCGTACCACGGGGATTAGTAGCTAACCCACAATCCTTGGGTAATCGGAAATAAAGACACTTAGCAAACAAAGAAAAGAAAACGAAAATAAATAAAAATGTTAATCTAAGGCACCAAGCCCTAGCAATGCTCGGCTTTGGTTCTCACCAAAGCCTAATCAAAACTGAGAGCTTAGTGGTGGATATGCACAAATGAGTGGAAGAGTTCAATATTTTGAGAGAGGATTTTAGATTAACAAAACGTAATGACATGTAAAAAAATAAAAATAAAAATGAAATCTAAACAATGGAAATGAGAATGTCGGATGCTAGGGAGGTTCCTTCACCCAAATTCTATGTGTCGGAAGCTAATCTAATGTAGATGCAAATTCCTACTTTGGCGGTAGTCGTTTCCAAGGCGGTTCAAGGCTCAAGGATCAAAATTCCCTTTCATGGTATTCCTACTCCGGTTCAAGGGCCGTAGGAACTCACTTGGCATGAATTAGAGCAGGTTCAAGGGTCACTAATTCACATCAAGAAGCGTAGAGATTGAGGAATTAGACTACTAAGCGACCCGTCCGCGCAATCATGCAACGGGTGTAAATCACCATGCTTATAACCACTCGAATATGAAATTGAAGGTTTTTAGCTTAGGAATTAGAGGGGGTCAAGCCTCTAACTCCGTCCTAGGCATGCTCAAAATACACACCTTAGAGTTGACTAGGCTCCTAGACATGCATTTTAACCCAACAAAAATAGATATAAGCATCCATCATATGAAAATTGCATCATTACATTAAATTAAACATCTTTTACACAAAATTTGGGCTAGGGCACACAACCCTAACCTCCAACAAGGAAATTACTCACAACCCATAAGTATAGACATCAAGATTACAAAATTCAAATAGCAAAAAGTAGAGAAGTGTGAGAGAAAACAAGGATTATCACAAATAGCTAAAAAACTAGCATGACTAAGCCTTGAATTACAACTCCCACAAAATACCCAAATATTGAATCTTGTAGAGGTTGAGCCATTTGATAGATCCTTGAAGCTTTGTGTGAATAGTCCTTCAAATCTCAAAATAAAATAGAAAGAAAAGAGGAAAAATGGAGGAGAAGGAGGAGAGAGAGTAGCCCAAAGGGGCTGCCTCTGTTTTGGTGGTTTCTGGTGCGGCTACTGTTGCTGCTGGTTCTCTCCCTCTCGAATGAATGGAAAGGATGATTATATATGGTGCTGCGGTCTGAAGGCTAAAGAATGGGCACGTGAAAGCATGTGAGGTGAGAGTCATCTGTGCAAAGAAAAGAGTAGCTAGGGTTGCTACGTGTCAATAATGGGGTGGTTACACCCATTGATTGATTGAACCATAATTAAGTTGCTGGATTGCTGCACGTGCATGGCTAGTGCATTGTTAGCTTGATTAATTAAGTAATTAATCACTTGCTTAATTAACTAAGCAAACATTTTTTTTCTTTTTTTTTTTTTCTTTGTTTTCTTTTTGACGTCCCACAATCTCAAGACACTTCTGTTCATATCTTCTATGTGCCTATTTGATTATGCTGGATTGATTTGACAAATGGATATCACGTGCATATACTTGAGCATTTCTCACATGTGCATCTTAATTGCCTTACAAATTCATAAATCTTATGTTGTGCTTTGTCAACCTCACGGTCATATACATAATTAGTTCTCCAAGGGTTATGGTTGTAAAGGCTAATACCGCATTTTACTTATGTTTGTGAGTTAGTAGATTTTCGGATTAGATTTCATTTAGTTTGTTTGAGGACAAGCAAAATTCAAGTGTGAGGGTGTGATTACACGTATTTCTATGCATGCAATTGTATTTAAAACGCTATAAATAAGCTAATCCTCAAGTCAATTATATTATAATTAATTCGTTCAGTGAGAGTCATCTATGCAAAAAAAAGAGTAGCTAGGGTTGCTACGTGTCAATAATGGGCTGGCTACATCCATTGATTGATTGAACCACAATTAAGTTGCTGCATTGCTGCACGTGCATGGCTAGTGCATTGTTAGCTTGATTAATTAAGTAATTAATCACTTGATTAATTAACTTAATTAACTAAGCAAACATTTCTTTTCCTCATTTCTATATTTTTTTTGTTTTCTTTTTGACGTCCCACAATCTCAAGACACTTCTGTTCATATCTTCTAGAGGTAGTCGGGTTCAGTTGACCGCAGCACCATATATAATCCTTTCCATCCATTCGAGAGGGAGAGAACCAGCAGCAACAGTAGCCGTACCAGAAACCACCAAAACAGAGGCAGCCCCTTTGGGCTGCTCTCTCTCCTCCTTCTCCTCCATTTTTCCTCTTTTCTTTCTATTTTATTTTGAGATTTGAAGGACTACTCACACAAAGCTTCAAGGATCTATCAAATGGCTCAACCTTTACAAGATTCAATATTTGGGTATTTTGTGGGAGTTGTAATTCAAGGTTAGTCAAGCTAGCTTTTTAGCTATTTGTGATTATCCTTGTTTTCTCCCACACTTCTCTACTCTTTGCTATTTGAATTTTGTAATCTTGATGTCTATGCTTATGAGTTGTGAGTAATTTCCTTGTTGGGGGTTAGGGTTGTGTGCCCTAGCCCAAATTTTGTGTAAAAGATGTTTAATTTAATGTAATGATACAATTTTCATATGATTGATGCTTATATCTATTTTTGTTGGGTTAAAATGCATGTCTAGGAGCATAGTCAACTCTAGGGTGTGTATTCTGAACATGCCTAGGACGAAGTTAGAGGCTTGACCCCCTCTAATTCCTAAGCTAGAAACCTTCAATTTCGTATTCGAGTGATTATAAGCATGGTGATTTACACCCGTTGCATGATTGCGCGGGCAGGTCGCTTAGTAGTCTAATTCCTCGATCTCTACGCCTCTTAATGTGAATTAGTAACCCTTGAACCGGCTCTAATTCATGCCAAGTGAGTTCTTACGGCCCTTGAACCGGAGTAGGAATACCATGAAAGGGAATTTCAATCCTTGAGCCTTGAACCGCCTTGGATACGACTACCGCCAAAGTAGGAATTTGCATCTACATTAGATTAGCTTCCGACACATAGAATTTGGGTGAAGGAACCTCCCTAGCACACGACATTCTCATTTCCATTGTTTACATTTCATTTTCATTTTTATTTCTTTACATTTCATTACGTTTTGTTAATCTAAAATCCTCTCTCAAAATATTGAACTCTTCCACTCATTTGTGCATATCCACCACTAGGCTCTCAGTTTTGATTAGGCTTTGGTTCTCACCAAAGCCGAGCATTGCTAGGACTTGGTGCCTTAGATTAACATTTTTATTTATTTTCTTTTGCTTTTCTTTGTTTGCTAAGTGTCTTTATTTCCGATTACCCAAGAATTGTAGGTTAGCCACTAATCCCTGTGGTACGATAAACTTTAGACATAATATTTCCCTATGTTGACAATGATAAGTACGCTTGCGTAAATGTGCATCAAGTCAATGAATGGACAAAATTGTTTGGGGAACATGTCAAGAGACTTTAATAAAAATACTTAATAATATGACGATACATTTATACAAAACAAGACGGGTCAAAGAAAATATAAATAAAGATAGGCAAAAGACAATGTACCGGAATCTGGCAGCATGCTTAGATGTGGTATCATCAAGATTCAAAACCAAAACCTTAGTACATTTATCATCAAGATGTAAGATCTTCACAGTAAATGCAATCACCTATTGACTGGTCATGCTAATGCTCACAGTAGTAACCACCGTTCCTTGCACAATCATCATCAGAATTATGATAGTAACAATTATAACTTGACGATAAAAATGATAAATATAAAGTTTATAATGATAATACGACAAAATAAAAGTATTTACAAGTGGTCACCACTGATCCCATCCATTCATAAAGTGATCCCACATTTCTGCTGAAATTGATTCTCTCATTGAAAACGCAACCTGCTCTTGTACCGAAGAAACCAACCCAATATCAGGATGTTCATCAACATCAGGTAGGTCATCCACTGTTGACCCTTCCACGCTGGAAAACAGCCAATCATTTTTCAACTCACGTCGGATGTAATTATGTAGAACGCAAGCAGCTATAACTATATCTCTTTGAGTATGAAAAGCATACTGAGGAGCAAGTTTGAGAATAGGAAACCTAGTTTTCAACACATGGAAAGACCTCTGGATGACATTACTAAGAGACGAGTGTCTGTGGTTAAAGAGCTCCCTTGCATTTCTAGGTAACTGATTAGCACCTCTATACTCATGGACATGATACCTGACCCCTTGGAATGGCGCAATAAATCCTTTCATATTTGCATATCCAGTGTCAACAAGGAAATATTTCCCTGCAGCATAAAATCATGACATTACCTCTGTCACAAGTGACATTTATGATTAAATAATATATCTAGTTATCTACACAGCATATCTGAGCCAACCTTCAGGAATATGTGGGAAATTCTGATGTGGATCGTCAAGGACTGCTCTCAATACACGTGAACCTGCAGCAGAGCCTTCCCAACCAGGATAAACGAATATAAACTGAAGATCAAACGTGCAAGCTGCCAACACATTTTGTGAAAGAACACCTTTCTTATTACGAAAGCGGGATTGATCTTTGGCTGGCACCTGGGCAGGAATGTGCATTCCACCAATGACTCCGATACAATCCTAATTAGGTAGCAAGTAAAAGTGAATGGAAAAAAAAAAATAGCCAAGCGACAAGTGAATTGATAGAATTACGCAACAAAATACAAACCTGGAAATAAGGATAAAATCTGTTATTTCCAAGGATTTCTGGAGGAGTGCTGGGGCTTGGAGTTTGTAAAAATTCACGTGAAAGCGACTTGACAGCCTTCAACACATTGTTGAAATGACGGCTGATGGTTTCACCTGAGTGATGAAACCGCTCTTGTATTACTCTATTCCGCTCATTATGGCCAATAATATTCAAAAATATTCCAAGCTGCTCCTCTATCATAACACCAGCAGTATCACGCAACATGCCTCTGCGCCGAAGAATGTCACACAATTTGTGAAATACATTTTTATCCATCCGAAACATTTCCTGGAACACAACATCATGACCATTTAGCACCTCTGTCATAAATCCACATCCTTTACTTGGTGACAAACTATGACAAGGTTGCTTGGTAATACTGCTATAATAATGGTACCCAGCCGCTGCTGCAGTTAATTCCATCTCATCCAGTTCTAAGTCGAAATCATCCATTTCAGCTGATGTATCTGTAAAATAACAATTAAGATACTAAAAGGACAATCACTTGAGTAATGTATATGGACTTCAAACACAACCAAAAGTAAACCAACAAAAGGAACCTAGATCTGCTAAATATCATCCAACTCTGAAATTAAAAAATGAAATGGCTCCAAATCCAAATGTCAAACTAGTTACAATATTCAAGGTTTCAGAGCAAACTTTATACAATCCATTAGAACTTTTGCCACATTAACAACACATAGAAAGAAGAAGAAAAAAATCCGCTCACACCATTCAATTAGAGGAAGCACTAAACTTGCGCTGCAACCACAGTAATCGCTTCTCACTTTTAAGAGAGATGAATGTTTCTCTCGCATTAGCATTCTCAAATAGATCCAATGCAAGAAAGTAGACCTGCTGATCGATGCCTAGCATCTCATCTAATACCTTTATGCATTTGCTTATAGAAAACCGGTCCTCGTTCTTCATGATTGCGGTCGCCCTCATTTTTGAAGCGGCAGCTATTTCTAGCATAGCATCCACTATAGCATCACCTGTAGCCTTGCGACTTCTCTTCCTACGCCCTGAATTTGATGGTATCCCAGACTGATGCTTGTTTCCATCTAGCAAGTGTGCATCATCACCAGAGCCCGAAGAAGCATCCTCGTCCATGAAATTCATTTATGCACTACCAAGAAGACATGCTTCAACACTCAATAAGTACAACTCAGAAGTTCCGACTCAAACTTTATCATCTCCAAAATGACAATTTGACCCATACTCATTCCAATTTTCTACTAAAGGAATCCTCATCCAAAAACAAAGCATTGAAATTAACAGATATAGGGAATAGGAACGAGGAAACTAAAGATTGTGGAAAAAATAAACAGAAACGCCCAGAAAATAAAAAACAATGAACAACTAGCACCAGAACAAAAGAAAGGCATATTGGAAACAGAACAGGATGAGAAAAAATTAGCTTACCCAGTAGAAAGTGTGATTGTCGTCAAACTTTGGACCGAACGAAGCGGCGTCGGCAGTCGGCTGGCAAGAAAGACTCAGAAGTGGATTGGAGTCGAGTAAGAAGAACTTGAATTTTGCACGGAAAGAACACGCTGAGGCTGGGCTGAATATAAGGAAAAGAAAAGCTTTATGAGAAACGCTTCTTCACTCCAGAAACCATACCCAGCAACTTCATCAATCCGTTTATAAACCAATAATACTCACGGCAGATGAAAAACGATAGTGTATTTGGTAATTAACTGAAATAATTTTAGTGTGCTGCAACGGACTGGTAATTCCTGACGCTAATTAGTTTCTTTGTTGAGTGTCCTTGTAAAGTTCAGTCAAATTCGCAATAACTAAGAACCAACAAAACGGGCCAGCTAACAGCCATGGTATATTATGATTGAAGTGTGTTGCTTGAACCCAAAATTTCCAATAATAACTTATGCAATAGTTATATATAGATCCATCTATTCTTTCTTTCACTACTCAGGGGGTGAATTCTATAAAAGGTATCCCTGATGCATTGTTTTCACAGCGAAACACGCAAATTTCAGAACCTAAACTGGATCCTACAAGAGCCAAATCCCAGATGAGACGTCATTCATCTCAGACACATTTGAAACCCTACTGGGTTCTTCTTTATTTAAACAGAAATTCAGAATCATAGGTTCGCACCTCATCCAAACCAAATTGGTCTTTCGATTGAGGGCATCATTGAAAGCCAAAAAAAAAAAAAAAAAATTCACCAAGTCTGGAAGGAGTTTCAACCTTCATCGAAATTAGTTCGATCAAAACACAAGAAATCAAAGCAAAGGAAGAAGGAACCAGGTAGGAAAGAAACTAAGGGCATGAATTGAAAGCTTGAAGAGCTTACCTCAGTAAAGAGTTAATCGAAACTACAGATCTGGGAGACGGAGAGGAAGAGAGCAGTCAACTTGCGGGACAGGAGCGATTTTGATGGGCCTCCCATCAATTAAAGGATTAACTTAAAGATTGCTCAGTCCAAATGAGGCCCATTCACGATGGTGTACCGTTCCATACTTCCATTTATATTACTCTACGTTTAATTAGTTACTAATGTATGTTATAGTTGAGTGACAACTGTCTATTTTGAGCATGAAGGTGCTGGCAACCTATTGGACTATACAAGTCATGTATTCCTTGCTGTAGAAAATTAATGAGAATTTTGCTTCCTTTGTTTTCTTCCTTCGCTATTCTTCTGCAAATTCTATTCTTTTAAATCCGGCCAGAACTCGAAGAGACCCATTGTTTGACTCCAAAATCAGTCTGGATAGCAAACAGTCTCTTTTGAGTGCCCGAGCGTGCCAACACCTTTCAGTGTAGTCGTCAGGGCGTCCTTTGACCTGACTTCTAAACCAAACGTTGTGGACGAAAAGAGCACCAACCTCATCACCAGGTTCTTTTTCCTACCTTTCGAAAAAGAACTTCTTGCCTTACTGATAAGGACTTGTGGTGTGATCTCTTGCGTCACCGAGTCGATACTTAGTGTTGTAGACTAAGCAAAGCAATTACCGGGAAGTAGGAGAAAGCACGGATTTGCTAAAGCGTGACTTTAGCTTCGCTGGGTTGTGAGGGCGTTACCCTTGTTCGCTGGTTTCAACTAGGTTGAAGGTTGCTCTGGGGAGGCTTGGATAATCTGTGTGATTAGTCGATTGAAGAGTTGTTGTTGTTTTTCTGTCCTTGAAACCTATATTTATACCTAGGGTTTCAACGGTTCCTTGCCATAGAAGGGTTATTGATTAACGATTCCTAATCAGTCTCTATTGCTCGATTCCTATAAGGGCTCATTTTCCTTACGGACTCTGGAATAGGCGAAGCTATAACCCAAACCCAAGTAGACTTATTTTTGATCCACATGTATCGGCCCGCTATGCTGAATCCTCTTAAAGGATATTGCCAAAAATATTTTTGGGCTCAAACATTATCTCCTAGGCCTCGAGATCAGGCCCGTGAATATGTAACTGATCAAAGAGGACTTAAGCGACACAACTTATGACAGAAACGAGGCCATTAATGAAGGTTTGCGTCTGCCCAACTGCTAAACGTCTTTTCGTCGCATCGTTTCCCTCACAAAATCTTCTATTTAAATTCTGTTGCAAATGTCCGGATATGTCACATCAGAAACCTTTTCAGTCTCTTTCTAAACCCAGACAAACTCTCCTTCAAAAACCCAGAAATTGCCCCTCAGAAGAAAATCATCATCTATCAGGAAGAGGAGATCAATGAACAGGCCATCCACGCTTGGGGAACCGGTGTGGGTGCCCGGTGTTTCGCTCAAACCACAATCCAGAGGCCCCTTTTATCTAGCTTTCCCAATTCCCAAGCCGGATTGGATCCCGTTCCCCGAGATGCTATGCCAGAGGAAGCCATGGCCTTGTATAGCCTGCCCATTCGCCGCCCTATTCCAGTCCTCCGAAGAACCCCTGGCGACTTCAGCAGTTGGGGCCAATGTCAACAAAGAGCCAAAGTAGGGTTCTGGCGGTCAGTGAGTGCAAAAGAACTCGCTTGGTATCACAAAGTCAGAGACAAGGATCTGGCTCGCTGGAATGCGGTAGGCATCACCCACACTATCGATCTATGCTTTCAACTCCCCAGCGACGCCAATCGCTCACCTCTAGCCGCAGCCCTCTGCCTCTGGAACACCTCCAGCAACACCTTTGACTTCCGATTTGGGCAAATGAGCATAACGTTGCTGGACGTTCTCGCTATCACAGGGCTGCCCATTGACTACGAGCCCTATGTGCATGGCCAATTCGATGCTGTTGAATTCCCCTCACGAATGGAACAAGCCAGCCATGCCTCCCACAGTCGATCTTATCCTCTTTCGAAGCCATTATCGCGAAGAGTACAATGCGATTGGCGACATCGCTTTCCTTGAGTATTGGCTCTGTAAGTATATCTTCTGCACCTCCTCCAACAAACCTACTGGTACCTGGGCTTCCCTGGCCACCGCTCTCTACAACGGCAGCTGTGTTGGCCTCGGGCAACCCGTATTGGGTTCGCTATACCGAGCTCTCTACCAGGCCACCATGCATCCCTTTGAGATCAACATTTCTGGCCCTCTATGGATCCTGGACTTCTGGGTACAGGTCTACTTCCCTCATTTCCGCTTACTAGACATTCCAGAAAATCCTCCGGTCAACTCACTCCTGGGTCAATGGCTCTGCCAGTATGAAAGGTACACCTCCCCGCCATATTCTGAGTGTTTTTCCTACCTTATCTTCTGGACAAGATACTAGATTTGGATCTGGTTCTCAATAGGAGATTCCCACCTCCCCTTCAACAAGGGTTCCTACCCAATGGTCTGGATTACAGTGATCGGGCGCCAACTTGGTCTACGGTCCAAACCACTGCGCTCGCCAACTTGGTCTAGCCCAATTGGTGCCTTTCCCCATTTTCGATTCCTAGAATTACAACACTTCTTGGTGAAAAATAGGCCTCCCCACTAGACCTCCTCCAGCCCAAAGCACGCTCGTCCTGATCGACCCCCCTACTTGGGCTGATGTCATTTATCCTGTCGACGAGGATTATGATTCATGGTGGGCCAAGGTCTCTGTTAACTGCTGGGTTTTATCAAACGAAGAACTCTTTGCGATGCTCTTCCGCCTCCTAAACTATCTTGGCGAGACCGACTCTCAAGTGCTCGCCCGATTCCCTATCCGCGAAGCGTAACCTCCACAACCTGCACAGGGTATAAGAATCCGCGAACCAGAGCCTGCGGTAAGTTCCTTTTTGCATTAACCAATTTCCCCCTCTTTTGACTCCCTGATTCCAATTGAGGTTTTATTTCAACAGATTACCAAAGCTAGGGGTGTGCCGCCAACCAGTGGTCAGCAGACTGGCTCTTCCTCCACTGCTACTGGTCAAGCCTCGAAGCAGAAGGCTATGGCAGAGGAACCTGAGGTTGAGGATTCTTTCGACGATGAAGATCCGGTAAGGGTAAAAAACTCCACATGACTTGTCTTTATGTTTAATTTTGACACCCTTTTGGTCCCAAACTCAACTTCTCATCCTTCGTTAGGTCGCCGCCACCCAGTCTCGCAAACGAAGTTGTTTCAGTCCCCTGAGCGATGACTGGGAAGAAAATGAACCACTTGCTTCTCGACCGGTAATTTCTCAATTAAAATAAGTTATAAAGTCATCACTTTATTTCAGTTTTGCCTTATGATAAACGTTCCTCATTTACAGGTTCGTCACAGGACCACTGGTCCTTACAGGTAAAGCAGGGAAAGCCAATCTACTATAGGAGGAGAAGCGGCCTCTTCGCAAGCCTAAACGCCCTCAAGCCCAGTAATACCCCAAACTCAGCCATGCCTTGTGGACTACCCACCGCCGTCTCTTGTGGCAGTCCAGGTAGTGAATGATAGTTCCCTTGAGGCTGAGGAGACAGTGCCCCCTTCGGATGCCCCTGACGAGAATCCGACAGGAGATGGCATCCTAGAACAAGTAGTGCCAGATTCTGGACCTGATGTTTTCATGGTTGATCAAGATCAAACGGTGACTGACGCGCAGGTCATCCCAGTAATGGCCCAAGAGACCCAGTCGCTGTTAATGAACATCAGGCCGACGAGGTATCCTTCTTCACCAATTTTCTTTCTTCTCTTACTGTTGTTCAATGTCGGCTCTCTTAACATCTGATATCCCTTTTCCGAGTCAGAGCCCTGTCGGTACTGAAGAAGTGGCCCATAACTATTGAGGAGACCGTTAGCGAGGGTCACATTGATCCAAATCTGGCGGATGATGCCAACAGCGATCTTACCCCCCATGCCCCCTAAGTGAATGAAGCAGTAGCTGAGGCAGGCCCCCAACCAATAGTTGAAGAAGTGGGGCCTATCGCAGAGCCTCCTCCTGGCGAGCCTTCTAGGTTGGAGAGGCTAGCTCGTGTTCTTGAAGTGACTCCTCCTGGGGTTGTAAAAGAGGCCAAGGAAGTCCTTCGCGGACTTCTGGGTCCTAACTTATTAGCACCCGGCCTGCTTGAGAGGGCTTGAGAAGCTGTTAGAGTACTTCGCCGATAAGCCGCCCTGATTGACGCCCAATTTAGTGCAATAGACAAACTGTTGGGTGACCTTCCTGGCTTCTGAGAGAGTAAAACGACCACTGAGGCATGGCCCAGAAATGTCTAGATGCAGCTATTTCTGGTGGCTTTCTCCGGGTACCTCACACAGAATGCTATACCGCTCCGGGTACCAACCTAACTCCAGAATCTTGTATCAGTAACACAGCATTAGAGGAATAAACCGTACCGGACGATTTATACCTCTTCGATGCTAGAGTAAGATACCAATAAACAAATGAGTAGAGCAACAGTATAAGTAAAGGAGTTATTACCCTCAAAAGGTGGTTTGTGTTGATCTTTAATACCCAAGCATGGGAAAGGTGTGTCCCATCTCTTCGATGTGGTACGCAGGTTTTCCCTTTGTAGTTATCAGTTTTCTGGTGTGTACTTGGATGGACTGTGCTGGCCAGGTCCGAGCCCCTTTGTGTCCGGGGTATCATCCCTGACGAGCACCATTATGGTGGGTTGTGAACCCGGCCAATGGCATGGTACTTGGGTATTCCTACAGCCCCAGCGGATAGTGCCAAAACCTAGTGAAATATCAACTAGTGTGCACAAGTCCCCCAAGTTCCCGTTCAAGAGATGTCTTGAGTGGGGACTTGATAAATTTAAGGTTTGGCACTAATGTGCCCGTAGGGAGTCCCCCAAGTTTGCGTGCAAGAGATGTCTTGAGCGGGTTGCATTGCAGGTAGCTACTCTATAGCGCATCCGATGTAACCCTGTGGGGTTGGATGAGGGCTTGAGCCTCTGGTACCTAGTGGGGTCCAAGAGAGGGCTTGAGCCTCTGGTACCCTGTGGGGTGCAAGAGAGGGCTTGAGCCTCTGGTACCCTGTGGGGTGCAAGAGAGGGCTTGAGCCTCTGGTACCCTGTGGGGTCCGAATGAGGACTTCAGCCTCTGGTACCCGGTGGGGTGCAAGAGAAGGCTTTAGCCTATGGTACCCAATGAGGTCTAAGAGAGGGCTTGAGCCTTTGGTACCCTGTGGGGTGCAAGAGAGGGCTTGAGCCTCTGGTACCCTATGGGGTCCAAATAAGGGCTTGAGCGTCTGGTACCCTGTGGGGTCCGAATGAGGGCTTGAGCGTCTGGTACCCGGTGGGGTGCAAGAGAGGGCTTGAGCCTCTGGTACCCTGTGGGGTCCAAATGAGGGCTTGAACCTCTGGTACCCGGTGGGGTCCAAGAGAGGGCTTGAGCCTCTGGTACCCTATGGGGTGAGTTGTGCATGCGAGGCACGTGACGCGCAGATTCCGGAGAGGGCAATAAATGCCCGTCGCTTCGACTTTGATGGTTTGCGTATCCGAGGAGATAATGGGGATAGCGGGACACGTGGCGTTATCTGACGGTGGCGACCCCTTGCGGCTAACGGCTGTGATTGCCTATGGGTTGAATTTAAGAGGGAAAATTGTTTCTTCTTCCTCCATTTTCTGCAATTTCTAAAACTCTACTGAAAGTTCTGAAATTCTCTCATTCTCTGAAAGAGTGAAATTTCGACGTCCTTCTGTCGGTGCTGTTTTGAGGAAAGAGAAGCGCAAAGAAAATAGCTGCGTTGGGAGAGTGGGCAGGCGAACGATAGTGGTTGAAGAGGTGAGTCGTTTTGGCTTTCTGAATTCTAGCAAAATTTATATGTTCATGTTTTGGGTTTTGCTTTGTACTGTTCTGGGTTTTGTATTTGTTGTTTTGAATCTGTCGTAGTACGAACTGGGTGTTAGGAATGGGTAGAATCTGTAGTAGTGATTTGGGGTTTTTTTTTTCTGGGTTTTTGTAGTTCGTGTGTGGAGTGATCCATACTTGAACGGAGCCCTAGATCTAGAATTCTAGGCTGACTCATGTTTCTGATTCCCATATAGCAGTTTTGAGCGGGGCTAGAGTATATTGGTAGGCCTAGGATGGAATCAGAGGCTAAAGCCGTAGCTGGGGAGCGGGATCGTCTCGCCAGGCCTCTGCGAGAGAAGCAGAGGCAGACATAGATAGGAACTTGGCGAGCAGCAGTACCCGGGGAGAAGCTAGGATTGAGGAGATTGGGTCCTCGACAAGAGTGCTCTCTAAGAGTACTGGGAGTGCAGAAGGTTCCGAGAGTGGAGGGATGAGTTCCGCGAAAGAGGATCCAGGGTCCGGGGAAAGAATTACAGTGGCGATTCTGGAATACCGAAGCCCAGGTATACATTGGTGGATGGGACCTTATGTGGGGAGCCGGTAAGGAGCATGACGATGAGAGAGAACAACTCTTTGAGACAACGATGGGGGATACCGAACCAAGTAGAGTTAAGGTCGTTGCAACCCGGTGAGTCAGCGGCCAACCCTCCCCCTGGTGGGTGGCCTTACACGAGAATCAGTTGCATCAAGGGATGTCGCTCCCGCTGCCTCTATGCCTGCAGTACCTGTTGAGGATGCTGAATTTGTCACTAGGGCAGCTGACGCCAAATGCATGGAGGTAAATCCTATTTATGGCGGCCATGTGGGATCTTTGCGAGCAAGGCTGGCCATCCATCAATGAGTTTCGGGCCGTGTACCGGGTTGCCTACTTGAAGAAGGCACAGTGTGGGGGGATGGTGTCCTTTGCTACCCAAGACTACGAACCTCTTGTGACCGACCTACCCACATCGCAGAGCAAGAAATGGAGGAACAAGGTGTTTCTTGCGGGTGGTCGATGGTAGATCAAAAATAAGAAGTGGCGATTAACGGGGACGTACCAAGCCATCAGGGACCAATCTTATAAGCTGTCTTCCATCGAAAGGAAAATGATTGCGAGAGTATATGCTGTATGGGGGAATGAGGAGGAAAGAAGCTCGTATAGGTTCATTCGGCACTCCATCTTGGAGAGGCTGAAGATTGGGAGGGTTCCTAGTGAGATGAGGGGTCTAAAATGGTTTTTTTTTTTTTTTGACACTGGTTTTCTTGTAGTGAAAGTTCTAAAGAGGAAACCCTAGAAAAGGAAGGAAGAAGATAAGATGGATGATACATAGCTGATGGACCGCTTGATCAACCAAGGTGAGGATGCACTCTTCCTTGACGTGAATCTGGCCGAGAAGACGGTTGATCAGTCTCTTGATGAACTGCTGTTGGAGTTACCGGATAAGGCGTACGGGGTGCCTAATCCGAACGCTCAGATTGAGAATTGGGAAGGCCTCCCCAGCGAGACTGCTAATATCGTCACCATTGCCGATAAGGGGAAAATCAAAGCCTCCGGGTCCCAGGCTTCACTTTCTAGCGAGTCCCTTGGTAGTGAAGAGGGGGTCCTCCCGGGTGAGAAGAGGAAAAGCTTCCACCGACATCCCCATAGGAGTGGTGACCAAGTAGAAGTGACGTACACTGGTAAAGATGTCCAGGGTGCCGAATATAAGAAAGCCTGTGTCAGCCAGAAAGTAGTCCCGGAAGCTGCCCTATCCCTTGCTTTGCTATCTCTTATGGTCCCTCCGCTTCCCAAGAAGCCAATAAAGCAGTTACTGTTCGAGTACGGGGTAGCAGACGAGAGGTTTGTGAGGTCTATGCTGGCAGACCTAAAGACATTAACCTGGACCGGGCCAAGGACAACACTCCACAAGAGAATCGGCGGATCGCCCAGGAGTCGATGATGCGGGTAAGGAACTTTGTTTCTAACTTGCGCTATGCATGAATTTTTTGTTATCGTGTTGTTTGTGTGACAATTTTTAGAGGCCTTGTTCAACGTGTATGCCATCGACGCCAGCGAGGAAGACACTCGGTTGAAGGAAGAGATGAGCAATCTCTCCGGGTAGGTGAAGTATCTGCACAGGGAGAAGTGCAAGCTAGCGAAAGAGCGCAATTCCCTCAAGCAGAAGGTTGAGTCCCTGTCAAACAAAGTGTGGGAGCTAGAAGAGACCCAGAAGAGAATCCCAAAGCTAGAGGGCAAGGTGGGAAAGTTGCAAGCTGATCTGGAGGTTCTCCGGGAAGTAGAGCGGAGTGCCGATTCTTGGAGGACCAAGGCTGAGTATCTGGAGGGCAATATATCGGAGGTGCGCCGGGAAGCTGTCAAGGAGTACAAAACCTTGGATGAGCTAGTGCAAATACTGACAGTCGTGCAGGATAAAGTGGTCATCATGAAGTTCCGGGAGTGGGTGGCTGCCGGGTATCTGGATGATGCCAAGTTCAAGCAGGGTGCCCTGGAGAAGAAAAAGAAGAAACAGGAAGAGGCTGCAGGCTGGAGTCAGACTGCTGCTGATTCGTAGTTACTATTTATCCCTTGAGTTTCTTTTTTTGAGTGACAACTGTCTCTTTTGAGCATGACAGTGCTCATGAGTCGTGACCATATAGTCCATGAGTCATGAATTCCTTGTTGTAGAAAATAAATGAGAATGTTGCTTCCTTTGTTTTCTTCTTTCACTATTCTTCTGCAAATTCTATTCTTTTAAACCCGGTCAGAACTCGAAGAACTTGAAGAGGCCCATAAAATCCTCACCAACTTCTCTCTCTATAGCAAAGGCTGAGAAGGTTAAAAACCTCCTATATCCATGGAACCTTTTACTCCCTAGGGATCACTCCATTCCGAAAAGAAACTAGGTTGGGTTGATGAACGAGAGAGAGAGAGGAGGAGGAGGAGGAATTGGGCATGTGATTTGAGGACTTTCTTTTGGTCTTGACAAGTCGATTTTTGTATTTTAAAAATAACTAGTCAAAATGACTTTTTAGCTATTTTGGCTAAAATTTAATTAAAAAATAAGTCATTTTTAAAAATGCTCTAAGAACATAAAAGTTGTGACTTAAGGATTTTTTCATTCAATTTCAGGGAATGGAGGGTCTCTAATTCTCTATTGTTCATAAAAACCCTAAGAGCATCGTACTGCTGCTCACAAACCCTAACCATAGAACGACGCCTTCTGTAGAAAATCGTTGATAATACACAGCATATAGTCAAGACCACCATCGTCAATGTGGCCTCTGTTGCAGGAAAGTTTCAAGATATGCACATGAAGCTTTTTGACAGAACCGGCAAGATCAGGGTAAGAGTCTCTCACGATATCTCTAAGCCTTTTTTCCTGAAAAAAAAAAAAAAAAAAAAAAAAAAAAAAAAAAAAAAAAAAAAAAAACCTAAAGCTGGCACCAAATGTGGTGGAAGAAATTTCGTTTTTTTTTTTTTCAAGAACCTGGTTGGTAAGTGCAAGATCTGTCACTTAATCTATCATGTGGATGGAACCTGCAAGATGACTGACATACCAGAGCAGCAGCAACCGGCTGCTGAAAGAGGTGACAAAAGAATTGGATTGTGCAGTCCTTTTCAAAACTTTGCAGATATCTTCAATAATGGAGTTTTTCGCTTTAAGGGAGTGCAGACCCCGATTTTACCCTCTATTGCTCGAGACCTATTTGGCAGAAAAGACACCATGAAGCAGTGCAAACCGGTCCTTATCCGGAATGCACAGATGCAGGATGCAACTAGCACTGACCAAACCCTAGCATGATCCCAGTTGATGAGCAGCCACTGGAACCACTGAAGCGAAACCGCCCTCCCTCACCATTCTCCGCACCAAAGAAATTGAGGTTTATGATGGATGAGTTTAATGGCAATACTGCACCCATGAAGAAAGTAAAGATTCCTGCTCTTCCATTCATTGCCAGATCACTTGGTGGTTTAGTTGAGACCCCTAGTGGTATGCTAATGCCAGCGGAGGTCATGATGTCCAGGGATGGAGGGTAGGCTGCAAAGACTGATGGTAAGAAGAAGAGGGGTCGTCCTCTGGGGTCAAAGAACAAGAACCCCCCAAAGACCAAGAAGATACCAGCTGAAGAAAGTGTGCTTTGTTCGGGAAAACCTCTTAGCCCTAGTGTTAAGGGCAAGGAGAAAATTTGAATTTATTTTTCTTTTATTTTGCCTAGTAATTTGTCTTAGGTCACATAGTTTCTAGGCTTTCTTGAAAAAGCTGTGAGCATGAGTACCGTCAAATGATCGGACATAATCTATGTATCACTGTGGTTTACCACAAACTCTTTATCTACCCATAGATGGTAGAGGGAGGATATGTAATGGTTCTTTCTGGCCTGAGTATTAATATATCGACATGATATTATTTCAAAAAAAAAAAAATTTGAGATGACTCATTCACGGTGACTGAAGAGACTGTTTTGATCACTTTAGGATAAAAACTTTGACGGAGCTGCTAATTTGATTAACTGACACTACAGGAAAATGGATCATTCACGACGCAAGATTTACGGCGTGCATCAAATGCGCGCCGTGAATAAGTATCAGCTACGACGTATATTAGATGCACACAGTAAATTTTGCAATTTTTTGAAGAAAATTACGGCGTGTTTGCAAAGAACGCCGTAAAATCATACTTTTATTAAAATTTACGACGTTTTTCCATTGCACGTTGTGATGTCAACGTATAAAAAGTTGTCCCATTTATAAAATTAAATTGAGAAATTTTAAATACACACCCCTAATCACTTAATACACATCCCTATTATTTTATATTTCAAATTAGATTTTATAGATAGGTTAAATGACTAAAACAAACATCTATGCATTAGAAGAAAAAGAAATAGTCATATTTTCATTATATTAAACTATTTATGTATAAATTGTTAGATAAATACAACAAATTTCTATACATGGCCTCCTAATTTAATACAAGAATAAAGTTAGAAACTATCTAATTTAATTTTTTTTCTTATATAAATTGTAATTAAATGAGGTTTTCTAATTTAGAATTTAAAAATCAATGACATTAAATGTTTTTAAAACGGATCCCATTTTTTAGTTAATTTCCTTTTCTTTCTTTTTTCTAAGAAATATGATTAATCCATTTATTTTCTAATATAAAATATCACAGGTGAAAAAACTTTGTAATTGTTAATTTGTTTGGCCCCTCTAATATATAGGAATATATTGGTCGAAGAATCACCTAATATATTCCTACAATGACAACTTTGTAGTTTTGCCATTTTGAAGAAACTACTGATATAATTTTGGTTAAATGTTAAACTCATAATTTTTATACTTGATTAACATGGTGTTTGGTTGATGAGAACTCAAATAATAAAAAACCTATTTATATGCATCTATTTAAAGTGAACAATAATAAATCTTTATGAATTTCTCAATAACTAACACAAGTAATCAATATGGTCATTTACAAAACAACAATTAATATACTAGAATATACTAATCATATTAAATAGTAACCTCAATATAGTCAAATAATAGGATATTTCATGATTTTTTAGATTAAGGATATTTTAGGCACTTTGGGTTGTGTATTTAGTAAAATATTAGAATGAGCAATTAAATGAGTGGTGTATTAAGTATGGAGTGTGTATTAAGTAATTAGGGGTGTGTATTTAAAACTTCTCAATTAAATTAGCTCAAAATGTAAGGACAAAAAGCACGGCTTCGTCTCTCTCTCCTTCGTCTCTCAAAACGTAGTGACCTCCTCCGGCCTCCTCCGACCTCCTCCTCTCCCATTGGTCCGGCCTCCTCCGATCTCCTCCACTCCTATTGCTCCAGCCACAGTAGGTACTTTCTTCTCTCTTATCCACAACTCTAATGTGATTGTTGCTGAAATTTACTGTGATTGTTAGCTTCGAAGCTTTGATTTTACATACTCGGTGTTCGATTCTGGTTTTCTACAAGTAACTGCAATTGATTCTTGAAGTTTTTGTTATCGTTATTTCGTCGAACACTTGGTGTGCTTCAAGTGTAAGGGTTTCTCTTTTGATTTTATTCATCGAGTGTAAGGGTTTACTTGTTCTATGCATTTCTGGATTTTTTTTTAAAAAATTTGTGTGAAGATGATTTGTTGGGTTCATATTATGATTTGCTGTTGAGAGAGTAATTGCATGTGAAAACGTACAAGTTCATTCAATCAAAGTAGTGCTAAGAGCTTATGAATTGCTGGGTTCATTTTCACATGCTCTGCTGCTTATGAATTTCCAAGTTAGATTGTATCTGATTTTCTGGATTTTTGTTCATTCGTAAGTGTTTATCAAAAGACAGGGAAAAAAGGAAAAGGTTAGTATTCTCGTGTTGGTGGCTATTGATTCTTGAGTGAGCTGGTAGCTTAGCTTTCTCTTGAAGTCACAAAGAATGTGAATCTGACGAGCCTTATTAGCTTTCTCTTGTGGCTTAGCTAATGGGTCAGTTTGAAGGTAGAAAAATGTTTATTTATGAAAAATGTTTACTGGGTCCTTATGGGTAATGCTGTTATGGATCACAAAATCCTTGTATGGTTTTTACTGTTATGAATCTTCAGGCAAGTGTTTGGTTATTTCTAACTATTATCTTTTGATGAAGTTGCACAAATTGTGAAAGTGAACTGCTAGCTTCTACATATATAGATTTGCACAAGTTTCTTGCAAAATATGTATCTGAAAGAATTGAAAGCATGACTAATTATATATTTATATACTACTCAAGTAATTTTTGCTACTCAAGAATTGAAAGCATGACTAATTTTGTGCTTGGTAATACTTGATTCGGTATACATTATTTGGCTCAAAACGTGACTAATTATATATTTATATACTACTCAAGTAATTTTTGCCACTAAGGAAGCTCTAAACAATGCAATGCAAACTCAAGTAACTGCATCTTATCTTCAGGTTGCTGCCCTTTCTGCACTCAGATTGGAGAACTAAGCACAATCAACACTGAAGGAGGGTACTATGCTTGAAGGCAATAGGAAAGCCTTCAAGTTTTCAAGTCTTCGTTGCTTACAGTTTTCAGCTGGTCCCTTGTTTACAGTTTTCAAGTCTTCGTTGTACTTTTGTAAAGCCTCAAATGGACTAATTGAGTTCCTGATTGATTGTAGGTAGTCGCTAATATATTCTTTAATATAAGTACAGATGCAATCAAACAACTTCGTCCAATGGGTGACATCTTCTCTGAAGTAGTTCTCGTACTCCAGGTTAGCATTATTCTATTGTTCTATAATTGTAATTCTTTACATAAAGGTATATTGTGCTGCCTTCTAGTCATATTTCTTTTACTGTTGTGGTCATGTGTTTGGTAGTTGTATATTGGGATGCCTTCTATATTTGAAATGTACTTATATTGAATGCTTAGATTAATGCTACTGGAAACGATAGCATTCTTATATTGTGCTGCCTTCTATTCATATTTCTTTTACTGTTGTGGTCATGTGTTTGGTAGTTGTATATTGGGATGCCTTCTGTATTTGAAATGTTCTGAGTACTAGTGTTACTTTATGAGTTTAGTTGAATTAGCAGATATGTATAAATATGGAGTGATTGAATGAAATATATCAATTAATAGCTGAATAGTTAGAAAAAGTGACCATTAATATTGTGAACTGAACAATAAACAACTTGTTTTAAACTCAAGCTCCCCTTCATTTCAGTTTGCTCATAATTAAAAGACAATTAGAGCCACCTAGGCAAGCTTCCATGGATACAAAATGGATATATTATCCCAGGTTATATTCAAACCTTAGGCCATAAGTTTTAAGTATGTAGATTCTTAGTAAAATTGTTACTGTTTTTTTTGTTCTTTAGAAACTCTGAAACCTACCGTGCTGGAGCCCAATTGTATGTTGATAGACTTCACACTAGCTTGGGGAATCCAGCTGTACATACATGTACATTTACAAGCATAATTAGCTATAATGGGCCACGCTCATTATACCGCCAAGGGTACTAATTCCAACCAAGGGAATGACATACAGATACACCGCCAGGCGGGCTACAACCTCAGCGACGGATCACCCCCAGGTCACCGCCGACGCGCCGCCACGCACCGCGCCAAAGCAGCATCAAAAGCTCCTGAAGCTGGGAACTGAAGCACTTCAGTCCCACATCGAAAACAAGGAAGAGATCAGCCTCCTCCTCACCTATAAAAGGTTCTTTCCTCTCTCCTCATCAAGGACGCATTTAATACTTACCTACTGTTACTTTGTCAACATAAATACATTGACTAACTTAGGCATCGGAGAGTTGAAGACCGCTCAGCGCGGTCTCCCTCTGACGCCCTTTGTATTTTACTTGGCAGGTAGCGGAGGCTTTGAGAACACCACAAAGATCGATCCGCCCACCGGATCGGCATTAACAAAGGTTCAGCTACCGCCGAACTTTCAAACGTTAACATTGGCGCCGTCTGTGGGAACCCTTGAACAAAAGGTCATCCCACCACAATCACCATGACTAACGGTAGCGGGGGAAACGCTGAGGAGCAGGCAGACCATTTCGCCATCCCCCAACCCTCCGACCCAGCTGTAGGCGTCAACCGCGCGCTATTCACAACCCCGGCCAACCCCAGCGTCGAGGCAAATCCAGGTAGCAGCCGCCCGCCGGGCCAAGATCTCATCACTATGTACGAGCTGGCACTGGCGGATCTTCATAAGGCAAACAGAGAACGCGAAAAGGAGCGTAAGGAGAAGGCTGAGGCCCAAAGACAGTTGGCTACGCTGACGTCACGTTTTGATGAACTAAAGAGGAGGCTGGGAGCTACCGCCAATCCAGCGCAAAGCGAACAGTCACGTAGCACCAGGCGTAGTCGACCCGGCGCTGGCACATTGATACCAGGGCCGGCCATACCGATGCAAATACCGCTGGAACCACCTGAGTTATTAGGGATGGGACCACCGCCCATCCCCCAACTAATGCTAGAGCAGGAGGGGGAGTCATTGCCGCACACCAACCGCTCGAAAGCTAGGACAGGGACTGAAGGCAGTCCGCCTGCGCCAGGGCGCACGGGTGTCCGGCGGAGTGCTCGGGCTGATTTCGCCGGCGATGCAACCACCCAGATATGGGAAAGGATGCAACAACTGGAGCAGAGGCTGATCCGGGCGGAGTCAGGCGCCCCAGCGCCAACTCAGAATCCACTTTTCGCTTCTAGACCTGGGCCTTTCACCGCTGCAATTCTGCAAGCTATCAGACCAGCATATGCAAAAACCCCGAAGATGTCGCATTACGGCGGAATGTCTGATCCCTTCGTCCACATGGACACCTTCAAAAAAGTCACCAACAACAAGGGATTTGACGACGCCACCCTGTGCCACTTGTTCAGCGAAACATTGGACGGTGAGGCGATGAGTTGGTTTTTCGAGTGTCCGCCAGAGTCCATTGACTCATTCCATGCACTATCACACGCCTTCCTTTCTCGGTTCATCCTATTGTCCGCCGGACATCACAACACAGGTCAGCTGTTCGGCGTCAAGCAAGGGGCGGACGAATCACTAAAGGCCTTCGTCACAAGGTGGCGGGCGGCAGCGTCTCAGTGCCGTGATCTAGACAAAACAATGGCATTGGCGGCCTTCAAGCAGGGACTCCTCAAAGGGCCATTCCTCTATCACCTCAACTACAATCATCCTAAAGCGGTATATGACCGCGTCATGAGTGAGGCGGTCATCCATGCCCAGGCGGAATTCCTCACATATGGAGAAACCCCACCGCCACCAGCAACTCCAACAAAGTCAACACAGCCATCCCCCAGTCCTCAGGAAACTGCTAACAAGACCCCATCAGCACCTCCAACTGACAAGAAGAGGGAGTGGCAGCAGGGCCACCACCAGAACAAGCGGCAGAAGGACCAGCATTACAACAAGGGCAACCGCCCAACCCATGGGGATAACAGCAACAAGCAGGCGGAGTCCTCGCAGCGGTATGCAGTATTCACGGTCCTCACGGCCTCGTATGAAGACATCTACAATCAGTGCAAGGATCAGATCCCACCGCCACCCCCTCCAAAGTACCCAAAAACCGGCAAACCCAGGAACACCGGCAAGTGGTGCAAATACCACGGAGACAGCGGCCACAATACCAATAGCTGCAACGCTCTCAAAACGGCTATTGAGACCTTGTACCGTGACGGCAAGTTGGAGCAGTTCAAGGTGCGCCAACCGCCACCTGTGATCGCCAATATTGAAACTTTAGGTCGTATCAACACCATCGACGGCGGTGCCCCAATCACTAACATGTCCCACAGGGCGAGGAAGCGCTATGCACGTGCTAATCACCCAAAGGAAGTCTGCAACATCCGCTACGAAAGATCCGCCAAACTCCCAAGATCAGGTTGGGAACCTATTACCTTCTCAGAGGAGGAGGAGCGCGGAGTGCACTTACCCTATGACGACCCGTTCTTGGTCGACGCCATTCTGGGCAAATTTTCTGTGGGGAGAATCTTGGTGGATAGCGGGTCCGCTGTCAACGTCATCTTCAGCAGTTGCTATGACCATCTCAAGCGAAACAACAAACTACTCTAGGATCACGAGCCACTGCTCAGCTTTTCCGGCGACGTCACACAACCGCTGGGGTCGGATTACATGCGACTGGTTATTGGCACTAGCCCATGCATGGCGGAGGTGCATACGGAATTCATTATTGTCGATTGCTTCAGTTCGTACAACGCCATCATTGGACGACCAGCGCTTAACAAGCTCAAGTGCATCATTGCCGGATACATGCTTCTCATGAAATTCCCCACACCCAACGGCACGGGCTGTGTGAGAGGAAGTCAACAGTTGGCTCGGGAATGCTATTCAACGACTATAGCGCGCTCGGCGCGCCGCCAGGAGATCCTGACAGTGGGAAACCAGGCACCGCCCCCACATATTTTCGAGGACCCTAGAGATGAGGAGAAAAAATATGTAAAGAAAGAACCGGTCAACCCGGAGACGTCGTTGAAAGTTGTCTGCATCTCAGACGAACACCCTGAACGGACAGTCCGCATAGGCGCCCAGCTAGACCCGGAGGTGGCGACAGAGCTCACTCAATTCCTGCATGATAACGCCGCCGTCTTCGCATGGTCCTACGCGGATATGCCGGGGATCTCTCCTGAAATCATCACTCATAAGCTAACCATCAAACCCTCCTTTTATCCCATCAAGCAGAAGCGGAGGGCCTTTGATGAGGAGAAGTACCAGGCAATAGGAGAGGAGGTCGCCAAGCTACAGGGCATTGGATTCATCCGCCAGGTCATCTATCCCCAGTGGATCTCCAATTTGGTAATGGTCAAGAAGCCCAGCGGCAAGTGGCGGATGTGTGTCGACTTCAAAAATCTCAACAAGGCATGCCCAAAGGATAGTTTCCCGCTACCTCGTATCGATCAGCTAGTCGATGCAACCGCAGGCCATGAGCTCCTCAGCATGATGGATGCGTTCTCCGGATACAATCAGATCAAGATGCACCCTGACGACCAGGAATGCACCACCTTCACCACCGACAAAGGCCTCTACTGCTACAATGTCATGCCTTTCGGTCTGAAGAACGCCGGTGCAACTTATCAGCGGTTGATGAACGCCATGTTCGCTGAGCATCTGGGAAAAATCATCGAGGTCTATGTGGACGACATGCTAGTTAAGAGCATAAAGGCCGGTGGCCATGTGGCAAACCTAAGGATCATAGTAACCATTCTCCTGGCCTATGGTATGCGCCTCAACCCAGAAAAATGTTTCTTTGGGGTCACCGCTAGCAAATTTCTGGGTTACATCGTCAGCGAGCGAGGCATCGAGGCTAACCCAGACAAGGTACAGGCCATCCTTAACCTGGCGGACCCCGAGTATAAGGTGGACGTCCAGTGCCTCCAGGGCAAGTTAACCGCCCTTTCTCGATTCATCTCCAGACTCACTGATAGGTGTGCCCCATTCTTCAAGCTCCTCAAAACAACTCACAAGAAAGTCATCAATTGGAACCCAGAGTGTCAGGCGGCGTTCCAAGGCCTGAAGGAGTACCTAGCAACAGTCCCTCTTCTTTCTGTCCCTGTGCAAGGAGAGACACTGTTCATATACCTAGCGGTCTCAGTATCGGCAGTAAGCTGCGCCATTGTCCGGCGAGAGGGCCAAGACGAGCTCCCGGTGTTCTACGCCGGCAGGGGCATGAACGGAGCAGAAACAAGATATCCTCACTTAGAACAACTAGCCCTCGCACTCATCGTTGCCGCCAGGCGCCTCCGCCAATACTTCCAGGCTCACACAATCCATGTGTTAACCAATCAACCGCTGAGGCAAGTGATGCAAAACCCTGAACACTCGGGACGCCTCAGCAAGTGGGCCATTGAGCTCAGTGAGTTCGACATAGACTACAAGCCAAGAACCGCCATGAAGGGCCAGGCAGTGGTGGACTTCATCGCTGAACTCACCGAGCGTCAACCAGACCCCGGTACCGAGACTGGGCCTCGAACGGAAATGATAACCGCTGAGGAAGCAACTCCTCTACACTCGGATTGGAACCTGCATGTGGATGGCTCCGCTTGCGCCAAGGCCAGCGGCGCTGGAGTCATCTTGACAGGACCGGGGGGACTAAACGCGAAGTACGCATTGAAATTCAACTTCAAGGCTTCAAACAATATGGCGGAGTACGAAGCACTCATTGCCGGCCTACTCCCTCAAATTCTCGATCAGCTTCGGCGCTCCCACACGCCGACTCAAATTCACCTGCCCCCTACAGCCTTGGCGCTTCACATATACCAGTTCGTAGAAGTGCAGCACTTCCGCCACGGTTGGCCCTTCACAACCAGACAGCCGCCATAGCGAGTTCAGCGCTAACATCAACCGCCACATGTTGGGACAAATTTGCCCGAACGTAAGGCCGAACTCGCACACCAAAATTTGTAGGTTGGGCACCAGTGGGAGTGTCACTCCTTGGCGGAATATCGCCTCGTGCACGGCGGCAGACCCCCTTGGCAGCATCGACGCCTTCTCGTCCACTGTCGGAGGACGCAGCTTTACCACTCCCGGCAAGCGGTACATCCTTTTCAACCGATTGACGTCGACGACATTCATCCGCCCACCTGCCTCGTCAACAAAGGTACCATCTGAAAGAACCCACGTTGACTCGGTGTTCTCTCCCGCCACAACTCCCCTGTCAGCGGAACCACTGGCGGCACTGTTACTCGCTAGCCGCTCGTCACGCCTATTTTTCGCAGCGGCTGTCTCCCCTGCCCTAGAACTCTCAGGACGCGAAACACGACCCATGGCTACGCCCCAAGGTATTGTTTGTAACGGCTCAATCTCTAGCGGTTCTGGCAGTGAGGTTCCTGCATGGGCAGACGGACGCAACGAGTCAATAAATATTCTATCCGCCACGCTGAACGGCACGTCAGACCCGGAATCCTCACTGCTCGAAATCTGTATGACGTTAGCCATCCCAAACCCTAAAACCCACACCAGTTAGCACAAACACAGATCTAGCTTATTCTTACATCAGTTATAGCCAAGAACATCAAGAACAATTACCCAGAAAAGGCCAAAACAAGAACAACCACACTCAACCCAGATTCGACCATCTAGAAAATCCCTAAACACAAACCCTCTGCCAAATACCATAACCCACCCCCAAATCTCACTTTACACCATAGCACACCAGAAAATAACAAATAACACCCTAAACACAGAACCAATGAAACAGGGAAGAAAATCAAGATACCAACCTCAAAGACGAAAACTCCGGTGTGGTGATGAACAATAATCTTCGATGAGGGAAACTTTCGTCTTTCCTGGCACGAGAACTCCACGAAATCCCGGCAGCCTCTTGCTGAAGTCTCGGACGAGCAGAGCTTGAAGACGACGAGCAGAGTTTCAAGTTTTAGCAAAGTGTCCAATCTCGCTGGTTTCCCCCCTTTTTATGTCAACGTCAAAGAATTCTAAACCATCCATTGAAAAACGGCATCTCACGCCAGCCGTACACGTGTCCCACGTCTCCACTTACCCTCCGGATTAACCGAGGCGTCGCCTCGGTTACAAAATCCATAATTACTATCATTTATGGCGAGAAGACGGCCAGGCTTAGGAAGCAAACCTCCGCACGCTAACCCTCTACGGGTTGGACACGTATCAGCAACCACCAGACGAAACGTCTGGTGGAAGTAACCACTTGGATGACTTCACCAACCGTCCGAAGTCTCCACTGAGCGAAACCCCACCAGCGGAACTTCTCACTTGTCAACTTCTCACTTGTCATCTTTCAAGTGACGAAGTCTCCGCTGAGCGAAACCCCGCCAGCGGAACTTCTCACTTGTCATCTTCCACGTGACGAAGTCTCCGCTGAGCGAAACCCCGTCAGCGGAAATTCTCACTTGTCATCTTCCAAGTGACGAAGTCTCCGCTGAACGAAACCTCGCCAGCAGAACTTCTCCCTAGCCATCCTACAAGCGGGGTGTCTTCCGCTACACACCTCTGGCGGAACCCCCTTTCATCTTGCAAACCGCGTGCTTTGTTCAACGCAATATCGCTCAATAAAGTACCGCCACGCACGTTTACTGGACGCTGCTTCCTGCTGCAGTCAGCGGGGGGATATCCGTCAGCTACGGATCTCGAGGCCACGCCTCACTCTGACAACGACCGCCACGCGGCGTTACGGTCAGACCGTCCCTACGGGACACGGGGACTTATCAACAGTCTACGACGGCCCTGATCAGGCACGTTGACCCCCGTCACTCGGATGCTAAGATTGGGTTCGCTACCTAACACCCTCTGCTCCGTGCAGCTCCCCCTAAACGAACAATTTGCCAGCCATCCGGAGGTCTATCTTAGCCGGGGAGTGGGGGACTTCCTGGGGGGCCTAGCAGGGGCCCACCCGAAATGGTGTAAAGCGTTTGCTCACAAAATTCATGGTTGACAACGTACTGACTCTAATTATGCTCCTGCAAAGTCTAGCGGAAGAGAACGCTTCAAACCGCCAAGCAACTCCCCAACCAAGATTGCCCTCCTTGACTGGGGACTTGGGGGACTTGTACATACATGTACATTTGCAAGCATAATTAGCTATAATGGGCCACGCTCATTATACCGCCAAGGGTACTAATTCCAACCAAGGGAATGACATACAGATACACCGCCAGGCGGGCTACAACCTCAGCGGCGGATCACCCCCAGGTCACCGTCGACGCGCCGCCACGCACCGCGCCAAAGCAGCATCAGAAGCTCCTGAAGCTGGGAACTGAAGCACTTCAGTCCCACATCGAAAACAAGTAAGAGATCAGCCTCCTCCTCACCTATAAAAGGTTCTTTCCTCTCTCCTCATCAAGGATGCATTCAATACTTACCTACTGTTACTTTGTCAACATAAATACATTAACTAACTTAGGCATCAGAGAGTTGAAGACCGCTCAGCGCGGTCTCCCTCTGACGCCCTTTGTATTTTACTTGGCAGGTAGCGGAGGCTTTGAGAACACCACAAAGATCGATCCGCCCACCGGATCGGCGTTAACAAAGGTTCAGCTACCGCCGAACTTTCAAACGTTAGCACCAGCTATGATGCAATTGTTGTGTTTTTGGCTCATTGATACAATCTGAAAATTAGGGTTCAGAATTCAAATCCAAGTCTAGAAAGGAAAGAGGTTTGCGCGCAGCTTTTCTATAAGTTCTAGGAAAGTTAGTCTTTCAAGTTCTATTAGGATTTGTATTAAAGGTTTAGTCTATTAGGATTAGGAATCCTAATTGTATATTGTATCAGCAGCCTCTATGCCCTATAAATAGGAACTGCAGTCAGTTTTCTGGAATTAAGACAGAAAGTGTAGAAAACTGAGAGTCAAGGTGATAGAGAGATAAGAACTAGTCTGAGGGGTTTGAGGGATCTGCAATAAGTACTTGTAAACACCTAAATTCTTCATAGTGCTAGTGAATCTCTCAAGAGAGATCACGAAATGGACGTAGGCTAAAGTTTTGGCTGAACCACTATAAAATCTGCTGTGTTGTTTCTGTTTTCAGTTAATCTATTATTCTGATTTTGCTTAAGTAGTAAAACACAAAGATCCTAAAGGGGGCTTACACAATAGCAATGCCCTTGTCGCCTCTGCAAAAATATGCAGTGGCATTCCCCTAAGTTAGTTTTTGGTCACTTGTGCATGAATGAGATCCATCCTCTTCATGTTAGTTGGATCTTACATGGTGAGAAGTCGAGAACATATGTACAAGAAGAGAATGTTCAAGTTCCAGAAACGTACAAAATTTTGAAAGATGCATACTTTCAAGATGATGTTGTTATGGAACCTGAAAATGAAAGGAATGAGGCTGACTTTAGAGATATATTAGAGGAGGCAGAACTACCATTATATTCAGGGTCTGATTTTACTAAGATGTCTTCCACAGTTTCCTTGTTTAAGTATAAGTCTCGACACAGTTTATCTGATAATGCTTTTGATGACCTCCTCCAATTGGTTGGGGGCTTACTACCAAGAGAGAACATTCTTCCAAATTCCTTGTATTCAACTAAAAAACTCTTGAAAGCATTTGATCTAGGTTACCAAAAGATACATGCTTGTGTAAGGGATTGTGTATTGTTTAGAAAAGAACTAGAGCATGTGGAGACCTGTCCAAAATGTGGTTCATCGAGGTGGAAGGTTCATAAACACACCAAAAAAGTTTGTAAAGGTGTTCCGGCAAAGGTGTTGAGGTATTTTCCAATCATACCCAGGTTTAGAAGGATGTTTAAGTCAGTAGAGATGGCTGAACAATTGACCTGGCACTACAATCACAGAAGTCAAGATGGTAAGATGCGCCACCCTGTTGATTCTCCGGCATGGAAAAACATTGACAATAAGTGGCCTAACTTTGCATCAGAACCTCGAAATCTGAGACTTGGACTATCATCAGATGGATTCAATCCATTCTGTCAAGGATGATGCTGTTTCTAAAGTTTTAGGACCCGATCGACGAGGACGAGTACGAGGATATGGATTTGGAGCACTTCCTTCAAAGGTAGATGGTCAAACATACGTGGGTAGCAAAGTTACAATGTTGGAGAATGCACTGCTTGCTACTTCACCAGAGCTGCAAGAGTTGAAAATGGTGGTAAAAAACATTTTAGCTCAGTCAGACAAAGGAGAAAAGAAGAATGTAAGTATTCTGGCCCAAAATACATCATGTATTATTTCTTTTTCATATGTATAGTAATGTTACTGATTTTTTTGTTTATGTAATAAAAAGGAAACAAGCAGTACTCAGCAATCTGCCATTGAGATTGCACAAAGGAAAAAAGTAAATGACACTGCAGAGAGCAAGAAAAGAAAAGAAAAAGATCGTAGAGTTGGAGGTTCTGAACAAGAAGGAAGCAAACAAAGCAAGCAAAAGACACATGCAAGTATTCGGCCAACAGCCAAAGAAAAGGAAGGTGGGAATGAAGTCAAGATGAAGAAATTACACTTGTTAAGTTGGTTGGATAAAGAGGAAAAGATTGTTGCAGCTGCTGACCTTCACTCAGAGGATCCAAACGAGAAAGTACATTGTGTTCCTCTTGGTCTTGGTTGTTGGAAAGTTTGGGTGCGTGAAGTCTCTCACGACATACCATTGTTTCGGCCAACCCAAGAGTTCAGTACGCTTGGTGCAGCTAAAGGAAGCACAGTGGCTTGGCCCATCAACTTCATCAAGCTACTTTAATATGTGCTATTTGAGGTAAACTTTTAGACTTTGAGTGCATTATGGTTCAATACAGGCAAAGATAGTAGCATTTTCAGAACATAGAACTTATCTTTGAGGGAATAGATGTTCTAGTTTATGGAATTTTGAAGAGCAATAGTTGTTATTTTGTTCTAGTGCAATCTCTCAGTTGTTATTTTGTTCTAGTGCAATCTCACAATCAAACATAGAACTTATTGTGGAATGTGTGATTGAAACATAGAATGAATTTGGTGATTGAAGTAGTCCTTAATTATAATAAAATTAGTGCTGGGCTGTAGCGTTTGTGTTTAACAGTTGAAATTGATAAGCAATTTGAAATTGAAGTGTAAGTTATATGATTGTTTCCTCCTTGCAGGTAATTAAGCAATTGAGCTAAAGGCAAATCAAGAACATCACCGATAAGATGTTTGATCATTTCAAAAACAAGATAGGAAGAGCATATATGAGATTCGAGGATTGGCAAGTTTTAGACCTCTCTTTCGTTCTTATTGCCTTTTATTTCATCTTGAAGGCCTCTTTTGTTATGGCTTGAAGAATATATATAGTTTCTCAACAGTGGATTAATTTGAGTTGTTGAATATAATGGATAATGTTATAAAATGCACATTTTCTTAATTTGTCTACTTTACTTTTGGGTGCTTGAGTTAATGTACTGTGGAAATGTAAAGAAAGGCTAACATAATAGCTCATTGAAATTGGGAAAATATCCAGGAAAAACAAACAAATTTGCGGCACGCATTTGTCCATGTACGGCATGCATAAATATTTATTTACGACGTGCAAAATGTAAATTTACGGCGTGCATTTGTTGATTTACGGCGCACACGATGTGAAATTACGGCGTGCGTAAGTGTTGATTACGGCGTACACTGATGTCGTGAGTTTAACATTTTCTAATTGGTAGGAATAGATTCACGACGTGTTTTCGGGTTCATTTACGGAGTGCTTTTTGCGCGCCGTAAAATTCAAAAATGAAACTCAATTTCACGACGCTGTCTATAAAGACGCACTTTTGCATGACTTTGTGCGTCGTAAATTGTAATTTACGGCGCGCTTTGAACGTCGTGAATGATCCATTTTCCTGTAGTGTGATCATTTGACAAAATATACTTTTTTGATTATTTTTTGCAAGTTCAAGCAGTAATTTGATTACTAAATTGTCCCATTTCGTATAATTCAAGTACCAGTCATACAAACCCAATAATTATGTACCTCTCGCTCCATAAATATCTCTATACGAAAAAACAGAGAGCGGAATAAAAGCTCCATTTCCATATGAACCAAAGAGCCGAATAAAAGCAACTAATAAAGATTAAAAGAAGAAAACTGGGGTAATCTCGAAGGACCGATTATTCCTTTTCGTTTCTTCGAGACAGTTTAGGAGTTTCCCAAATGTTATACCGAATAGTCTGGCTGCATTCCATGCTCGGCCTGCACTATGTATTATATTATATTATATATAATACACACAAACACATATATAGCTACGGCTAGAAGTTTGAAATAGTTAATCTGAACAAAATATATATATATATATATATTCTCTTGTCCTTTTCGGCTTTTTGTATAGTACAGGCCGGCAGAGGGAGACAAAGATTTCTCTTGGGGTTTCATGAGACAGCTAGCTGGTTATACCTTTCATAGTTTTGTTGCGCGCTGGGGTAATTATATAATATGTTTCTTGTTTTATTTTTTCTTATCGGAAAGAAGATAAGTGTCTTGTTCTGTTGTTGATGTATGCTTTTGTTATTTATAGTTTGTGGCAACGGGCAACCCAAGTACTTGGTAGAATTAGAAAGATTGGAAAACGAAAAAAGCACGCAGTATCGATTTCATGGAAGGCAGAGGCGGAGTAGTAGGTGAAATACGGCGACTTAACATCATCTACTTCCTATGTAGTCTTGGCCGCATTGATCATCCCCATCTCATTCGTGTCCATCATCTTAACCGAAACGGCGTTTTTCTGCGAGGTACCTGCAGGCTGGCTTTCTCTCTCTCTCTCTCTCTCTCTCTCTCTCTCTCTCTCTCTCTTGCATGCACGCCCATGTTTCTGATTCATTGTGTGTATTCTTCAATTCATTACTTTTCTCTAATTCTGGAAAGACAGACATCAAGAGGTGGCTTGCGGATTTACGAGGGAAGGATATGCCAGAGACCTTCACTTGGTCTTACAAGAGGTTCAAATCAATTTTATATATCTTCAATCTTCTTCTATCTTTTTCTTTTGAGAATTAATCAATCCCTTAAATTGATTTATCAGTTTCACTCATGTATGCGCTAATTAAGTAAACCGCGTTTGATTTAATCAATTATCTTTTTTTTTTTAATCTAAGGAGGTCAGCCATTTATTGATGAAAATAAAACTTACACATTACAAATGTCAGCTGCAATTGCAGCTTGTAAAAAAACTGGAACTGAAAAATAGAACTCGACCTGCCTAAGGGAGCAAGCATGGTTAGCCAACAGATGGGCCACCATATTTCCTTGCCTACCAACATGACACACATGAACAACTCCCTGAGCTTCTCCCAGAGCCATTACATCATCATAAAGCCTGCCAAGCAAGGATGTATTGGCAGATTCCTTTGTTGAGAGTTGTCGTTGGACTTCCATGGCATCAGTCTCCAAAATTGTCGGACCAAAACCATGTTCCAGCGCAAACTCTAGTGCAGCTTTGCATGCCAAAATCTCTGCATGTTCCGGCGATAACAGACCATTCAACTGACTAGCGCCACCTCCCAACATGATCCCATGCTCATCCCTAAACACAAAACCCAGTCCACCCTTCCGAGTAGCTTGATGAAATGCACCATCCACGTTGATCTTCACCAGACCTACCGGAGGAGCTCTCCACACTGCCCTTAGCTTTCTTCTAAACCTAGAAGGCTGCAGATTATGGAACCTAAATTCCTGCAAACTCAACATAAGACCCACGCTAACATCCCCAGCTGCACTCATCTTTTGATTCCATATTCGGTCGTTTCTCTCCTTCCAGATCCCCCATAATGAGAATAGGAATTCTCCCAACTGGGATAAAGACAACTGTTGTACACATTGATTCAACCAAGAATAACGTCATCAGCCATATTACTAGGGTGATAACAAACCTGCTGAAGCATAACATTTTTGTGGAGTACCGCTTGAGTGAAAACACAATCCCGACAAAGATGAAGAGTTGTTTCTTCGTGAGTCTCACACAAAACACACATATGCGAGGCCAACACCACTCTCTTCGAAGCCAAACTACCCAAAGAAGGAAGAATATCCAAACACACTCTCCAGATATGTATTTTAGTTTTGTTTGGGATAATCACTTTACAAAGGTTCTTCCAAAACCCCGCCCCAACTGGAAGCTGCAATGGATTGTAACTAGAAGAGTGCAAAAAAACAGATCGATAAGCCGTCTTGAATGAGAACCTGCCATCTTTCGACAACTTCCAACATAACCGATCCTACACATCCCTCCGACTCAACGGAATTGCAGCAATCACCTCTGCTTCCTCTGCCGAAAAAATCTCATTTAACAACGGAACATTCCACCTCCCAGCTTCAAGTATGAGCTCGGTCACCTTACTAACTTCCACCGCAGCACCCGAGTCGGTGGGTCTCCCAAGAGGCAAAGCTGCCACCCAATTATCCGAGAAGATATCCAGCTCCCTACCATTACCTACCTACTAGTAACAGCTTTCTTGAAGGAGTTCTCTAGTGGAGAAAATACTTCTCCATGAATAAGAAGGAGAAACATGTGGCAAGGCTTCCCAAAAGGACTGATTCGGGAAGTATCTCGCTTTGTATATGCGCGCAATAAGAGATGAAGGATTCTGCAAGATTCTCCATGCTTGTTTTGCTAGCATGGCAGAGTTAAAGTTGGATAGACTGCGGAAACTCAAACCACCCTCTTCTCTAGGATTACAAAGACCATTCCAATTCTTCCAGTGGATCTTTCTTTTATCTAGAGTACTACCCCACCAAAACCTTGCACACTGCTGTTCCAGATCATCACAGAAACTCTTGGTAAGTTGGAAGACACTCATAGCATAAGTAGGTAATGCCTGAGCCACCACCCTAATCAAAATGTCCTTCCCTGCCCCACTCAACAATTTACCTTGCCAAGTAGTAAGTTTCTTAGACAATCTCTCCTTAATATACTGAAAAGTAGACGTTTTCTTCCTCCCTACGTAAGTGGGAAGGCCTAAATATTTGCATGAGATTCCACAGCCTCCACCCCCAACAAACTAGAGATATCATTCTGTAGATCAACATGCACATTTTTGCTAAAAACCACCGAACTCTTGGCAAAGTTAACGACCTGTCCAGAAGCTCTCCCATAAGTGTTCAACACCTCCTGTATGACAGAACAAGATTCCACCGGGGCCTGTGCATAGAGCATACTATCGTCTGCAAATAATAAATGGTTCACCAAAGGTGCATTAGGACATACCTCAATACCCGGTAAGGAACCTATGATCATTCGCTGTTGTAGTAGGGCTGAAAAACCCTCAGTTCCAATAAGAAAAAGATAAGGTGACAGAGGGTCCCCTTGTCTCAGACCTCTGCTAGGAATGACATATCCCCGTGGTCTTCCTCGAACCAAAAAGGAATACCTCACCGTACTCACACCCTACATCACCATCGATATCCAACTCCTGGCAAAACCAAACCAGATCATCACTTTTTCTAGAAAAATCCACTCTATTCTATCATACGCCTTACTCAAATCTAATTTCAATGCAATATAACTGTCATTCCCATCCTGCTTGTTGTGTACAAAATGGGCTATTTCATTGGCCACCAGGATATTGTCCGTAATCAATCTGCCGGGAACAAAAGCGCTTTGGAAGGGAGAAATCACTTCAGGTAAAACAACCTTTAGTCTGTTAGCAATAACTTTTGAGCAAATCTTGTGGATAACATTACATAGCGCAATTGGTCTCAAGTCTGCCATATTCTCCGGATTACTTACTTTCGGGATTAGACAAATGTGGGTAAAATTTATTTGCTTCAGCAGCTGGCCCGTCTGCAGAAAGCTATGGACTGCTGCAAAAATATCCTCACCAATATACTCCCAATAGTGTTGGAAAAAAAGTGGAGGCATCCCATCTGGACTCAGGGATTTAGTGGGATACATCTGAAAAAGAGCAAAACGCACTTCCTCCATAGTATAGGGCGCACAAAGCTGAGCATTCATCTCCTCAGTAACACAAGGATTAATAGCCGCAAGATTCACGTCCATTGCGTCAACATCAACCTCAGACGCTCGAAACATTTTGGAAAAATAGGCAGTAATTACTCTCTCAATGCCCGCTTCATCTTCATGCCAATTCCCATACTCATCATACAATCCCTGCAAGGTATTCTTACGCTTCCTATTTTATGTGTTCCAGTGAAAGAAGCCCGTATTATGGTCCCCTTCTTTCAACCATGTGATTTTAGCTCGTTGCTTCCAAAACAACTCCTCTTGGAATAGTAAATTCTGAAATTTGTCCATCAACTCCCTCTTTTCAGTTTGCACACTCTCTGATGGAAACACACTCAACAACTCCTGCAATATAGAGCGAATGCCAATCATTTGTAATTGCCGACCCCGGAACACCTCTTTCTGCCATTTATTCAATTGAATTCTAGTATGCATGATCTTCTTGGTAACGCAAAACATAGGTGTGCCCAACACATCAGTTCCCCAAGCCTCCTTCACCACTCTATCACAATCCTCATGCTGCAGCCAAAACGCTTTGAATTTGAAACGGTGACATTTAGGCCTAGCCAGCAAAGGAATCGAACTAGCTGGTAGCAAGAGAGGAACATGATCAGAATCCGATGGTGATAAATGAAAAACTTTAGCATGGTTAAAGATGTCAATCCAAGAGGGAGTGCAAATAGCCCTATCAAGGGGCAACAAGGTATCAGAATTCCACCAAGTAGCCATTGCTCCCTGAAAACCTACGTCCAGAAGATCATAGTAACCTAACGCCTCCCGGAAGCCTCTCATCTGTCTCTCCGGCCGGATCGGAACTGCAATCTTCTCCCCGCTTTTCAGAATCTCGTTGAAGTCCCCAATTACCATCCAGGGAAGGGAATTCATATCAGCTAGGTCACGTAGAAGTTGCCAAGAGCGATCCCGGTCTCCGATTCTTGCATGTCCATAAAACCCAGTCAATCTCCAAGACGGGAGTCCAGATTCACCCACCACCACCGCGTCAATATGATGCGCTGATTTGGTTCCAATCTGAATTATCAAGTCCTCATTCCAAAAAATCCCCATGCCCCTCGCCTGTCCCGAACTCAAAACTTCCTCCGCATGCGCAAACCTTAACGCCAGACGAAGCTTTTCGAAATCCTCTAATCTGCTAATCTTTGTCTCACATAAAAAGACCAATTGTGGGCGATTCTGAGAGCATAAATCCTTCAGAGCCCGAGTTGTTGCATCGTTGCAGATACCTCTGCAATTCCAGCTTAGAACATCCAGATCCATAGATGTCAAAATTTGCTTCCTTTGCCAAGAAAGTAACCCTAGTCGAGAGCGGCTAGGTCTAAACTAAACTACGAAAACGGAAAACATGGGAAATGATTTAATCAATTATCTAGTTTCATGCTAAATTTGATTTACTGAATTAATTAATGTTATATATATATATATATATATATATATATATATATATATATTGCAGGAGGTACAAGAAGGGTTATGTTTGGCAAGACTTGTTAGATGACGACCTCATCACCCCTATCTCTGACAATGAATATGTCCTCAAAGGCTCCCAAATTCTCTCTTATTCCTCTTTTGGTATGTTTTATTCCTAATTGAAAAATTCAAAATTAAATCCGTAATTTAAGTCGATTACGATCAATACCATATATTGTATATGTAAATTTCCATGCCATTAATATTTTTAGTCCTATTACAGCTCCTCCGCATTCATATTTATATGCTGCTGAAAAGAAGAGGTGCTTGCTCAAAGAGCTGCAGCCACCTAATTCTGAAGAAGCGCCCTTTCAAATGCACCATATTACAAAAACTTCCTTTGAATCGGACCAGCAAGAATCACCACCTCATAATTCCGGCTCATCTTTGATCGATGCTGATGCAGTGAACATCCGAGGAGATCAGAAATGCTCGTCGTCGTCCTCAACCATCAAAGCCAACAGTACAAATCACGAACAGAGCAAGGACAAGTCATCAATAGAAAACTCTTGTTTCTATTCCCATTTGTTATTGAAGAAGAAGAAGAAGTCGTCCAGCGACAAAGACAAAGACAGCAAAGAGATGGGTTGTAGTAGTACTACTTCATCATCTTCTTCTTCTCCACATAATTCATCACCTCTATCTCAATCGGTGCCCTTGGAAAAGAGTACTAAAAAACAACATTTAAGCATGTTCCGCAATTTGATCAACTGTGGTGCTGTGGACACGAACGACACCGTATTCGTCAGGTTGAATCGGGACAGTAAGACATATTCCACTAACAATAAGCCTCTTAATCGCAGCAGGCAAGACATTATTATTCGAAAAGAAAAGAGGGAGAAAGCAGGTACTGTAGGGTATGCCGGACTTTTTAGGACATGTATGAATCAGCAGGAGCGGCCACAGCAACCCCAAAACCATACTACTACTGCTAGGTATCATCCAATCCGACCCTAGCTATATGATAAATTCATGAAAATAAATAAATAAATAATAAATATATATATATATATATATATATATATTTCAGAATGCTCGCTGATTGATAATTCTCTCTGGATTTGATTTATTGTTTTGCAGCAAAAGCGATGATAGGAACCAAAAAACAGCTTCTTCTACTTACAGGCCAATCCGAGGGCCACATTGCTCGTAAGTGGCCATTTGATAATTTTTCGGTTTGTTTTTTTTGCCCTTATTTTCAGATTTATGGCATGTTTGGAAGGAATTTCTTTCCGAAAATCCAAAAGTATTTTTGAATTAACGAAAAAGTTAATTATAAATATAACTAATTAAAAAGTTAACAATGTGCATTAGAATTTTGGGGGAGTTTTAGAAGCACTCAAAAATATTTGTCCAGTGTTTTCTTGTACAAAGTGTTCTCTAAATTTGAAAAGCTGCTTTTTAAAATATTTCTGAAACAGTCTCAAACAGATTTTTAATGTATATGTGTCTGACCGTCTGACCCAAGCCCAAATTCAAAATGCCCTATCATTATGGTATAAATTATAAAATACCCCCTCCCACCCCAGTTTACTATAATTTGATCGTTGGTTTTGTTCATGTACATTCTCACAAAGTCATATGGACTTTAGAGACATTGTTATATTACTATAATAATATTATTATATTTCTCAAGAAAAATGACTACATTTTATTTGTTTTCTTTATTCTTTTTCTTATTATTATTATTTATTTATTGTGAATAAGAGTATTGATTTCAAGGTGGTTTATGCTTCCCGTGAAGCCAATAAAATAGCTCATATTTTAGCAAGTAAAGCTCTTTGTCATAGTGTTGACCAAACCTAAGAGATGTCATTTTAAACGAGTGTACTCGTTAATTGTTTCAATGAACTTACATTTCAAAAAAAAAAAAAAAAAGTATTGATTCATTGAATGTGAATAGAATATAGATGAACAATCAGTTTAAAATTGGTAGCTAGATAGCTAGATAATGATAACATTTTATAGGCATGTTAATGCAATTTTGTTTTGGTCCATGTTTATATTTTCTTGTAATCTATTCTCAAAAAAAAAAAAAAAAACTTGTAATCTTTATTATAGGTGTTAACGGCGCAATTTATCAATTTTAAATTAACATTTTTGTTCTTTACTTTCATCTATGAGTTGCCGATGGTCGATATCATTAACTATTTGATGTCTATCGTTAGAGGTACTTAAGAAAAAAAATTCATGTTCAAGAGAAATTCTATGTAATTCTTGTACTTAATCGCTTTGTTTGAATGGAAAATACAAAAACTACACTTGACGACGGTAATAACTCACCCCCTTGAACCCATAATTCAGTCAATAGCGAGACACTAGCTAGTCCCATCGATTCACTTGTTCTAAGGAATTAATGGATCACTTTTAATAGCCAGAGATTCAGCCTGGTTGGCTTATTGTGATTAACATTTGTTTACCTTGTTTCTTCTAAATAATTCTCAATAGATAACATTTGTTTGGTCAGGTCAAAAGAAAACAGTTACTGCTTTCTTTCTTCCATTGTCGATCAGTCTCACCGCAATGTACGGACATGCATGTGTCATTAAACTACTTTTCTCTTACTATTTCGTTAATCATGGATTGATCCACATGTCAAAGATACCAATTAATTTTCGGTATATATATATATAACTAACTAAAATAGATTCTAATTAATGTAATCATGAGTTCAAAACAAAATTCGTCACATACGAGAACCCATGAGCCAATAGCTGGGTCGATGCAAACTGAACACATTCATTTGTCCACTCAGCTAAATTAATTTGAAGCTTTTGATGCAGGCATTGCAGGAAGCAGTTTAAGCCAGAGAAATTGCACTCGCACATGAAATCCTGCAAAGGAATAAAAGCTCTGTCAAAAACTGCTCCGGATTCTGTGGTCAAGATGCCATGAAATTGGAAAAAGGAGAGTAATCAGGTTCGTGCTATTTCGTGGCCAGCCGGATTGCGCCTTTCAAGACTAATTGCTATATGATTTTGTCAGGGACTTAGAGGAAAGGAAAGCTCTTATATTTTTTTTCCCGGGGGGGGGTTGCAAAAATTGCAAATCACACCCCATTTTATTTTATTAATAATATTTCATCCTAAGTTTTTTTGCACTTCTCAAAATATCCTCAAAAGTTAGATTTTCTTATTGAGTCTCTCTCTCTCTTCTAGGGCTGGGCATTTAAGCCCGAAAACCCGTAAACCCGGACCGGCCTGTCAAGGCCCGACCCGTACGGTCCGGGCCCATTTTTTTTTATTATCAAAACGGTTCGGGCCGGGCCTTAACTTTCAAAATACGGTTCGGGCCCGGGCCTGCACTTTCAGAAATTAAAAAGCCCGTCAGGCCCGTTTTACATAAAAAGAGACATGTGTCTCTATATTATTGGCTATAAAATAGGGCTCATACTTTTATATTGTAGACCTCCCCACACCAAATCATTCTCTCTAATATTAATTCCTAACCCTACTCTCTCTCTCTCCTCTCTTCTCTTTTCTGTCAGCCGCATAACTCCATTTCTCTCTTCTTCTTCCTTTTGGTTACCAGAACTCCATTTCTCTCTCTTCTTGAAACTTCTCATCTTTGAAATCCAGAACCTTCCTCAAGGCCACCATCTCACCGATCTCATCGCCCCGTCTTCACTCGTCCCCTACCTTTCGCTTTGGCCCGCTCAGATTTTCAGAACCTCTTTCTCTCTCCAACTAGATCATCCCCTTCCATGGATCCCACGATCCGCTCTTCCTCTCCTGCCCGCCGTGGAAGCGCAGTCCGCTACTCCGCTCTACCTCCGTGGAAAAGTCGGGTTGAAGGATGTCAGTGATGGTTTCGTCAATTTGCGTAATTTGATCTCCATGACTCGGCTGATTTCTGGTCCTTTGCTTGGATCAATTAATATAAATTGATTTGATTTTTCTTTTTTGTTGTAAAGATCAGATTTGATTAGTTATGTTGTTGGTTGATTACTAGATGAACATGGTGTTCTTGTTTTAATTTGTTACGTTGTTAAGTTATTTGAGAATTAGCAAGTTACTGATCTTCTTTTTTTTTTTCCTCTCTTTTTTCTGTTTATGGAGGCATTAAAGGCTTAAAGCCCAGAAAAAGGAAATAAAACGGAAATAAAAAGGAATTTGTATTTGAACTTGGAATATGTTGAAATCTGAAAATATATAGAAAATATGCATTTGGGCCCGAAAACCCGGAAGCCCGGCCCGAAATGGAACGGGCCGGTCCCGGGCCGGTCCCTGATGGTTGCAAAGCGGGTTTTGGGCCTGAACCGTAAAAAACGGGCCGGTTCCGGGCCCAGCAAAGTTTTAGTTGCACCCGGCCCGTGCCCAGCCCTGCTCTCTTCTTCTTCAAAATGCCGGGCTTTCAGAGAGTACAAAGTTCCAATTATTCAACTGCAAAATTGAAAACAAGACCCAATTATCCAACCGCAAAATCGAAAACAAAATCCAAGTACAAAGTCAGGACTCGGGAGGAGATTACAATCCAAAATCCCAAATCGAATAGCAGATTGCTCATTGCTATACAATAACTTTTCTTCCAATTTCAGTAACTTTAAGTAAGAAACTCAAACCGTAAGAACAAAAAAGAAAAATCAACCTTCAAAAGCAGAGCATTAACTCGACCCGCCGGACCCAAAACTCGACTTGCGGCTTCTTGGGCATGACCCAAGCCCGGAGGCCCTCCCACAACTCCAGAACGCTCATGTACCACAAGCTCATCCTCTACAAAATGAGCATCCACCTAATCATATATTGTACAACAATTCAACACCAACCGAACATTTTTTGCAGCAAATTTGAGCAGCAACTAGAACAATAAGCAATTAAGCATAAAAAAAAAAAGTAATCGAATTGCAAAAATCCAACCAAATACCTTGCAACTAGCTACCAAATCCATTTTTTAGCACCAATTACTATTGCCCAGACAGTACAGATTCTTCTCTGGGACTAATTTAACCAAACAAACCAGCACATAGCCTCCACAGGGATCGATCTAACCAAAACAAAAAAAAATTAATAAAAACCCAAAACAAAAAAAATTCAGAAAAAATTAAAAATAAAATTCCATTCCAACTGAGAATCCAAGTCATCGATTGAAAAGCCACAATCCATCCATGCATCAAAACCAAAACCCTAGAATCGGATTCAAATCTCATTTACGTGAACCAATTGGGACGACGGAGACGCAGAACCAAAAAACCAAAAAAAAAAAATTAAGGGGAGTAATTTGGTCTTCTGCGCCGACTAGCTGTGAGTAGGCCTCATCAAAAAGCCCGCGGATCAAGTGGGCCAATAAAGGCCCGCCGGCCCGGCCCGTTAAAAAGCCCGTAAAAGCCCGCAAAAGCCCGCCTCGGTGGGTAGTGGGCCGGCCCGCAAAAAGCCCGCAAAAACCCGGCCAGGCCAGGCCCGTAAAAGCCCGTAAAATATTTTATATATATATATATATATATATTATATGTGTGTGTGTGTTTATATATATATATATATATATATATATGTAGATATGTGTGTGTTTATAAATATATATATATATATATACACACACATAGATATATATTTGTGTGTGTGTTTATATATGTGTTATATATATATACATACATATAACACACACATATATAGATATAGATATATATATATATATATATATCTGTGTGTGTGTGTGTTTATATATATGTGTTATATATATATATACATATAACACACACATATATATAGATATAGATATATATATATATGTGTGTGTGTGTGTGTTTATAAATATATATATATATACACACACATATAGATATATATTTGTGTGTGTGTTTATATATATATATATATATGTGTGTGTGTGTGTGTGTGTTATATATATATATATATATATATGTGTGTGTGTGTGTGTGTGGAAGTTCTTATACTTCTATATAAAATATGTGCTAATGTGCATATATATATATATATATTCTACATATCGGTTGACCAATCCGATTGGATTCGAAAATATAGTGAAATTGACTAAATTTGTTCCCACACTCATAATTTATTGTAATAAACTCATCCAACGGTCGGTTTTTCCATTTTCTTTGAATTAATAGGGGTTGCTCTTTGGAGTGTATGATATATAAATATAGGTTTATAAGAGTAACTACGTTTGACCTAGTTGATCGAATTCGAAACGAGAACCAAATTGGCTGGATTTTCTACAACCACCATAAAACATTACAATCTCTCTATCGAGCGGTTTGTTTCTCCGAATTCATTTTCCACTTCATGGTTGCTTTATAATGAACTTAAACAATTTAAATGCATTGTATAAGTCATACAACTTTAGGAATAAAATTGGTATAGTCCAATGTGTTTGTAATTAAAATTAATTTCTTTTATCTTATGTCCACGCACATCCATCGATTCAATATATACAAACATGATGTGAAAAAATAAGCACGTTTCGCGGTTGCCACGCAATCGGTCAACCAATAAAACATATAAGTGACTGCGGTTGACCAATCCGATCGGATTCGAAAATATGGTGAAATTGGCTAAATTTTTTACCACACTCATAATTTATTGTAATAAACTCATCCAACGGTCGGTTTCTCATTTTCTTTGAATTGCTATATGTAGCTCTTTGGAGTGTATGATGTATAAATATAGATTTATAAAAAATTAGTGTCTTTAAAAATTTATTTATCAATAAATTAGTATCTATATATAAATATAGATTTTTTTGGTACAATATAGTTATATAAATCTATTATCTTTGGTTGTATTTGATCATTATCCATTGAATTTCCAAAGCTTGATTAAAAAAAAAATACTTGTGTCTTTAAATATTTATTTATAAATAAAGTCCGCAAGGCCCGGCCCAAAAAAGCCCGCAAGGCCAAGCCCGGTCCGGCCCGAAAAAGCCCGCAAGGCCCGCTTTATATGGACGGGCTTGGATCCTTTGATTTTTAATAAAGCCCGGCCCTGCCCGGCCCGCTATGAATGGGCCGGGCCGGGCCGGGCCCGTTGACGACCCCTAGCTGTGAGCTCTGGCTTTGTGGGCTAGGGTGGTGAACTAGATGCGGCCAAAGCAGCGGGATTTCCAGTTATTGTAGTCGCTGGCGATTTCGATGGTGAAGATGGAGTCAGGTTCGAGAGTGGACTCGAGGAAGGTGAGGAGGTCGTTGGTCTGAGAGTGGATTGAGAGGTAAGAGGCAGAGAAGAGGTCGATCGATTTGGGTGTGAGGTTGTCGTAGGACTGAATAGGGCTTACCAATCGACGTCGCGCGTCGGAGATTCAATTCCAGTTCCATTCGCCGACGTGATGGTGGAAAGAGGGAGTATTCGCAGGAGAGAGAGAGAGAGAGAGAGAGAGAGAGAGAGAGAGAGAGAGAGAGAGAGAGAGAGAAAGAGAGAGATTAATCTCAGAGGATTTCGTCGGAGAGAGAGAGGATAGAGAAAGGGAAGAACAGAGTCAACAGACCCAAAAACGAAGAAAAAGAAAATCTGACTTTTGAGGGTATTTTGGGAAGTGCAAAAAGACTTGGGATGAAATATTATTAAAAAAATAAAATGGGGTGTGGTTTGTAATTTTGGGGGTGCAAATTTCACTCCCCCCCCTCCCCTCTTTTTTCCTAGTTTATGTATACACAGAGAAGAGAAGGACTAGCACTCTTTGAAGTAGGTCAATCAAAAATAAAATAAGTTTTGTCATTCTTTTTCCAACAATATTGCCCGTTAGCCTAGTATTATTTGATCTACAGACATACGTCTCTTATTCGTAAATGGGAGATCGTGAGATTGACTTACAATAGATTAGTTATTGTATATGAGTCGTTGATTTGATAAAAAAAAAAAAAATAATATAAAATGTTCATTTTGACTGACTAAATGTTAAATTAGGTTAAAGTTATGTATTATCCAAAATTAGCTTATATAGACTAAATACTGCTTACTACCCTGTACTTTCATGGTTTCATTAGTTCAATCCCTCAGCTTCTGATTTCATCAGAAAAATCCTTGCACTATCAATTCTCACACAATACTCCGTCAAATTTAGGTGTTAAATTACCCAGATATCCCCTTCCCACATCAGCGAGTTAACACCAAAATTTGACAGCATATTGACGGAGTGGACCTGTTAGGTGAGAATTGAGAGTGCAAAGACTTTTTTGATGAAATTAGAAATCGAGGGACTGAATTGATAAAACCTTAAAAGTGCAGGGTAGTAAGCAGTATTTAATCCTATTTTTAAAGTTCATATTAAATTACTCCTTCTACCTCTAATTTGGTCCCTATTTTAACCCCTCAAGTCAAAGATATCCTCAAATTAGATAAAAAGAAAAAAAAAAAAAAAAAGAGTCGTCTTCTTCCCATAGCTCTCTTCTCTGCAATTGAGATTTCACAAATCGAGCTTGAGTCTCCGAGCTTCATAGTCATCTTCTCCATTGCGCACTTTTGACTATTCTACTCTCATATTAGCTTTGCAAATCAATCGATCCCCCATGATTCCACAAATTGAAGCTGAGATCTACCTAATTTGCCTTATGTTCGTCTTATCTCTATATGTATATTGAATCCTAAGGGATCAACAGCTGCTGAGGTGACGGGGTTACCAAAATGGCTTTCAGAATGACATTACCAATTTCTTGTTCGGTTATTCAAAAATTAGTGACTAAGTAACTAAAAGCTATTTGATTACATACTACAATAATAAATATAGAAGCAACCGGAATTGTGATACCATGTAAAGTCTAAATCATTTCTAGAACTTTTACTGAACCTTTATTTCTATGTTTCCCCGGAATTCTCAGCTGCCAAAACCTGAAATAATTTTTTAGGATGTTGGTTTCTGATATAATATCTTAAACTTGCTGCAGATGTTGGGGATGTGCGCGCACCTGGTTAGTGTTGCTGTCATAAACGGTATTAATACTTTTTCTTTTTTCCTTTTTTTTTTCTTTTCTTTTTTTTCTTTCAATTTTACGATTTCTATTGAGCTTTTTAGTGTACATATATAGCTTGCAATATGTGTTTTGAGTGTTGTAGTATTTCACTTGGATCGAGTTCCATCAAAATTTTGAATGCATCCTAAAGATAATGTAATTACTGTTCATTCAATGAGGAGTTGCTGATTCTCTTCCTTTTCATTGGTACTTTTATGATTTTGATAAGCATGTTAGGATAAGATGAAGAATAATGCTAGGTGAACCCAAGCTAGAGATGTTTCAAACATGATCTTGTAATTTGTAACTTATTCAGTTATCTAGATGATAATTGGTGGTTAATTAATTTAAATCCCCTTGTTCCTTTCATGATATCTTATTTCACTTTGTAATTAAGTTGTAACTGTTTCTGACAACAGAGCATAGGCATGTTGCACATATTTTACTTCACTCAGTAAGAGGAGCCACATAATACTTCCACAAGTAATTTCTTTATCCTGGTACATGATGATGTGATTGATGGAGTTAGTAATTCTGTTTTTCTTTTATTCTATAACTTTGTGATGAAAGAAAAATGGTAATGTTTGATCCCTATTAGATGATATGTTTGCATGGCTACTTTTAGATAAAAAGAGTTGTCCATACAGGAAAAATACTAAAGGAAACTTGTAAATCTGTCACATTTGTAAGTAATCAAAACTATGGACTACTACTTGTGTCCATCATTCTTAGTGTAACTTTTTTGCTGGCTTTGTTGGTACAATTGGAATCTATTTCTTATATTCAATCTGTAGGATATATCCTTTTGTTCCTAGTAGGCCTCATCATTTAGCCCTTCGGCCCTAAGCCCTACCGAACCCTTGCATTAGGGCGGGTCGGCCCTACCCTTTCTCAAATAGGGTAGGGTAAGGGTCATGCAAATGAAACCCGACCCTACCCTACGACCCTACCCATTTGAGTCCGTTAGGGCCAAGCCCGGCCCGGCCCTTTAAGCCCGCCCAATGAAGCCCTAATAATTTTCTATTTTTTGTATTTTTTAAATATGTTTCTCTTTAGTCTATAACATACAACTTATCTATTTTTTGTAATTGATTTCCTAGCTTTATTTACAATTAATTTTGGGAGATTTAGAGAGATAGTGTTGATGTCTAAAAGTCCAGTGGTAGCTGGACCTTAGCTAACGCTAATCCGGTGGGCGGATCTTTACTTGTTGTTCTCGAGGTTCCCGTTACCTGTCAAGTGAAATATAATGGGCGTCAGAGGGAGACCGCGCCGGGCGGTCTTCAACTCTCCGATGCCTAAGTTAGTCAATATATATTTATGTTGACACGGTAACAGTAGCTAAGTATTGAATGCGTATTTAATGAGGAGAGAGGAGTGAACCTTTTATAGGTGAGGAAGAGGTTGATCTTCCCCTAGTTTTCGATGTGGGATCGCTGTGCTTCAGTTCTCAGTTTCAGAAGCTTCTGACGCCATCTTGACGCGGCGCGTCGGCGGCGATCTGGAGGTGGTCCGACGTTGAGGCTGTAGCCCGTCTGGCGGTGTGTCTGCATGTCATTCTTTTGGTTGGAGTTAGTACCTTTGGCGGTACAATGAGCGTGGTCCATTATAGCTAATTATGCTTGCAAATGTACATGCATGTACAGATAGTTAATTGAATATAACCATCTTAACTAATATTTATAAATGTTATAACTTATAAGTTAATTCCAATATATATATTTATATTAAATATGATCAACAAAAAATAATGAGTCTTGTATTACATATATAACCATTGAGCCACATTTTGAGATAAAAAATAAAAGTAATATATTTCTTTTTGTTAAACAAATTAAGGCATTTTTAGGCCCATTTCGGCCATATTTGGCCCTATTAGGAAGGCCGGCCCTTTCGGCCCTAGTAGCTCGGGCCTTTCGGGTGGATAAGGGTTAGCTTATTTAAGCCCCGGCCCGACCCTACTCGGCCCTAAATTTTGTTGACTTTGACTAGGCCCGGCCCAGCTCGACCCTAAGCCCTAAAATTTAGGGTAGGGCCGGCCCTAGCCCGGCCCATGATGACCCCTAGTTCCTAGTATTTCATTCGAATTAATTTATACAGTCTTATTTTTTTTTCTTCATTTTTTATAATTGGCACGCAGCTGATGATATTTTTTCCAATTAATTTTCCCAAGTTGCGCTTTCTCTGACAGTGAGTTTTGATCTTTCATCAGGTGATCAGAGAAGTTCGCCAAGAGACATAAATTCATAGTGTTAGAAGGCTACCCAGGATGGAACGAAGGGCACCCAGAATGAAATAATGGCTGTTAATCTGTTATGATTTACGAAGGCTGCCTTGGATTTTACTTTTTGGCCACAAGAGTGATCGTTGACAAAAAACAATTGATCTTAATTATAAATTTTCATATTTTTTTTTGGTTAAAATATTGATTGTCACCTTTGTTCAAGTTGGTGTGTATCTATTAAAATAATAATTGAATGAAGTCACCAATTGCACATCTGATTTGGCTATCTTTATGGGACCCACAATTGGAAACCCATTATTAAGTTGGATTGTGAGTTTCTTGAGTAATTGTCACGGCATCAAAAGCAACAATTGAGTTAATAGTGGCTCAACCGTGGCTATTGCTCATCTGCACCAAACAAAGGTGTGTATTAGGCCAATTGACACCATTCAAAATGGTGTGGTTTGTCCACTTTTGTTGTAGTGGTTATGGCAAAAGTCCCATCTCCCTTTAGACACCTTCAATTGATTTGATTCATTTTAGGTTAGAAACTAGACTCATATAGTTTAGCCTGCAATAGAGAGTAGTCACTGTGAAATCTGTTTTCGCCCAACTTTGATGTCTTTTGGTAAATCTTCGTTTCATCCCTGCTTAAAACTTCTATTGAAGCACCGTTCGTTTTGTTGGAAGTTATACATCTGTAGCTTCTGAACACTTTATGGCTTGTCATCTGAAACTAACGGTGGAAGTCCTTGATTATGAAATTTTGGAGAGTCGTCCTTCTTGAATCTTGTAGGGTTTTATTTAGAGAATGAAGGTTGTTCTCCACTCTGGAAGAGAACACATGACGGTATGGTAGCCAGAAGTTACAGAAGTTCTCTCTATAAAAGCACCAATTTGTGAGAGTCGATTATCTCCGTATACAATGTGGTCGAGATAACCTGCAGCCACCAAGCTTGAAGGTTGAGAAACCCTTCTCCAATTTGCAGCTGGTCTCTGGTATATGGTGGCGAATACCTGTAAAACAATGTCTAGGCCCAATGTGGTATTGGACAAATACTCTCCGACAATCAAGTCAATAAGTAGCTCAGAGCAATACACTCAGTGTAGTGAAGATGTCTTACCAGAAGTTATGTCATGGTCCTCTTTTGCGTAACCAAATCCTAGACAACTTGCACTGTCTTTTAAGTAAAGGATGTAGAGTTTGGTTCTACATTCCTTACTTAGGCTTTCGAGATATACTTTAATACAACAAGCCTTTAATTAAAAACCATATAGAAGCCTAATCCATCGATCCTCTTGAGCTTCTTTGGGGTATTAATATTTTATAAGGATTTCTTTCCCCTTTCGGGGTAATTCATCTGATACTTTTCGTATTATAGTACCCGAGCCTCGTATCAGTCTTTAGACTTCCTTATAAGGATCTTCGACGTTCATGGCATGGGCTTACCCTTGGGCCTAAGCCCTTTGCATGTATTATGCTTCACATTACCTTCTTCAGATGTATTGATCTATGTCTCGACAATAGCCCATATGTAAAATTCGTGCTCTCACGATAATGGTAATAAATTTTTACCTTAAACGTCCCGAGGAGTTGGCCTTTGTAAAAGACTTGAGTTTTGGTCGCTTTCTTTGTTTTTGATGTGGGACTGATGTACATCAGTTGGAAAGCTGACCCTTACTGAGAAAGGATTCTTTGGCGAGTGCGTGAGGGCGCATACTGGCATGGCCAGACCTAAGCTTGCCTCAAATTGGAAGCTCTATCTCCTACTCTACGACGAAGGTTACTCCGACGGGACCTTGTCATGGTTGAAATGGCCACAGAGTGAGTGCTAATTATACTTGGCGATAGGCCACATGTATTATGTAGGGCTAAATACTAGTAATTAGTACCCTGTGGTTTAGGTTCAAAATCAATTCAGTCCCTGGACTTCTAATTTCATCAAAAACACCCCTCCACTTTTAATTTTGATCTAATAGGTCCAATTCGTTAATATTCTGTTATGGGTTCAAGTTATAGTTGGATTATTTGTTGAAAAACTATTTATTTTTAATAGTAGGACTCACTCCTAAATTGACTATACATATCACCTCGACACCACATCATAAAACATAAGCCATATATGAGCCACGTTAACAAGTTAAATAACTCAATTGTCGGAAAACTAACAAATTGGACCTATTAGATCAAAATTGAAAGTGCAAGGGTGTTTTTGACGAAATTAGAAGTTCAGAGACTGAATTGATTTTGGACCTAAACCACAGAGTAGTAATTTGTATTTAGCCCTATTATGTATATATACACACACACACACATATATACAGTAGCTGAAATTACTCAAGTGATATGCCTTATATTTTATTTTTGTGCTATGAAAAAGCTGTAATTTTTGTGGCTTTTTGATTTTTTTTTTTTTTGGAATTGATTTTGTGGTTTTTTGTAAAAAAATATTAAAAAGATAAATTTGAGTCGTTGTGATTATACAAGCGACGACATGCCGCTGTCCAAAGGAGATGTGTTGAGCTCATCGAATACGCAATCTGTTGTTCGGTGTTTCCCCTCCAAGTTGAAGCAGAGGCAGAGACGGCGGAAGAATTCTGCCCCCGCCACCAAAATCTCAATCTCAGTTGGGTTTGTGTTAATTAAGCATGACCTCCGTTTCCATCACACTGTCAGCTCTCTCAGTCTCACTCTCTACCACCGAACCACCTTCCCTTGGAAACCCTAGCAATTCAACACCCTGCAACCTATCGACCTCATTCCTCGGCAGAAAGCTCTCCGTTTGAGTTCCACATTCAAACAAGTTGGCTTTAAAACATCCAACAGCTGTCGCCACCGTTCTCTTCAGCCTCCCAACAGGGTAAGGTTTCTAAGTCCTCCAATTTGTTCCTTTTCTATTAATATATATAAATGAATGAATTTGTTTGTCTCCTTTTTCCAGGAAACCAGAGAGGATTTCTTCTGGGAAAAGCTCACAGTGAGTTTTCAGTTTGTTTTCATTTCATTTTATTTTATGAGAGCTATACTGTGGATTGAATTCGTTTCTTTAGATGGTCGGCTAGAGCGATTAAGTCGTTTGCTATGGGTGAATTGGAAGCAAGGAAGCTCAAGTATCCCAATACTGGCACGGAAGCCCTTCTGATGGGAATTTTAGTCGAGGGTATTTCTGCCTGCTTCTCACTTGTATTTCTGCTTTCAAGGTTTATTTTTAGGGGCCGTGACCACTTACCCGATTTTAGGCTAAAAATTGCCCACTTACTCCAGCAAGAGTTTTTTAACCCCATTTACCCAATCTAACATCTATTGACATTTTAGCCCCTATTAATTAAATTAAAACCTATCCCTCTCCTCTCAGTCTCTCTCTCCTTCCCAAACTCTCTCACTCTCCCCCGATCTGCACCTCCACTCTCTCTCTCTCTCTCTCTCTCTCTCTCTCTCTCTCCATGATCTCCACCTCCGGTCTCTCTCTCTCTCTCTCTAAGATCGCCGCGCCGAAGATGCAGTCCAAACCTGAAGACGACGAAGAAGCTCCAGTCGGAGCTCCAGCCACTCCAACATTCTCGTCGCCGTTCGATTCCACAAAGCTTGAAATAACCCGACCCGACTCCACAAAGCTCCAGTCTTTCACCTTCACGGACCTCACAAGCCGGCCCTGGAGGCTCAGCCACCGCTTGCAGACCAGCGATCTCGGCTTCTGATCCTGCTCCGGCAGCTTGGCCAGAATTTCGAGGAGGATTTGATCAATCTGCAAGTACTCCGACCGATCTGCAAGTACAACCATTTTCGGAGGCAAGAACCTAGCAAGCACAGGCAGCAGATCAAGGAAGCCAACGCTGTCGTGAAAACCCGAAACAAAGAGACCCCAACCCGCCGCAGGGAAGCACCGGCGAAAAAACTAGCCGGCCTCACACGTTGATGGGTGCCCAGAGCACTTTTTTTTTTTTTGGTATCCTGATTTTTTTTTTTTTTTTTTTGTATCTGTAATGTATTCATTTTGGTTCACTTGAGAGTAATAATATGATGATTGGAGGGTAATAATATGATTATTGAGGCAATAATAGGATTATTAGGAGGCAATAATATGAGTATTGGGGGGCAATAATATGATTACTGGGGGGCAATAATATGATCAATTGTGACCTATAGTGTATTCATTTTGGTTTTGGGAGTTTATACAATTCACTAGATGGAAATAATATGAATTTGGGAGGCAATAATATATATGATTATTAGGAGGCAATAATATGATTACTGGGGGGCAATAATATGGTTACTAGGTATTATTAGGGGGCAATAAATTCAGATGCCGAAATCCGGACACCAGTCCGGTAGTCGGATTCCGGTCATCGGTGGCCGGATTCCGGTCACCGGTCGCTGGATTCCGGTCACCGGAGTCGGCGCTCGGCCACTGGTCACCGGAGGCCGGCAAGGTGAAGGATGACTTCTCCCTCTAAGTGAAAATGAAGGAGATGGCAAAAAAGTCTCAAAAAAAAATAAAAAAGAATTAATTGGGTATTAGGGAAATAATCCCTTAGAGTGTTTTGGGTAAATGAGGTTAAAAAACAGTTGGTGGAGCAAGTGGACAATTTTTAAGCAGAAATTGGGTAAATGATCATTTTCCCTTATTTTTATAGTGGATTAGAGTTTTAGTTCGTATTTGAGACCAGAAAGTCTACCTCATAATTTTTCTATCCTGCAAAAGCGTCCTTAACAATTTGCTTCAATTGCTGATTGGGACTATATATTTAAGGACTCGAGAAATGCTATTTCTTGTATACAGCATGTATATATTCTGACTAATGTTTGGTTTTGAATTTCTAATTGATGTTTCTGAGTTGATGATCTCATATCTTGGATTAATAGTGTAAAAATCACAGAGCAAGGTGGTATGTGTAAATCTTTATTCTGATTTTGTTATCTTCGTAGAACCTAAAACAGGAATACTTGCTTACCCATTTCATGAAAATCATAGACTGAGAATTGTCTTTCTTTCTTTTTTTCCACACTGTTTAAAGTCTTATGTCTACTGTGATGTCGTTGCTTTTTAGAACTTAATTGGGATGACAGGATTATAAATTGTTTACTTTGAGAGTTATTTCATGCTAGGAACTCATCTGGCAATGGCTTCCATTTGCTTTTCCAGTGTTCATGTTACTTGATTATGGGACGGATTGTAGTATTTGTTCCAACCCAAGACATAAACAAAAACAAGGATAATCTTTTTATTATTTTTCTGTTCAGGAACAAGTATAGCTGCGAAGTTTCTCAGAGCTAATGGAATCACGCTTTTCAAGGTTCGAGAAGAAACTGTAAAGTTACTTGGAAAGTCAGACATGTACTTTTTCAGCCCCGAGCATCCTCCATTGACTGAGCCAGCTCAGAGGGCCCTTGACTGGGCTGTAGATCAAAAACTGAAGTCAGGTTGTGCAAATTTATATCAGAAACTCTAGTGATGGTGGTTTAATTTGTGGTTTATTTTTATCAAGAACTGTCATAATTTTTTGTTGCTAGTTAGATTGAATGGGAATAGACCTCTAATCTTGGTAATATCTCCATTAGTTTACTCCATATGATTAGGGATATGCTCCAACTTTTTCCTCCAGACATTTATGCTCTGCATGCATAATTTACTTGTAGTGTGATTTTTATGTGACTTGTTATTTAGATTCTCTTGTCTAATGCAGGAGACGGTGGGGAAATAACAGTAACTCATCTGCTTCTCGGGATTTGGTCTGAAAAAGAGTCAGCAGGTCACAAGATCTTGGTGTCCCTGGGTTTTGATGATGAGAAAGCAAAAGAGCTTTCTGTATCTGTAAGTATTAGGCTGGATTTTGCTCTTGAAAAAGATACCGTTTAGGAGCTCTAATAGAATTCTTCTTTTGTGCAGATGGACAAGGATTATGTTCCTAGCTATAAATAAGGATGCCATAATGCCTCTTCTCAAACAATCTTCTAATCGCACCTTCTGAAACATTTGCTGATACAACATCCAAATAATGTTGCTTCTTGGTGCAACCTGTTGAGCTGCAAGTGGGTGGAGTTCTGGATTGAATAGCAATGCTTTCTCCGACATAATTTGCAATTCTTTGTATGAGGAAGTTCATGGAATTCAAAAACTCCATGAAGCATTAACAGGGGCCTCAATGATACCTCATTACCGCTGAGGTTGCTTGAAAAAAAAAAAAAAAAAGTAACTTTGTTTTTCTTACCGATTTTTATTGGTTTCTCTCTTCTGCTGGTATATTATCAACTGTACCATCTTGCTGTACTTTTTTTGCTAAGGAAATTCTCATTCAAAAGAAGAAAAAAGAAAAGGATTGATCATTATATTTAGATTCAATTAAGTTATTCTTCTGGTTTTACATTTTTGTTTCTTTACTTACCCTTTTCCTTTTCTCCAAGCAGAATAGTTCAACATACGTAATATTCCACGTCAATTTTGTATTATTTTTTTGAATACTTTCGGTAAAGTTTGCCCTTACTCCTGTAGCCTTATTATTGGGCCTTTTTATTTGAACACAACAAATATCTCAAAGTACCCAACACTTCGAAAATTTACCTGAGTAATTGAGTTTTCAATTTTGCCCTATCCGGCAATAATACAATAACAAATTACATATAAGTTATTGACAAAAGATGACTTAACAAATACATCATTTAAAGATGGAATTAAACATATAAGGACTAAATTTTACAAATAAGGACAATGTACTCTCCACTTGCCACATGTCATGAGTTAATTTACATTTTTACCCTTAACTACTTATTTTGACTTCTAATTCCTTTATAAGGATTAAATCTTACAAATAAGGACAATCTGCTCTCCATTTACCACATGTCATGAGTTAATTTACTTTTTTACCCTTAAATAATTCTTTTGACTTCTAATCCCTTTATGTCACTTTTTTTTTCTTAGAATAATCTCTTTTATGTTACTTTTTTTTTTTTGAGAATAATTCGTTTATGTTACTTTTTTTTTTCTTCTGAGAATAATCCCTTTATGTTATTTTTTTTCCTGAGAATAATCCGTTTATATTACTTTTTTTTTTTTTTTTTTGAGAATAATCCCTTTATGACACTTCACAAAACCTCAATCTCCTACTACTCTCATCTCATCGCCTAATCCTACTACTGCACTTGTCCAATCCTGCTACTGCCCACGCTGCACTCATACTAGTCTAGTGCTGCTACTGCACTCTTAGTCGTGTTATGCTACTGCTCTCATCATCACATAATCCTGCATTCATTCAATCTTGCTACTGCACTTGCTGGTCCAGTTCTACAACTCGTGTTCTGTTATTGCACTCGTCATCGCCTATTCCTGCTACTGCACTCGTCCAATCTTGCTACTGCACTCATACTCGTCCAATTTTGCTACTACATTTGGACTCGTGTTCTGCTACTGCACTGGTCATCGCCTATTCCTTCTACTGTACTCGTCCAATCCTGCTACTGCACTCATACTCATCCAGTTCTGCTACTGCACTTGTCATCGCCTAATCCTGCTACTGTACTCTTCCAATCCTGCTACTGCACTCGCAGCAGTCATGCTCGTCCAGTTCTGCTACTGCCCTCGTACTTGTGTTCTGCTACTGCACTTGTCATCGCCTACATTATCTTCTTTCTTGCCCTTTTTGTCTTTGTCTTTCTTTGCTTCCAAGTACCTAAACACAAAACGCTAGTCATTAATCCATAGATCATATCATTGACAATAGTCAATCATATCAAAGTAAACTACAGAACCTTAGTGATACTAAATTCATGAATCTGCTTTCAATAATAATAAACTACACAGTAGCACATAACAATAATAAACTGCACACAGTAGCACATAACAATAATATGTACTTCACACATAGCAAGATAAGAACATTGATATAACAAAACCAGAAGCCAAAACAATAATAAACTGCACAAATAAACTTTAATTGAACACAGTAGCACATAACAATAATAAACTGCACACAGTAGCACATAACAATAATAAACTGCACACAGTAGCACATAACAATAATAAACTGCACACAGTAGCACATAACAATAATATGTAATTCACACATAGCAAGATAAGGACATTGATATAACAAAACCAGAAGCCAGAACAATAATAAACTGCACAAATAAACTTCAATTGAACACAGTAGCACATAACAATAATAAACTGCACACAGTAGTACATAACAATAATAAACTGCACACTAATAAACTGCACAAATAAACTTCAAATAAACTGCACACAGTAGCACATAACAATAATATGTACTTCACACATAGCAAGATAAGAACATTGATATAACAAAACCAGAAACTAGAACAACAAAAAGCCATAACCCAAAATGGGGTAAGTTCCAAAACTGCAATAGAAGATGCATAGATTATCAATATACATGGAAACTATATCCCTTCAAAGATTTGACATAAGCTAATAACTAATAAGCCTTATGCCCTTGCAGCCAGAAAGCAGACCATCAACATACTCGACAAAGAAACCATTGTCCATTTGACAGAACAATATCCGGGCAACTAAAGCAGTCAATATTCATTTCAGGTATCCATTTGACATCAGTCAACACACCATCGCCTTTCATTTCATGTTAAAAGCAGTCATAATCTCAAACAACTAAAGCAAGATCAAATCTTCAATATCAATAGTTCAATACTAATCTTCCACCAGAAATGCACACACACAAAAAAAAAAACAGTAAGAAACAACACAGAGCAATATAATAAATATACCATTTTCAGAAGAGGCTACTGCTTCCCCACACTCCAAACTGAGTGCTACTACTTCCCCACACTCCAAACTGAGTGCTACTGCTTCAAACGCCACAATCCTAAAGGTTTTCTGAAAATTTTCAAGGTTATGTGAGTCAATTGTATAATTAGCCATAGTGATTTCCACATCCAAGAACCAACTGAAACTACAGTCAACTATGAAAACACTACCGGAAATCTTTAAACCCTAACTGAAAGGAATCCGGAAAATATTCTCAAGTCGGTGCCGGTAAATTGTCAAATTAACTTCGATTCATTTCCAAGAAAGAACTAATCTTACAAAATTACTCAGAATTAAGCGAAAACCCCAAGACTCGAAATTAGAAAAGTGGTACTGACCGGAATTCACGATCACGAAGCCGATCAGGTCGTCACGGTCGTCGCCTTGAATGGTGAGCGCGTTGTCGTCGCCGGCGCGATTTAGATTGGAGTAAGAGGTGGAGGTTGAGAACGAATGATCCGGCAAAGTCGCAGATGACGCGAGTGAAGGTCGATTCCTGAATCAAACTGAGTGCTACTGCTTTGGAGATTTTGCAGTGCTACTGCTTCAGAGATTCAAGCCAGATCCGTCGCTGGAGTTTTTAGGGTTTCTGATTTGGGTTTGGGAGTTTTGCGTTTTGTGTTTTGGGATTTCAGGTTTTGGTCGTTGGATTGTGATAGTGGCATGAGCGTAAATTGTAATAAAAACTGAGCATTTTAGTCATTTTCTATCATAATTTGAAGCCAGGCCCTGCTTCATTTGGTTTTGGGCTTGAGCCTGTGTCCTTATTTCTATAAAACAAATTGAAGGTGGGTTTTCTGTATTTGTATCTTTGGTCAGGTGCTACTATATAATTTTCTAAAAATTTTATAAGGGTGCAAAACCGACATCTCATGCATATAAGTATATATAGGAAATTTGGAATCAGAAAACCCTAGAAGCACTCTTTCTCTCTCGGCCACACAATCCCCCTCTCTCTCCCCCCTCCCCCCTCCCCCCTTTCACCTTTCCTTTGGATCTGCAACTACCATTTCAAGACACCGCCATCACCAAAAGAAAGAGTGGAGGATGACAACTCAAACCCAAAAAGAATCGATGACGTGAATCGAGTCACTGCCATCAAATACGACTATCACATCTCCGATCATAAGCCTAGTCAAAACGTCTACTTCCGGCCATCTTTACAACACATAGCCGCCACCCAGCATGTTGAGACTGATCTGATCTTCAAAACCCAGAGTTTCGTCAACCACCGAGGCGGGAAGTCCACCGTAAGAGCCATGCCACTGGCGCGTGAACCACCTTAGCTCTGACGCTAGATTTGTAGGCTACCTTTCCTAGGTCCCTGAGCTCTGTAGAATCAGGGACTTTGGTCCAGTTTGGCGCCGAGGTGATTATGGATTAAACAACTTATTTCTCAATTTAAGTTTCTAAAGCTGTTTGGTAAAACAACAATCAACAATTATAATCAGAATCTCCCACTTTCCTAGGCATAATCAACAAGTTGCTGAAATGCTGCTTCCAAAACAGTGGATTTCAAAAGTTGAGATAACTTTTTGAGTCTACCTATATTGGCCTCATCCAATTCCATCAACTTCACAATTCAACCGGATGTGAAGATGCTTTCAAAGGCATGAGTTATAGATTGAAAGTAGCCCTTATCCAATTATCAAGATGTAGAGCTCGGCGAGTAGATTAACTTTCTTACCTCATTTGTCAACTCCACCTTTTGGCTTTTGGAGAAAACAAATATAGGAAAATGAAGACGTAGTCAAGACGAATGGAACGCCATCACTCCAACGTCGATATGTGGTTACAGTAAGAAGTTACAACCAAGGTAGGTCGGTACTGCGCGGGTCTGAGAAATGGGTAGCGTGATCTGAACTCTTATGTGATCTTTTGGACCATTTGATTAGATCCTATGGTACTTAACACCGCAAGTATTCCTTTTATTCAAAATGAATTTCTTATTCCCGAATGTCCAAAATTCGTAATAAATAGCTTTAACGTCCGAAAAATTTCACGAAAATTACCACGAATTGGTCGTGACGTATACTTTACAAATAAATTGAAGATTCACTTCAATAGAATTTTCCAAAAAAATTCCAAATGTCGTTACTACTTATCGAGAAATTAAATCAATCTCGTCTTAATTCCTTAAAATTTTTCATGTCCTTTTTTGTCATTGACTAAACTTACAACGCTTTTATACCAAAGTTCACCAAGCACTTAAACACTACTTTTGTACTCACAGCACTTTTAAAAGCAGAATTTATCAAAAACTCGGTTACTTAATTTCACAGCTAAAGCTGCTTTTAAATTAATCACGTCGGGGCCAAATTAGGCCTTTGAATAAAGGAAGCTGCTGGATAAGTTTTGGTTGAAGTTGGATATAGTATGAACCTCGAAATCTATTTTGTATAAGAAATTGGTTGGAGATTGTTTGTTAATTGTTTTTTTGCTTACTAAGGGTCTGAATGGTTGATGGCCGGTAGTAGATGGTCGTGATAACAATCGATTCCTAATTAGAAAAGAAGAATTGGTAAAGGCCATGTGTTCTTTTGAAGCCAATTTGAGTTTGCTTAACGTTGGTGATGCTAATTGTGAGGTTTACAAAATTTGGAGGTTTAGAGATTATAAGCAATGGTGGAGCAACTCAGTAGGTTCGACAGTAGAGGAGTTATCATGAATTGGAAGATGACGAAGTGGTAAGGGCCTGGGTTTGGAAAGTCCTATAATTGTTGTAATTATGTTGATCATACTTTCGATTGTTAATGTTATTTGGTTTGGTGCTGAATGAAGTGGAATGTGTACAAATTATCTTTATTTGAATTAATACCTGAAAGAGAGTGATGTTATTATGGTGATGAGAGGGTGTGGTCCGAGGTTATACTAAATTGGTAATGTCAATTATATTGTCGATCTAGATAATAAAAAGTGTAAAAATGAATGTGCAGTGTCGTTTTTAGAGAAAGTGCAATTTGGTTAATTTCTTGAGAATTATGTATCAGGAATGAATTGTGATTGGTTACAAGGTTGTGAATGGAATTTAACCTAGGTACCCTAAGTCGAGAAACAAAACAAAGAAGTTTAAGGAAACTAATAGAGTTTAATGCTTGTTGTGACTTATAATTCTAACATCGTAAAAGTCATGGGTTCGATTCTCACTGACATATGTAAGGGTGGGGTGGACTAAGGGTCTTTTTTAAAAAAAATAAAAAAAATTAGAGTTTAATGCTTGCGGCATATGGCTTTCTGAAGGTCAATTAAGTTAATTCGAGCTATTTGTACAACGAGTGATTTCTAGTGATCGAAGTCACCATATCCCTAAACAACACTAGTACATGAATGTTGATAGACATCAGCTAAACACTGATGTCTATTTCAATAAACAACCGATGTCTCGTTAAGTGATGTCTAATGTCATGCTTTTAGACATCGGTCAATGGTCGATGTCTAAACATATTTAGACAACATAGATTTCCAAGAAAACGATGTCCTATGTATACTATAAACCTATGACTACCAAGATTATCGATGTCTAAGCACCAACTTCTGATGTCTCATATTACTTTAACATCAGCGAGTTGTTTTCACCTAATGTGTAACCCTGAAACCAAATCAGTTTTTCACTTATATTTGATGTCTAAGAAGAATTCAACATCAGTTTTTTACTAGTTTATGTTTATAAATGCATCTTTACACCACGGAATGCATTTAAACCTGTTGTTATCCAATCTTTGGCATCCCTTTTTACCTTCAATTCTTACTATAAAACTAATAAATTTGTACTTCGATCGAAGTAAAATTAATACAACCGTTTACATATTAAAAGAGTTATTCTTATTTCTCATATCAAAAATAGATAAGAGTAATGATCAATATTCTTTATTAGCACAAAAAACAAATACAATAGAGAGGGGGACATGATGCCTGACCTCTTAGTACAAAAAACATAAAGAACTCACATAATGGAAAGCACTAAAATTCAATTGATCAAAATTATATATCTTGGCTATCCAAATCAAATTGCTACCTAAGAATTAATATAATTAAAATGTTACATGAATACATAAACACCCTTGGAATGAGAGAGCTTCCTTGCACAAAACAGAGCAGAAAATCCTCTTTGTGCAAATCCAACAGAGCAAGCAACCCCTCCTTGCATGATTAAAAAAAAAAAAAAATCCAGTGAAATCAATGCAATAAGTAAAATAATGCAAAAACATATATAGAAGCTCAGGAATAGATGCTGAATAACAAAGATCCAATATTTAATGATCAAAAGTACCAACAAGGCTAGTTTGTCATGGACATTCTTAGCAATTCAAAAAACAACTTATCTGTAAGAGGTAAACACAAGCAACACCAGTACAAATAGAATGAATGCATTGACATGCATATAAAAGATACTCAAAGAAAAAAAAACTGAAAAGTTAAAGCCAAACCGTATGGTGAACTTTTCAATGGTCAGCAAGAGAATAAAAAAAAAAAATTAAAAGAAGAGTCTTTTGTTCTATATTAGTTAGCTAGCTGCTAGCAGACGAATAAGACAATAGTGGTGTAACCCATTAACACAACATATAGGAATGAAATACAAACACATAAGAGGGGTCATATTGATGGCAGTTCACATTTACAAATGACTTGTCATCTGTGAAATCTGTTTAAAAGCAAAGGAATTACTCAAACCCATAAGAGAGTGGCTCTTTATCATGAATGGGGTAAATTCAATTAAATACATAATCTTTTGAGTACACATACAAAGAAGAGAGAAAATCTGACCCAATAGGATATCAAAAGTGCGAGAGAAAGCTTTTGACACCGCACCAAACGCCTTGACCTTATGTTGTATATGCTAGGCTTGGAGAGACCCTGGAAAATAAAAGCAAACTTGCAGAAACTATGAAAATTCAAACCCTAATTATTCCAATAGAGGTAATGAATATAAAGAAAAAAGCCTAACTACAGAATTAAAAGAAAACACAATAAAAATATGACAGATTTGAGAAAACCATAATAGCTTCTAAGATAGTAAATCGCAAATGAATTAAAGAAATTGACAATAAAGAAAAGGTATATATAATAGTATATAGATTTTTGGATTAAAGATGAATTCCTCACCATGAGTTTATCCTCGCTCTGCCCTTAGATGTGCCTCCAATGTTTCAAGAATCTCATGTTCGTGTCAAGTGCATTATTTTTTTGGAGCAATGATCTCTTGCTTGCAACCAGAACTGCCTAGTAAGAAAAGATTCGAAATTTAAGAACTGGTAGACAACATATATGCTAGTTCTTCTTCTTTCTTTTGGTTGATAACGTACATGTGTATATATGCATATATGTATATATGCTAAGCTTGGTAATAGAGAAGAGACGTACAACCCAGAAATTAAGCCTATTTAATTACCTGACTGCGCAACACAACTCCACCCTCAATCTCTTTCAAGTTGTTTTCTTTCAGTGTCGTCCCACTACTCACAAGGTTCAAAATCGCATCAGCTATCCCAATCTAAATGAATACGAGAGATCCAGAGGCGTACATCATCAAGGAGGACGAAGTCGGTTGCTTCATCGCATTTGGGTTGGATTCTTTTGTAACCAGAATTTTCAGTCTTCTAAGAAATTTTTGGCCTTTGATAATTGGGGAGAGCGAGAGAGATCAGAGAGAGAGGTAAACGAAAGAAGGGAGAGATTCTAGCAACGAATCAGTTCAGGTCTTCAGGACGTGGGAATTTGGATTTTGTCTTTTTTTCTTTTATCGTGGAAAGTGGGAAGTTTTCATTCTCCAAAAATTTTAATAAAGGAGCGCGCTCAGCTTTTCTAAATTTTGAGGTTCCCGCAGTTTAGATTATTATTATTATTATTAAATTTTTTTTTTATATCAGTCGTTGTAAGGCTTGATGTGTATGGCCATATTAGAAATCGGAAATAAGAGAATGCGATGTTAAAATATTTATAACATCAGATTTTGGTTAACCTGATGTCAATCAGGTGATGTCTATGAAGGGATTTGTAGTAGTGCAAGTTAAGCATTAATTGGTTGATTTGAATGAGTAAGACACTGAAGTTGAAGAGCTTCAACCTCTCCGAGAGCAGGTTGAAGACTTGGATGCAGAGCTTGTTTGTTTACAACATCTGGAAAATCAAGTGTCAGCCAAGGATGCCGAGCTCACTAACTAGGGTTGCCACTTGGTTTGGTAATTACCAAACCGACCGAATACCAACCGATTTTTTAGGTTTGGTAAACCGACTTTTTGGTAACCGAGACCAATAAAACCGAAATAAAAAATTACTGAAAAAAATTGGTTTGGTTTTGATAAATACTGAATCTATTATTATTATTATTATTATTCCCTACCAGCACAGCTAGAAGGAGAGTGAGAATCTGGAGGCAGCACCAAAGGTAGACCTCAAGGTGGCAAGACCAATCCTTAAGCACTGTAGGAGGAAATGGTTCAAGTTTTATGCTTAGTTTAGTTTAGTTTTGTTCTTTTTTTGGGCCTTTATGCCTTGTGCTGGACAATTTTGCCTGGTAGGCGAGGCTAGATAATTTGAATTTTTAACATTGTCTAATTATCAGCTTTGTATTGTGAAATGCTTGCCTTCCTTTTGCTATGTTTATATTGTCGTTAGCTGTTGGCATGCTTAATATACCGGTAGCTGTTTGACTATTAGTGTGTAGTACACTTAGCTGTTTTAGCTATTTTGGTATGTTAAGTTTACCTATAACTGTGTAGCTGTTTTATGTAGGCCTGGGCACGGTCCCAGCCCAGTAAGTAATTTGCAAGGCCCGGGACAGAGCCCGAATTTTTCGGGTCGGGCTCAAATTTTGTTTTCAAGTTTTAGGGACCGGGAAGGCCCGGACTGAAAAAAAAGGGGCTGGTCCTCCGGTTTTTTCTGGCCCATCACCATTTTTGGGATATTTTGACAGATCTGAGAAGATCAGTGCTATGCAAATCCCTGCATTCTGCAAACTTGACTACTAAATGAAGAAGAAGGATATGAGAAATAAGCCTAGTAAGAAGATAAGAAATAAGCCAAGCAATGGAGCTTAGCCATCTGAAAAAGTGAAAATCAATCCCTCATTCCAGACCCATTGTCCCAAAACATCAATCAAAGACTACCCCATCCCAAACACAAACAATTTTAATATCCAACCCAAAATCCTATCCTCCTTGACACCTCTTCCCCTCTATAAACTGCACCTCTGACTCAGACTGGAGCTTCGGGTTCCATTGTTTGCCAAATTGATGAACTAGGAATTAGGATTGGGGGTTTCAAAATGGGTTTTGAAGAACTGATAAAGGCTTGCTTTAGGAATAGAGGCTGGGAATCCTAAATATGAAATCTGGAAATATGGAATCTCAACTGATGAACCCGGTTCTTGTTTGAAGAGAGTGAGAGAGAATAGAGAAATCGTTGTTAGGTTTCAAGTTAGTAAAGAAGGGGATTGAGGGCAGAAATGGTGAAGGGGATTCAAATAATGAAATCTGGAAATTGGTTCTAGGGTTCTTCCTCTTCGAAGAACACAGAGAAAGGCATAATCGGGTGGGTAGAAAATAGAAAAGGAGAAAAGGTCGGGCATGTGTTAACTTAACCTCCTTCAACCTTTGGAGTGGCCGACTTCAACCTCCTTCCCATCTACAACTTTTGCAATTCGACAATCAAACTTCTCAAAATGAAGGAGCTTCGGTTTCCATTTTGGATTCTGAGTTTTCAGCTTGGGGTTTAGGATGAAGGGGTTTAGAATTGGGAATTTAGAAGGCTGGGTTCTTCTTTCTCTTCGAATTGGGAAATTTGGAATTAAGGAATTGGGTTCTTGTTCGAAGAACAGAGGCTGGAGACCAAGAGAAAAGGCTCAGGGAAAAAAAATTGAAAAAACTGAAAGGGATCGGGGAATAAATGAATCATGGAAATAGACAAATAAACATAGATCGGGCTTTTCGGGCTTTAAAATATGTAGATTACAGGGCCCGGGACCGGCCCATAAATTTCTAAACGGTCCGGGCCTAGTATTTTTGTGCAATTTTTATTTCAAAGCCCGGCCCTGACCTGGCGGTCCGGATCGGGACGATCCGGGTTTTCGGGCTAAAATGCCCAGGCCTAGTTTTATGTTTATTGCATGTTTTCATTATACACGTATTTTGTTCTCGAAATGAAACTTTGAAGGGATTACTATTTTGGGCATGTGTTGTTAGTGATAAAACATGGTCAAAATATATTTAATAATCCCCAGTGTCATTGAAAGCTGCTGAAAGAAGTAACAAAATGCAAGTGAAATTTAAACCGTTGTGATAGTCAATACATGCATAAAACTTGTGACAAAACTAAAATTCAAACCAGGGATAATGAATCCAGTAGTTGGTTGATCTGCATCTTCAGTGAGAGGTCTGCGCCTATGTCGCTATTGCTAATTAGGAGAGTAACGTAAATGTTGTACGTTATAGGGGTGTGGCAGTATGTTGTCGTCAGTTCCTCGTAGGTATAAGGTTGCGGGGCGTACTACTTCCACTAGTTCGTATGGGCCTTCCTACGTAGCTTTTAAACATGTTGGTGTTGGCATGATCTCCTTCATGATCCAGTTCCCTTGGTTGAGTGGATGCTCGAGGATGTAGAGTTGTGGTACTGGGCAATGCGTTGTTTCTTCTTCACGTTGCAAAAGTGTGCTAATGTTCAAGTTCTGGCGATAGCCAGACCTCGTTAACGCAGGCCCAAGTTTGACCACTAGTGAAGAATGAGTAGCGCTAGCATTTCAAGACACCGTCATCACCATAAGAAAGAGTGGAGGACGGCGACTCAAACCCAGAAAGAGTGATTGAAGCGTTACTTTTGCTAGTTTGTCAAGCATAATTAGCGTCAGTGCGTTGTCAACCATGGACTTGTTTTGAGCAAACGCTTCATGCCTTTTTAGGTGGGGCCCCTGCTTGGCCCCTTAGGGAGTCCCCCAATCTCCGACTAAAAAAGGCCTCCGTGTAGTTGGATAATTGTTTGATGAGGGGATCTGTGTTAGAGTAACGGGTGTTAGGTAGTGAACCTAATCTTTGATACCCAAGCGTTGGGGGTCAATGGCCTGATCAATGGCTATCGTGCACATTGTTGACCTTTCCCTTACTCTTTCCTAGAGGAGAATACTTGATTGCAATGTTGCATAGTGGTCATTGTCATTCTAAGGTGTTGCCTTACCGCTTGGCGGTTGGTCGAGGACTGTTGGCTTGGTAAATTTGAGAGACTAAATAAGAGAAGTCCTGCTAATGGAGGTACGCTTTGCGGAAGTTAAATCATTTGAAAAATTGAAAACGAGAAGTTCCACTAGCGAATGTGCACTTAGCGGGAATTAGATCATTTGAAATTCAACATCGTGAGCATTAATGGATAAGCACCATCCTCTAACACTGGGATGACGGGTGGCTGTTGCCAATTGGTTTGGCGTGTAGTCATGCGTCTCTTCAGCATGCCAGCTGTTGCGTCATAATGTAAGGTAGTTATTGCTCTTGTAACCAAGACATCATTTTGGTTAACTCGAGTGATTAATGTGGTGGCTTGATGCCTGTGAAGTGGCTTTGGATCCTCAATAGTCGAGATTTAGTGGAGGGTTTCGCATAAAAGGGGGGAAACTCGGAGATACCCTCATTTTTACCTAAACTTTGAATTTTCATCTATCTTCATCTTCTAAGAGAGAACAGAGAGGGATAGTCGCAAAGCACAGAGCAGCCCAAAGAGGAGGCAAGAAAAGGAGGTTTTGAGTCTCTAAATAATTGAGTTCATAGTCGTGTGCTTCGTTCTCTGTCATTTTTCTCAAGTTGGTGTTGCTTTGAACTTTGACTATGTGGCTTTTGCTTTATGTTGAACTTGCCTTGGGTTTTTTTTTTTTTTTTTTGTACTTGCTTGAATATGTGACTATATGTACGAACGGCCTTGTGTATAAAGAGGGTCTAGAATGATAATTTGAGATAGGAGGAGTGATTGTGATATAACTATGCTATGGGTAAGGAAGATTTGTAGGGGTTTCATTGGGGGGGGGGGGGTACTATGAGATGCATCGATCTAGATTTTTTGTTTTCTCTGGTTTGATGTTCTTGAGGGTTTTCTGTGAAAATGGTATGTTAGAATTAACTGGAACTAATAATTTGGGTTTTAGGGTGTTTCAGGGATGCCTAGTGTTATAGAGGTTTTGAACAATGAGGAGTCTGGGTCTGACGTGTCGCTTGACGCCTTGGATCAAATTTTCATTTACTCGTTGTGTGTTCCTCCGATGCAGGAACCTCACTGCACAAGTCATTTGACATAGAACCCATACAAACAATAGCGGGAGATATGGGTGGGCATGCGTCAAATTGTGATAGTCGTGCTGAAGTCGCAGCAACAGAAGAGGATGTCGCCAGGCGCTAGAAAGATGAGTGTGCTGAGAGTAACAGCACCGCTAGCGCTTCTGATGAGGAAGGAGAGGATTCAGATGGTGAGACCAGTGGCGATCATTTCTGGGTGCTTTCTGACATGGTTAGGGTTGACGAGCCTACCAAATCCATGACACCGTCAGAGATTATGAAGATGAAGAGGACTTACAAGCTTCCCGGCGTGGTTAAAATATGTCCATTAAGCGCAAGCGAATTCGCGTCAGACTTAAATGAGGGGCACGCTGTTGTCCACGAGGTTGTGCTCCGCACTGGCGTGAGGTTTCTGCTACTATCTACCTTCCAGATTCTTCTATTTGAGTTACACTTGCATTGGATCAAGTTTCCCCTAATATGTGGAATATCCTTATGGCAATGAATGCGCTACGGAAGTTGTCTGGCTATGAGAGTCTGATGTTAGCGAAGGTTCTCCATTTTAATGAACTATCATATGTTCATGGAGTCGGGTGTGGCGAGACTGCATACTTGACGCACAGCACCAAGGCTCCAAAATTGATTGAGAATGCTCTTGATTCCGCATCCCCTTGGTGAAAGAGTGTTTGTGTCGCTACCGAGGATTGGGAGTACGACGAGACAGTGAACAAGTACCCGCCAACCTTTAGAGTGATACAGAAATTTTAGCCTTTGCTAGGTTTACCTTATTGTCTGTATAATAGTTGGCTTGCAGTTGTTTACCTCAAAATCATCTCAGCTGAAATGAGGGCAGAGGGACTTGCAGTCTAATTGTCCTTCTGAATTGTGCCAGCCGGGCGTGCCAACTAGTGGCCTAGCATGGTTCTGATCTGATTTGCGCTTGTATCTGACTTCTTAACAAATGATTGTAGGTAGAGGAAGGAAACCTCTCGGCCTTTAGGTTCTAATGCCTCTGTTGCAAAGACTTCAGTTAGGCATCAACCCTGACCAGGATCTTTGATCATGTTTACTTCTTGGGTGAACTCGAAGGTTTGGGTGACAAGCGAGAGGTCTATCGGGTTAAGGTACTCGCAAGTCAAGATGAAGACGAAGGTGAAGTGGACTCGGTTGTCAAAGCATTGTGAGGTGATGTGCATGTGAACATCAAATTTCATCGATCCAATCCGAACTAGCCCAAAGAGATCGACGAACGAGAATTATAAGTTATGAACTACTCCTAAGTGAGATAAATAAAGTGCATATAAAGTAAACGAAAAAGAAAGTAAAGTGTTGAAAATGAAAGTAAGAGACTAGAAATGAAAATAAGTTATGAAAGTTGAATTGTAAGGTAAAGTACCTATGAAAGATAGCAAGAGCATGGTTTGAGTAAAGGTTGTCTATTGATTTTTTTGTGTGGTGTAGGACCTTTTACAATGAGTTATAAGGTGCTATATATACAAATCAAAACCCTGGCTAAGTTGTTCTCCAAGATGTGGAATTTAAGTAGGATTCTCCTTCCTTTTAGGATTGATCCGTCTCTTAAATTTCTGAATTTTTGCAATTGAAGTCTTTAATGCATCTTGGTCTTTCTTTCGACCCATCCATGCACCCATCCATTTGGAACTTGGTTTATCTAAGGGCATGGTTGTACGACCCATTTTACTAATTTTAGGTCGTCTGACCCAAAGTCACAAATCTTGGCTAGGTGGCCGAACGACACTCTTCTTAGTCATATGATTCAAAAGCTATTACCTCGGTCTAGTGACACCTTTAACTCGGGCGTATGACCCGATGTCTCTTTGGCCGACTCTTTGAATGACCATACACGGGAGTTGCTAAATTCAAGTGCAAACAGCGGTATGCTTGTGTGTTTTTTCTGTTGTGCACTTTTTTTTTGTAGGCGACACGCACTATATATCCATTGAACGAACAAGAGGAGTGTTGCGTGGTGTAGGTTCTTGGTTGCTGGCATACTTTCTTGACCTCTATATACTGATTGGTTGGGATCTTTCGGTTAAGCTAAAGTTGACCCGCCTGCCCGGTATGTAGTTTTTGTGGTAACGGGTTTTGCACTTACAAATAATATCTCATGTTTTCTTATGGTTGTACTTTTTGTAGATCTAGTGCCTGGTAAATGCAAGAGTAGGGACGCATTTCGGAAAGACATAGACAAGGCCAAGTTCCAGAATTATGTTTTGGATATGCTGGTGGAGGGCCTTAAAGCCCGGAAAACAGCAACAGTCCCGCATACTCATGTAATGACCAGTACAGAGCAAGAGAGAACCCTGTCAACGCCTCATCATTCGCATCTAGCGCTGGAGGGGGCTAAAGTGATTCTCTCGACAGCCCCTCCCCCCTACTGAAGAGTCTAGCGTTAACGGTCCCTGATTTGGTGACTGCTAGAAGAAAGGCAATGAGAGGGTTCTCGCCAAGAAACGGGGTAGGGCTAACCGTTAGAAGGAGAAAAAAATGTGGCCCACTCCGGTGGAAGATGGTGGTGGCTGGCGTGGCAGCGGATTTATCACTGCCCTGGGTTGGCCTGCACTGAAGGAGTTGTCAAGTGGGTGTGAATTTGCTACCTATTCATGTACACATCATGGACGAGGGGTTGACCCCAGTCCTGCCAGCTCAGGTAGGTTCAATGGGACTTCCATGTGTAGTATTGGCGTTGGTGTCACTTTGATTCCGGCGTTTACGCTAGGTCTTGCACTTTACAAGTGTTCGCTTTGTGTCGGGTTACCATTGCTTCCTAACGCCTTTCTTAGTTTGTCAATGCTTGACAACAATTTTGCCACTTGATTAAGAGCTGCCGCCTTCTCCTTTAGTTCCTGCTCTCATTCTCTATTTGCCTTATGCAAATCCACCAGTGCTAGTTCCAGCTTGGGGACAAGGTCTTGGTTTGGTGCGTGGCGGCTGGCACCAGGTTGATCTTCTATTGCAGACAGGTTTGGGGGACTTCAGGTATGTTTTAAGGCTGACTGTCAGCGTTAGCTGGAGTGCTGAATAATGAACGTGCTACGGTAGTCATGGAATTTGTGAGTTGGGGGTTGGTGGGTTGCTCCAGCTGACCTTTAGCGCCCTCCATGCTACCGTTTGTCATGGTATTTTTTCTGAGTGAATGACCTTTAGCTCAAGGTTTCCACAGATGGCACCAATGTTAATGTTCAAGTTCTGGCGGTAACTAGACCTCGTAAATGCAAGCCTAAGTTTGGACCGCTAGTGAAGAATGAGTAGCATTAGCGTCACTTGTCAAGTGAAATACACAGGGCGGTAGGAGACAGACCGTGGTTGGCGGTCTTCGCTACTCCTATGCCTAAGTCATTCAATGTATTTATGTTGACAACGTAATGTTAGACGAGTAATAAATGCGTAATAAATGAAGAGAGAGGAGTAGGCCTTTTATAGGAGAAGAGGAGAGTAGACTCCATTTGGTTTCCAATGTGGGACTGATATGAGGCAGTTTTGTGCTTGATGTAGTGCATGGCGGCGCGTCAGAGGTGATCCTGGCCTGAATTGGAGCTCAAGCGATAGCCCGCCTGGTAATGTTCCCATAGGTCACACCTAACGTAGCGCCAGCCCTTGTGGCGACAACATGGGGCTGACCCCGATATAGCTAATTATGCTTACTAATTCTTATGTAAGTCTACTCTCTGCATTGCTCAAGTAGGGCATTGTTGAGGTTTAGACCCATTGTGTTGGTGGCGAGATCATAGCATGCAATAGGCTTGCTTTGTTTCTCGGTTTCGACTGGGATATCTAGCTCTGTTCAATTATTTATGGATGTGCCGGTGAGGCGTAGAGTATCTTTGTCCCATACTTGCCCACAAACTCCCTGAGTGTGTTGTTGTCAAACTAAGGACTGTTATCGATGACTATTGTCTCAAGCATGCCAAAGCAATATTTCGCCAGAGGAAATTGATTACTTTTGTTGTCGTCAAGGTAGCTAGCTAGGTTCTACCTTAACCCATTTAGCGTGGTAGTCTACTGTGACTGTGGCAAATTTATATTGTCCATGGGTAGTAGGGAATTTGCCTATGAAATCCAGTCCCCGCTAGACAAATGGGTAAGAAGTGATGATCATGGAAATTAGGATAGATGGTTCGTGGGGGAGATTGGCAAATTGGTGGCACTTCATACAAGACTTGACTACACGTTCAACATCTCCCCCTATTGTTGGCCATTGTTGGCCAATAGTACCTGGTACGTAAAGCTTTGTAGGCTAAAGATCTAGCGCCTGAATGGTTGCCACATATTCCTCTGGTAAAGTTTCAGATGTAAGATAGTCAATGAATGGTGTCATCTAAGATGGATGAGCCGGTGGTTCCACCACAAATATTTCCTAGAATGGTTTGGAAATACTTGGTTGGTGTTGTACTTAAACTTTGGGGCTACCACTGCTGGTATCAAGAGGTGCTGTGGTGAGCCTTGCCAAGGAGTCTGCTCTCACAATCTTGAGTCTCGGTATCTGAAAGTTCCACTTGGAGATGAAAGTTCATATTCAGGGCTTTCCATGCATATGTAGGACGCATTCCAACTCCAAGGGATGTAGAAACTAGAGACTTGCAAAGTTAGCAAAAAATTACAGAAAACTGGCAGAATGACCTTTGTCCATTCAAACCTGAATACAAGAAGCTACAGGGGTCACATTCAGAAACCCTTTGGTTGGAATGAAGTTAACATCCGGAGCTTCAAATCCATATAAGTTTTGTCTCATTTGGACCCCCGGAAGTATCTCCTGTTTTGCCCTGTATGTGGCTCTGATACCCAGTTTTCTGCTTTTCTGTTCCGACCCTCCTATACTCAATTGAAAACTGCAGACGCTGTGAAAATTGAAATTTGGATCTGCCAAAGCCATTAGAAAATAGACACCTGGGGCTTTTGATCCATATATAGTACGTCTGTTGGTTCCAAAGGAGCTGTGAACGACAGCTGTTTGAAATGGACTGAAATCTGGGCGTCAGAAAAACTGGTTTGATAAAAAGTGACTCCTCTAAATCTTTCTCAACTATGTGACCTGCACACACACACAAAAAACATAAAACCGAACAAAACAAGAAGCAAAGAAAAAGAAGGGAAGAATAAAGAAAACATCCCTTAGAAAAATACTGCAATCTTCCTCCTTCATTTATTGGGTTGCCTCCCAAGAAGCGCTTGGTTTAACGTCCTCATCCTGACGGTACCAAGAATCAATCTTCTTGTGACACTGGTTCGTGAAGGGGTACTAACTCCACATTTTGCATCACAAAAGGCTCATAATAGATCTTAAGTCGATGTCCATTTACCTTGAACACTTTGCCGATTTTTTCACTACGAATCTCAACCGCACCATGAGAGAAAACATTAGTAATAACAAAAGGACCAACCCAACGAGAGCGCAGCTTACCCGGAAACAATTTAAGGCGAGAATGGAAGAGAAGAACTTTTTGTCCTACAACAAAAGTTTTCCTTGTGATCATTTTGTCATGAAACGCCTTCGTTTTCTCCTTGTATATCTTGAACTCTCATAGGCATCGTTGGGTATTTCCTCAAGCTCATTCAATTGCAACTTTCTTTGCTCACCAGCAGCGTCCAAGTTCATATTGCATTGCTTCACCGCCCAATATGCCCTATGCTCCAGCTCAACCGGAAGGTGACATGGTTTTCCATAGACCATTCTGAATGGTGACATCCCAATTGGTGTCTTGTAAGCTGTTCTATTTGCCCATAATGCATCATCAAGTCTCAAGCTCCAATCCTTCCTACTAGGATTCACAGTCTTTTCCAAAATTTTCTTTACCTCGCGGTTAGAAACTTCTGCCTGACCACTTGTTTGAGGATGATAAGACGTTGAAACCTTATGTGTGATGTTGTATTTCCTCAACAATGCCTCAAATGATCTATTGCAAAAGTGACTCCCTCCATCGCTGATGATAGCTCTTGGTGTTCCAAATCTAGCAAAGATGTTAGATTTAACAAAATCTACAACAACCTTAGAATCATTAGTCTGGGTGGCTTTAGCTTCCACCCATTTGGAAACGTAATCAACAGCTAAGAGAATGTAAAGGTTACCATACAAGGACAGAAAAGTTCCCATGAAATCAATGCCCCAAACATCGAAAAGTTCAACAACAAGAATAGGAGTTTGTGGCATTTGGTTTCTAGCACCTAAATTACCTGTTCGTTGACAATGATCGCATGACTTGCAAAATTCAAATGCATCCTTGAACAAGGTAGGCCAATAAAATCCACTCTCAAGTACCCTTGAGAGTTGTCCTTTTTGCTCCAAAATGATCACCACATGCATAAGAATGACAAAAAGTAAGAATAGAGAGAAATTTAGAGTTAGGTACGCACCTTCTTATCAACTAATCCGCACAATGTTTCCATACGTACGGATCATCCCACACATAATACTTGGCATTCTTAGCAAGCTTGTCCTTTTGAGCCTTTGTCAAATCATCTGGAAACTTCTTGGTTACTTTGTAGTTGACGATATCTGCATACCAAGGCTTCAAAACTTCTAAGTGAAAAAGCTGCTCATCCGGAAAGCTTTCATGCAAAGGCAATAGATCCTCCTCTGCGTTTGAACCATTTACAAGTCGGCTTAGGTGATCTGCTACCACATTCTCACTTCCCTTCTTGTCCTTGATTTCCAAATCAAACTCTTGTAAGAGAAGCATCCACCTAATAAGCCTTGGCTTTGCATCCTTCTTTGTAAGAAGATACTTCAAAGCTGCATGGTCAGAAAACACAATCACTTTAGTACCAATTAAATATGAACGAAATTTCTCTAAAGCGAAAATAAAAGCTAAAAGCTCCTTCTCTGTAGTTGAATAATTCAACTGAGCATCATTAAGAGTCCGAGATGCGTAGTAGATAACGTGTGGAAGCTTGTTCACACGTTGGCCTAAAACAGCCCCCATAGCATAATCAGAGGCATCACACATTAGCTCAAAGGGAAAATTCCAATATGGAGGAGTGATGATAGGTGCTGTGGTTAACAACTCCTTAAGTTTCTCGAAAGCTTTCTTGCATTCCTCATCAAACTCAAATGCCACATCCTTTTGTAACAACCTGCATAAGGGTCTTGATATTTTTGAGAAATCCTTGATGAATCGCCTATAGAAACCTGCATGTCCAAGAAAAGAACGAACCTCTCTCACACTTGTGTGGAGAGGGTAAGGAACGTACAAGATCTATTTTTGATTTATCAACTTCTATGCCCCTAGCAGAAATAACGTGCCCTAAAACAATACCTTGATCAACCATGAAATGGCATTTTTCCCAATTTAAAACAAGGTTAGTTTCAATGCAACGATTAAGCACAAGAGATAGATTGTCTAAGCATTTGTCGAAGGAATCACCATAAACACTAAAATCATCCATGAATACTTCTATGATGTTTTCGACAAAATCTGAAAATATACTTACCATACATCTCTGAAACGTTGCAGGAGCGTTACAGAGTCCAAAAGGCATCCTCCGGTATGCAAAAGTCCCAAAAGGACAAGTGAATGTCGTCTTTTGTTGATCCTCCGAAACAATAGCAATCTGATTGTAACCTGAATAATTAACCATCAAGAAAGCAATAATGAGAATGACCAGCTAGCATCTGATCAATAAAGGGTAGCGGGAAGTGATCCTTGCGAGTTGTTGTGTTTAGTTTTCGATAGTCAATGCACACCCGCCACCCAGTTTGCACACGTGTAGGCACTAGCTCGTTGTCTTCATTCTTCACAACCGTGATACCAGATCATTTAGGAACTACTTGCACTGGGCTCACCCACTTGCTATCTGAGATGGGGTAGATCACACCCACATCTAGCAACTTTAATACCTCTTTCTTCACCACCTCCATCATGACAGGATTCAAATGACGTTGAGCTTCTCTTGTTGGTCTTGAGCCTTCGTCAAGAAGTATCATATGCATGCAAGTCGCTGGACTAATGCCTTTTATATCTGCTATGCTCCATCCAATAGCAGTCTTGTACTCCTTCAGCACACGAATCAACTTCTCCTCCTCCAACTCTGTGAGGTTTGAGGCAATGATCACGGGTAATGTTTCTTCCTCTCCCAAAAATACATATTTCAAGTGATTCGGTAATGGTTTAAGCTCTAACTTGGGGGCCTGAATCACAGAAGGCAACAACTTTTCAGTAGACAAAGGAAGAGAAATAAAATCATTAGAATTACCTCTAGACCGTGGTAGTGACTCAAGTGCAGCCACGGTTTCGTCAATATCCTCCCTCAAATCAATGTCCCTTTTTGGATTCTTTTATGTTTCAAACTACACACTTTGAGAGATGGTGGTTTCCAATGCATCCTCACTTATGACTTCAAAGAATTTCTGAGCTTAATCATCAAGAATGTCAATAGAAAAACAGGAATGCAACTCACTAGGATAACTCATAGCTTCAAAGATGTTGAAGCTTATTATATCACCATCGAACTCCATTGTCAAAGTCCACTCGTAGACATCAATCTTGGTTCTTGCAGTTCTCATGAAGGGCCGGCCAAGAAGGATAGGTGTAGATGTAGATGATGGCTCCTCCTCCATCTCCAACACATAAAAGTCTGCTGGAAAGATTAAATCATTTACCTGCACCAAAACATCTTCCAACAAACCTTTGGGATATGCATTAGAACGGTCAGCCAATTGAATAACAACACCATCTTTTTTTAGTTCACCTATGCCTAGAGATGCATAAACCGAATAAGGCATGACATTTATAGACGCACCTAAGTCTAACATAGCATGCTCAAACCTGGTGTTACCCATTGTGATGGGAATAGTGAAGCTACCGGGGTCCTTACACTTAGGTGGAAGTTTTCGTTGAAGCACTGCTGAAACATTCTCACTCACCTTCACAGTTTCATTCCCCTTAACCTCCGCTTGGTAGTGCAAATCTCCTTTAGAAATTTGGCATATTTTGGGACTTGTTTTATTGCATCTAGGAGTGGTATATTCACTTGGACTTTCCGGAATGTTTCCAAGATCTCCTTTTCAAGTTCCTCTTTCTTTGATTTAGCAAACCTACGCGGAAAAGGAAGACATGAAGTAATCAAACTTAGAACTACATTACTAACCTTAGAATCTCTCAAACTTGTGGGTTTAAGGGCTGCCTTTGATGCATTTATGTGATTAAGGGGCTGCCCTAAAGTGTCCAATCACTCATGGTTGTCCTCCTTTGCTACCGTAGCTTCTCCTTGCTCCTCCTCATTATTCATTGCCCTCTGAACTCTCTTTTGCACTCTTGGCTGCTCCAAAACTTCTTTTCCACTTCTTAAGGTCACAACACTAGCATTTTCAACCCCCCCCCCCTTTTGGATTGATCACAGTCTGACTAGGGAGCTTTCCTTGTTGGTGTTGTTATCCAATCATGTTTGCTAGTTGACTCACTTGACACTCAAGATTGTCAATAGACTTATCTGTTGTCTGTTGAAAAGATTGTTGAGAGTTAGCTAAAGAAGCAACTAAATCCTCAAGATACTTACTTGGAGCTTGTTGTTGAGGAGGAGATTGATAAGATGTTTGCGGTCTAGCTTGATAAAATCCAGGTGGGCGGTTGTAACTGCTTCCTTGAGGTTGCAAGACATTGTCATTGTTGCTCCACTTAAAATTAGGATGATCACGCCACCCCGCATTATAGGTATTAGAGAATGGATCATATTTCAGCCTTTGTGGCCCTTGAAATGCAACCGCATTAGCTTGCTCAAAACCACTTTGCTCCATGAATGATGGACATGCATTAGAAACATGTCCCACCATTGAGCATACACCGCATACTTGCTTTGGCGCTATCACAACCTGTTTTACAAGATTAGTTAAGTTAGCTAATTGTAATTCAATATTAGAATTAGTACTTACCTCTTTGACGCTCTTAAGTGACAGCTCATCTCTCCCTCCAAATTGCCGAGTATTTCCAGCTATGTTCTTTAACAATGTTTTAGCAGTAGCTTGAGTCTTGTCCATGAATGCTCCCCCACTTGCTGCATCAAGCATCACACGATCTGTGCCACACAATCCTTCATAGAAATATTGTATGAGAATGTGCTCTGATATTTGATGATTAGGACATGAAGCAACCAAGCACATGAATCTCTCGTAATATTCTCCAAAGGACTCTCCATGCATTTGCCGGATTGCATATATATCTTTCCTTATGCTTGCAGCCTTTGTGGCTGGAAAATATTGCTCAAGGAATGCTTGTTTCACTTGATTCCATGTGGTGAGTGATCCGGAAGGCAAATTGTAAAGCCACTCCTTAGCCTTACCCTCCAATGTGAATGGAAAGGCCCTTAACATGACATGGTCTTCATGGACAGTTGCTGGCTTCATTCCTGAACATACCATATGTAGCTCCTTAAGGTGCAAGTTGGTATCTTCTGTTGAGAACCCATGGAACTTAGGCAAATAGTGAATCATGCCAGACTTAAGCTCAAATCTTCCATCCCCATTCGGATTTGGATAGGTGATGCACAATGGTTGTTGTTCTACATTAGGAGTTGCCAACTCCCTCAAAGTACGGTTGGCCATGTCTTCTTGCCTTTCTTCTTCCTCTTCCCCGGAACTCAAGTGTGGTGGGGATGGTGGTGGTAAGGATGTTGTGGCTCGCGTCTCCTTGACTGTTCTTCGAAGCTCTCTAAGTGTACGTTCTAGCTCAGGATCGTACTCAGCAAGATCAAGGCTCTTATTCCTTCGAGTGTGCATGCACAATGAGAGATATCTACAGATATAAATGCAACTAAGTTAGTACACCAATAAAACAGAAAAATAAGACAAACAAAATAGATTAGCTATTTAGGGAAAAACAATCCCCAGCGACAAGGCGCCAAAAATTGATACGTCTAAAAGATGCACAAATTAAACCTTGCACTCAAATATCATGGTAATATAGTGATCAAGCAAGGGTCATTACCCGCTGAAGATTGTTCCTAAACTGCTAATCAAATGTCACAAGCTACTCTAAACTATGCTACTAAACAGTTAAAGAAAATAAATAAATTAACTAACCTAGACTCGATGGAATTTTCTGAAAATTTTACAGAAAACTAAAGAAACTTTGAATAATACGCAATAAAAATTTCAGAACAATCAGAGTTGATTTGGTATATGAAATAAATCACGTAAAATTGAACACAGTAAGATAACAAAGCAGAAACAGATTTTATAACTTTAAACTATTGATAGAAACAAAGCTAAGAACTCATTCTCCACCACCAAACACACTCAATCATATCAAATCTCAGTTATGGAATCTTAATTCTCAATTGAATTTACCCGAAGTTAACTCACAAGCTCGAATTAACCCATTACCCTTTCTTAGTTCCTCGTTAAGTGAATACAAGCTCACCACTTAATCTATTTCTGATTATGCAGCCTAGACACAAGCTCGCTAAGTTTAACATATCAAAATCATTAAGCAAGAAAAGGGTTTGGATAAATCTAGGGTCACAAGTACATTGGTAGTCTTGCTAAACCTAGGGTTTGAGTCACATGTAATTCATGAAAACATTTTGCTACTCAATTGGAATCAACACACGACATATACGAATCTAGTGTTACTCCTAGCATTAGAACCCTAACCTATTCATTTAGTTGCGCACCTAAACAAACAAAAAAATATTAATCTTGTACACACGGTGAAACAAACACTCAATTGATAATATAGAAACCCAAAAATTGAATTGTCATCAATATGATGAATAGAACATGTTTGGGGCTTTGAAATTGCCCCTAGCTACAAAAGTATTTAGCTAGACATAGTCATGAACAAAACAAAAACTAGAAGAAAGGAAGAGAAAGAGATGGCGGCTAGTTGATGGCAGAAGATGTCGTTCTTTTTTTCTCTTGTGCGGCCCTCCCCGTCCAAACTGATCACGTCCCTCTTTTATTGCTTAGGTTAGGAGATTTTCACTTATTTTCCTTTTAGGAATCAAGTAGCTTCTCCTTTAAGATTCTTAATAATTTTCACCCATAAAAATATGTCATATATCTCTAATAAACAGATATATTCAGTTAATACTCGTCGGTGGGCTACTAAAAGGAATTTGGGCCTCAAATCATGGATTTCCGTCAAAGTGTCAGATTCTCGGACTGCTCGACCTTGCTGTATTAAATCGGCCATAACTTTTTGTAGAAAAATTATATGAATGAACCGTTAAAAGTTCTGGAAACTAGACATCCAAATCTTTCCAAGAATATAAAGTTCACTATCTAGTTCGTTCTGAGCTGCTCTCAGTTTCATGTCAAAGTTGACTGATCTGCACAGGCAGATTTACTGATTTAGCTTCCTTTCTTCTACTTTGCTCCATAACACCTACAAAACATAAAAATAAAGTAAATGACTCAAATAGATGGAAAACTAACTAAGAAAACATGAAGAAATCAATACAAAATCATGTACATTTATGAGCTTATCAACTGTCATATGGCAACAAGGTTACAAGGTTAGGTTTGGTGAATTTCTCGCTTATTGATACTATTGTGTGAGCTTATTTGTAGTTCAATTAGTTGTTTGGGGTTTAAACTGTTGTTTATTGGGCTTGGCAGAATATGTTGCAAATTGGGTTGATTGTTGGAGGCTCGGACAAGTATGAAGGGGGAAAGATGTCAAAATATTCAACTACTCTTCCTCTGCACTCAATTAAGATGTCAGGTATGGTTTCTGGTTCAACAGATGTATCTTTTTTCGAGAAAAGTTGATCGTATTCGGGGCTATACCTGTTAGAAAAGTCCTGCAGAAGTTTAAGATAATTATGCATTTTGTGGTATTGAGGCTAGCTTATGTTACCCATAATCCGAAAGTTTATTTCAGCATCTGTGTTTGTGTGTTGTGTGTGTGTGTGGAGACTGATTATTTTAGATAGATCGTTTGGTGTGTATGGTTAACATGAGCTGTAGTACTATTACAGCGGTGGGCACTTGAGCGGCTCAACTGACAGTGACACTAATGACGCAAAGAAAATTGGTGCTGAAGAAGATTTTGAGAATTTTCTTGGTTGCTTCAAAGATACGAATATGCAAGCCCAAGGTGTGGATCCCAAGAGGGGTTGGGGATTTCGTGGTGTTCACAAGGTATTTTTACTCAGTTGAATGTTATAGTTTCCATGTGTATGTGGACGCATATGTTTGCAAATACATCTGCATTGTGTCATAACGTGTAAAGATTATTAGGGTAATCTGACCAGAGCTTCCAAACCATGTTTACTCAACTGAATGTTATAGTTTCCATGTGTATGTGGATGTGTTATATCTCAGTGAGGTTTCTTGACACTAAAATTGAAAAAAAGAAACATCTAATTATAGTTTATTTTAATATGGTTCTGCTTAAGCAAACTCAAATTGATCTAAAAACTCATGCTATGATGTGATGGATTTTAGCTCAAATTGGGGTTTTGATTTTTTTGGGGCTTTCTTTGTGTTGGAGTTTGAAATCTCAGTAAGTGATTGGACTGGTTTAAGGTGAGAAACAATTAAACGATACAAGAAGGCATGTGCAGATTCTTCAAATAATGGATCTGTCTCTGAAGCTACTACTCAGGTATGTATACTTCACAATAGTAGATTTTACATGAAAATATCATGAAATTGAAGCGTAATACTTTTGCGAGTAATGAAACTGCTTTGTATAAACAAAGATATTTTTATGGGTAGTGTGAAGTAGCAATAATTGAAAATGTGTGCAGGTTTCCTTTTCAGAACTTATTACTCATAAAGTTTATTATAATGTGATCTATATTACCTGCATTTATACTTTGTAAAACATATAAAGCATCTCTGTGATCAACTCTAATATACATGCATCAACTGTAACTCAAAATTGAATGAATCTTCATTTTGGCTCTCAATGAGATGCTTCTTAACCTATTAATTTGTGTATGTTCATAAATCTCAGTACTATTAGCAAGAAGTTGCCAAACTGCGTGCCCAGATAACCACTTTGCAGAACAGTAACAGGTAACCTCAGAGAGACTTGGTCAACCCTATATATATAACAAAATAATTTCACCTTGGCAGATATTGACATGCTGTTGATATCCAGGGGATATATGGTTGAGGGTTTGAGCAATATGTCTATCAAGGAGCTCAAGGGCGTGGAGACCAAACTTGAGAAAGCAATTAGCAGAATTAGATCCAAGAAGGTATCTCTTCCATCTGAGTATTTGATATTCTTTGTGGTATCTCTCTCTCTCTCTCTCTCTCTCTCTCTCTCTGATTTTTTTCTTTGATTTGTTATAACTTTGTTTCGTTTTCTCTTTTCTCAGGATTGGAAGATATGTTCACTTAAAGAAAAGCAGGTAAACTGCTTGTTTTTGCAATAAATAGAGAAGCCATAACTAATTGATAAGAAGCTGTAGGATTTATATTTTATGATGCTTTTGTTTAAAATTTAGTTTTGTCCACTCTGCAAGATTAAAATTGACTGCTTTGTACGTAAAATTCATCTTTGCTTTGTAAGTAACATTGAAATTCATCATTTCAGTTACTCAAAGCTTAGTTGTGCATAAAAATAGAAGGGCAAAGGAGGCATGGTGAAAAAGAAAAGGAGAGGAGAGAGGGAAAAGAAAGACGGGACGACAAGGATTTTATCCATGATGGCAGTAGGGACTTCAACATACAGCGTTTTCCACACAAACGGAAATCCACTCGTAGGAGTGAAGACTTAGCTGCTGACCAATTGCATCAAGGTGGGGAAGACGATGAAAGCCTGGGAGAACATCTCATTTCATCTTCTCATGACGATAAAAAAAATTCTGCAAAAAGTGAGAATTGTGATGTTTTTGTGCAAAGGAGCAATTTTATGAAAACTTAATTTGTTTTCTGGACGTGTTAGTGTGCACAACCAAGTAGCTAAAACTTTAAACTTGCAGCTTCATGATCTCAGTAAAAAGCTTCTTGTCATTAGAAATCAGTATCAAAATAAAAATCGATGTCTCATGATTATCAACATTTTGAATGTGACCCCAAAATCGATGTACACAAAACCAATGCACATCGATATCTAAACACCAAACCGTTATTTACTGTCAACGTACAAATTAGCTATTATAAAGTAAACCGATTTACCATGAAATACAGGACATCAGTTTTGAAAAATAGAAATGATGTCTACAAAACAAGTAGACATCGTTTCAACCAACGAAAAGCGATGTTCATAGTAACATAAAACATCATTCTTAATAGATTAACCAATGTTGCCTAAAGGCACATACATCATTCTTAGGAGAATAAGGCGGCAAGATGCACGTAAAAATGGACACGAACAAACAAATTTTTTTGGAGACTGATGTCTACGAGAGTATTAGACATCATTTCTGAAATTGTAATCGATTTAAATGTTCACTGAGGTATTGTTCGAGATATACTTTATTAAGCATAAAATGTGAAAATATGAAGAATTAAATATAGTTAACATATAAGATTATGATGATTATAATGATTATACATCGATTTGTGTTTTAGAATCGATGTTGGTCGTTGTCTGGGACATAAGTTAAAAACGCGCTTATACTGATGTTTGGATCTTTTACATCAGCCACTAAGAGGTCGGTCGGAATTTAGTTTTATATCGGTTCTGGACTGATGTCTATTAACATAATTCTAGTAGTGCGTGTGAATGCTGAAGATCCACGCCAAGGGTATTGGGAGGCTCAGGAGAGGCTGATGAGGGTATGTATTACTGTATGTTTTGCTCATTTATTGTTACTTGGTTATGCTGACACCATGGTATGCGATGCAGGCTATCAACATGAATTACCATGCCTCGCCCGAGTTGGTAGCCCACTTTGATCGGGAGATAGCCAGATTGCAGGGGGAGTTGAATGCCGAGAGGGAGCGGGCGCGCGAACTTCAGAGTGCAATGGACCAAGGCCAGGTGGAGCGCGAGGATATGAGGCAAGTAATTGCATTTGTTGCGAGAGAATTCAATACATGGGTAATATCATATCATTCAATACTGCGCGGGGGCAGCTGGGAAATACATTTGATTAAGAAAGGTAAAAGGAGATAGTGTTGATGCTTACAAGCTTTTTTTTTTTTTTGGGGGGGGGGGGGGGGAGGGGCGATAACGTTGCGGAGACTGTAGCCTAGATTCCTTGCTCTACTTGGGGTAATAGTGGAGGTGTTGGGTATTCCACGGATGTGGGAGGGTGATACCATCTGCTCCCCTCAAGTAGAAGGTGGCGGGTTCGATAGCCTCGGTGATTTCATACGGCCCTTCCCAGGTGGCCTTGAGCCCCGTTGGGGTTGGCATTTTTTCCTTCATCACCCAGTCCCCGATGGAGAGGAGGCGAGGCATGACTCTGGCGTTATAGTAGCGAGCGATACGCTGCTTGTTGTTGATATTCCAGAGATGCATGGGCTTGCTCGCGGCGCTCTTCCAAGAGGTCAGAGTCGAGGTTCAACCCTTCGTAGTTGGTGAGTGGGTCGAAGCATGCGGCCCTCTCACTATGAACCTCCTACTTGACAAGGATCACGACCTCGGTTCCGAATGACAAGTAGAAAGGGGACTCGCCATTGGCCTTTGTTGGGGTCGTTCTTATCACCCATAGCACCTCGGGGAGTTTTTTGGCCCATAAGCCCTTGGCATCGTCGGGCCTCTTCTTCAAATTTTGCTTGATTATCTTATTGACAGCTTCAACTTGGCCATTTGTCTATGGGTGTGCGGGGGAGGCATATCGTATCTGCGTGCCGTACTGGCCAACGAAGTCCCTGAGTGTATCATTATCAAACTAGGCACTGTTATCAGTGATGATTGTCTCTGGGATTCCGAAGCGGCAGTAGATCATCTTCCACAGGAAGTTAATGACCTTGGCAACTGTGATCGTGGCTAAAGCCTTGGCCTCTACCCATGCACTTGGTGTTGTAGTCCACCGCGACAATGGCGAATTTGAGTTGTCCCGGTGTTGTTGGGAATTTGCCAATGAAGTCTAGACCCCACTGGCAGTATGCCCAAGGGGCGATGATGATCGAGAGCAGTACCGAGGGTGCAAGAGGGGAGTTGGCGAACTGGTGGCACTTTAGTCAGGCGCTAGCAATACGCTTCGGGTCTTGCTCGATTGTAGGCCAATAGTACCCTGTATGCAGTGCCTTAAACGCCAGGTTTCTCGCGCCCGCGTGATTGCTGCAAACTCCACTATGCAGCGATAGCAGGACTCGTTGCCCCTCCTCGAGGGAGATGCACTTCAACAGGGGAAAGGACCTTCCTTTCCTGTATAGTTTGCACTCTCAGACCGTGTACAGCGTTGCTCTTCTGCGGAGCCTGGTGGCGATAGTCTTGTCTTGGGGCTCGATACCTTTGGAGAGGTAGTCGATAAATAGGTCCATCCATGAAGGCGGAAGCTCGCTCTCGGTCAAGAATATATGGCTTATCGATACTCGGCTTGTCCAGGATTTCCTGCTTGAGATTTCCCATATCGGTGTTTGGGGGCGATGTTGCCAACCTGGCGACAGCGTCTGCCTTGCTGTTCTGTGCCCGGGGGATCAGGGAGATTATATGGTTGGTGAGACATCGCTGGAGTAAAGCCTTGGCGAGGGATTGGTAGTGGGATAGATGTGGCTCCTTGGCTTGGAAATCACCGCTGACTTGGTTGACGACGAGTTGGGAATCACTAAAGATTACCAGTCTTGTGACTCCTAGCTCCTTGGCAAACTAGATGCCAGCGATCAGTGCTTCGTACTCGGTTGCGTTGTTTGAGGCCTTGAACTTGAATTGTAGTGCATACTCATATGTGGTCCTTTCTGGGTCAGTTAAGACTACCCTGGCGCCACTGAGCTTACTGTTGGAGGATCCGTCGACGTGAAGAGTCCATGTGGGGGTGGTATGGGGTTCCAAGACAGTCTCGTCCAAGGATTCGGCATCTTCTCGGGGTATGAACTCAGCGATGAAATCTGCAGCGGCTTGCCCTTTGATGGCCGTATGCGACGTGTGGCGAATGTCGAACTTGGTGAGTTCGATGGACCATTTTACTAACCTTCTTGAAGATTCCGGTTTCTGGAGGACATGTTTCAAAGGCTGGTTGGTCAAAATATGTATGGTGTGTGCTTGGAAATATTGCTGTAATCGCCGGGCGGCAGTGAGGAGTGCGAGTGCGAATTTCTCAATATATGAGTACCTGGATTCGGCATCGTTGAACCCCTTGCCGGTGTAATAGACTAGCAGTTCATTGTTGTCCTCTCGTCTGACCAAGGCAGCGCTGATCGTGGTCTGATACTGCGAGGTAGATGTACAGGACCTCTCCTGGGATGGGTTTGGAAAGAGTGGGTACTGATGCCAGATAGTCTCAGAGGCCTTGGAAAGCTTTGTCGTGCTCGGGTCCCCAATTGATCGTTTCGGTATGGTGAGTTTTGAGGAGCTTGAAAAATGGGGCTCATTTATCGGTTAAGCGCAATATGAATCGGGCGAGAGCGACAACCTTCCCAGTGAGGGCTTGGCCTCCGAGGGGCACTTCTCAGCCTGTATTCGGGCAGTGAATGGCCCCATCTTTCCCTGAAAGCCCGCCGTGATAAGTTGCCATCCGGTCCTGCTTTCAACGCTTTCTACTCGTGCTTGTAAGGAGGCGATGGCTTCGTTCATTTGGAGCAATAGCCGAGTATTAGGGTCGGGTGAAGGTACGTTGGCGGCTATGGCGGCGTTTTCTCCTGAGGTTCCCGCTATATCACGGACAGGCTGAGGTGGTGGCGCCGTGCCGAGTTGATTAGGGAGTAGGGGTGAATTCTAGTAGATGACTTAGGGTCCTATACTCGTGCTGTCAGGCGTGGGGCTCGTGGGGCTCCCCAATATGGCGCTTGGGGGCACGAAGGTGCCGGCTAGGCCAGTGCCTGGGTTGGTGGTGAGGACTGCTCCTAGTGTCGGGACACCACCAATAGTTGGTATCGGGGTCTCCTGCTTATGGGCTCTGTCCAATGCTTCGTTATGCGCGACTCGCCGCTGGAGAGCCTCTCGGAGGATGCGATTTTGGTTTGTCATATTGTCGACCTCCCTGCGAGCCGCTATGGCTGCTGCGCGCTCGACCTCAGCTTGTGCACATGTCTCCATGAGGTCGCACATTGCTATTTCTAGAAAGGTGGTTGGATCGATGGTCATAACTGAGCGAGTCTCGACATTCGGGCTTTGGAACTCGAGAGTGCGCTGGACCTCACGGGTAGTTGCCTCGTGGGGCGGATCATCGTTATCAGGGATGCTGGTAGCCATGGATGTGTTGTCCTGCCAGCAAGGAGCGAGGGGAATCCTTCTAGCGCCAAATGTTTCAGTTATCTCGCAGAGATCGGATCCAGCTAAACACGGGGTGTGTCGGTCTGCTACTATTGTTGTCGATCTCGCTTATCTGCAAAACGGACGAAGGTCAGAGGGAAGACCGGATGTGCCAGCCTTCAACGCTCCGATACCTAAGTCAGTATCGTTATAAAATAAGGATAATGGAAAGTGATAGTAAACAGTTACCTCTTTAGGTTGTTGGAGATTACCTTAATGTAGCAGATTTGTGGGAGCTTGGTTCCGTTTCTTTCGGTGTGGGACGCTCGGGGTTCCCGATATCGCCTTGAGGGGTATCGGGGCGCTCAGCTGGGAGCTTACTTCGCTTGCGTATTGGCGATACGAGTCTTGTGCTTCCGATACTTGTGCCTAGGAGGTATATGTATACCAACAGCACTTATACCTGTAACATTACCATATTTCTAGCCGAAATCACTGTGTACTTATAACTTGCAATTACTACCGCATTTTATGGCTATAATCATTACCGCATTCATAGCGGAGTCAACTTGTCATAACTGCAAGTCCAAATTTATTGACTACTCCCACATCTATCATCTTAATTTAGACGTGTGTATTTGGTTATGGGGAGGATTCAATTAATGCACCGACGTGCACTTGCACTGACATAAATTGATGGTGAGATTATATTAAATACATTTTTAGGTTATTAATAAAAATATTGATTATAAATATCAAGGGTTGAGATCATCTTATAAGTGTTAGGTCATTTACACCGTCGGTGTATAGAATAATTTCCAATTTAGTTATGAATTAATTCGAGTTCCTGCATCAAACTATAAATTTGAGTTTTATAAAATGCTTTTTAGAGAAATCCCAAATAATGTGGGGCCTAGTTAATGCCGTGGATTCTCGTCCGAAGTTTATCTTTGCAGGCCTTGTCCTCACCCCCTCTCACTCAACCACTCTTATTTCATATGTTAACGCTTTGAGCGGTTGAAAATATTCTCTTGTTTTGATCGCTTCTTAAAGAATTATTCATGCATAGAACTGCAAACTTGGAGTGATGGTATATGCCCTATATGAAAGCTACATCATATTAATCAATTACTTTTTGGTAATCTGTATATAGATTTGCCGCCATGTGTCACCAAGCAAAGGAGTAATGGTTTCCACTAGTTTTGTATCACTCCTTTCTATACAGGCACTTCATGTGTTACTGATCATCATCATGATCACTGCCCAAGCACTTGATCTGCCTCCCAATGGTAAGAGCAACTTCTGTTACAACGACAGAGGCAACTACACTACCAATGGTAGTGTCTACCAGACAAACCTCAACAGCATGCTCAACTACCTCATCTCCAACAGAAACGGCACCGGGTTTTACAGTTCCTCCAGACTCTCAGGCCCAAACCCCGAAGATGAAGAAGTTTACGCCACCGGAGTTTGTAGAGGAGACGCTAAGGTGGATGCTTGCGGCAAATGCCTTAGCGACTCTACATATCAACTCACCAAGTCTTGCCCTAACCAGAAGGAGGCACTTGGATGCTTCGACAACTGCACTTTACGCTACTCGAATCGCTCCTTGTACGGCGTCATGGAATCCAAGCCTGCTTTGATCTCCTATAACCTACAAAACGTGTCATCGTCGTTAGATGCAGTTGAGGACTTCAATCAACGGTTCACTACGCTGTTGGACGGTTTGACGACTGAAGCCGCGGCTCGGGGTGATGAGCTCAAGTTTGCATTTGGAAATGTAAATGCTTCAAAGATTAATAAAACGATATATGCAATGGCGCAGTGCACACCGGATTTGACGGAGAAAGACTGCAAGAGTTGCTTGGATGATGCTGTTGGACAACTGAAAATATTTTATGGGAGTATTGGAGGGAGAGTTTGTACACCCAGTTGTAACTTTAGGTTCGAGGTTTACCCTTTCCTAGAACCGCAGGAAGCCCAGGCGGTCGCGGTTCCTTTACCTCCTTTACCATCCTCCAATACCACAGTTTCATTGGGATTAGGTATGTGTAGGCATATGTTAATTTCTTGGTCAATGTTCACATGCTCAGTAACTCAGCAAGAAAATTATTACGCTTAGTTATTCTTAGATCATAATTTCCTTGCTAAGTTACAGAGCAGGTAAACACCACTACGCATCTCTTTACACTTTGAATTTAAGTAACAAAATGAATTGTTTAGTCGTAAATGCTTATTATATCAAATGTGGAATTATTGACACTTCCAGAGTTACAGAAAGTAATAAAACTCCCCATCTAATTTGGGGATGTGATGATTTTTGTAGGAAAGAAGCGAACTAATTTATTTCGGACTATCATCGTTATTGTTGTGTCAATTGCTGCCTTTCTAGCACTGATTATATCCATCTGCATTTTCCTGAGAGTGGGGAAGACAAAGAAAAAACTTGGAGGTAAGTTAAGATGATTTAATTTGTGACTATTGGTGATTTCCCCTAGGGTTTAGAACTCCTACATAAGCACTTACACATGCAAATGATGCAATATTGACCATTAAGGAACTTATTTAAGTCTTTTCTTAAAGGTTCCTCAGATGAAATTGGAAGTGCAGAAGCCTTGCAATTCGACTTTGGCTCCATTAAGGTTGCCACAAATAACTTCTCAGAAGAAAATAAACTTGGACGAGGTGGATTTGGTGTTGTCTACAAGGTAAGAAAACATCATAGCCTGAATACTTGGATTAAATATATATAATCAGCAAATTTGACCTTTTTATTTACTAATTGAATGCAGGGTAGACTTTTCAGTAAAGAAGATATAGCAGTGAAAAGACTTTCTAGTGATTCTAAACAAGGAGATGAAGAATTCAAGAATGAGGTATTGTTAGTGGCTAGGCTTCAGCATCGCAATTTGGTTAAGCTCCTAGGTTTCAGTCTGGAAGGAAATGAAAGGCTTCTTGTCTATGAGTTTCTCCCTAACGCAAGCCTCGATCAATTTATATTTGGTATGGTCAGATTTTTCTTTTGTTCTTTTTGGTTTAAACAAGTCTATAACAAATCTATATCATGATTGAGAGTTCATAAAAGTACTGTTAACAGAAATCATCGATTCAATTATTATAAAATTGTACTTTTGCATGATATGTAGATCCAACCAAGCGCTCACATTTTGATTGGGATAGTCGGTACAGAATCATAGTAGGAATTGCCAGAGGACTCCTTTACCTCCACGAAGATTCTCGTCTTAGGATTATTCATCGTGATCTCAAAGCTAGCAACATTTTGCTAGATGCAGAAATGAACCCGAAGATTGCTGATTTTGGCATGGCAAAGTTGTTTAAGCTTGATCAAAGACAAGGCGAAACCCATCGAATCGTAGGAACATAGTAAGTACTGCTAACTAATCTATATATATATACCTTAGTTTTCCTGTCCTGTGTAGCATAGAACTGACAAGAAAGAAGGCAACAGTACTGTACATATGGATATAACTATGAAAATCCATCCAGATAAACAAGCACGTTGACAAAATCTATCATGTTGATATGTAGCGGATATATGGCTCCAGAGTATGCAATGCGAGGGAAATTTTCTGTTAAATCTGATGTCTATAGCTTTGGAGTGTTACTTTTGGAGATAATAAGTGGACAGAAGATCAATTCTTCCCATCATGATGATAAGAATGACGAGGATCTTGTAAGCTTTGTAAGTAGATAAAATATACTCCTGCTTTTCATTAATTTCAATGAGTAATTAGCAATGCAATTGAAATACAATGACTGATCTCTAAATTTGTTTCTCGTTATCACAAACTTTACAGGCGTGGAGAAATTGGAGGGAAGGCACAGCTTCAAATTTAATAGATTCTACCTTGATGCCTGCAGTTTCAAACACTGACATAATGAGATGCATCCACATTGGATTGCTATGTTTGCAAGAAAGTATGGCTGATAGGCCAACCGTGACTTCAGTTATTCAAATGCTTACATGCGAGTCTCCTGGTCTCCCAAAACCATCACAACCAACCCTTTTTGTGATTAATGGATCTGATATGGCAGGGCTCATGGGATCAAATGATTCCAAGAGATTCCTATCATCAGAAATCAAGAAATGAGGCTTCATTTCCCAAACTATTTCCTCGCTAGTTTTGTTCTCCGTTATTGTTATAGGCTAGTCTTTTGGATCATTTGTCTGTTGTTGATCCAACTGTACTTAACCCCGTCAAAAGCCAAGTAATAAATCCAATCCCCGGCTAGCTTTTGGATCATCTTTTTCTTTAGGTCAATATGGAAATTACACTAGTTTGGTCGGAGAAGTTGTAAATCCACGAGTCCCTTTCATCCAATCGCTTGAACTTTGTTAAATTTTTTACTGGATGTACGCGTAGCTAGCTTGAAGAGCTATTTTGCGCCTTTAAGTACGCATTATGACCAGATGACTAATGACCGAATTAGCTATTTTGTTTCACCGGACTATCATTCCCAACCTTAATTTCTACAAGAGTCATGGACTCCTTTAACATGGGTTATGCTATAGTAAGACATGAATCATGTTTGGCACTGTCTAGGACTAAGGAGCAGCAAGAAAGAACACAGAAGCAACTAATGAATCATATGCACAATCATCCATGAATCATATGCACAATCCTCACAATTTACAGAACAATTCTAAATCTCATAAATGAAGCAAAAGCAAGCAAATCAAACACAAATTGGAAAACCCTCTCCCATACCTGGAATTGAATGGGTTCTATCTCAAACTCTTCAATTCTTGCAGCCAACAACCAAATATCAATTGGGTCTTCCACAGTTGCAAAGCTGAACGTTCTGGGCATTCTCAATTTCTCTCGAAACCATCTAACCATTGCAATTCCTACTCAACTTCGCAAGACGACCAGTCTCACAACTCTTGATCTACCCGATAACAATCTCAGCGATAAACTCCCAACCGGAGGTCAATTTCTAGTGTTCAGCAACTCGTCATTTGCTAGAAACCCACAAAGCATTGGTACCTCCATGAAATCGCAGAGAGAGAGAGAGAGAGAGAGAGAGAGAGAGAGAGAGAGAGGAAGCACCATCGAAGAACCAGAAACCCAGACGATGATAAGAAATAAGGAATTGATGACAAGAAATTGAAAACCCAAAAGATCCAGACGCTCAGGCGGAGAAGAATTGCAAGTAAAGAGGTGAGAATGATGAGGTGAAGTTGAAGCGAAGAAGGAAGCTTCCACAGTCCGATGAGTTTTGGTGTCACTCTGGAAGAAGGGGTTGACTCAGTTTTTGGGACTCTAGAGTCTCATTTAAATGAGTTCTGGGTCTCGCCAAACAAGGGATAATCCTTGTGATATTAGATAAGTCCATCCAATCCTATGTAACAAACATCACCGTAGTGTCTAGAACACGTACTTAAAACATCAAGATCACATCCAGATCATTCAGAATTTCATTTTTTTTTTTTTTTTTCTTCTTTTCCCTTCCAGTTCCTTTATATATCACACATATCGAGTACATAAGCACTTGGATTTGGTCAACAACTGCGGCGAAACCTAGGGAATTATAATATTCTGCCGGCCATATCAAATTGTTCGTTTATAGATTTTTAATCAGTCAAAATGAATGCACATCACTTCATTTTAATTACTTATGTGTTTAAGGAAAAACGTAAATTAACAGAGAGAGATGAGAGAGTAATGTTGCAGAGAGAATGGAGATTCATGTGTGTTTATTCATCTCACAATGGAGAGTTTATATAGGAATACAAAGCTAGTGTGAATGCTAGGGTAAGAAGTCCATTATAGTGGCTTCAATGATCATAGCTGCAACTCCACATGGTTGCTGCAATTATGAGAGCTGCCATGCTTGTAGTGGCTTCAATGATCATAGCTGCAACTCCACATGGTTGCTGCAATTATGAGAGTTGCCATGCTTGTTGCTTTCCCATATACTTTATGCCACACAAGTCTTCATACCTATATCTATACACTCAAGTACCTATTACATGATATAGACATTTATACTACAACACTCCCCCTTGGATATTTCATGTCAATAGTATTGTCTAGGCCTTGCGCTTCTAAGTTGCCTCGTTAAAAACCTTGCCAAGTAATAAAACCCTGTGGGAAAAACAACCTTGGTCGAAGGAGAAAAAGAGCACAACGCGCATGAGTGTGGAGTAGTAATATCACAGCTTCGGAGATAAGTGGAGTCTTCTTATCAGCATCATAAGTAGATAACATGTCTAAGAGAGGGATGCAAATAGAGTTGCTGCAACAAAACCTTGCCCGGAAAACCCAGTGGAAAAGCCCGTGGTCGAAGGGAAAAGATGAGCAAAAGCATATATGTTGAATCAAAACATCTTCAGGATGTAGTATAAGTGGGGCGACCATGCTAAAGATGTGCCTCGTTAAAACTTTGCCAGGTAACAAAACCCAGTGGGACAAAATAACCCTGGACGAAGGACAAAAAGAGTACACGATGGTCAAGTGGGTATGCTTCTGGATACTCCCCCTGATTTCAACATCTCCTTTGTGTCTCCCAAACGTGGTGCTTCTCTCGTTGCCTCATTAAAAACCTTGCCGAGTAATAAAAACCCTGTGGGACAAAAAATAATCTCGGTCGAAAGGGAAAAAGAGCACAACACACTATTCACGTTTCGAGACCATATATGTAGACATCTCCCCCTCTTATTGATCTTTGAGGAGAGTCTGTTATTGCTGATTTTATGCTTGATGTTGTCGCTTTTCATGCAGCCTTGCTTCATTTGTTTCAAAATAAGCAGCATTATCTTAAATGCTTGTAGGCTCATCTGTGGTAGACTTCAAACCACAATTGTTCGAACATGCGTAACTATGGATCCAGTCCATATACATTCACGAACTACTTCGTGAAGAGCAATAATTTCTGCAATGTTCGAAGATATAGCGACTAAGGTCTATTTTGTAGACCTTCAAGATATCGCGGTCTTACCCATGGTGAACACTTCACCAGTCTGAGAAGGCCTTTGTATGGGTAAACAGATACCCAATATCAGCAAAACCTTCCAAAAACACTATTGTCATTTTGGGGTAGAGATAGAAAACGCAGGCCAGCGTTTGGCGGCGTTTCTGGTGTGTGATGGGTCTGATTCTATCATCTCTTTGTAGGGATAGAATAAGCCCATATCGATCGTACATTTCAAGTACCGAAAGATATCTTTTACACCAATCCAATGGTGTCGCGTTGGTGCAGAGCTATACCTTTAGCTAACAAGTTTATGTCAAAACGAGATGTCCAGTCTTGTGCATTGAGCTAAGTACAATAATGCGCTTATTCGCACTTCTGCCTCTAGCACATCTTCGTCTGATCATCCTTCAGACGGAGAGGATCCTTTTCAGGATCAAGACTACGAATGATTATGGGGTGCTTGAAGGTTTGACCTTTGTCAAAATGCCTAAGCATCTATCAACACGATGCTCAAGTTCCAAACTGAGGCATAATCGTGTCCCCCCAAAATCCTTTATCTCAAACTCGGATTTCAAGTGTTCAGCGGTTTCCCTTAACTTTTTAAGGGCTTCTAATGAAGATCATGTCCAACATGACAACCGCGATAGAATCCGAAACTTGTTATGGAAACGCGCGGGCATATCCCTTCCCAATCAAGTAGTCACATTTAGTGAGCGTTTCAACTCTATTGCAAACGCGCTCCGTGGTCTAGAGCCACTTGATTTGGGTAACCAAAGTTTCACTATGAACTTTCATGTATATTCTGTAACTAGATCCCCACATAGATACGTAGTGACCACATTTATAAGCTGCATGTTCAGTTATTTGGAAACTACCAAACTGACAGGGTAGTGGAGTGCAATGACATCCATTACGAGAGAATATGTCTCTTCGTATTCAATACCAGGGCGTTTTTGTGAGAAGCCTTGCGCCATAAGGCAAGATTTCCATCTCTTTTTCTCAACACACTTTCTAACGAAGACCCATTATTCAATAGGTTTTATGTAAGGAGGTGTTGGCATCACTGGCTCAAAAACCTTCCTCTTCGTTAGAGAATCTTACTTAACCTGGATCGCATCTTTCCATTTAGGCCAAATTTCTCTACGTTGGTATTCATGCATCAACGGAGCGTGGTTCGATATCATCGATCTCAACAAACTCATGTGCATCAAAATGTGCAAATACATCATCAATTATGATGGAGTTTCTATTCCACGTCTTATGTACACTAGTGTAATTTTCATAGAGCTCTATATTCTCAGAAATAGGTTTTGACGTTGAGGCGTCCCCCAACGATAACCATAATCCGGAAGATACTCATAAGACGGATGTTTGAGTGTCGATGATTCAAGGATTGTGCCAAAGTATCCTTCGAATCCACAGGCTTCCCACGCATCTTAGCTGGGGCCATGGCCTGTAACACCAGAGTGCCACTTTCTATGGCGTTGGCGCCTTGCCTACCTCTGTGTAGGGTGGTGCTACGTCCTCTTATAGGGACGTCCTTCCTTGCAGGCATTTTTGTAGCAAATGTGTGTGATCTCATCACTTTTCATAGGGATCGAGATGAGACATAGTGGGGACAGACCACGACAATTCCTGTCGTTCCTGCTGAACATTCGAGTTCTTATCTCCCCCTAACGATGGGAAGACTGTCTCATCAAAGTGACATCCGTAAATCAAACGGGAAAGAGATCGCCTTGCAAGGGCATTAAGTGGCGGACGATTGTTGGAGTGTCAAATCCAACTAAGTTGCTCACTTATTTGTAAGGACCTACCATAGGCGCTGTGGCAGCGCAATTGGCACATAAATGGCTCACTCGAATGTGCGTAAGTACAAAATATTTGTACCCAGTCACTAGCTGTAACGCAGATATACATTGAGTGGCGGTAGGTCGTAGAGAAATTAGCATAGTTGTATGCGATATTGCATCACCCCAAGCGGATATAAGAAGATTGATGTGCATCACCAATGTCTGAACTACCATCGTAGTTATGTCCGCGAGACCTTTTGGGCGTGTATATGGGAATGTGATGTCTAACATCAGTCCCTTTGCAATAACCATCGAAAGTTTTCGATGTAAACTCTCTAGCATAGTCAAATCTATTTGACTGAAGGATGAATCTAGGGGGTGAGCCCATTGTCATATGATTTGTGCTAGGAGTATAGCATACGTAGCTTTTACAGGTGGATAATGGCACAACACGTGATCAGTGTGTTTGCGTGTCAACTAACATCATGAGATATTTAAACGTCCGCAAGTTGGTTGAATAAGTCCACAAATATCACCTTGGATTCTTTGCAAGGATTCTTTGCAAGAATGGTATATTTTATTTAGTGTCCTTTGCATAGGATGGTCTCGATCCTATCTTTTGCTAAAAAGCAAGCTAAAAAGTAAGCTTTGCAAAACGAAGTAACTCTTTGGACCAATCTTTGGTTCGTACTTTTTTTCGTTTTGAGGAATGGATGTCCGTGAAGTCTTTAATATACGGAACATCATATCATGACCTGGATATCCCAAACGGTCTTGCCGAAGCCTATATGTGTCAGAATCCCATAAGTCATCTCTTATGACATGGTTTGATTCAATGACTCGAATAGTGGTTGCATGCAACCCACTAGAGCGACACATAAGTTTCTCTAATACTTGTTTATGTCCGTAGTCATTAGAGGCGATGCAAAGGAACTCTTGTCCATTCTTACAATGTGTTTTCACATGAAAACCATTGGCTCTTATATCTTTCAAGTAATAAAGTTCGGAAATTAACACATGTCCATGACATTGAATAATAATACGACACTTTATTAATACGGAAAATAGTCAATGATTACATCAAAGTTTCCAAAGTCTATTCCAAAATACAATCAAACTTATACAAATTGTAATTGCTCAATCCGTTTGGTAATTCCAATGAAATATGACCAGGGAAGTAGAGAGATGTTGGTGGAGCGAGGCTCGCTTAAATACCCTGATCTCAATTACTTTCCTAGACATCATACTTCATTGGGTACACCACATGAGAAAAAGTCAATACAATTGTCATTTATTGACTAAGGCACATTTGCCGTTATTGGAAAATAGAAAAGGACTATTCTAATCAAAGTCTGCGGCATCCTCGTGCTCTTTATTTGCAGCTTTGAAGTCCTCAGTGGTGAGAGTGTTATCTTCACCATCTTTATTTTCAGCAAGATTGATATCTTCATCTTCAGCAAGATTGGTTTCTTGCTCTCTCAATTGCCTATACTCCTTGTAGCTTTCAGCTAGTTAGGTACTTGTATGGCATTGCTTGAGCCAATGCTCAATTGATCCACATCGATAACACATGTCATTGTGGTTACCTCCCTTCATTTGAGGTGCAGGTTGTCCACGTTGTGGATATTCCCTAGGAGGGTTGCTGCTACTACCACGTCTCATGGTGCGACCTCCACGGCACATATTGTTCCACTGAATCTTCAAGTCAGGGAGGAGGGAATTTGGATATTGCCAAAGCGCTCTTCTAGCGCTACCCATATGTCACTTGCATCCTTGATCGACATGTACTCTAATCTGAGAGCTTTATCCATGTGGCGTCGCATCAAGATAAGTACTTGAGCATGCTTTGTGGGTGTTCATTGGAACACAAGGCCCTGGATAGGTGCCTGTATTATGGGCAATATCCCTTTTGCAGTGAGATGGTTCTCAACGTCGGTTATCCAGCCATGGTATTCCGAGCTTGTGGAGTCAAGTATTAGAAAGTCGAGTCTAGGTTCATTCGACATCCTGAAAAATAGGAAGAGAAGATATATTAGTTTCGGAGTTTAAACTTCCACGAAAACTAAAATAATAAGATTTCCGAGCTATGCTACCAAGAAATCAATTTTCAAGAATATTTGGATTAGACCAAAACAATGATGTTTGCGGACGCTCTTAGTCCGAATATTATGAACACTCTTAGTTCATTGATTACGAACGCTCTTAGTTTGTTTAGCGTGAATCCCCACGATTCCGCTTTTAGTTGATAAATTGATACTTGCGGACGCTCTTAGTCCGAATATTATGAACACTCTTAGTTCATTGATTACGAACGCTCTTAGTTCGTTTAGCGTGAATATCCACAATTCCGCTTTTTGATTGCAAGTCCTCGAAAAGAAGAGAAAGGAATAAAAAAACTCAAAAAACGGGAACTTTAATCTATAACTTACTTGTTGAAATTCAGAGCAAATTCGCTTCTGAACATATCCCACTTTAAATGTTATACAGGTCTCAAAACTGCTCTAACAGGGCTGAAATTTGGAGATCAGATATAAGAGACAGAGATTAACAACTTTGATGAAGAAATGATTTTGATTAGATGTCCTGAAAAGGACGTTTCTCGGCGTGCAAGCAGGTTGATCTGCACAGGAACTATCATGCTGAATAGCTCCCACTTTAAATGGTGTACAGGTCTCAAAACTGCTCCAACAGGGCTGAAATTTTTAGTTCAGATAGAAAAGACAGAAATTAAAAACTTTTATGAAGAAAGTATTTTGATTAGATGTCCCGAAAAGGACGTTTCTCGGCGTGCAAGCAGGTTGATCTGCACAGGGACGAGCATGCTGAACAGCTCCCACTTTAAATGGTGTACATGTCTCAAAACCACTTCAACAGGGCTGAAATTTTGAGGTCAGATACAAAAGACATATATGAACAACTTTGATGAAGAAAGTATTTTGATCAGAGGTCCTGAACAAGGTGTTTCGGGGCGTGTAAGCAGGCTGATCTGCACAGGAACTAGCGCAGGGGCAGCGCACGGTATGGCTAGCAAGGGCTAAGAGCTCGTGCTGATAACGTGTTTAAGGAAAAACGTAAATTAACAGAGAGAGATGAGAGAGTAATGTTGCAGAGAGAATGGAGATTCATGTGTGTTTATTCATCTCACAATGGAGAGTTTATATAGGAATACAAAGCTAGTGTGAATGCTAGGGTAAGAAGTCCATTATAGTGGCTTCAATGATCATAGCTGCAACTCCACATGGTTGCTGCAATTATGAGAGCTGCCATGCTTGTAGTGGCTTCAATGATCATAGCTGCAACTCCACATGGTTGCTGCAATTATGAGAGTTGCCATGCTTGTTGCTTTCCCATATACTTTATGCCACACAAGTCTTCATACCTATATCTATACACTCAAGTACCTATTACATGATATAGACATTTATACTACAACATTATGCATAGAGTTTGTACATTTGAATCCATCCACACCAGGAGAAGGCTAGGCAAAATGAATTCCTCAAGATTTGCAAACGCTATGGATTTTACAGTTCCTCTTATGGCCAAAAGGATGTCGAAAAAGTCTATGCAAGTGGGCTTTGTAGAGGAGATGTTGACCCGAATACTTGCCGTAGCTGCCTCAGTAGTGCTACAGTTGCTGTCACACAACTGACACAAGTTTGTCCAAACCAGAAGCAAGCAATTCTGTGGCGTAACAACTGCACCTTACGCTACTTGAACCGCACCTTGTACGGAGTCATGGAAGCTGCTCCAACTTTCTCTAAACCTAGGAAACAGAACGTGGCGCCGTCTGATGTGGACGGATTCAATCAAGAGCTTAGGAGCTTAATGGAAATATGTACTTGGAAGTGAAGCTGCGGCTGGTGCCGATCATCAACTCAATAGGAAACACAAAGCTTGAAGTTTCAAATAATTCCCAAAAAATATATGGACTCCCGCAGTGTATTCAGGAGTTGTCGGAGAAAGACTGTAATCACTGCTGGGTATCAGCTTTTGGGTATATGCCATGGTGTTGTTACGGGAAAGCAGGTGGGAGAGTTAGTGTAAGATCCGTAGGTTTCGAGGACGAAATTTTTATAAGGTGGGAGATTATTATGCCCGTACCTAAACGTACCTGTTTACTGATCATTTAGACAGTAAACGAATAGGAGTTTCGCTTCTTACCTTAATTTTGACTTTTTAGTGGGTCAAAAAGTTGACTTTTTCTTCAGCTCAGTATTCGAGGAAACTTCCTTCTGGAAAGTTGTAGAGGGCATTAAACCGAGTTTGTGGATATGCGGCAAGCAAGAATTAGAGTTCGTACGAAGAAGTTATGATCTAAAAACCTCGAGTTACTGTTTCGGGAAACTATCTATATATAGCATGTCAGCTTTCCAAATTGGGAAGAATACCTATTTTGGGTCGAAACCCTAATCCCAAACTCTCACTTCCAGACCTAACCTCCAACCCGACCTGGATTCACGTCCCACTGGGTTTCACCGTCTTCCGACCACCTCAGACTATCGGACCGGTCGTGTTCGACGCGGCTCTTCATGGCGACCAATCATCCCGCCACCATCAGCTCTGATTAATTTGCACCGGAGGAGGAGTTTCGAAGCAAAAACCTTAGTTCGACAGTTGTATCCTTGACCTAGTTCAATCGCCGTTTTCTGGCCATCTCCAATGATATCATTACTTGGGTTTTGAAGCCCTCTGGACGCTTAACAATCCCTCCAAGTGGTGTAGCTCTAATTGATTGGAGGGGGACGAATCGAGGAGGACAAATCGAAAAAAATGAAATTTTGATTTTCTCCCCGAAGCTTTGAAGGCATTTTCTAGCATCCACCTTTGGAACCTGACTTTGTGGTAGTTGAGACTATTTTTGAGCTCATTGTTGTGAACAATTTGGCATAAGTTTCATGACCCAATTTAGGGTCGGAGGTGGCAGCGGATGGGGCCCTCGCGCAAATGTCCAATACGTGTTTTCGACGAATTATCATTTTAGGGTTTCGATTATTATTATCTTCAATTTATTTTTGGTTCTTGAGATCTAATATTCATAATATCAATTTGTTCAAACTGATGTCTAGATCGAGCTCGAGGAAGAAATCGTCAGATGGCAGTCGTAGCTACAAATCTGTGAGTGGACATTTGATTTTAAAATAAATTATGCAAGCAATATTACTTTTTGGCATTTATTTATTATGCTATTTATTTATGATTTGAATCTTTGAGATTTTATGATCGTATGGTTTATTGAGATATTGAGTTTTATGAGCTTTGATTTATCGAGATTTCTTGATTTATGCTTTCGATTATTTATTGATGATTCACGGAGTTAATATTGAGTTTTCCTTCTGAAAGCATTTGTTAATTTTTGAGTTATTGAAAAAAAGATGGAGATTTAAATTATAACGTCCCGAACCTAAATTCACCGGTTTACTAGTCATTTGGACAGTAAACAACAATTGGTCTTACCTTTACTCTTTGTCGGTAACTTTAGTGGCCCTAAATGGTTGACTTTTGTTCGGGTCAAAATTTGAGAAAGTTTTCTTCATGAAGGTTGTAGAGGGCGTTAAACCGAGCGCATGCATATGTGGTACTTAAAAATCGGAGTTCGTATGCGAAAGTTATAAGCAAAAAACGGAAATTACTGTTCATAGTAGATTAGTATAAATTTGAAAAAGTTACTGTTCGGGTTAAATTTTTCTCACACTCTCTCTCTCCGCGCGATTTTCTCTCTCTCCTTTCCCCGGTTCTCTTTCTCCTCTGCAGCTCCGGCCAGCCTCCGTTTCCGGCCACCTGGGGATGAACCGCGACCACACCTGGCTTCGTCTTCTCCTTCTGGACTCGCTAGTGGTGGTGGCTCGCCGTGAATCGACCGGAAAAATGCAGTTTCGACTCCGAGAAGTTTACGGTTACTGTAGCGGAAGTGGTCAACGTCGATTTCTCAGGATTCCGGCCACCTCCGGCCAAGTTTCTTAATCATCTGGAAGCGCATGAAGACGTAGTTGATGCTCCTCGAATCTCTTGCAGCGATTCCTGGCGTGGAGGAAGAATTTGAGGTTTGAATTTCTTGACACTGTTCACGTTTTGGGTTATTCTTCACGTTAATTGTTGAGTTAGTTCTAGGCATTTTCTGGCTTTGTTGTAGTTGAGAGAAACGTTGGGCTAGTTGAGTTGATGGTGCTGCCAAATTTTGGCGGCCATCGGAGGTGGTTGCCGGTGGCGCGTGGGGCCCACGCGCTGCCACTGTTGGTGGCGCGTGGAGACGCGTAGAACAGTGTTTTTAATTTCGGTTTTAGCCCATTAAATCCTATAATTTGTGTAGAGCTTGTACGTGAAGTTTGGTAATTTTTGGAGAAACTTGAAATTGATTATAAATTTTGAAGTTTAGGGTTTCGATTATCGAATTACGAGAATCCGACCATCGGATATCTCTCGGTTCTGCCTTGGAACCTTTAAATTAACGAATTGGTATTAGTGGTATAATTTGGGCTAAATCCGAGGAGAATGGGAAATGAAATTATGAGGAATTGATTTTAAGAATCGTGTTAAATTATTGAAGAATTATTCACGGAATATAATTGTGTACAGGACGACGTACCGAGCTATTGCTCGATGACGGAACATGAATGCGTGATCGTCGGAATAGTACTGTGAGTGGACTTTTGTTTTAAATAGCGATGCATGCATTTATTTTCTTAAAATAATGCTCTAGTGATTATTCATATTACTTTTTGAGGAAATGAATTAATTTTCGGAAATTGATTTCGAATTATATCATGGATTTGGTTTCAATAATGAGTTTCAAAGGTTGGTTTTGATTAATAATATTATTTGATGAATTCCTTATTTCCGAGGTAAATTTCCGGAATTAAGCATATCCCTAATCACCGAGTTAAGCTCCTAGAAGATTTTTAAGATGAGTTTCAATGGAGTTGGATATTCTCAATTTCTTATTGACTTTCGATTTTGGCATCGGGAATGCCTAATTAAGGATTTTGGATTTGGTTGGCTTCTTGGAGATTTTGAGAGATTTTTGGAAATGAGATTTACGTATACTAATTTCCGGTTTTGGTTACGGATTTGAGAATATTTGGGCGTGTGGGACACGCCGTTGATTTATTCCTATTTCTCACTTATCCATTTTGAAATTGAGAGTAATCTTGGCGTGCGGGGTCACGTCGTTGAATACATGGTTTCTATCTTGTGAGAAATGTGGGGAAACTACATGGATTTACTGGTTTTCGATGATTTTTCCTCACCATACGCGGGTTATGTGATTAGGTCTCCTCCTCACTGACTTTGTGTTGGTGAGTGGTAGTTGAGGTAGCTTGTTCTCCTCCTCACCTACTTTGTGTTGGTGAGTGGCAGTAGAGGTGATTTATTCTCCTCCTCACGTGGGTGGCAGTCGAGGTTATTTGGTCTCCTCCTCGCACAATCTATGTGTGAGTGGAAGTTGAGGTTATTTGTTCTCCTCCTCGCACAATCTATGTGTGAGTGGCAGTTGAGGGTAGGTAGAGCCTGGGAGGCTCCATTTCCCGTATGGTGATATCTCTTCCCCATATCCTATCATTTCTTGACTAGCGGGGTCTAATCTGATTTCCGTGTAACCAGCGGGGCTGGTCTTATCCTGTTGAGTATCGGAGTTTCGATCTTTCCTCTCAGTTGTTTGTGACTAGCGGGGCTAGTCGGTTTTTCTTGAGCGGAGCTTCTCCTGATTTGTTTTCTAAATCGTTGCATGCATCGAGAGTTTTTAAGGAAATAAATGTGGGAAAGTATAAAATCCATTTGGTTTAAAAATTGTTTATTTTGTCCACTCACGCTAATGTTTTATATACTTTTCCCTGGGCCCTTCGGTTTCAAATGCCCAGTTTGCAGGCGAACTAGTCGAGGTCGGGCGTACACGGAGTTGAGGCGTAGTCAACGGCATGGCTTCCGCATCTGCCTTTGAATTAGGTTTTCCTCTCATACATTTCTGTTAGAATTGCTCTGATTACCTATGGGATTTATGCTATTCGAGTTGAGATGTGTGTTTTGTGAATTGGAGACTGATGTTGATTTGGGGAGCAGGGTGGCTCCAGGAGCATAAGGATGAATTGATTGAGAAGTGTAAATGTTTTCTACAGGTTTGGGTAGCCCATTTTAGGGGAAGTTCCGCCAAATTGTTGGTAGAATTTCTTCTAAGGTGGGCCCCGCAGGGTCACTTCGGATTTCAGGGTGAAATCCGGGGCGGGTCCTGTCAGTTGGTATCAGAGCATTAGGTTGTCCGATTCTGTAGACTTGATCATATTTTGTTACCGTATATGCTTGTTGTTACTCAGTACCTCCCGAGTGATGGCCCGACTGCAGCGGTTCCCCATCATATACTCTTCGGTGCTGTTGTACTCATCAAGTGTGTACGGTACATGTCTTGTTAGTGTTCCTTGGATTCTTTGCCTCCTGTACGCCGACCTCATGGGAATTTCTCTACGTATCGGATTGATTCATGTCCTGCACCTTTTCCTAGTATTGGTAGAGTAAGGCTACTCTACAGATTCGAGTTGTACTATGAAATGTAGTAAGTTCTTGATGGAGTGATTGTTAGATTGAATGGTTGAGATTTTATAAGAGTAGTAAGTAGAGTAACTCTAAGGACGTGAGTTTTCCCAGTTGCCTCAGGAAGTATTTAAGGCCATGGTTTGACCAGAGTTCTAAGTTATATTTTGAGTAAAACTTTTTACGTGTTGAACTTGAAATTGGATCATTGGTGGTGGGACCGCCTTCGGATCTTGGTATAGCTGAGAGGGATACATAATGTGGATGGGTGTCCATCGTATGATGGGTGATGTTGCCAGGGAAGGATGACTGGTGCAGCAAAATTTAGGAATTTGCAATCGATTAAAAGCAAAGGTGAGAATTGAGGCTTTGAAAGGTTTCGAAAAGCAAAGACATTCGAATCGTCTTCGATGGTTTTGATTACTTTTTTTGTGTATGAAGGTACTACTTGGTATCATTGGATATCCGTGTGGGTGAAATCATTGAACTTGGGATCAAGAATTGGTTGTAATAACACCGGGGAGTGTCCGTGGTAATGCAAGTGGAATTCCCACGTGATGAGGTTATGATCAAAGTTTTGAAGCTTAGAGTAACGAAGAAGGTTTGGTGATAGTTTCCTTGCGGGGCGATGCTAGTCATTAAGTTTTGGGGATTCTGCCAGCATTCAATAATGGTTTCTCGATGAGACCTTTGGGGACTATTAGAGAATTTCTTTCTTGATTGTAGTTTACGTCGTTGCTGCGATACCTCTTTTTCTTAATTCGTGAGTCGATTTTCTTTTCTGCAGATTTGAGGTGCCTTACGCTCACCTAATTTGATTCACTTTTGCTTACCTATCGAACCATTTACCGGTTGTTTTGCACATGGGGTTTTTCAGTCATGAATGGAGGTAAACCTTTCTTTTGGTATGTTGAGTTCGGCGAGGTTGCTATGGAATCGATCAAATTATAATGTCTGGCAAGGTTTCAGCTGAGGATTGTTCATTTTAAGAATTGAATTTCTTTTATAGTTGGTCAACTCTTGGATCGGAGTTGGAACATTTATAAGTGTTGTTGGATACAGTGTAGTCCAGTAAAGGAGTTGGTACATGCAGGGTTAGGAAAATTTCCACAATGTTGTATCTGTAATAAACTTGTCGTGAGGTTTTGTCAGCTGGTTTGAGATGTTGCTATTTGGGCTGGTGAAGTAGTTATAAGAGAGAGTTTTCCTAACTAATTAAGGAAGCTATTTTATTTTGGATTGATCAAGATTCGAGTCTAACATTTAGTAATTCAGATTGTGGTGCTCTCGGTAGTGAATTACTGAGGTATATGAATTAAGAATATCATTTGGGGCAATAGAGATCAATGATAATGACATGGATTGTTAAAGCCTTACCATCCCCACTGTAGTGAGATTGGTGTATACTCCTCAGCGGTATGAAATTTCGAGGACGAAATTTTTATAAGGAGGGGAGATTATAACGTCCCGAACCTAAATTCACCGGTTTACTAGTCATTTGGACAGTAAACAACAATTGGTCTTACCTTTACTCTTTGTCGGTAACTTTAGTGGCCCTAAATGGTTGACTTTTGTTCGGGTCAAAATTTGAGAAAGTTTTCTTCATGAAGGTTGTAGAGGGCGTTAAACCGAGCGCATGCATATGTGGTACTTAAAAATCGGAGTTCGTATGCGAAAGTTATAAGCAAAAAACGGAAATTACTGTTCATAGTAGATTAGTATAAATTTGAAAAAGTTACTGTTCGGGTTAAATTTTTCTCACACTCTCTCTCTCCGCGCGATTTTCTCTCTCTCCTTTCCCCGGTTCTCTTTCTCCTCTGCAGCTCCGGCCAGCCTCCGTTTCCGGCCACCTGGGGATGAACCGCGACCACACCTGGCTTCGTCTTCTCCTTCTGGACTCGCTAGTGGTGGTGGCTCGCCGTGAATCGACCGGAAAAATGCAGTTTCGACGCCGAGAAGTTTACGGTTACTGTAGCGGAAGTGGTCAACGTCGATTTCTCAGGATTCCGGCCACCTCCGGCCAAGTTTCTTAATCATCTGGAAGCGCATGAAGACGTAGTTGATGCTCCTCGAATCTCTTGCAGCGATTCCTGGCGTGGAGGAAGAATTTGAGGTTTGAATTTCTTGACACTGTTCACGTTTTGGGTTATTCTTCACGTTAATTGTTGAGTTAGTTCTAGGCATTTTCTGGCTTTGTTGTAGTTGAGAGAAACGTTGGGCTAGTTGAGTTGATGGTGCTGCCAAATTTTGGCGGCCATCGGAGGTGGTTGCCGGTGGCGCGTGGGGCCCACGCGCTGCCACTGTTGGTGGCGCGTGGAGACGCGTAGAACAGTGTTTTTAATTTCGGTTTTAGCCCATTAAATCCTATAATTTGTGTAGAGCTTGTACGTGAAGTTTGGTAATTTTTGGAGAAACTTGAAATTGATTATAAATTTTGAAGTTTAGGGTTTCGATTATCGAATTACGAGAATCCGACCATCGGATATCTCTCGGTTCTGCCTTGGAACCTTTAAATTAACGAATTGGTATTAGTGGTATAATTTGGGCTAAATCCGAGGAGAATGGGAAATGAAATTATGAGGAATTGATTTTAAGAATCGTGTTAAATTATTGAAGAATTATTCACGGAATATAATTGTGTACAGGACGACGTACCGAGCTATTGCTCGATGACGGAACATGAATGCGTGATCGTCGGAATAGTACTGTGAGTGGACTTTTGTTTTAAATAGCGATGCATGCATTTATTTTCTTAAAATAATGCTCTAGTGATTATTCATATTACTTTTTGAGGAAATGAATTAATTTTCGGAAATTGATTTCGAATTATATCATGGATTTGGTTTCAATAATGAGTTTCAAAGGTTGGTTTTGATTAATAATATTATTTGATGAATTCCTTATTTCCGAGGTAAATTTCCGGAATTAAGCATATCCCTAATCACCGAGTTAAGCTCCTAGAAGATTTTTAAGATGAGTTTCAATGGAGTTGGATATTCTCAATTTCTTATTGACTTTCGATTTTGGCATCGGGAATGCCTAATTAAGGATTTTGGATTTGGTTGGCTTCTTGGAGATTTTGAGAGATTTTTGGAAATGAGATTTACGTATACTAATTTCCGGTTTTGGTTACGGATTTGAGAATATTTGGGCGTGTGGGACACGCCGTTGATTTATTCCTATTTCTCACTTATCCATTTTGAAATTGAGAGTAATCTTGGCGTGCGGGGTCACGTCGTTGAATACATGGTTTCTATCTTGTGAGAAATGTGGGGAAACTACATGGATTTACTGGTTTTCGATGATTTTTCCTCACCATACGCGGGTTATGTGATTAGGTCTCCTCCTCACTGACTTTGTGTTGGTGAGTGGTAGTTGAGGTAGCTTGTTCTCCTCCTCACCTACTTTGTGTTGGTGAGTGGCAGTAGAGGTGATTTATTCTCCTCCTCACGTGGGTGGCAGTCGAGGTTATTTGGTCTCCTCCTCGCACAATCTATGTGTGAGTGGAAGTTGAGGTTATTTGTTCTCCTCCTCGCACAATCTATGTGTGAGTGGCAGTTGAGGGTAGGTAGAGCCTGGGAGGCTCCATTTCCCGTATGGTGATATCTCTTCCCCATATCCTATCATTTCTTGACTAGCGGGGTCTAATCTGATTTCCGTGTAACCAGCGGGGCTGGTCTTATCCTGTTGAGTATCGGAGTTTCGATCTTTCCTCTCAGTTGTTTGTGACTAGCGGGGCTAGTCGGTTTTTCTTGAGCGGAGCTTCTCCTGATTTGTTTTCTAAATCGTTGCATGCATCGAGAGTTTTTAAGGAAATAAATGTGGGAAAGTATAAAATCCATTTGGTTTAAAAATTGTTTATTTTTGTCCACTCACGCTAATGTTTTATATACTTTTCCCTGGGCCCTTCGGTTTCAAATGCCCAGTTTGCAGGCGAACTAGTCGAGGTCGGGCGTACACGGAGTTGAGGCGTAGTCAACGGCATGGCTTCCGCATCTGCCTTTGAATTAGGTTTTCCTCTCATACATTTCTGTTAGAATTGCTCTGATTACCTATGGGATTTATGCTATTCGAGTTGAGATGTGTGTTTTGTGAATTGGAGACTGATGTTGATTTGGGGAGCAGGGTGGCTCCAGGAGCATAAGGATGAATTGATTGAGAAGTGTAAATGTTTTCTACAGGTTTGGGTAGCCCATTTTAGGGGAAGTTCCGCCAAATTGTTGGTAGAATTTCTTCTAAGGTGGGCCCCGCAGGGTCACTTCGGATTTCAGGGTGAAATCCGGGGCGGGTCCTGTCATAAATACTTTAAGTTTATGAGTCAAATACGATATGAGAAATTAAGGATTTCGAGTATTTGAGTTATCGAGCATTTCATTCAGAAAATAGATATTTAAATGTTATAAATTTTATGAATTTAGTTTATTTGAGGATGATTTTTGGGCGGGGAGTCCCGACCCTGAATAGACGGAAGTGTGAATTTTCAGTGTTTGTATGCCTTTCGATTATTGTTGTTTGAATGTTGCTTTTACCGCCAGAGTTTTGACTTGTGCTTTTTGTTAATCATCGAAACATTAAAGGAATTAAAATTGTTCCAAGTGCACGATGTAGTAGACGTGGTCCGCCGAATATTGTTGGCATTGCCACTTGAACCGGTGCCTGGACTTGGTGACAATGGTTTGAATAATTCCTCGTTTCATTGATTAGCTGACTGATCAGCGTTTACAAAAGCGGGGTTGTACCCGTTGGGTAGCTTCCCTTAGCTAAATATATTGAACAAAAATTTAGCTAAGTCAAGATGCTCTAGGGTAGCGGCGTGACTATTTGTAGTTGACAGGACCCACCCCGAATTCCACCCTGGAATCCGAAGTGGGTCCTGTCAGTTGGTATCAGAGCACTAGGTTTCTAGATTCTGTAGACTTCCTTACTTCCTTACTACTTTATATGCCTAATGACGCCTGGTACCTCCCGAGTGATGGCCCGACCGCGGCGGATCCCCATCGTGTGCTCTTCGGTATTAGTGTGTTATTATGCATGTAAAGTAGATACCTTGTTGTACTGATCCTTGAACTTCTCAAATACTCTTTCTTCAGGTACTATGGCTCGAAATCGCCGAGCACGTAGGGAAACTCCTCCTGTTGAGGATGATGAGCAGATACCTAGGAGGTTTGAGGATACTTTTGGGCAGTTCTTTCGGCAGATTGCTGCAGCGCTCCCCGGGTCACGTACCGACTATACTGTGGAGCGTGCTAGGAGGCATGGGGCCCAGACTTTTTCTTCTGCCGCCTCACCTGTAGAGGCTCAGCGGTGGATTGACAGGATGGAGAGAGTTTTCTCCCAGATGGACCTTCCAGAGGACAGGAAAGTGACTTTGGCAGTACAGTTCCTTGAGGATACCGCTTGGCATTGGTGGACTGGTGTTGTCAATGACCCTGCAAATGTTGGCCCGATGACATGGGATGTGTTCAAGACCCATTTCTATGGATGGTACTTTAGTGATGCCTACCTTAATCGGATGCAGGACCAGTTCTTGGGCTTGGTGAAGAGAGATGATCAGTCAGTGTTGGAGTTTGAGCAGGAGCTTCTCTCCTTGGCCCACCACGTGCCGAATTTGGTTCGCACTGAGCAAAACAAGATTCGTAGATTTGTTTTGGGACTTGGAGGAAAGTTTAAGGATAAGATGTTAGGTACACCGTACCGGAGTTTTGCTGAGGCAATATCTTATGCCATGGACATTGAGTCGGACTCACCTACTGGATTTCACCCTAGGGATCCTGGTGGCCCTAGCCAGGGTCCATCTAAGAGGGCTACTTCTACATCCGGTTCTGGTTCTTCAGTTGGTAGTGGGAAGAGCAGTGGTTCCAGTTCGAGATCCCGTAATAGATCCAGGGGACGTTTTAGCAGGAGATTCTCTCGGGGTCAGTTTAGTGGACAGCAGTCTGGGCAGCTCGAGAGGTCGAAGAGTTATCATGGTGGCTCGAGTGGGGCTTGGTCTAGCCAGTCAGCTCAGTTTGGGCAGTACCAGACAGTGGGATGTTTTATGTGTGGTCAACAGGACCACTTCAGGAGAGACTGTCCTCTTTTGGCTCAGGGAGCCAGATCTACCCCCACTCAGACTGTTGGTCAGTCCTCTGCTGGCGGATCGACTAGCGGTGCCCGCACCAGCTCGGTAGGCCGAGCTAGTTCTCAGCAGGGCAGGGCTCAGCGAGGTCGTCCTGTGACACATGCTAGACTGCACGCCATGACTCAGCAGGAGGGCCGTGATTCACCGAAGGTCATTGTTGGTACGTTGTTTATCTTTAATCAACCTGCTTTAACCTTAATTGATCCTGGTGCGACGCACTCTTTCATGTCAAGTAGATTCGCCTGTTTTGCAAATGTGCCATCATCACTCCTTATTGGCGAGTGGTATGTTTATTTACCTGCGGGAGAAGCACTTAAGATAGATTGGGTTTTTAATGGTTGTGGTGTAATGGTTGACGGTTTTTGCCTGGAGGCCAACCTAATTCCTCTAGATCTTGTTGAGTTTGATGTAATTCTGGGGATGGACTTTCTGGAGACACATGGTACTTTGGTTGATTGTTTCTGTAAAGAAGTAGTGTTTCGAAGTCCAGGAAAACCGGAAATCACTTTCTGTGGTGAGAGGAACATTCTCTCCTCTTGCCTGATTTCGGCCATTACAGCTAAAAAGCTTTTGAATAAAGGTTGTCAGGCTTACTTGGCTCACATTGTGGATACAAAGAGGGAGGTGTTGAACATTGAGGATATTCCTGTGGTCAGGAAGTTTCCGGATGTGTTTCCTGATGAACTACCTGGTTTGCCTCCAGTAAGAGAAATAGACTTTACCATTGAATTGCTTCCGGGTACTACACCTATATATCAGGCACCTTATAGAATGGCCCCAGCCGAGTTGAAAGAGTTGAAGACCCAGTTACAGGAATTGTTGGATAAAGGTTTCATTCGGCCAAGTGTGTCCCCTTGTGGTGCTCCGGTGCTTTTTGTTAAGAAGAAGGATGGCACTTTGAGATTGTGTATTGATTATAGAAAATTGAATAAGGTCACAGTGAAGAACAAGTATCCATTACCACGGATTGATGATTTATTTGATCAATTGCGGGGTGCCAAAGTCTTTTCTAAGATTGATTTGAGGACAGGTTACCACCAGTTACGGATAAGAGAGTCCGATGTACCCAAGACCGCTTTCCGATCACGTTATGGTCATTATGAGTTTGTGGTGATGCCTTTTGGATTAACCAATGCTCCTGCAGCCTTTATGGATCTCATGAATCGAGTATTCCGCCCATACTTGGACCGTTTTGTGATTGTGTTCATTGATGACATTCTGGTTTACTCCAAGAGTGAGGAGCTTCATATTAAGCATTTGAAGATAGTACTTCGGACTTTGAGGGAGGCTAGGCTATATGCTAAGTTGAGTAAGTGTGAATTCTGGCTTAACAGCATAGGATTCTTGGGTCATGTGGTGTCAGCTGAAGGTATTAGTGTGGACCCTCAAAAGGTGGAAGCGGTTTTAAATTGGGGAAGACCCACCACGGTGACGGAAATTCGTAGTTTCTTGGGTTTAGCCAGTTATTATCGGCGGTTCGTGCAGGATTTCTCTAGACTTGCAGCCCCCCTCACTAAATTGACCAGGAAGGGTGCTAAATTTGTCTGGTTGGAAGAGTGTGAACAAAGTTTCCAAGAACTCAAAGGACGTTCAACTCGTGCCCCAGTTCTAGCATTGCCTGATGATAGCAGGGAGTATGTGATTTACAGTGATGCCCCAAGACTAGGTTTAGGTTGTGTGTTGATGCAGCATGGAAATGTGATTGCTTACGCATCTAGGCAGTTGAAACCTCACGAAATGAATTACCCGACTCATGACCTTGAGCTTGCTGCTGTAGTCTTGGCACTTAAGCTATGGAGACACTATCTTTATGGGGCACGATGCCAAATTTTTACGGATCACAAAAGTCTCCAGTACCTACTTAACCAAAGGGACTTAAATTTGAGACAAAGGAGGTGGTTAGAGCTGATTAAGGATTATGATTGCACTATCGAGTACCATCCAGGAATGGCCAATGTGGTAGCTGATGCACTTAGCCGAAAGCCCTCTAGCTCTTTAGCCCATTTGAAGGCAGTTCGAGTTCCTTTAGTTTATGAATTGCGATCTACGGGGGTTAATTTGACGATTGAGAATGGGTCTGGAGCATTGATAGCTAGCTTCCATGTGAGGCCGAATCTCATTGATAAAGTGCGGGAGACACAAGATGAAGATGAATACCTAAGACAATTAAAGGAAGCAGTGAGTGATGGCACTAGAACGGACTTTATTCTTAGAAGAGATGGAGCCTTGATGTTTGAGAATAGAATATGTGTACCTAATCTTCCTGATATTAAACGAGAAATTTTGGATGAAGCTCATAGTTCTGCTTACGCTATGCATCCCGGCGGAACAAAAATGTACCGAACTTTAAAACCATATTATTGGTGGCGAAATATGAAAAGAGAAATTGCAGCGTATGTGAGTAGGTGCTTGATATGCCAACAGGTAAAAGCAGAAAGACAGAAACCTTCAGGATTGCTCCAGCCATTGCCTATTCCAGAGTGGAAGTGGGAGCACATCACCATGGATTTTGTTTCGGGTCTCCCACGAACTCGCGATGGTCATGATTGTATATGGGTGATCGTGGATCGACTCACCAAGTCTGCTCATTTCTTACCTGTTAACAAGACTTACGGGATGGACAAGTTAGCGGAACTTTTTGTGAATGAAATAATCAGACTTCATGGGTCACCTGTTTCTATTGTCTCTGATCGAGATCCTCGTTTCCCTTCAAAATTTTGGAGGAGTCTACAAGAGGCTTTGGGTACTGGATTGAGTTTTAGCACTGCATTTCATCCACAGACTGATGGACAATCGGAGAGAACTATCCAAACTTTGGAAGACATGTTGAGATCCTGTGTTATGCAATTCAAAGGAAGTTGGGATAGCCATTTGGCATTGATTGAGTTCGCTTACAATAATAGTTATCATTCCAGTATTGACATGGCTCCTTACGAAGCTCTCTATGGAAGACAATGCCGTACTCCTTTATGTTGGAATGAAGTGGGAGAAAGAAAGCTCATAGGTCCAGAGATTGTGCGGATTACCACCGAAAAAGTTAAGTTGATCAAAGAGAAACTCAGGGCAGCTCAAAGTAGACAAAAGAGTTATGCGGATAACCGCAGGAAAGACTTGGAATTTCAAAAAGGTGATTGGGTATTCTTGAAATTGTCTCCATGGAAGGGTGTTGTAAGATTTGGAAAGCGGGGGAAACTCAGTCCTCGATATATTGGACCTTTTATGATTAAGGAGCGAGTTGGCCCAGTTGCTTACAAATTAATACTACCTCCGAGGTTATCCAAGATTCAAGATGTCTTCCATGTGTCCCTGCTCCGCAAGTATATTGCTGATCCCTCTCATGTCTTAGAAGAACAACCCATTCATTTGAAGGAGGATCTTACTTATGAGGAGGAACCGATCCAGATACTCAACAGAAGAGAGCAGGTCCTTAGAAACAAGACGATACCTTTAGTTAAAGTACTGTGGAGTAATCATTTGGTGGAGGAAGCTACTTGGGAACCGGAAGATCTAATGAGACGACAGTACCCCTATTTGTTCTGACAGGTATGTAAATTTCGAGGACAAAATTTTTTTTAGGGGGGGGTGAATTGTTACACCCCACATCTGAAATACCCTTTTTATTGAGTTACATGAAATTCTTTATGGTTACCGTTCGCGGTTATAATTTTAACGTTTAGGGGGTGATTAAAAATTGACTTTTCATGAGTTAATAATTTGGGAAAATTTCCTTCATGAAAGTTGTAGAGGACGTTAAACCGAGCGCGTGCATATGTGGTACATAAAAATCGGAGTTCGTATGCAAAAGTTATGAGTGAAATACGAAGTTACTGTTCATGGTAACAAAAATATAAATATGGTAAGTTACCATTGTAGGTTTCCATTTTCGGAAACCCGGTAACTCTCCCTCTCTCTTCTCCCCCGACCCCTTCCCCTTTCGGCCCGAACTGGTTTACCTCCGATTTCTCCCTCCTCCGGCCGACCCACGACGGAATCCAGCTACCCCCAGGCTCGTCTCCTCCCCCTTGACCCATTGGCGGTGGTGTTTTGTGAAGATTTGGCCGGAGAAGCTTGATTTCGCGCCGGGAAGGTAATGGTTTCAGTTTGCGATTTGTGCCGATTTCCGGCGATTCCGGCCTTCTCTGGTCACCAGACCGGCGTCGAAGGTCGGGTTTTTGCTGGAGATGATTTCCCCTAAGGTCTTGCTTCTCAATTTGCAGTGTGGAGGTCGAATCGATCGAACTCGATCCTGGGGTTCTTGAATTTTTCTGGAAAATTTTCACCGGCTTAATTGGAGCTCTTCCAGGTAAAAATTGGCACTTGTTGTAGTTGAGAAAGAGATTAGGCATGTTGAGTAGGAGGTGCTGCCAAAATTTGGTGGCCATTGGTGGTGGTTGGCCGGTGGCGCGTGGGCCCCACGCGCGGCCACTGTGGGTGGCGCGTGGAGCTGCAATTTATTTTCTATTTTGGCTCCATAAATCCCTTAACGATTGTAGAAGTTTACACATGAAGTTTGGTGGAAATCGGAGGAATTACGAATTGAGTTTAATTGATTAATTATTGATTTTCGCGAATTCGATCGCCGAATTCCTTTCGAGTTCACTTTAAATATTACATCGATGAAAGATTAATGTTGGAGTATTAAGGATGGATGTTGTAGAGTGTTGAGGAGTCGGATTTTAGGAAAGGGGATGTTTTGAATTTCCAATTATAAGTATCGTAAAGTTAAAATTCCGTCCTGTGAATTATATATATTTATGAATGTTATTCGTACAGGACGAGAGGAGTCTCCATACGAGAAAAATACCGAGCGACGTCAGGATTGAGCATATATTGTGAGTGGACTTTCATTTTTCAAAGAATGATGCATGCATTTATTTAATTGATTCCAAGGTTATAATTTATTTATCGTATTATTTTCCCGAGCGTATGGTTATTTTCAGAAATGGTTTTGGATATTGATTATTTGAAGATTTTATGGCGTGCGGGGTCACGTCATTGGATTATGCTTTCCTTACCTTATTTATTCATTTCCGATGTGATTTCCGGATTTATACTATTTATATTATATTTATATTCGGCGACTTGAGATTTTTATGAAATGCGATGAAGTTAATCTTTATACTTATTTATATCCTATTTATTTTGAAAATGAGATTATCTTGGCGTGTGGGACACGTCGTTGGAAATTCAGTTACGAGAGTTGGGGAAGTTTTATGGATTTACTTGGTTTTCGGATTTCCTTTGCCATACTTTGGGTGACTTATCATTGCTAGCATTGATTTCCGCCTTTGTGGCGCGGTGATGGGATCACCGTAGCCCTTCCGCCTTTGTGGCGCAGGTTACTGTCTCTGTGACAGTAATTCTGTAGCCCGGTATCCTATCGCTACACTTAGTGGCGTAAGGGTATATTACGGGAGTTATGGGAGTATTTTAGCCTGGGAGGCTATCACCCGAGCCTGGGAGGCTCACTCGTATGGCTATCGCCTTCCCCTACTCACTTTACTATTTAGGCTAGCGGGGCTAGCTCGATTTTTATTTAACCAGCGGGGCTGGTCTTATTTCCCTTGAGTATCAGAGTTCCAACTTTTTCTTATAAATCGTATGTGACTAGTGGGGCTAGTCGGTTTTCATGAGTGGAACTCCTCTTGTTTTATTTTCGTTAATCACTGCATGCATCGGGAATTTTTAAAGGAAATAAATGTGGAAAGTATAAAATCCATTTGGTTTATATTTGTTTATTTGGGTAAAATCCTCAAATGGTACCCGAATTATCACCAAATGCACTTTTTAGTACCTATAAATTTTTAGAGAGTCTAGTGGTACCTACACTATTCCTCCGTTAGCCCCTATGGTACCTCCGTCCATTATTCCGTTAAAAATGCCTACGTGGCGGCCATGTGAGACTCATGTGAGTAAAATAACAAGGGTAAAATAGTATTTTCATTCATATATAGAATTATAGAATTATAATATATTGAAGGTCTATAATTAAAAAGTAATTTGACACATAAAAAATAAAAATAATACCCAATCCGTTCTTCCCTATTCTCGGGTTACTTGGGGTAATTAATTTAAGTATTTTGTTTGTGTTTAGTTATTTTTTATAAAAATTAATATATATTCATTTGGTCAACTAATGAGATAATTTTTTCTCAAACAATTAATAGGATTAACCAATGGAAGTAGTAAGTAAATGGTAAATGTAGATATTCACTAATTAAATTCAATTCTAGCTCTTTTTTTTTTTAAACCAAGTTTAATTTAGTTTTATAAAAAAATTGTAAAAAAAATAGGGTTTTTACAATTTTATCCCTACTTTAACGGAATAATTGACGGAAGTACTAAAAGGGTTAACGGAGAGATACTACAGGTACTACTAGTCTCTCTGAAAATTTGTAGGTACCAAAAAGTGCATTTCGTAATTGTTTGGGTACCATTTGAGGATTTTACCCTTGTTTATTTTTGTCCACTCATGCTAACGTTTTTATGTACTTTCCCCTGGGCCCTTCGGTTTCAAATGCCCAGTTTTCAGTGTTGCTGCTCGGCGTTCTGAAGTGAGCCATAGTGACCGCATCCGCTTCCGTCATCATATTTTGTAGGTTATTTATTTAGTCTACTGTACTCTATGTTAAACTTATATTCCTAGAATGCTCTGATTACTAAGGGATATGTGACCCAAACTTGTATGAATTATATTGAGGTCTATGACCTAACTTTGGTGATTGTAGTAACTTGTACCTTTCGGAGATTATGTATGATGTTGTTAGCTTTGAGATGGGATTGGTGGAATTTGGGAGCAGAGTGGCTCCAGGAGTTTTGGTTGGTTATTAGAAGTGAATTTTGTTTTCCGCAGGATTTTGGGTTATCCATTTTTAAGGGTGGTTATGTCGGAATTTTTGGTAAATCTCCTTTAAAGGTGGGTCCCGCAGGGCCACTTCGGATTCCAGGGTGGAATTCGGGGTGGGTCCTGTCAGTAGTAATACCGAAGGTGCTCGGTATTCCAAGGGTGGGTCGTTGTAACGCCATCCTTGTCCATTAAGTAGAAGGTGTCGGGGCTAACAACTTCCACAATTTTGTATGGACCTTCCCAAGTTGGGCGGAGTGCTGTTGGTGGCGGAATAACCTCCTTCATGACCCAGTCCCCCAGTTGGAGGTTCCGAGCTTTGACTCTGGTTTTATAAAAATGTGAATCCCGTTGCTTGTTTTGCAAGTTGTGTAGATGAGATTTGTGGCGTTTTTCCTCGAGGAGGTCTTTGTCAAGGTTGACGCCTTCGCCGTTGGTTTCAGAGTGGTAGCTTTCTATTCTGGCGGTAGGTTGTGTGACCTCAATGGGTAGGACGGCCTCAATACCGAACATCATACAGAATGGCGTTTCACCAGTGGCGGAAGTTGGAGTAGTCCGGATGGCCCATAGAACTTCCAGGAGTTTTTCCGCCCATAAACCCTTGGCGTCGTCGAGCTTCTTTTTCAGCAGCTTCTTGATTATCTTGTTCGCTGCTTCGACTTGGCCGCTGGTTTGGGGGTGAGCGACGGATGCAAAGATCATCTTGGTGCCCAAATTAGCGGTGAAAGATATGAGTTCCTTGTTGTTGAACTGTGTGCCGTTGTCTGTGATGATTGTGTGGGGAACACCGTAGCGGCAGTAGATGTTCTTCCAGAGGAAGTGAGTTACCTTGGCGGTAAATATTGCCGTAAGTGGTTTTGCTTCGATCCACTTGCTGTTGTAGTCAATGGCGACAATGATGTATTTGAACTGACCCCTAGCGATTGGGAATTTTCCCAGCAAGTCTAGGCCCCACATGGAATGGATCCATGGGCCGATGATGACTGACAGGGGTTCCGCCGGGGCATGGGGGAGGTCAGCGTACTATTGACATTTGTGGTAGGATCTGGACACCCTTCTGGCGTCATCGCCGAGCGTGGGCCAAAAGTATCCCTATCGCATTATGCGATTGGCCAGAGACCTGGGGCCCAAGTGGTTTCCACACTCCCCGGCGTGTATCATTGTAAGCACGTCTTTTCCCTCTTCTGGGGTCAGACATCGGAGGTTGGGATGAGTAAACCCCTGGCGGTAAAGTTTGCCATTCTGTATGTTGTAGTGGGTACGTTGCTCTTCGCTTGAGCTGTTATGCTTCGACCTTATCCGCTAGTAATGTTCCATTGCGCTTGTATTCGATGATTTCATCCATCCAACTGGGCCTAGTCTCAATGTTGAAAATCTCCGCCAGGGTTTTTGTGATGCTTGGTTTGTCAAGGCGTTCTACCCTTGTGTCCGCTGGACATTGGTGTGGTTGAGCGGTTGCTAGCCTCGCTAGTGAATCAGCCTTGGTGTTCTTTTCCCTGGGGATCTGTGTGATGGTGTGAAATTTGAATTTTTTGGGTGTCTTGACGTACCCTAAGTATGCCGCTAACTGTTGGTCTTTGGCCTGGAAACTGTCATTGACCTGGTTAACGACTAACTGGGAATCACTGAATATGTTGACATTGTCAGCGCCTGAGTCGATGGCGAGGAGTAAGCCGGCAATGAGTGCTTCATATTTCGACATGTTGTTTGAGGCTTTGAAATCGAACTTCAACGCGTATTCTACGTTTAGTCCCCCCAGTCCTGTGAGGATGACTCCGGCGCCGCAGACCTTGGCGCAAGCAGAGCCGTCAACGTGGAGGTTCCAGTATGACAGTAGCTGGGGGCCTGGTTCCTCAATAGTTATCATTTTCATGTTGGCCTCTTGTGTGCCCTAGCTGGGTTCATCCTGATGCTTGGTGAGCTCGGCGATGAAGTTTGCCACCGCCTAACCTTTCATGGCGGTTCTTGGTTTGTAGTCGATGTCAAACTCGCTGAGGTCAATGGCCCATTTGCTGATGCGCCCAGAGTGCTCAGGGTTTTACATTACCTGCCTCAGCGGTTAGTTTGTTAAGACATGAATGGTGTGGGCTTGAAAATATTGGCGGAGACGTCTAGCGGCAACAATAAATGCGAGAGCGAGCCGTTCCAGGGGGCATATCTTGTTTCTGCCCCATTCATGCCTCTGCCGGCGTAGAATACAGGGAGCTCCTCCTGGCCCTGTTGCCGGACAATGGTGCAGCTTACCACTGATTGTGATACCGCTAGGTATATGTACAGTGTCTACCCTGCACAGGAATGGAGAGAAGTGGGACTGCTGCCAAGTACTCTTTCAAGCTCTGGAATGCAGCCTCACAGTCTGGGTTCTAGTTGATTACCTTCTTATGGGTTGTCTTTAGGACTTTGAAAAATGGGAGGCATCTGTCAGTGAGTCTAGAAATGAACCAAGAGAGAGCGGTTAGCTTGCCCTGGAGACTCTACACTTGTTTTTTCCATTTTGGAGCCTTCATGTTGAGGATGGCTTGCACCTTGTCAGGATTGGCCTTTATGCCCTGTTCACTGACTATGCGGACGTTGGCCATGTGTCCGCTAGCTTTGATTCTTTTGACCAGCATGTCATCCACATATACCTCTATGATTTTGCCCAGATGCTCAGCGAACATGGCATTCATCAACCGCTGGTAAGTTGCACCGGCATTCTTCAAACCGAAGGGCATAACATTGTAACAGTATAGGCCCTTGTCGGTGGTGAAGGCGGTGCACTCCTGGTCACCAAGGTGCATCTTGATCCGATTGTAGCCGGAGAAGGCGTCCATCATGCTCAATGGCTCGTGTCCAGCGGTGGCATCGACCAGTTGGTCTATGCGGGGTAGCGGGAAACTGTCCTTGGGGCATGCCTTGTTGAGGCCCTTGAAGTCGACACACATCCGCCATTTTTCGCTAGGTTTCTTGACCATGACCAGGTTGGAAATCCACTGAGGGTAATTGACTTGGCGGATGAACCCGATGTTCTATAGTTTGGTGACTTCCTCCCCAATTGCACGATACCTTTCCTCATCGAAGGCCCTCCGCCGCTGCTTGACAGGGTAGGAGGATGGTTTGATGCTCAGCTTGTGTGTGATGATCTCAGGGGAGATGCCTACTATGTCAGCATAGGACCATGCAAAGACGGCGGCGTTGTCACGTAGAAACTGGGTGAGTTCTGCCGCTACCTCTGTGTCTAGCTGAGCACCTATGTGGACTGTCCGCTCAGGGTGTTCATCGGAGATGTTGATAACCCTCAAAGATGTTTCTGGGTTGACATGCTCCTTTTTGACATATTTCTTCTCGTCATCTCTGAGGTCCTCAAAGATGTCTGGCGGTGGAGCATGGTTTCCTACTGTTAGTATCTCATGGCGGCGCGTCGACCGTGCTGCAGTTGTGGAGTAGCATTCTCGTGCCAATTGTTGACTTCCTTTGACACAGCTTGTCCTGTTGGGCGTAGGGAACTTCATGAGAAGCATGTATCCAGATATGATGCACTTGAGCTTGTTGAGTGTCGGTCTATTGATTTCCTCTATACATAAACTGGCGCCGATAACTAGTCGCATGTAGTCAGAACCCAACGGTTGCGTGATGTCTTCCGAGAAGCTGAGCAATGGCTCATGATCTCGGAGTAATTTTCTATTCTGCTGGAGTTTGCTATAATAACCATTGAAGATGACATTGATAGCGGATCCGCTGTCCACAAGGACCCTCCCTACTGACCATTTATCGAGTATGGCGTCGATTAAGAATAGATCGTCGTGGGGTAGATGCACTCCGCGCTCCTCCTCCTCTGAGAAAGTAATGGGTCCCCAACCAGACCTTGGGAGTTTTGCGGACCTCTCGTAGCAGATATTGCAAACTTCGTTGGGGTGGTTAGCGAGCGCATAACCTTTTTTTTCCCTGTAGGACATGTTGGTAATTGGAGCACCGCCGTCAATGGTATTGATGCTGCCCATTTACTCGATGTTGGCGACCACGGGTGGCGGTTGGCAAATCTTGAATTGCTCCATCTTACCATCACGGTACAAAGTCTCAATAGCTGTCTTGAGAGCGTTGCAGTTGTTGGTGTTGTGGCCGCTGTCCTCATGATATTTGCACCATTTACCGGTGTTCTTGGGCTTTCCCACCCTTGGGTATTTTCTTGGAGGTGGTGGCGGAATCTGAACCTTGCACTGGTCGTATATTTCTTCATACGAGGCTGTGAGGACCGTGAACACTGCATGCCGCTGGGAGGACTCTGTCTATTTATTACGGTTATCCCCCTGGGATGAGCGGCTGCCCTTGTTGTAATGCTAATCCTTCTGCCGCTTGTTCTGGTAAGTGCCTTGTTGCCACTTTCTCTTCTTATCTGTTGGCGGCGTAGCAGAGTTTTTGCTAGCGGTCTCCTGATTGCTGGCGGAAGGTTGAGTTGACTTTGTAGGCGTTGGCGGCGGGGGGGGGGGGGGGGGGGGGGGGGGTTTCTTTATATATGATGAATTCTGCTTGTGCATGGATCACAACCTCGCTCATGACATGGTAATATGCGGCATTTGGATGATTGTAATTGAGATGATAGAGAAATGGTCCCTTGAGGAGTCCTTGCTTGAAGGCTGCTAGCGCCATTGTCTTGTCGAGATCGCAGCACTGAGATGCCGCCGCTCGCCACCTGGTGACGAACGCCTTCAACGTTTTTGCTACCCCTTACTTGAGGTTGAACAGCTGAGTTGTGTTGTGATGTCCGGCGGCCAACAGGATGAACTGAGAGAGGAAAGCGTTTGACAGTGCGTGGAATGAATCGATGGAGCCTGGCGGGCATAAAAGAAACAGCTCATTGCCTCGATGTCTAACGTTTCGCTGAACAAGTGGCAGAGGGTGGCGTACGTCATCAAATCCATTATTGTTAGTGACCTTCTTAAAGGTGTCCATGTGGACGAAGGGGTCGGACATGCCGTTTTAGTGTGACATCTTTGTTGTCTTTGCGTGTGATGGTCTGACGGCCAGCAGGATCCTGGCGGTGAATGGTCCTGGTCTGGATGTAAAGAGCGGATTTGGAGTTGGCGATGGGGCGCCTGCCTCCTCCCGGATTAGTCTTTGCTCTAATTGTTGCATTCTTTCCATGATTAGGGCGGTTGCGTCGCCAACGGGCCTCGCCTGGAGGTTGGGGTTTGGCTGTGATTCCCGCTCCCGCTCGGGGGTAGGTGGATTACCTTCAGTTCTGGCCCTGGCTGCCCGGCGGTTAGGGTTTGGCTGTGATTCCGCCTCCTGCTCCATCATTAGGCGGGGCAGATGAGGCGGGCCCATCACCTCTAGTGGGTTCAGCGGTACCTGCATCTGTATGACTGGTACAGGTACCATTCTGCCTGTATTGGGTCGACTGTGTCTAGTGCTCCGCGATTGCTCGCTCTGTGCTGTGTTAGAGTTTGCTTCTAGCTCCTTTTTTAATTCGTTGAACTTTGACATCAGCGTGGCCACCTGCTTTTGGGCCTCGGCCTTCTCTATGCTCTCTTGCTCGCCCTCCTTGTTTGCTTTGTGGAGGTCCGCCAATGCCAGCTCATACATAGCAGTGAGGTCCCGGACAGGTGGGTGACTGCTGCCCGGCTGGATCTCCGCCGCAAGGTTTGATGGGGTATTGAATAGTGCACGATTAACGTTTACTACTGGGTCAACGTTAGTTGTTGGATTTATGGGGTGGGGGTCGGCGGACTGGTCTGCTTGCTGCTGAGCGTTTATGTGGTGACCCGAATGGGTATACCATAGCACCATAATATTAAGCCAATCGGAGCTCGCTACGTCGTAGACATACTGTAGACCTACCAACTTAATACTACAAGGCTTTTTCGAAAATGCAATTTTTAGAAAATAGGAGACCAAGAAAAACTAAATTTTAGAAAGGGCTTTAAATCAACAACCCAACATTCAAAATAACAAGTCTGGAAATGCTTTAAAAAAAAAATAAAGTGGGCAAGTGCACTATGGCGCCTTAGGGCTTACATCATAACCGAAATGAAAGGAGTTCAACAATAACAATAAAACAAAGAGGTGAGGCGCGCTCCCAGGTAGGCGGACCTCACAGGGTTCAACATGGAATGAGAAACGAGTAAATTGATGGAATACCAAAAGGGAAGATGTGATGTCCCGTATCCCAATTACCCGTTTACTAGTCATTTGGACAGTAAACGATCTTTATTTCCACTTTTACTATCGTTTCAGTACGTTTAGTGGCCCTAAAAGTTGATTTTTTGTTCGGGTCAAAATTTGAGAAAATGTTCTTCATAAAAGTTGTAGAGGACGTTAAACCGAGAGCGTGCATATGTGGTACGTAAAAATCGGAATTCGTATGCGAAAGTTATGAGCGAAATAAGGAAGTTACTGTTCATGGTAAATTTATATATATATTGAAATTTTACTGTGGTAGGTTTCCAAAACCGGAAACCCACCCTTTCTCTCTCTTTCCCCCGATCTCTCCCTCTTTCCCTTTCGGCCTCTATCTTCCTCCTCTCAATTCCCCGCCGTCCGGCCACCTGGGGACGAGTCACCGATCAACACCGGCACGCCTACTCCCCCTCTTCACGCTAGTACCCGTGGGTCACGCCAATTTGGCAGGAGAAGCGAGAATTGACGGCGAGACGCAAACTGTAGCAGATTGGGGTTTTCCGATAATTCTTTCGTTTCCGGTGGTCTCTGGCCACCAAACCGGTGTCGAAGGCTCGATTTTCGACGAAGATCATTTCCCCTAAGGTCTTGCATCCCAATTTGCTGTGTAGAGGCTGAATCGACAACCTAGGGTTCTTGAATTTCTGGGTTTTCTTCACCAGTTGTTTTCGACCGTTTCAAGGTAAAAATAGTTTGTGTTGTAGTTGAGAAAGAGGTTAAGCATGCTGAGTAGTTGTTGCTGCCAAAATTTGGTGGCCATCGGAGGTGGTGGCCGTCGGCGCGTGGGCCCTACGCGCCGTCACTATAGGTCGCGCGTGGAGGCGCGTAGGGGTGCTTTTTAATTTCAATTTTTAGCCTATTAAATTCTATAATTGTTGTAGAGGTTGAATATGTGATTTTGGTTAATTTTGGGAGAAGTTTGTCATGGATTATGAATTTCCGAAGTTTGAGAGTTTCGGTTGTTGATTTATGGGAATCCGACCTTCGGATTTCCCTTGTTCCGATATGGAATACATTAATCGACGGATGGATATTAATGGTGAAGTTTGGTAAGAATTGGTGGAGTTTGAATCGGTTATAAATTTCTAAAGATTTGGATTTTGGTTAATGTTAATCGTGAATCCGATTGTCGGATTTCGTCCATAATTGTTATAGTTGAAATCGACGAGTGGGCAGTGTTGGTGAAGTTTGATTCGGTGTGGAAGAGGATTGGAGAAGTTGAGGTTATAGGTTTTGAGATTAATTATTGATTATCGTAAATATCTATCGAATTGTTGTTTACGGATTATATTTGTGTACAGGACGTGATACCGACCTATTGCTTGACGAGGATCCTTACGCTTGGATACCACGTTAGCCGTATATTGTGAGTGGACTTTTATTTTTCAAAGAATGATGCATGCATTTATTTAATTGGTTCCGAGCTTATAATTTGTTTATAGTATTAATTTCCTGAGTATATGGTTAATTTCAGGAAGGGTTGGTTATTTGAATATTTGAAGGTTTTATGGCGTGCGGGGTCACGTCATTAGATTATGCTTATTTTCCTTTATTTATTTATCTCCGATGGGATTTCCGGATTTATACTATTTATATTTTATTTATATACGGTGATTTGTGATTTTTAACGAGATTTCGATGGAGTAAATCTTTATACTTATTTATCTCCTATTTATTTCGAACTTTAGATTATCTTGGCGTGTGGGACACGTCATGGGAAATTCTTTTACGGGATATGGGGAAGCTTTATGTATTTGTGGTTTTACTTGGGGGTTTTTTTTATGCCATACTTAGGGTGACTACTATCATTGCTAGCATTGATCTTCCGCCTTTGTGGCGAGGTGATGGGATCACCGAAGCCCTCCGCCTTTGTGGCGCTGATTACTGTCTCTGTGACAGTAATTCTGAAGCCCAGTATCCTATCGCTACACTTAGTGGCGGAAGGGTATATTACGAGAGTAATGAGAGTATTTTGGCCTGGGAGGCTATCACCCGAGCCTGGGTGGCTCACTCGTATGGCTATCGTCTTCCCCTACTCTTTATACTATTTTCGACTAGCGGGGCTAGTCCGATTTATTTTAGCCAGCGGGGTTGGTTCTATTTCTTTGAGTATCGGAGTTTCAACCTTTTCTTTTATTCGTTTGTGACTAGCGGGGCTAGTCGGCTTTCAAGAGCGGAACTCCTCTTATTTTAGTTTTGTTAATCATTGCATGCATCGGGAATTTTAAAGAAATAAATATGGGAAAGTATAAAATCCATTTGGTTTAAAAATCTTTTATTTTTGTCCACTCACTCTAACGTTTTTATATACTTTTCCCTGGGCCCTTCGGTTTCAAATGCCCAGTTTTCAGTGTTGCTGCTAGGCGTTCTGAAGTGAGCCATAGTGACCGCATCCGCTTCCATCATCATATTTTGTAGGTTATTTATTTAGCCTACTGTACTCTATGTTAAACTTATATTCCTAGAATGCTCTGATTACTAAGGGATATGTGACCCAAACTTGTATGAATTATATTTGAGGTCTATGACCTAACTTTGGTGATTGTAGTAACTTGTACCTTTCGGAGATTATGGGTGATGTTGTTAGCTTTGAGATGGGATTGGTTGAATTTGGGAGCAGGGTGGCTCCAGGTGTTGTGGTTGGATTTTTTTTTTTTAGAAGTGAATTTTGGTTTTCCGCAGGATTTTGGGTTATCCATTTTCAAGGGAGGTTATGCCGAAATTTTTGGTAAATCTCCTTTAAAGGTGGGTCCCGCAGGGCCACTTCAGATTCCAGGGTGGAATTCGGGGTGGGTCCTGTCAGAAGAACTTCAAGCAACAGGAACAGCAACACACGAACTCGGCCAACGACCCACTTCTAATCCAAATCGTCCGGAATGACCTCGTTGTAACCTGAAATATAGGGGTGAGCATTTCGTCCTTGCTAGCCCAATAGGGGCTGACCCAACCTTAGTTAGGTTTGAAAACTAATAGGTAAAACATAAACTATTAGAATATAGATTGCGCGCATTTGTAAAATCAAGTAAAACAAATGCAAACAAAAACAATCACAGTTGTTTCGTTTCAGGAAATCATATGCAGCATACTTCACACAACTTGGAGCTCTGAGATACTTACCTGCCGGCTAAACTAAAATAAATCAGTGACCGACCTGGTTCGTCATCCTTCGAGAACCGGCCAACTACTCTATAGTCTTTATGGCTATAAGTAGCGAAAGTGTCCATTTCCTGGCTCTGAGTCTCCTATGACTGGTTCACCGTCTGTATTCACATTTCCTCGACAAACATAGGAGCACAGCCCCCTCCGGAGGTTCACGGTTATCGACACCATGGGATCCCTAGGAATCTACGCGTCTAGGTCCCATTCACTTTCAGGTCACAAACACAAACATACAAAGGGTATAATATCTCAACATGCAAGTCTAGCCTCGGTTTTCGAAATCAATAATCATCAGTTATGAAAACACAGGTATCACGAGGCATCGACTAATGAACAACCAAAAGTACTTGCAGGCAACATAATATTATACTAGAGCATTCCACATATATCGAAAAGCCTCTAACAAGGAAGGGACAGCTCACCCTACCTGGAAAATGCTGGCGTACTCCACACTCTGATGCTTTCCGCTTAAGCTTCCTTAACGATCGTGTTTCCTGAACCATTACTTAGTTTGTAAGTAATTATCCAAGTAAACATTATGATCAACTTTAAGTAATCGCACACACTAAATTCTTTTTATTTCAATGAGGTCATTAATTATTTCTTTCAACCTTTACCAATTTGGGAAACTAACTTCTTTCTTAAAAAAGAAAACGTCCTTATCGCTCCGCTAAACTTTCGCCAATCCGAGCGATCAAAGTCGAGTCGATCCTCACGTTTTACGAGGTCAGTTAACCATGGTCAACTCTCGGAGTTGACTTTTGACATTTGACTTTGACTTCTGACTTTTGACCAAGTAATCATTTATTTATCATTATTTATTATTTATTAAAAATAAATAAGTAAATAATTCTTATTTATTAAAAATAAATAAGTAAATAATTCTTATTTATTAAAAATAAATAAGTAAATAATTATAAATAAAGTTTTACTTTTACTTTTACCCATTTACTTCTCCTTTTTCACCTTTTCACTTTTATCATGACTTTTACCTCCACACTTTTACTTTTACTTTTTACCTCCTTTTTACCGAATTTACCTTTACTTTCACCTTCTTCACTTTTTACCACTTTACCACAATAAAAACTCATTTAATCCAACTTTTACCATTTTCTTTATTTTCCTTTTCTTCCAAAAACAAATCCATTTCTTTTCTTCTTCCTTTTCTTTTTCTTTTGGCCAAAACTACACAACAACAATCACCAAATCTTCCACAATAAAATTCCAACACTATGAAAATTAGGCTAACAAAATCCTACTAATTAAACCATCCTCAAATCTCTATTTTTCACAATTTTTTTCCAACAACAACAATAGCTCAACATAATCAAAATCAACCAAATAAATTCCAAAAATTCTAGGTTTTGTCCAAAACCCATTCCTTACCCTTTCTTCTTCAAAAATCACGGCCTATTCCTTCTCCTTGGCCTTCTTCACCTACAAATCCGTCCAACATCAACATCTCAACCAAAAAACTCGAAAACAAGGTTGCATGGATAGATCCTTACCACAAATCCTTGCCAAACCCATAGCCTACCTTCATGGTTTAAGGAGAAATCGGGTTCATGCAAACAAAATCACAAATCAAAATCAAAAACTCGGATTTAGGAAGAAATAGGTGTAGATCGGATGAATAGAGGCTAGATTAGGAGGGATATTACCTTGATTTAAGCTTGGAAAGAAGAAATCACAAAAACCCCCAAATTAGCTTCGGGTTCTAGGGTTTTTGGAGGATTGAATAGCCAAATTTCTTGATTTTGGTTGGAGAAATGGAAAGAGGGGATGAAGAGAAGAAAATCTGGAAATTTTGGTTGAAATCCGGGTTCCGGCGACGGCGGTGCGGCGGCGGTGATTTCCGGCGAGGATGAGGAGAGAGAAGCTCTCGGGTAGAGAGAGAGGAAAGGGAGAAAATGAGGAAGAGGCTAGGGTTTTGGAGAGAATGAGATGCTTAAATACCTCTCCCAAATTTAATTGTCAAAAGTCGAATCTGCCCCTCCTTTTGGGCCAATGGGCTTGGGCTATTCTATTTTCATTTTCCTCTTAATTTTCCTGAAGCCCACTCTGAAAATTACCTCTTCAAACATCCTTATTTCTCCGATACTTCACTGAATCCTTTCGAGAAAACTTCACTGAAGCCTCGATACTTTAAAAATACTTTTCTAGACCCAAATTGGATTTTCTCTAAATTTCTTAATCCTTTAAATGGCCTCAAAGTCTTAACCTAAGCACAAATACTTTTGTACCTCACGAATACGTAATTTCATACGTTATACGACAAATTAAAATAAACAATAAAATGTACGGGGGTCTACAGTTTACCTCGCTACCACTAGTCATGGTAGTGATGGATCACCTTTTGTTCAAGGATTCCCACAAACGGCGCCGATGTTAATGTCTAAAAGTTCAGCGAAGCTGAACTTCGGTTAACGCTGATCCGATGGGCGGACCGCTACTTATGATATTCGGAGCTTCTGTTTACCTGTCAAGTAAAATACAGAGGGCGTTAGAGGGAGACCGCGCTGGGCAGTCTTCTCTTCTTCGATGCCTAAATTAGTCAATGTATTTGTGTTGACAAAGTAACAGTAGGTAAGTAGTAATTACGTAATTAATGAGGAGAGATGAGCGAACCTTTTATAGGTGAGGAGGGAACTGATTTTCTCCATATTTTATGTACTTACATAGGCATTTACGAGCATAATTAGCTATAATGAGCCATGCTCATGCTACCACTAGCGGTACCAACTCCCCCCAAAGGAGTGACCTACAGAAACACAGCCAAACAGGCTATCGCCTGAGCCCCAGCTCGCCTCTAGATCGTTACTGACGCGCCGCCACGAGCCACGTCAAGTTGGCGTCAGTAGCTTCAGAAGCTGGGGACTGAAGCACATTAGTCCCACATAAAAAACATGGAGAAGATCATTTCCCTCCTCACCTATAAAAGGTTCTCTCCTCTCTCCTCATTGATTACGCAATTAATACTTACCTGTTGTTATTTTGTCAACACAAATACATTGACTAACTTAGGCCTTTGACGTCCTCTATATTTTACTTGACAGATAGCGGGGACTCTGAGTATCATTGATAGCGGTCCGCCCATCAGACAAGCGTTAGTAAAAGATTAGTTACCGCTGAACTTTAAACATCAACATTGGCGCCGTCTGTGGGAATCCTTGAACAAAAGGCCATCTCACCACATCCACCATGACTAACGGTATCGGGGGAAACTCTGAGGAGCAAGCGGATCAATCCGCCAATCCCCACCCCACCAACTCCACGGACAACGTTAATCCAGCGGTTAACGTTAACCGTGCACTGTTCAATACACTGGTCAACCCCAGCAGGGAACCCCAGGCCAGTTACCAGAGCCCGCCAACTCAAACTATAGCGGAGGCTCAACCAAGCGGCAGCCGCCCCCCGGTGCAAGACCTTGCCGCTATGTATGAGCTGGCACTAGCAGACCTTCACAAGGCCAATAGAGAGCGCGAGCAGGAGCGCAGAGAAAAGGCCGAGGCCCAAAAGCAGGTAGCCATGCTGATGTCAAAATTTGACGAGCTAAAGAATGTGCTAGAAGAGAATGCTAACCCAGCGCAAAGCGAGTAGTCGCGGAGCACTAGGCGCAGTTAGCCCATCACCGGCGGATTGGTACACGGACCAATCATACAGATGCAAGTACACATGAACCTACCAGAGCTATCGGGAATGGGACCACCTCCTGAACCCCGACTAATGTTGGAACAGGAGGCGGAGTCTCAGCCGCATACCAACCGCTCGACAATCAGGGCCAGAACCGAGGGTAATATGCTTGTCCCTAGGCGAGAGCTGGTTCAACGGAGCATCCAGAAGGAACCCGATGGAGACACAACTGCCATAATACTGGAGTGGATGCAACAATTAGAGCAAAGACTAATCTGGGCCGAGGTAGGCGCCCCAGCGCCAATAGCAAATCCACTCTTCACGTCCAGACCAAGACCACTCATCGCCAAGATCCTGCATGCCATCCGCCCGGCACATGCAAAAACACCCAAGATGTCACATTATGGTGGCATGACTGACCCTTTTGTCCATATGGACACCTTCAAAAAAGTCACCAATAACAAGGGCTTCGATGACGCTACCCTCTGCCACTTGTTCAGTGAAACGCTGGATAGTGAGGCAATGAGTTGGTTTTTTGAGTGTCCGCCAGGGTCCATCGACTCGTTCAATGCACTATCAAATGCCTTCCTCTCTCGGTTTATCCTATTGGCCGCCGGACACCACAACACATCTCAGCTATTCAACCTCAAGCAGGGAGCGGAGGACACATTGAAGGCGTTTGTCACCAGGTGGCGAGCGGCAACGTCCCAGTGCCGCGATCTTGATAAAACAATGGCGCTCACAGCTTTCAAGCAGGGACTCCTCAAAGGACCATTTCTCTATCACCTCAATTACAACCATCCAAGTGCCGCTTACGACCATGTCATGAGCGAGGCTGTCATCCATGCACAAGCAGAATTCATTACATATGGAGAAACCCCACCATCACCACGAACACCTGTAAAGCCCACCCAACCCTCCTCCAGCCATCAGGAAACCGCTAACAAAACCTCTACTGCTCCGCCAACTAATAAGAAGAGAGAGTGGCAACAGAGCAGCCACCATAGCAAGCGGCAGAAGGATCAACATTACACCAAAGGTAACCGCTCATTCCAGGGAGATAACAGTAATAAACCAACGGAGTCATCCCAGCGGTACGTAGTGTTCATTGTCCTCAAGGCCTCATACGAGGAAATATACAATCTGTGTAAAGACCATATTCCACCACCACCCCCAAAAAAATACCCACGGGTGGGAAAGCCCAGAAATACCGGTAAGTGGTGCAAATATCACGAGGACAGCGGCCACAACACCAACAATTGCAACGCCCTCAAAACAGCCATTGAAACCTTATACCGGGACGGTAAAATGGAGCAATTCAAGGTACACCAACCACCACCTGTAATCGCTAACATTGAGCCCTTGGGCCGCATCAACACCATCGACGGTGGTGCTCCAATCACCAATATGTCTCACAGGGAAAAGAAGTGCTACGCACGTGCCAACCACCCCAAGGAGGTGTGCGATATCCGCTATGAGAGGTCCGCGAAGCTCCCCAAATCTGGTTGGGAGCCCATTACCTTATCAGAGGAGGAGGAGCACGGAGTACATCTGCCCCACGATGATCCATTCTTGATCGACGCCATACTCAATAAATGGTCAGTGGGAAGGATCCTTGTCGACAGCGGGTCCGTTGTAAATGTCATCTTCAACAGGTGCTACGACAAACTCCGGCGGCACAGAAAACTACTGTAGGATCATGAGCCACTGCTTAGCTTCTCCGGTGACGTCACGCAGCCATTGGGCTCTGACTATATGCGACTAGTTATCGGCGCCAGTCCACGAACGGCGGAAATCCACACGGAATTCATCATTGTGGACTATTTCAGCTCATACAATGCCATCATCGGTCGACCGGCACTTAACAAACTCAAGTGCATCATCATCAGGTACATGCTCCTCATGAAGTTCCCCACCCCCAACAGAACATGCTGTGTGAGGGGAAGCCAACAACTGGCACAAGAGTGCTATTCCACAACCGTGGCGCGATCAGCACGCCGCCATGAAATCTTAACAGTGGGAAATCATGCGGCGGCGCTAGATATCTTCGAAGACCCCAGAGATGACTAGAAGAAGTATGTGATCTGGCTAAAATAGGCACTCAATTTAAAACCCTGTTGTCATTCGTTAGTATATAAGCTAGTAGGGATCGTTCTAACCGGGGATTGAGGGTACTCCTGCAAAGATGGGTCAATTTAAATTAGTAATTATTAAAACAAGTATTAACAAGTATTTATCTACAAATTTACACAAGAAACTGAAGGAAGGGATGGATTTCAAAACTTTTTAATTAGTGCGGAATTAGTTTAACCATTAAACTACTAACTAAAAATAAAACTCATTCCTTTAACCCATGATCTTGGCTTATTATGATATGTATATAAACAAAGCATGCTTAGTAAGGAAGAACAAAGAGAGAGTTTATGCTCTACTCACCCTTGGAGCGTGATCTCAATCCGATCCAAGTGAACCACCAAAGTTCCTCTCCTTGATCTCTCCTTGTGTGTGTTTCTTCCACCTTGAAGCACTTCGGAATAAGAACTCCTTGTACTCCTTCTTGTGCTTGTAGACTCCTCCTTGATGTTGAAACTAGAGCCACAAAAGGATGCGGCCTCTAAGGATCTTCACCAAGTGAATCTAGAGATGAAGAAGATGAAAGGAAAGGAAGAAGATATGCAAGTGTTCTTCCTTCCTTGTGATAACACCAACTTCGGCCAAAAAGGGCAAAGGGAGAACTATCTCTTTTCAACTAAAAGATGATAGTGTGAAGACACTCTTCTCACTTGCTTGTCGTTTTACCCTTTGTCCATGCTTTCACCTTTTATAATAGGAAATAACTCCAACTACTAAAAGTGAAATATTGACTTTCACAAAGCCAATATGTTGGCTGGTCTATACTTGCTATTGGGCACTAAAATTTTGTCTTGGGCTTTCATTCAAGTCTCACTTAGTGAACCCCAAGTCCACACTTAATCCGACAATCGTTTAGGCTCAATAGGTTCGGTTTTACCCGAAAGATCTAATTATGTCCAAATAATAAATCCAATTAATTATTTGATCATAACCAACTCTTACTTAATCTTCTTCATATACAATCTCAAAGATCCACTTATATGGTGTGCGATCTCTTAGGTTCTAATTAACAAGGCAGTAAAGTTTATAGAACCATTCTATTTCAATTACGAATCAAAATTTCTTTTTGATTCTCCCTTGTTTTTAGGATCATAAATGATTATCAATCCTCGGGGACTTCACAAGTCATGAGTGACGTCTTGCAACATATCATGACTACCCTAGTTAATGTAGAATAACCTATTCAATTGGAATTATAATACAATACGGTCCTTCTCTAACACGATGTTCTAAATCACATCATTGGGGTATGGAATTGATATGTCAACCCCTTAATGTGATTTCCTTTGTTATGTGATTCGTAGAATGTGATTAGAAACTCCTTTCTAATCTCATTCAATGCTTTGGCCAAAGACTCATTGAATCACATCTTTGAACATCCACCTTATTTACTTAAGGTTAGAGATTCCTTATTGTACACTCACATGTCTCTATGACCGAATTGATTACACCAATGAATGCATCAATCATATCCGTTAAGGGACATAATATTATTGCATCATCAAGTGTTAATCCACTCACTCATAAGACAACCATGGTGTCTCAGGTCAAAGGACTAATTTGTATTATTGCAATTTAGAGTTCAAGTTTGACATGTAAGTAAAACTCCATACAAGAACTCTAACGATCGCGTTCAATGTACTCTTTTCAATAAGAGCACCCACATACTTGTATTAGTGTCTCCACACGAATGATAAAAGACATATCATCCTCCATATTGAGCATACATAGTATGTGCTAGTCTTTCCGGATTATCAATGTCCAGATGATAATCCTATGACTAGGAACTTTTTAGGATAAGAGTGTAAAAGAGTAAAGGTCTCACACATCTAACTCTTTAGATTACTTTCTCTTTAACTCATATTCTTTGGACCTTGTTCATTCAAATATCAAATATAAGCAATGAACAATAAACTTGCCCTTTTGATTAATAATCATTACAATAATAATTCATCAAAATGATTGTTTTAGGACACAACTCCTTCAGAAACAACCATAAAAAGGGGGGATTCAACTTTTGGTTTCTAAGTTCCTACGAAATAAAACAAAAAGATAAATATATACATGTGATCGACTTCTTCACACTCAAATTAGAATTTCCAAACCATATCAACATGCAATGAATTATTTCAATCTAAACAACCTAAAATCGTGCCAACACTAAATATTATAAATGAATTCGAAGTACAAGTCTGAAGACATCGAGTACCACTTTAATTCTTCTTTAATCTCCTAAGTTAGGAAAAGTCCATAACTTAAAATATTTCATATAAAACATCACGTTAATACTGAAGAGCATCAGTCAACATTAAATATGAATCATTAAGTGCAGTTAGAATTCTGAATCCAAACATGTATGCATCCATAAGAAATTACAAACGCACAAACATGTAGTATATAATCTCGACCATTGTACATAGCCTTTACCACTTCAATTTCTGCCCTAAAACAATTAGGTGAATCAAAACACAAATTTGGCTTTATTAACCTGCAGATTAACATAGTTATTCAACCAAAATCATATGCTTAAAGATATAAAGGATGACACAAAATCAGATTGTAAAGATATCATAAACAACTCAAAACATAAAGAAACAAATCTGAAAATTACTAACATAAACTCATTGTTAACAAAAATCCAACTCCAATAATAAAGCTCATAATCAAAATCTGAAATTCAAAACTAAAGAGTATGAAAACAGAAATAAGGGCCATGGATTACACTTTTTGATCTTCAAGGAAGCTTGGAGAACGTCAAGAGAACACAAGGCTTGGCCTTCAAGAACACGAACAGCCTTGGAGAAGTCCTAAAACTCTTCACGACAAGATGCTTTTTCTGAATATTTGGAGAGGGTTTTGGAGAGAAGAGAGCTAAGCTAATGAATTGAATTTTGTATGAAGAAGTGATGATTTTGGAGTAGAGAATGGCTGCTATTTATAGTTGAATTCTCATCTCTTGTGATGCACTCATGGCCAATTATCTAGAGGTGATTTCTCCTCCAAATTTGCTTGATTTTCTCATGACAAAGTCTTGATTTTTCTGATCTCTTTTCCCCTTAATGACTCATTGTATATTCCTTGAATAGTGACCAGATACATCCCTTATTCATCTCCTTTGAATTGCACTAATTTCTTCCACCAATTGTGCACATAATGAACTCCTACAATCAAGAAAAAATCAAAATTTAATTAGTGTTATAATCAATAGGAAATAAGATAATTAAGATAATTAGAATAAATATTGAATATAAACACTCCATTTTATCTCCTCGAATTCTTCCTGATTTATGCAAGTTTTCTTCTTTTTTAAGTTTTCCTTGATTTCATCAGTCAAGAGTTTTCAATGGGATGGACTCTCATTAAAATAGGAAAATCAGAAATAGAAAAGTTCAAATGAAGAAAGTTTCCTAAAACAAAATAGGAAATATTTCCTAAAATGAAAGAGGAAAGTTTCTAAAATGACTTGTCTGTAATTTGTGCTCATTTCTGCTCTTTTTCACCTCTTTTCTCCATTTTCGACCTTGAAGTACCTAAAAACAGAAACTATATTATAATTATTAATATTAAGAGAATAACTTAGCCAAATGAGGGAAAATATATATTAAAAACGTCACACTTTGTGCTCCTATATATCAAATTCCCCCACACTTAGCTTTTGCTAGTCCCTTAGCAAAATCAAAACGAAAGACTCAAACAAGTCACTACTAGACTCTACACAAGTGACACACAAAGACTATACTGTCCTTAACATTTGTCTCAGAAATCCTTACTCTCATGGCATCGAAATTAGCACTTAATCAAGAATCAATATTTAGATATTCGAGAGTTAATTGAAGCATATAATCCACATATAAATAAGTAGGACTTGGTTGTAACAATGGTGATGGGTGGAGCTCAGCATGTTTCAGACAAGTATGATTCATATCCTCACAAGGTATATCCACTCTTTCTTCACTCAGATCAGGGCAATGCTTAAAAGCTTATAATCACTCAAATTATATGTGAGAGAAAATATTTTGAGGCAATCAAATAGCTCACATATATAAGAAACGAAAGCACTTTGTGAGTAAAAATTTTTCAAGATCTCATGAAATATATCAACTACTTGCACAAATGGACCCAAGCCATAGGTTCAACTCTTATAACTAATCTCTACAGATGAAAGGCTGTCCCATCTTAAGGATAAAAAAGGTCTTATAAGGGTTGTAATGGGGCCAAGGCTCAAGGTTTTAAGAAACAAAGGCTAAGGAATGTCAAAGTATCCTAAAAACCTAGTAGAGCTCATGTTGATGTAGAGACTTCTAGAAATCCACCAAAGCAAACGTCACACCCATATAGGCAAAATAAAAGGGCCTAATATCTTCATGTTGGGCCCAAACTTCCCTATAAACTTCTCTTGAACTCTCGTGAACTGGACAAAGACCAAATTTTTCAATAGCGGGCCTTCAATTCAAAACAATCTCCAAACTCACTAAGTATGGGGGACTAAAATCTATAAACATTTTTTTTTCTTCCTTTCTTTTTCTTTTCTTAGCCGTACACATTTTTTTCTTTTTCACGGCTTTCACATACTTTTTTCTTTCTTCATGGACAAGTCTACCCCCACACTTGAACTTTCACCTCTTCTCAGTCTTCATCCTTAACGTCAAATCCATGTAGTAAGTCTCAAAAGATAGCTCTACCAAGTTTTTAGAACAAAGTGTAGGATTGTAACTATCCTAAGGTTCAGGGTTAAAGATTTTAAGGGTGATGAAAGAAAAGGCTTAATGTAGGCTCAAAGAGGTTTATCTAAGGGAGTCCCACGACGGGCACAAATATGGACACAGGTTAATTTGTCTATGGTGGTGATTCCTATGGTGCCTCTATCCTTTCCAGAATCAGGGACATGTATTGATAAAAGTCTCAACAAGCACAAGAGTGAATTCTAGCATTTTCTAGTCCATCAAACTTAATCTATGGCAAGCAATCAATCAAATGAAAGAATAATAAGATCAACAAAACATCGCCAAGAAAATAAGAATATATTTTATTTATCACTCCAAGAAAAAGGGACATGGCTCAAATATCTCACATGGCTTTTATGAATCAAAACTCATCCTAACATGCTCATATTTTGTACCAAGGTCACGAAATCCATATCCACTACACATGCATATGCTTTTCATATATCTCATTTAACCAAATAATATCATTTAAAATCATCTCAATATTGTGATCCTCTTTTAGCGATAATTCTGATATATTGAATCATCCTAGACAGTTAAGGGCATCCTAAGACTCAAAGTTAAAACAAAAGACTAAACAAAAACAAGACCATAATGACGCAACAAACAAGGAAAAAGACTTGGGATATTTCTCTTCTCCTTTCGGTAACTCTTTTAGAACATAACCAGGTGAAGAGAGGAACGATTTTGGCGGAGCTCAGCTTACTTGATTGACAGGGGACGAGATCCTTTGTCAGCACTTCTCGTATCCAAACTAGACCTTAGACATCACATCACATCACATCCCATCAGATGAGCCTACGATGAAGAAGATATTTACCCAAAATTCATTTTGACTCTTACAGTAAATACCAACAATTAAAGAACAAAAGTATAAAACCGAAACATAAAACACGAAACCTAAAACAAAAGTTAACGAATTTTTTTTTATTTTTCTGATTGTTTATTTTGTTTTTTTTTTTTTTTATAACCACAAAACTAGCTCCTAAAAACAAAGTGAAACGTTCAACCTTTCCCCCACACTTAAATCATGCATTGTCCTCAATGTAGAAACGAGTAGAAAGCATACACATCATCAATCAAGCATGGAAGAATAGTTAACGCAACAAATCCTAAAACAAAGAAAAATTATGAAAATAAAAGAGAAAGAAGAGTTCGAGAAAGCAAATCTGCGTTGATGGCTCCTCCACAGCTACAGTTGAATTGGGTTGCCTCCCAAGCAGCGCTTAATGTTTATAGTTTTTCAGCCTAGACTTGTACCTCCATTTAGTCCTTTATGAGTGGCGCCTCTTGGAGGGGTACTTCCTCCACCGTATGTTCCTCAAAAGCCTCATAGTAAGGCTTCAATTGATGGCCATTCACCTTAAACACATTGTCAGTCCTCTCGCTCCTTATCTGTATAGCACCATGAGAGAAAACATTAGTAACAATGAAAGGACCAACCCATCTAGAACGAAGCTTACCTGGAAAAAGCCTAAGTCTAGAATGAAATAACAAAACTTTCTGGCCCACTACAAAAGATTTCCCACGGATCATTTTGTCATGAAAGGATCGAGTCTTCTCCTTGTAGATCCACGCACTATCGTAGGCCTCATTCCTTATCTCCTCAAGCTCATTCAACTAGAGCTTCCTATGCAAACCTGCCTCATCAAGGTTCATATTAAAGTTCTTCACTGCCCACCAAGCTTTGTGTTCCAACTCCACTGGTAAGTGACAAGCCTTCCCATAGGTAAGTCTAAAGGGAGACATCCCAATGGGAGTCTTGTAAGCTGTCCTGTAGGCCCATAGTGCATCATCGAGCCTCTGACTCCAATCTTTCCTCGTTGGGCCCACAGTCTTCTCTAGTATCCTCTTGATCTCATGATTTGAGACCTCTGCTTGTCCACTCGTCTGAGGGTGATAAGGTGTAGAGACCTTATGCGTGACATTGTATTTCTTTAGCAAAGCCTCAATCGTTCGGTTGCAGAAGTGAGATCCTCCATCGCTAATAAGCACGTGTGGCATTCCAAACCTAGAAAAGATGTTAGAACGAAGGAAATCTGCAACAACTCGAGAATCATTAGTCCGGGTGGCCTTAGCTTCCACCCATTTTGACACATAGTCCACAGTAAGGAGTATATAAAGACAACCATTAGATGAAGGAAAAGGCCCCATAAAATCGATACCCCATACATCAAATATCTCAACAGTTATAATATGAGCTAAGGGCATCTGATCCTTAGGACCTAGGTTACCTGTCCTTTGATACCTATCACAACTCATGCAAAGCAAGTAGGCATCCTTAAATATAGTAGGCCAATAAAAGCCACAATCCAACACCTTAAGAGCTGTCCTACGAGACCCAAAGTGACCTCCACAAGACTCAGAATGGCAAAATGCAAGAATGGATTTATGCTCAACTTCTGGGACACACCTCCTAATTATTTGATCACTACAATGTTTCCACAAGTAAGGTTCATCCCAAATAAAGTGCCTAGTCATTTTTTAAAGTCTTTCCTTATTAGAACGAGGTAAAGTGTCTGGAAACCTCCTAGTCACTAAATAGTTCACAATATCAGCATACCAGGGTTCACTTACCTCTACTCCGAAGAATTGCTCGTCTGGAAAGGTCTCTTGCAAGGGTAGGGTGTCCTCCTCATGTACAATTATGCTCAAATGATCAGCCACTACATTCTCACTCCCCTTCTTGTCCTTAATCTCTAGGTCAAATTCCTGGAGCAAGAGTATCCATCTGATGAGTCTCGGTTTCGCTTCCGTCTTGGTGAGCAAGTACTTCAGAGCTACATGATCAGTATAAACAACAACTTTAGTCTGAAGTAAATATGAACGAAACTTATCTAAAGCAAAGACAACTGCAAGGAGCTCCTTTTCTGTAGTAGAATAGTTCAACTACAGCATCATTGAGCGTCCTTGAAGCGTAGTAGATGGCGTAGGGCTTCTTGTCCTTCCTCTGCCCTAGCACAGCCCCCACAACATAATCTGAGGCATCACACATTAACTCAAATGGCAAGGACCAGTCTGGAGGGAGCATGATAGGGGCAGTCATGATCGTCAATAAGTCCTTCAGCTTTTCAAAAGCTTTCTTGCACTCATCATCGAATTCAAAGGGTATGTCCTTCTGAAGCAAACGACATAAGGGTCTGGCTATCTTGGAAAAGTCCTTGATAAACCTGCGATAAAAACTTGCATGACCAAGAAAAGAACGTACCTCTCTCACACAAGTGGGAGAGGGTAAGTAACGCAAAAGATCCACTTTGGCCTTATCAACCTCTATACCCCTATCAGAGATAATGTGCCCTAGAACAATCCCTTATGTCACCATGAAGTGACACTTTTCCCAATTCAAAACCAAGTTTGTTTCAACACACCTTTTTAAGATTAAATCCAAATTTCTCAAACATGAATCGAAATCTTTACAAAAGACACTAAAGTCATCCATAAAAACCTCAATTATCTTTTCAATATATTCAGAGAAAATAGACATCATACAACGTTGAAATGTACCTGGTGCATTGCACAATCCGAAGGGCATACGTCTGTAGGCACATGTCCCAAATGGGCAGGTGAAGGTGGTATTCTCTTGGTCCTCTTGAGCTATACAAATCTGATTGTAGCCACTATACCCATCCAAGAAGCAATAAAAGGAATGACCTACTAACCTCTCTAACATCTGATCAATGAAGGGCAATGGAAAATGGTCCTTCCTGGTGGTGGCGTTGAGCTTCCTATAGTCTATGCAGACCCTATGTCCTGTCACAACTCATTGAGGCACTAGCTCATTCTCCTCATTCTTCACCACGGTCACCCCAGACTTCTTGGGCACTACCTGAACTAGAGAGACCCACTTGCTATCCGAGATCGGGTAAATCACATCACAATCAAGCAGCTTGATTATCTCATTTGGGACTACCTTCATCGTTGGAGGGTGAAAGTGACGTTGGGCTTCTCTGGTGGGCTTGGCACCCTCTTCCAAAAGTATCCTATGAACGCATGTAGTAGGGCTGATGCCCTTGATATCTGCCAAAGTCCATCCAATGGCAGTCTTGTACTTCTTCAGAACTTCCACAAGTTTCTTCTCTTGATCCTTCTCTAGCTTGGAGGACACTATCACTGCAATGTCTCCTTGTCTCCCAAAAACACATACTTCAAGTGGTCTGGCAGTACATTCAACTCAAGGATAGGGGCCTGTACCACTGAAGGAAGAAGTATATTAGTAGAAATGGGAACTGACAAAGGAGGAGTGTACCTTGATGAAAGAGGTTGGCTCTCAAGGGAGGCCACAGATTTGATCACAATAGGCTCAACAACGCCCTCCAATTCTGCATTGGGGATGGCGACGCCATCCTCAGTGTATCCCAGCCCTTGGGTGATGGTCAGAGCCAACTCATCATCTTCCATTGCATCTAAAAAGCTCTGTGCAAGAGAATCAAGGACATCAATCGAAAAACACGATTTAGAATCAGACAAGGGATACCTTATTGCTTCAAAGATGTTGAAGCCAATCACATCACCATCGAACTCCATGGTCAATGTCCCTTCGTAGACATCAATCTTTGTCTGTGCTGTCCTTATGAATGGACGCCCTAAAAGTAATGGAGTTGAGTTTAAGGGTGAGTACTCCATGTCAAGGATATAGAAATCTGCAGGAAATAGTGTTCCATGCCAAGAACACAAACATCCTTAGAGAAGTCCTAAAGCTCTTCACGACAAGAGGCTTTTTCTGAATATTTGGAGAGGGTTTTGGAGAGAAGAGAGCTAAGCTAATGAACTGAATTTTGTATGAAGAAGTGATGATTTTGGAGTAGAGAATGGCTGCTATTTATAGTGGAATTCTCATCTCTTGTGATGCAATCATGGCCAATCATATAGAGGTGATTTATCCTCCAAATTTGCTTGATTTTCTCATGACAAAGTCTTGATTTTTCTGATCTCTTTTCCCCTTAATGACTCATTGTATATTCCTTGAATAGTGACTAGATACATCCCTTATTCCTCTCCTTTGAATTGCACTAATTTCTTCCTCCAATTGTGCACATAATGAACTCCTACAATCAAGAAAAAATCAGAATTTAATTAGTGTTATAATCAATAGGAAATAAGATAATTAGAATAAATATTGAATATAAACACTCCAATTTATGTCCTCGAATTCTTCCTGATTTATGCAAGTTTTCTTCTTTTTTAAGTTTTTCTTGATTTCATCAGTCAAGAGTTTTCAATGGGATGGACTCTCATTAAAATAGGAAAATCAGAAATAGAAAAGTTCAAATGAAGAAAGTTTCCTAAAACAAAATAGGAAATATTTCCTAAAATGAAAGAGGAAAGTTTCTAAAATGACTTGTCCGTAATTTATGCTCGTTTCTGCTCTTTTTCACCTCTTTTCTCCATTTCCGACCTTGAAGTACCTAAAAACAGAAACTATATTATAATTATTAATTTTAAGAGAATAACTTAGCCAAATGAGGGAAAATATATATTAAAAACGTCACACTTTGTGCTCCTATCAGTATATGTCAAAAAGGAGCCTGTCAACCCGGAGACATCCTTAAGGGTTATCAGCATCTCTGACGAGTACCCTGAGAGAATAGTCCGCATCGGCGCTCAGCTCGACCCAGAGGTAGCGGCTGAACTCACCCAGTTTCTACGTGACAACGCCGCCATCTTTGCATGGTCCTACGCCGACATGTCAGGCATCTCCCCCGAGATCATCACTCACAAATTAAGTATCGATCAAACCATCCGCCTACCCTACCAAGCAGCGGTGGAGGGCCTTTGATGAGGAAAGATACCGTGCTATAGGAGACGAGGTTGCCAAGCTCCAGAGCATTGGATTCATCCGCCAGGTAAATTACCCTCAGTGGATTTCCAACTTGGTCATGGTCAAAAAACCCAGCGGAAAGTGGCGAATGTGTGTCGACTTCAAAGGCCTCAATAAGGCATGCCCCAAGGACAGTTTCCCACTACCCCGCATAGACCAACTGGTCGATGCAACCGCTGCCCACGAGCTACTCAGCATGATGGATGTCTTCTCCGGTTACAATCAGATCAAGATGCACCCTGGTGACCAAGAGTGCACCTCCTTCACCATTGACAAAGGCCTATACTGCTATAATGTCATGCCATTCGGTTTAAAGAACGCTGGGGCAACTTACGAGTGGCTGATGAGTGCTATGTTCGCTGAACATCTGGGCAAAATCATTGAGGTCTACGTGGACGATATGTTGGTAAAAAGCATAAAAGCCAGCTGACACGTGGCAAACCTCAGAATTATATTCGCCATTCTCTTGGCCTACGGTATGCGCCTCAACCCAGAAAAATGCTTCTTCGGCGTCACCGCCAGCAAATTTCTAGGTTACATAGTCAGTGAGCGGGGCATAGAGGCTAACCCTGACAAGGTACAAGCCATCCTCAACATGAAGGCTCCATAATGGAAGAAACACGTTCAGAGTCTCCAGGGCAAACTAACCGCCCTCTCTCGGTTTATCTCCAGACTCACTGACAGATGTCTCCCATTTTTCAAAGTCCTGAAGACAACCCACAAGAAGGTCATCGATTGGAACTCGGACTGTGAGGCAGCATTCCAAAGCTTAAAGGAGTACTTGGCGGCAGTACCACTCCTCTCCATTCCTGTACAGGGGGGAGACATTATACATATACCTAGCGGTATCACAGACTACGGTAAGCTGCGCCATTGTCAGGCGGGAAGGCTAGGATGAGCTCCCCGTATTCTACGCCGGCAGAGGCATGAACGGGGCCGAAACAAGATATCCACCCCTGGAACAGCTCGCTCTTGCACTCATCGTCGCCGCTAGGCGCCTCCACCAATATTTTCAGGCCCACACAATTCATGTCTTAACGAATTAGCCGCTGAGACAGGTAATCCGAACCCTGAGCATTCGGGGCACCTCAGCAAGTGGGCCATCGAGCTCAGTGAGTTCGACATTGACTACAAACCAAGAGCTGCCATGAAGGGCCAAGCGGTGGCAGACTTCATTGCTAAGCTCACTAAGCGGCAGGATGATTCCAACATAGAGGCACAGACCACCACAGCAGTGATAACCGCCGAGGAGCCAGCCCCCCAGCAATCAAACTGGAACCTACACGTGGACGGCTCCGCCTGCGCCAAGGCCAGCGGCGCTGGAGTTATCCTAACAGGACCAGGGGGACTAGACGTGGAATACGCGTTAAAATTCAATTTCAAAGCCTCAAACAACATGGCGGAGTATGAAGCCCTCATTGCCGGTTTACTCCTCGCCATCGACTCAGGAGCTGACAGCGTCAATATATTCAGCGACTCTCAGCTTGTCGTTAACCAGGTCAATGACAGTTTCCAGGCCAAAGACCAACAGTTGGCGGCATATTAGGGATATGTCAAGACACTCCTAAAGAAATTCAAATTTCACACCATCACACATATCCCCAGGGAAAAGACGCTAAGGCTGATTCACTGGCAAGACTAGCAACTGCTCAGCCACACCAGAGTCCAGCAGACACAAGGGTAGAGACGCTTGATAGGCCTAGCATCACAAAAAACCCTAGCGGAAATCTTCAACATAGAGGTCAATCCCAGTTGGATGAACGAGATCATCGAATACAAGTGCAACGGAACATTGCCAGAGGACAAGGTCGAAGCGCGACAGCTCAAGCGGAGAGCAACCTGCTACAACATCCAAAATGGCAAGCTTTACCGCCAGGGGTTCACCCACCCTAACCTCCGGTGCCTAACCCCACAAGAGGGAAAGGTCGTGCTGGCAACGATACACGGCAGGGAATGTGGCAACCATTCAGGCGCCAGGTCCTTAGCCAACCGCACAATGCGACAAGGCTACTTCTGGCCCACGCTTGGCGAGTACGCCAGGAGGATATAAAGATCTTGCCACAAATGTCAACAATACGCTGATCTCCCACATGCCCCAGCGGAACCACTGTCGATCATCATTGGCCCATGGATTCACTCAACGTGGGGCCTTGACTTGATGGGTAAATTCCAAACCGCCAAAGGCCAGTTCAAGTACATCATTGTTGCCATTGACTACAATAGCAAGTGGATCGAGGCAGAACCACTAACGGCAATAACCACCGCCAAGGTAACTCACTTCCTTTGGAAGAACATCTACTGCCAATATGGTGTCCTTCATACTATCATCACAGATAACGGCACGCAGTTCAACAACAAGGAACTCATATCTTTCACCGCTAACTTGGGCACCAAGATGAGTTTTACATTTGTCGCTCACCCCCAAACCAACGGCCAGGTCGAAGCAGCAAATAAGATAATCAAGAAACTGCTTTAAAAAGAAGCTCGACGACGCTAAGGGATTATGGGCTGAGAAACTGCCGGAAATTCTATGGGCCATCAGAACTACCCCAACTTCCGCCACTGGTGAAACACCGTTCTTCATGATGTTCGGAACTGAGGCCGTCCTACCTATTGAGATAACCCAACCTACCGCTAGGGTCCAGGGTTACTGCCCCGAGACCAATGGCGAGGGTGTTAACCTCGACAGAGACCTCCTAGAGGAAAAACGACACAAGGCCCATTTGCACAATCTGCAAAACAAGCAGCGGGTATCGCGTTTCTACAACGCCAGGGTCAGGGCCCGAAACCTCCAACAAGGGGACTGGGTAATGAAGGAATTCATCCCACCACCAACAGCACTCTGTCCAACTTGGGAAGGTCCATACAAAATTGTGGAAGTCGCCAGCCCCGGCACCTTCTACCTGATGGACAAGGATGGCGTCACAACGACCCACCCTTGGAATACCGAACACCTTCGGTATTACTACAAGTAGTCATACCACTACCCAAGAGCATCTTGACTTAGCTAAATTTTTGACTCCATATTTAGCCAAGGGAAGCTACCCAACAGGTACAACCCCGCTTTTTGTAAACGCTGACATATCAGCTATCAATGAAATGAGGAATTATTCAAACCATTGTCGCCAAGTCCAAAGACAAGAATCAACTGGCAACACCAACAATATTCGGCGGACTACGTCCGCTATGTCGTGTACTTGGAACAATTTTAATCCCTTTAATGTTTTAATGAGTCACAAAGTAGCAGTCAAAGCTCTAGCGGTTCGTAAAAATGCAAACATTGCAATCAGCAAACACATCCACACTTGGCAAAATACCAATTTTGTATTAGGAGTCAGAACTCCCCGCCCAAAAATATTGTTCAATTATAATAAGCCATAGCAGCGTAAAAAAAAAAAAAAAAAAAAAGGCAAACAAAGGCCTCAGCGGCAATACATCAGGTGGGGAAGTTATCTTCATGCCTGAGGGGCATCAGCGGCAGTCTCGCCCTCGGGTGGCAGTTGTTGCTCGGACTGACGACTCGTCTAGTCGGACCCACGGGCAGTAGGACTTCGCGTTATAAAGGTACCGTCCTCTCTGGTGTGGGCAGCCAAAAGCCAACGCGGGAGACCTCGGACTGAGTAGGAGGATGGGTCCGCTGAGAATCTTCCGCCGGACGCATACCACTCTCATCGCTACCTGAGCGGGCACCTTCAGCCTCAGCGGGAACCACATCCCTCACGGGCAGTGCATTCTGACCTGAGGGCCCGGCAGACTGGGATGCCTTGACCCAATCGATGGCGCCCTTTTGGTTCAGCAGTTCCACATTGGCCATGGCACCCGCCTTCGCTGCCTCAGTCATAGCCTTCTTATACCCAGCCGACTGCTTGAACGCCTCCACAGTGGCGGCCGCCACGCGATCCCCCTCCGCTCCAGACGAGCGACCTCGTTCTCTAACTTCTTCACCTCAGTGGACCGGGCGGCAGTCTCCCGCTGAAGGATCTCAACTTTCTTATCCTTGGCCGACACATGATCCTTCAGCAAGGCTATATCTTGCTCAAGCTGGGAGACTAGTTCATTCCGCTCCAGGTCCCGCTCAATGGTGATGGCCAACTTGCCACGAGCATCCGCTGCATCACAGTCTGCTTTGGTCAGCCGCCGCTCTGCCTCCTCCAGTTTGTCCTTAGCCTCCCCCAACTCCCTATGGAGGCCCTTCACCTCCTCCCTAAGCTCCCGCTCAACCCGAGGCTGTTCAGACCCCGCCTGGAACAGTTCGTGCAGCGCAACCGAGAGGTTTCCAAAGGCCGAGCTGAAGGACAATTGGTTAACGGCGGTGGAGCGCACAATCCCCTCCAAACCGCCAAACCCGAGCCTCTCGCAGAGGCGATAAAGAAATTCCCGCTCACAATCGGTTAGGAACTCCGCGTACGCTGCAAACGAGTCCAACCCGCTCGCTTGCACCTCCGGGTCGGCAACCATGGGCGCCTTGGACGGAGCTTGTCGTGCCCTCTTCTGTTGGCGAGACCCGATGGTCTCCACGTCGTCTTCTTCCTCCCCGCCATTGGAGTCATTCTGGCGACGCTTTCTCTGAAGCACAACTCTTATGGATCTAGCCGGCGCAGGCCTCGACCCCTTCAGCGACTCAAGCCCCGCAATGGTCACTGACTCCGCCGGCGGCACCACTCTCTCCTTCTGCGACCCGCGCCTGTTAGCTGGCACTCTCTTTTTTGGCTGTACTGTTGTGGCAGGGACCCTACTCCTGCCGGCAGCCCCACGACCCACACCAGTCCCCGCCTGAACAACGGGCGAACCGTCAGCACCAAGGTGGGAGTGAAGCGGCATCGGTAACTCCACCGGCGTCTCGGACTGGCTCACCGCCAATGTCTCCGAGTCCACAACTGTATGTTGGGCTGCCAGCCCAGAGGCATACATGCTCTCTAGAAAATTATTGATCTCAGCATGGTCCATAGCTTTCTCAAACACCTCACGACTAGCTTTGATGCCCGGTGGAGAATCTAAAAAAAAAATAGCGAGTCAGCCCGACGGTAACCAGACTAAAACACTCGTCAGCGGAAGATACTTACCAAAGGCTCGTGTCAACTGTTGATCGACCAACAGCTCCCACCCGGTAAGTAAGCGGAGCTTTAGCAAATTGCAGTTCTCCCAGCAACCGCGGATCCTTGCTAGGCGACACTCCTCTTCGCGCGTCAGACTATAGCGCAGACCCACTACACAAAAAAAAAAAACAAGTGGTCAGTACAACAATTAAGCAAGCAAAAATAAACTCTAGTCGGCGGCAGACTGACAACCACGAATAGGTTGGAATTCCGACTTAATCCTGACGGTCGGCTCTCCATCGTTGGACCCAGCCTGGTATTCCCATCCGACGGTGGCAACACAATAGGTCCCCTGCCAAGGCGACATGGAATCCTTTAAATTTTCAATTAGCTTCGGCGCTCCCTGGCGGCGGCTCAGATTCACTTGCCCACTGCATCCTTGGCGCTTCACGTACACCAACTCATAGAAGTGTAGCACCTCCGCCATAGTAGGACCCTCGCAACCACTCAGGTGCTATAGCGAGTTGAGTGCCATCAGCAATCACCACATGTTAGGGCAAATTTTCCCAAAGGCGAGGCCAAACTCGCAAACCAGGATTTGGAGGTTGGGTAATAGCGGGAATGTCACGCCCTGGCGGAAGATCGCCTCATGCACGACGGCGTGCCCCGCTGGTAAGATCGACGCTCGCTCGTCCTTCAGCGGCGATCGCAGCTTCACCATACCCGGCAGGAGGAAAACTCGCTTCACACGGTCGACGGCGGCCACCGTCATCGGTCCTCCGGCCTCATCGATTGCTGTGCTATCACTGAGAACCCACGCAGACTCAACTTCTTCCCCACCAGTCTCCTTCATCCCACCACCGGAGCCGCTCGCAGCACTGTTGCTCGCCAGCCTCTCCTTCCGCCTATCACGAGCGACGACATCCTCTCTCACCCTATAACTCTCGGGGCGGCCAGCGCGACCCATGCCAACTTCTCGGGGTATGGTCTGAAGCGGCACGATGTCTAGCGGTTCGGACAGTGAGATTCCTACAGGGATAGACAGACGCAACGAGTCAATAAACACCCTATCCGCCACGTTGAGCGACACATCAGACCCGGAATCCACACTGCTCGAAATCTCTATGACGCTAGCCATCCCGAACCCTAAAACCCAAAGCCAGTCAGTACATACAAGATCTAGGCTACCCCTATCAGTAGTGCCCAAGAACATCAACAACAATTTCCCAGAAACTACCAAAACAAGAATACAACACATTCGTACAGTCAGCCCAGATTCGACCATCTAGGAAATCCCTAAAACCCCATCTCACTATCAAACACCAAAAATCACCCCCACGACCCACCTCACACCCTCGTACCATGTCAAAAAGAACAAAGCACCCCAAATCGAAAACCCAAAAAATTGACAAAACCAAACACAAATTCAATAGAACAGGGGTGAAATTCGGGGTACCAACCTTAAAGATGAAGGCTGTGGCGAAATCAAAGGTGTGTCTCTACTGCAGATAACTTTCGTGCTTCAACGATCGACCACTTCACGAAATACTGGCAGTCTGCTTCTCAGAACAGAAGGCCAAGCTTGAAGACGACGATAACAAGCAAAAGTTACAAAGTGTCAAACCTACAGATTTCCCCCCATTTTATGTCTACATCAAGTTAATCTCGGTCGTCCGCTGAAAAACGACATCGCACCACAACCATACACGTGCCCCACAAGCGCACTTACTCTCCGGATTAACCGAGGCGTACAAAATCAATAATTACTAACATTAATGAAGAGGTGACGGGCGTGCTGAAGAGACGTTATCGCGCACGCAAATCCAATACATGTAGGCCACGTGTCAGACACCATCACACGAAGCGCCTGTCCAAGATAACTATCGAAAAAGAAAATCAATCATCGGAACACTTGGCGAGATAGTCTCTGCTAAGCGCAACTCCACTAGCGGAACTTCTCCCTTTCTATCTTGCAAGCGAGATAGTCTCCGCTAAGCGCAACTCCGCCAGTGAAACTTCTCCCTTTCCATCTTGCAAGCGAGATAGTCTCCGCTAGCGGCACTTCTCCCTTTCTATCTTGCAAGCGAGATAGTCTCCGCTAAGTGCAACTCCTCTAGCGGAACTTCTCCCTTTCTATCTTGCAAGTGAGATAGTCTCCGCTAGCGGAATTTCTCCCTCTCCATCTAGCAAGCGATATGGTCTCCACTATGCACAACTCCCAAAGCAAAACTTCTCCCTATACCTTGCAAAGGAGGCCAACATCGCTAAACATTACTCCATACACTGGTCAAGCCGACAGGCATGCTCCAACGACAACACCGATCACTGGATATCAGCGGAGGGACATCCGCCAACGGCAATCCCCAAGGCAATGCCTCATTTTAACTACGACCGCCATGCGGCGTTACAGTCAAAACATGATCCTCCGGGACAAGTAGGGGGACAGGTCAACAGTCTTAGATGGCCCTGATCAGGCATGTTGACCCCCGCCAATTGGGTATCAAAGATTGGGTTCGCTACCCAACACCCTCTGCCCAACGCAGCTCCCCTCCACAAATAATACGTCGGCCAAACTGAGGTCATTCTTAGCCGGGAAGTAGGGGACTCCCTAGGGGGCCTAGCAGGGGCCCACCCGAAAGGGTATAAAGCATTTGCTCATTAAGTCCATGGTTGACAACGCACTGACGCTAATTATGCTTTTGCAAGACTGGCGGAACCAAGATTACCCTCCTTGACTGGGGACTTGGGGGACTTGTACTTACATAGGCATTTACAAGCATAATTAGCTATAATGAGCCACGCTCATGCTACCACTAGCGGTACCAACTCCCGCCAAAGGAGTGACCTACAGAAACACAGCCAAACAGGCTATCACCTGAGCCCCGGCTCACCTCCAGATCTCTGCTGACGAGCCGCCACGCACCACGTCAAGTTGGCGTCAGTAGCTTCAGAAGCTGGGGACTGAAGCACATCAGTCCCACATCGAAAACATGGAGAAGATCAGTTCCCTTCTCACTTATAAAAGGTTCTCTCCTCTCTCCTCATTGATTACGCAATTAATACTTACCTGTTGTTATTTTGTCAACACAAATACATTGACTAACTTAGGCATCGGAGAAGAGAAGACCGCCCAGCGCGGTCTCCCTCTGACGCCCTCTGTATTTTACTTGACAGATAGCGGGGACGCTGAGTATCATTGATAGCGGTCCGCCCATCGGACAAGCGTTAGTAAAAATTTTGCTACCGCTGAACTTTAAACATCAACATTTTCGATGTGGGACTGATGTGCTTCAGTCCCCAGCTTCTAGAGCTTCTGATGCTAACTTGGCACGGCGCGTCCACGGTGATCTGGGGGTGAGCCGGGGCTCAGGCGATAGCCTGTTTGGCTGTGTTTTCATAGGTCACACAGTTGGCAATAGTTGGTACCGCTGGCGGTATCGTGAGTGTGGCTCATTATAGCTAATTATGCTTGCAAATGCCCATGTAAGTACAATAACCATCACCATGACTAACGGTAGCGAGGGAATCGCCCAAGAGCAAGCGGACCAGTCCGTCAACCCCCAACCAACAAACCCCGCGACTAAAGTTTACCGTGCCCTATTCAACACTCCATTCAATCGCAGCATGGAACCCCAAGCCACCCCCCAGATCCAACAAACCCAAGTTTTAGCGGAGGCTCATCTAGGCAGCAGTCATCGCCCACCAGGTCAGGACCTCACCTCTATGTATGAGCTGGCATTGGCGGACCTCCACAAGGCAAACAGGGAGAGAGAACAAGAACGCAAGGAAACGGCCGAGGCCCAGAAGCAAGTGGCCACGCTGATGTCAAGATTCGACGAACTGAAGAAGGCGCTGGAAGCGAACGCTAACCCAGCGCAGAGCGAGAAATCGCAGAGTACCAGACGTAGTTGACCTAACGCCGGCGGATTGGTGCTCGAGCCAGTCATATAGATGTAGGTTTCGCTGAACCCATCCGAGCTGTTGGGAATGGGTCCTCCACCCCCACCACAATTGATGATAGAACAAGAGGCGGAATCACAACTGCGCACCAACCGCTCTGCAACCAGAGCTAGAACTGAGGGCAACCCACCTGCCCCCAGGCGGGAGTTTGTTTAGTGGAACCTCCAGGCAGGACCCACTGGCGACGCAACCACCCTAATCTTGGAAAGGATGCAACAACTGGAGCAGAAGTTGATCCGGGCTGAGACAGGCATCCCAACGCCAATCCAAAACCCTCTCTTCTCGTCAAGGCTAGGACCATTCACCGCCAGAATCCTACAAGCCATTAGGCCAGCATATGCAAAAACGCCAAAGATGCCACAATACAGCGACCTCACTGATCCTTTCATCCATATGGATACCTTCAAAAAAGTCACTAACAACAAGGGATTCGATGAAGCCACCCTCTGCCACTTGTTTAGTGAGACACTGGATAGTGAGGCAATGAGCAGGTTCTTCGAGTGCCCACCATGATCTATCGACTACTCATTCCATGCACTGTCAAATGCTTTCCTGTCGCGGTTCATTCTGTTGGCCGCCGGACATCACAACACAAGCCAATTGTTCAGCGTCAAGCAGGGTGCAGAGGAAACATTGAAGGCATTTGTCACTAGCTGGAGGGCAGCGGCATCTCGGTGCCGCGATCTTGATAAGACAATGGCATTGGCAGCCTTTAAACAAGGATTACTGAAGGGACCATTTCTCTATCATCTCAACTACAATCATCCAAATGCCGCATATGACCACGTCATGAGCGAGGCCATCCTCCACACACAGGCAGAATTCATCACATATAGGGAAACCCCACCAGCTCCAAAAAAGCCATCAAAGTCCGCCCAGCCTTCCTCCAGTTAGCAGGAAACCGCCAGCAAAACCCCTGCCACACCGCCGACTAACAACAAAAGAGAGTGGTAGCAAAACAACCACCAGAGTAAGCGGCAAAAGGACTAACATTACCACAACAGTAATCACTCGACCCAAGGGGATAACCGTAACAAGCAGGCGGAATCGTCTCAGCGGTATGCAATGTTCACAGTCCTCACGGCCTCGTATGAAGAAATATACGATCAATGCAAGGAAGAAATCCCACCACCACCACCACCAAGAAAGTACCCAAGAGTGGGCAAACCAAAGAATACGGGTAAGTGGTGCAAATAGCACGAGGACAGCGGTCACAACACCAACAGTTGCAACGCTCTCAAAACGGAAATCGAGACTTTGTATCGTGATGGCAAGTTGGAACAATTCAAGGTGCGGCAGCCACCGCTAGTGGTAGCCAATATCGAGCCCATGCGCTGTATCAACACCATCGACGGTGGTGCTCCTATCACCAACATGTCTCATAGGGCAAGAAAGTGTTATGCACGCGCCAACCACCTCAAAGAAGTTTGCAACATCCGCTATGAAAGGCCCGCTAAGCTACCAAGATCTGGGTGGGAACCCATAACCTTCTTTGAGGAAGAAGAGCCAGGAGTACATCTCCCCAATGATGATCCATTCTTGATCGACACCATGCTTGATAAATGGTTAGTGGGAAGAGTCCTCATTGACAGCGGATCCGCTGTCAATGTCATCTTTAATGGCTGCTACAACCAACTCCAACGGAACAGAAAGCTACTCATAGATCACGAGCAGCTACTCAGCTTCTCCGGCGACATTACACAACCATTGGGTTCTGACTACATGCACCTAGCTATCGGCGCTAGCCCATGCACAGCGGAGATACATACAGAATTTATTGTTGTCGAGAGCTTGAATTCCTATAATGCCATCATCGGCCGCCCAACACTCAACAAACAGAAATGCATCATTATCGAGTATATGCTTCTTATGAAGTTCCCTACACCCAACGGCACGGGTTGTGTGAAAGGAAGCCAACAGCTAGCACGAGAATGCTATTCAATGACTGTGGCACGGTTAGCACACCGCCATGAGATCCTGATGGTGGGAAATCATGTGCCGCTGACAAATGCAATTGAAGACCCTAGGGACGGCGAGGAGAAATATATAAAAAAGGAACCTGTCAACCCAGAAATGTCCTTGTAAGTTATCAGCATCTCTAACGAACACCCTGAGCAGATGGTCCGCATCAGCGCTGAGCTTGCCCCTGAGATAGCGGCAGAGCTCAAGCAATTTCTACGAGACAACACCACTGTGTTCACATGGTCATATGCTGACATGCCAGGCATCTCCCCTAAAATCATCACGCACAAGTTAAGCATCAAACCAACTTTTTATCCAATAAAACAGAAGCGCATGGCCTTTGACGAAGAAAGATATCGTGCAATAGGGGAAGAAGTCGCCAAGCTACAAGGCATCGGGTTCATCCGCCAGGTCAACTATCCCCAATGGATTTCCAACTTAGTCATGGTAAAGAAGCCTAGAGGGAAGTGGCGAATGTGTGTGGACTTCAAGGGTCTCAACAAGGCACGCCCCAAGGATAGTTTCCCACTACCCCGCATTGATCAGCTGGTCGGCGCAACAGCAGGATACGAGCTGCTCAGCATGATGGACGCTTTCTCCGACTACAACCAAATCAAGATGCACCACGGGGACCAAGAATGCCCCACCTTGGACAAAGGCCTATACTGCTACAATGTCATGCCTTTCGGATTGAAGAACACCGGGGCAACATACCACCGGTTGATGAACGCCATGTTCGCTGAGCATCTTGGCAAAATAATAGAGGTGTACGTGGACAACATGCTAGTCAAAAGCATCAAGGCCAGCAGACATGTGGAAAACCTCCGCATCATATTCGCCATTCTCTTGGCCTACGGTATGTGCCTTAACCCCGAGAAATGTTTTTTTTAGCATCACCACTAGCAAATTTTTGGGTTACATCATCAGCGAACGAGGCATAGAGGCTAATCTTGACAAGGTGCAAGCCAACCTCAACATGAAATCCTCGGTGTGGAAGGTGCACGTTTAGAGCCTCTAGGGAAAGCTCACTGCCCTCTCTCGTTTCATCTCCAAGCTCACTAACAGATGTCTCCCATTCTTCAAAGCCATGAAGATGACCCACAAGAAAAAAATTGACTGGACCCCAGACTATGAGGCGGCATTCCAGAGTCTGAAGGAATATTTAGCGGCAGTCCCACTTCTCTCCATTCCTGTACAGGGTGAGATACTCTACATATATCTAGCAGGATGCCCATCAGCGGTCAGATGTGCAATCATACGAAGAGAGGGACAGGACGAGCTCTCGGTGTTCTAGCCGGCAGAGGTATAAACGGCGCTGAGACCAGATACACCCGATTGGAGTAGCTTGCTCTCGTGCTCATCGTCGTCGCTAGACATCTCCGCCAATACTTCCAAGCCCACACAATCCATGTCCTGACAAATCAATCGCTGAAGCAGGTAATGCAGAACCCTGAACACTCCGGACGCCTCAGCAAGTGGGCCATCGAGCTCAGCGAGTTCGACATCGAATACAAGCCGCGAACCGCTATGAAAGGCCAAGCTGTAATACCCTACATCTATTATCAAGATGCCTAAAAATTTGTTTGATGGTCTGAAATCAAATATCAATTTTTAAGGGATTCACGTTACGATGGGTTCGTAGGAATTTCGGAGAATTTCTGAATGCTCAGGTTATACATATTATGATTAAAAACAATAATAAATAAATAATAAATAAAAGAAGAAGAAGAATAGAGAATTAATCGAAATTTAGACAGTGCAATTTGGGCCGTTCATCCCAGCACTGCCCGATCTCTACCATCTGTCTTAGGTATATATAACTGGATAGAAGGGAGAAAGCGGTAGCCCCTCTCTCAGTCTCTCTGGAATTCTCTTGAGAAATCCCTTTCTCTTTCTTTCTCTTCTCTTGTGACCATTGTTACGACTCTTTCTTTCAGTTCACCAGCAAGTAACTAGCACGGCTATAAGTCAATTATTGCACCGATCACAGCCATATGAAAGGAAGCTTGTTGGTGTTATTCATGACTCCGATCGTTAGTTGCTTGAGATTGACATAGGTAAAATAATTTTGGCTTCAATAAGGTTTTCGTGATGGTAAGATTTGATCAATTTGGTTTCGTTTCACATGTTTGAATAGTAGGATGAAATCAATAATTGTTTTCAAATCTTCTGGGTGAGGGGTGTTACACAAGCAGTAGCCGACTTCATCGCCGAGCTCAATAAACGTCAAGACGAACCTCATTTAAGGGCAGAAGAAGGCGACACGGCCATGACAACTGCCGAGGACCCGACACCCAAACAGCAGTCGGAATGGAACCTCCATGTAGACGGGTCCGCCTGCGCCAAGGCCTGTGTCGCCGGGGTCATCTTGACGGGACCAAGGGGACTGAACGTGGAGTACACGCTGAAATTCAACTTCACAGCCTCAAATAACATGGCGGAGTATGAAGCACTCATTACAGGCTTACTCCTCGCCATCGACTCAGGCACAGACAGTGTCAACATATTCAACGACTCCCAACTAGTTGTCAACCAAGTCAATGACAGTTTCAAGGCTAAAGACAAATAGCTAGCGGCATACTTGGGATACATCAAGACTCTACTCAGGAAATTCAAATTCCACACCATAACACAAATCCCTAGGGAAAAGAACGCCAATGTGGACTCTTTGGCAAGACTGGCAACCGTTCAACCACACCAAAGTCCGGCGGACACAAGGGTAGAATGCCTCGACAAGCCAAGCTTCACAAAAACCGTAGCTAAAACATTCAACATTGATGTCAACCCTAGCTGGATGGATGAAATAATTGAATACAAGCGCAACGGAACACTGCCAACCGACAAGGTCGAAGCGCGGCAACTCAGGCGGAGAACAACCCGCTACAACATACAGAATGGCAAGCTTTACTACCAAGGGTTCACTCATCCCAACCTCCGATGCCTGACCCCAGAGGAAGGAAAGGTTGTTCTGACAATGATACACGCCGACGAATGTGGAAACCACTCAGGTGCCAGATCTCTGGCCAATCGCACCATGCGACAAGGGTACTTTTGGCCCACGCTCGGCAACGACGCCAGAGAGGTCTCCAAGTCCTGCCACAAGTGTCAACAATCTGCTGACCTCCCTCATGCCCATGGATTCAGTCCACATGGGGTTTCAACCTAGTTGGCAAATTACCCACTGCTAGGGGACAATTCAAGTACATCATCGTCGCTATCGATTACAACAGCAAGTTGATCGAGGTCGAGCCGTTGACGGCAATCACTACCACCAAGGTAACCCACTTCCTTTGGAAGAACATCTATTGCCAGTACGGCGTCCCCCATACCATCATCACAGACAACGGACCACAGTTCAACAAGGAGATCATATCTTTTACCGCCAATCTAGGGACCAAGATGAGCTTTGCATCTGTGGCTCACCCCCAAACCAACGGACAAGTTGAAGAGGCAAACAAGATAATCAAGAAGCTGCTCAAAAAGAAACTCGACGATGCCAATGGTTTGTGGGCGGAGAAGATCCCAAAAGTTCTTTGGGCCATCAGGACAACCCCAACATCCGCTAACGGTGAAACACCTTTTTGCATGATGTTTGGGACTGAGGCCTTCCTACCCATCTAGGTCACCCAACCCTACCGCAAGGGTCGAAGGCTACTGTTCCGAGACCAACGCCGAGGGTATCAACCTTGACAAAGATCTCCTCGAGGAAAAACGCCACAAATGCCCATTTGCACAACTTGCAAAACAAGTAACAGGTATCGCGTTTTGTACAACGCCAGAGTCAAAATCTGGAACCTCCAACTTGGGGACTGGGTAATGAAGGAAGTCATTCCACTGCCAACGGCACTCCGGCCCACTTGGGAAGGACCATACCAAATTGTAGAGGTCGTCAACCCCGACACTCTCTACTTAAAGGACAAGGACGACATCACAATGACCCACCCTTGGAATACCGAACACCTCCGGTATTACTACAAATAATTATACCGCTGACCCAAGAGCATCTTGACTTAGCTAAATTTTTGTACAATATTTAGCTAAGGGAAGCTACCCAACGGGTACTCTCCCTCTTTTGTAAACGCTGATATCTCAGCTATCAATGAAACGAGGAATTATTCAAACCATTGTTCTCCATAACACAACGTTAACTGGCAACGCCAACAACATTCAGCAGACCACGTCCGCTACATCGTGCTCTCGGAACAATTTTAATTCCTTTAATGTTTCATTGATTAACATAAGCTTAAGTCAGGCTCTAGCGGTATACTAGCACTCAGGCAACACAAATATTTTTCAACGACAAACCCACACTTGAAAAAAAAAAATCTTTAGAAAGCGAAATTCATTATATATCCAGGTTGGGACTCCCCAACCAAAAATTTTATCAGATTACAAATGTAAAACGCCTCAGCGGCAAAAAAAAAAAAAGAAAAAAAAGAAAAAAAAAGAGGAGCTAAGAAACTAAGTCTGTGTATTCACGTATGGCTTTGAGTGGCGACAACATTTTCACCGTCAACCGTTGCGGGTTGGACGACTGTACCGCTTGTCTAATCGGACCTAGGAGCGGTGGGGCTCAGCGTCACTATGGTGCCATCAGCCCTTGTGTGAGCCGCCAGGAAGTCGGCACGGGACACGTCCGAGGGAGTCGGCATCAGAGTCTGCTGAGACCCGTCCACATCACATTGACCGCTCTCACCACTGCCAGAGCTCACGCCCTCCAATTCTTTGGCGGCCGGCCCACCTATAGGCACTTGCGGCTCGCTCGACGCCCCGGTTGGCCGAGGCGCTTTGTCCTAGTTGATAACACCCTTCTGGTCAAACATTTTGAAGCTGGCAGCGGCACCAGCTTTCGCCGCCTCTGTTAGAGCATGCCTGAACTCCGGCGACCGCTTATAGGCCTCTACAGCAGCGACATCTACCTGATCCCTCTCAGCTCTCAATCAGGTGACCTCGCCTTCCAACCGCTTTAACTTCGCTGACTTGGCGGCGGCCTCCAACAGAAGGACCTCGGCACTCCTACCCTTTGCCGCCACCTACTCCTACAGCAAGGCCATGTCTTGCTCTAGCTGTGCTACCCGGTTGTTCCGCTCAACATCCCGGTCGACAGCGACATCCAGCTTGCCCCAAACATCCACCAATTCCAACTCTGCCTTGGAAAAGCACCCTTAGGTGTCCGCCAACTTCTTGGACATCTCCCCCAACTCCTTACGGAGACCCTCAACTTCGTCCCTCAGTTGCCGCTCAATAGGCGACGACTTCAACGCCGCCAGAAATAGCTCGTGCAGCCCGACTGACAAGTGCCCGAAGGCCGAGCTAAACAATAATTGTTGTAGGCCCGTCGGGCGCACAGTCCCGTCCATCCAGCCGAACCCGTGCCGCTCATAAAGGTGGAAGTGAAACTCCCGCTTGGGATTGGTCAAAAACTCAGAGTACGAGGCAAAGGAGTCCAACCCGCTCGTCAGCACCTCCCCAGTAACGGCCACCGTCACCGTCTGAGAGCCTTGCTTCACCCTCTTCTGCTGGCAGACCCCAATGGGTATCGAGTTGTCCGCCTCATCACCTTCGTCGGCGTTGTTTTGCCGCCACTTCTTCTGGAGAGGACCCTGGGCGGCGACCACAAAGATAGGCCTCGGCGGGTCCTGAGGCTCCAAACCCGCAATGGTAATAGGCTCTTTTGGAGCCACAATTCTCTCCCTCTGGGCCCCTCGCCGCTGAGCGGTCACTCTTTCCCAGCCTTTCTCAGGGGCAGCACCGACCCTGCTCCCTCCAGCAGCCCCACACTCGGCGCGAGACTTAGGTAAAACAACGGTTTGCCCGGCTGCAGCAAGATGGGAATGGTGAGGCATCGGCATCACAACCTCCACCTCCGATTGGCTCAGCACTTGGGACTGTGGGTCGACGACAGTCTTCCACGCATTCAAACCAACGGCGTACATGCCCTCCAGATAATTTTGAAGCTCGGCATTATCCATGGCTCTGTTAAACGCCTCGCGAATTGCCTTGTTACCAGGGAGAGGATCTGCATAAGGGAACAACCAACAAAACAAGTTAGCGTCAGACAGTTTAGTCAAAGTACAGGTCTACGTAAGACACTTACCAGGGTTACGGGTCAACTTCAGGTCAGCCAACAGCTCCCAACCAGTCAGCAGACGTAGATCAAGAAGATTGCGGTTTCGCCAACACCCGGTAATCCTTGCCACGCTGCACTGCTCCTTGCGCATCAACGTAAAACGCAGGCCCACTGCACAAAAGCAAATTACAAAAATATATATATAAAAAAAAACAAAAACCACAACATGTTAGTCGGCAGGGCTAGCGGCAACCTCGGATAGGTTGGAACTCCAACTTAATCCTAAATGTCGGCGCTTGTGTGTTCACCTCATCGTTGTACTCCCATCCTTTGGTTGCAACGCAAAAGGTCGACGGCCAGGGGGACATTGAATCTTTCAAATTCTCGATCAGCTTGGATGCCCTCGTATGACGGGTGAGGTTAACTTGTCCGCTGCAACCCTGGCACTTCACGTATACAAGCTCGTAAAAGTGAAAAACCTCCACCACAGTCGGACCTTCGCAGCCGAACATCCACCAGAGGGAGTTTAGCACCATCAGCAACCTCCACATGTTAAAGCAAATTTTCCCAAACGCGAGGTCAAACTCGCAAATCAGAATCTGAAGGTTCGGCAGTAGCGGAAACGTGACCCCTTGGCTGAATACGGCCTCGTGCACAGCTGCATAACAGGCCAACAAGAACTACGCCTTCTCTTCTTTCGTCGATGAACGTAACTTCACCACTCCAAGGAAGCGGAACACCCGCTTCAGCCCGTTGATAGCAGATTGGATCATCGAGCCCCCAGCCTCGTCAATAGCAGTACCATTGCGGAGGACCCAGGCCGACTCTACATCCCCCTCAGCAACGTCACCCCCATTAGCGGAATCGCTAGCAGCACTGTTACTCGCTAACCTTTCCTCCTACCACTTATGGACGGCGGTTTACTCCTTCATCGTCGAAGTTTCAGGGCACCCAGCACGATCCATGGCTACTTCCCACGGTATGGTTTATAGCGGTTCCGGCAGTGAGGTTTCTGCAGGGGCAGACGAACGCAATGAGTCAATAAAAATCCTATCTGAATCGTTAAGTGACACGTCAGACCCGGAATCCTCACTGCTCGAGATCTCTATGACGCTAGCCATCACAAACACCCTAAAACCCAAGTCAGTTAGTTCCAAGTGGATCTAAACTATCCCTATGTTAGATTTTATCCAAGAACACCAAGAACAATCATACCTTGAAAACCCTGAAAACACCAAAACAAGAAAATAATATATATACATCCAAACCCAGATTCGACCATCTAGCAAACCCATAACCATCAACCTTCCGCCAAAAACGCCTAAACCAATCCACAAACCCTTCTAGACCCTCAGACACGTCACAGAATGGCAAGAATTACTTCAAAAGGCAAAGGTATCAATTGGCAGAAACAACAAACAATCAAGTAAACACGAGGGCCAGATCACCAACCTGAAATATGGGAGGTGTATGCACTTGAAGATGTTTGTTTTTACTTCAAGGAATCGCTTTCTTCCAAGATCAACACCCTCACTCGACTAGCAAAACCTACTCCTCAACTCTCAGAGAGCAAAGCTTGAAGACTACGATTTAGGTTTGAAGTGCAGAAAAGTGTCAAACCCCCTTGGTTTCCCCCTCTTTTATGTCAACATCAAGCAAATCCGGACCGTCAACCAAAAAACTACATCACACTGGAGCCATACACGTGCTGAGAAGACGTGCGCCTGCATGCCAGCCCAATGTATGGCAGACACGTGTCAGGCACTATCAGACGAAACGCCTATCCTAAGTAACGGTCAAAAGCAGCCATACCAATCGGCAAGCGGGACAGTCTCCGCTAAGAGCAACACCGCTAGCGGAGCTTTCTTGCAAGCGAGACAGTCTTCGTTAAGCGCAACACCACTAGCAGAACTTCTCACCATCTTGCAAGCGAGATAGTCTCTTCTAAGTGTAACAACGCTAGCGGAACTTCTCCCCTTCACCTTGCAAGCGAGATAGTCTCAGCTAAGCGCAACACCGCTAATGAAACTTCTCACCATCTTGCCGGCAAGACAGTCTCCGCTAAGTGCAACACCGCTAGCGAAACTTCTCACCTTCATCTTGCAAGTGAGACAGTCTCTGCTAAGCGTAACACCGCTAGCGGAGCTTCTCCCCTTCACCTTGCAAGCGAGACAGTCTCCGCAAAGAGCAACACCACTAGCGGAACTTCTCACCTTCATCTTGCAAGCGAGACAGTCTCCACTAAGCGCAACACCGCTAGCAAACTTTTCACCTTCATCTTGCAAGCGAGACAATCTCTGCTAAGCGTAACAACGCTAGTGGAACTTCTCACCTTCATATTGAAAGCAAGAAGGTCCCCACGACACTTCTTACCGCTGACGCTCAGCGGAGGAACTTCGCCAGCTGCGACTCCCGAGGCAATGCCTCATAATGACAATGACCGCCATGAGGCATTGCAGTCAAGCTCTGTTCCTCCAGGACAAGTAAGGGGACACGTCAAACAATCTTCGACGGTCCTGATCAGGCAAGTTGACCCCCGCCACTCGGGTATCAAAGATTGGGCTCGCTACCCAACACCTGCTGCTCAGCGCAACTCCCCTCAAGAAACAATAAACCGGCCAAACGGAGGCCTATCTTAGCCGGGGAGTGGGGGATTCCTTGGGGGGGCCTAGCAGGGGCCCACCTGAAAGGGTATAAAGCATTTGCTCAGAATAAATCCTTGGTTGACAACGCACTGACACTGAGTATGCTTTCGCAAGACTAGTAGAAGTAACGCTTCAAACTGCTAGGCAACTCCCCAACCAAGATTGCCCTCCTTGACTTGGGACTTAGGGGACTTGTACTTACATGCGCATTTGCCTAAGCATAATTAGCTACAATGAGCCACGCTCATACTGCCGCCAGCAGTACCAACAACTATCGGAGATGTTACCTATGGAAACACTGCTAAGCAGGCTATCACCTGAGCCTCGGCTCATCCCTAGATCGCCACTGACGTGCCGCCATGCGCCGCCAAGGTCACCTCACTGAAGCATCAGAATCTGGGAACTGAAGCATATCAATCCCACATTGAAAACAAGGAAGATATCAATCTCTTCCCCACCTATAAAAGGTCCACTCCTCTCCCCTCATTAATTATGCAATTACTACTTACCTAACATTATTCTGTCAACACAAATACATTGACTAACTTAGGCATCGGAGAAGAGAAGACCGCCAACCGCGGTCTCCCTCTGACGCCCTTTGTATTTTATTTGAAAAATAGCGGAAGCAACAAGAATATCACAAGTAGCGGTTCGCCCCTCGAACCCGCGTTGATTAAGGTTTGGCTACCGCTGAATCTTACACATTAACACTAGGGGTCAAAAATCTACAGATCTTCAATGACTCGCAACTCATTGGGAACCTGGTTGGCGGCTATTTCCAGGCAAAGGAACCTCACTTGTCCCAGTACCAATCTCTCGCCACAACCCTGCTCAAACAATGTCTCGCCTCCCACACGATAACCCTGATACCAAAAGCACAAAATACAAAGGCAGATTCAGTCGCCAAGCTGGCAACCTCGCCACCAGGTACAGATATTGGAAACCTACAGGTGGAGGTCTTAGACAAACCTAGTATCGACAGGCCGTTTTCGGAGATATACACTACCGAGGGGTAAAGGCCACCCTCATGAATGGATCCATTCATCGACTACCTATCGAAGGGCATCGAACCAACAAACAAGAGAATCGCCACCAGGCTAAGCATGAGGGCGACACTATACACTCACCGAGAAGGAAAATTATACATGAAAGGCAGATCCTTCCCCCTCTTGAAATGCATCTCCCTCGAGGAGGGACAATGAGTATTGCTATCGCTATATAGCAGAGTATGTGGCAACCACTGGGGAGCTAGGAACTTGGCCTTCAAAGCACTTCGCACAGGGTACTACTAGCCCATAGTCAACACGACACAAAAAGGATCGCCAATGCTTACCTGAAGTGTCACCAGTTTGCCAACTCGCCACTTGCATCCTCGGTACCTCTCCATTATAATCGCCCCTTAGGCTTACTGTCAGTGGGGACTTGACCTCATTGGGAAATTCCCCACAGCCCCAAGGCAGTTGAAGTTCACCATTGTCACTGTGGACTACAATACAAAATAGGTAGAGGCAGAGGCTCTCACCACCATCACGATAGCCAAAGTGATCAACTTCTTATAGAAGAACATTTATGCCGATTCAGAATCCCCGAGACAATAAACACTGACAACGGCACGCTGTATAGTAATCCCAAACAACTGCCACACGCGTAACTAAGCTGAATTGGTTAAACATATCAATATCGCTCACGACCCGTTGTGTTGATATAGCTCTATAAGTGATATCCCTCGCAAACCCTTGTGCTGCCTATCGCGATCAAATGGCTATCAGCCTTAATCAACAATATCGCTAATGGCAGGTTGTGTTGATATAGCTTTATAAGTGCTATCACTCGCAAACTCTTGTGCTACCAACTAAACTCAAACGGCTATTGGCCTCAATCAACAATATCGTTCAAGACCGGTTATGCTGATCTAGCCAACTGCTATCTCTTGCCAACCCTTGTGTTGCCTATTGCAATCAAACGGCCAGCGACCTAAGTCAATAATCTCACTAACGACTGATGCTGCTAACACAGCCAAAATGCTCACTCGAAAACTCTCGCATCGCCCATCGCAAACACTCAATAATCGCCAACGCGCAAATAATATCTAAGACGCTTATTGCCAACATTCAATAATTGCCAAGATTAACCAAAAACAATACTACAAACTCAAAAGGAAGGCAAAATCTGGTCATTTTATTACAAAAGGCTTTGCGGCCAATAGCAATACATCAGAACCTATATCATTACAAATGAAAACAGACACTCAAAGAAAGAAACGCTAACATTCGAGTTCACCACAGCGAGATCGCCCCACCGACAAGTTTGATCCTTTGGAATTTGAGGAGACCCAGAGGAAACTCACCATTGCCGGGATAAAGGTGCTAGCTTGACGGACTGGTCAGGTATCGGTGGGATAGACTAGGGGACAGTGCAACTCTCTACCTTATCATTGCCCGATCTCCAACATTGTATCTGCGCCGCACCACCAGCAATCGGGGCCCTTGGGTTTCTCACTTGACCTGAGTTCGATTCCCTAGGAGCATTGATTGCTCAACCCCCCAAGTGATGGAGGGGCTGAGCCTGCCTGAGATTAGGCTATAAAGCCCATAACTCAGGCATGAGATTAAGCTATAAAGCCTAGAAGTCTGAACAACAAAGGTTTCTGGAAGAAAGAATTTCAGAAAGAGGAGAAGGATCAAGAACAAAGAGATATACATGTTTCTTACATACTCTGTATCCTGCAATCTGAACTCCCAACACCACACCTATTTATAAGATGGAAAAGGTCACCGAAATGCCTTGAAACGCACAACGGCCACATCACCTTAATGACCTACAATAATGATGACATCGAAAAGACAAAGCACAATTAATACATTCAACGAATGGGGATTATCGGTTATCAAAGTAACCATTTCCAACAAAATACTTTCCATATTTCCCAGATAAGAACAAAACCAAATATCCGGTCAAAAGACCAACATCCTAACAAAATCCAAACTATTTACACGTCAGCAAAGTTATCGCCAACCAAAAGACAACATAAAAAACAAACAAAAAACAAAGTCTTGCCCTCCACACTACGGGCTCGCTCACCTTCTACATCTTGACCTCCAGCATTATTGCCTCCTTATGCACCCTCAGCATCTACACCTTGAGCCTCTCCAGCCTCGCTAACGCGAGCATCAACGCCATGTCTAGCTTCTTGATTCACACTTTAACCCATGCTCCGCTCTTGAGCACCCTGTGACTCTTGGATCATGATACCTCCACCTCGACCACCACTCCCAGCATCAGCTTGCATCCTCGCTGCTTTCTTCACTTGCATATCGTGGACCATCTTTTTATGATCCAGCCAACCACCAGCACGACCCTCCAGAATCCAATGCAGAGCATCTTTTGAGAACGCATGATCAATTTTTGCATGGAAGTTGGGGGTGATAAAAGGTAATTGTCGACAGCACGGTATGCACCTTCCCTCCTCGCCCCCTTAATTTGGTCAACATGCAGTTCTACTTCCCGGCACAAGCGAATGCTATCCTTAACAAAGGTGCAGGCCCAAGCCTGTTCATCAGCCACCTCCTTCCTCAAGCACTCAAACTCGGCATCCTTCTCAACCATTTGTTGCTCAACAACTCTTAGGCAATCCACCTCTCTCTACAACTGCCCGAGTTGCCTCTCTAACTCGATCACACGATCAGGATAGCGAGCCAAACTCTGCAACACAACATTGCAAAGCTCCAACTCAGCATCTCGCTCTAGAAGTTGCCTCTCCAACTCCGCCAAACGCCCTTCAAGATACCAAAACTGCTCCTTAACATCTTCTACGGCTAGCAACCCCTCCTCAGCTTGCTGCAACCTTCTAGTAAGGTCCAAATTTGCATCCTGAACAGGACGAAGGGCTTCCTCGGCCTCTCACCGCCGAGTTTCCTCTATCGCCAAGGATTGCTCCAACTCTAGCCTCCGAGCATTCCGGAAATAGGTATCTTCTAAACTTTCTTGTCCTGCGGGTGATATCGGTTAAAGGAATCTTTCCTGTCTTCTGTAGCCTTACTTTAAAGCTCACTCTATAGTGGCAGGAGGACTTTAACCAGCGATTCTTGCCCTCGTCTGTTGCTACTGATTGGGATACTATACTGGTTATTTGGTTATTCACATTCGCTATCATATTATTTGTCACATAAGCATGGTACCTTACGTTCAATCAGATATGATGATTCGTAAGCTTCAACCTCTACTGACTGGGATAGCTTCCTTTTTCCAGCTGATTCTGAATTCAGATATTGATGCCACTGCAATGAAGTCCATTACTGGTTTTGAAGTATCTGGAGCGGTAAATAGAACCTGGAACAGCAGTCTAACTGCCAATAGCTTAGAAGTGACAAATCGCTTATCTAAGGATTTCACCAAACAAAGTAGGTAGCGGCAGCTCCCAAGGGGTTCCAATTCTTCTCTCACACAGAATAGGGGGGAACAGCAGATCAGGGTCATCTCTTATGGCATTTCCAGTCATTCAAATAACGTATGGAAGTTGTGGCATTTGTAGAGAGATTCTCGCATGGGGGGGACTAGGAGTAGTAGAATCGATCGTATTTTCGAATGATGAGCTAGATATTTAAATGATACCATACGCTCAATTGAATCCATGGCCGTGGTACCGGGATCTGGCAAAAGAAATTTCCTGGCTAAAGGCGCAAAAAGCGAGTAATTAATCTTATAGCTAGGCACGTGTATTGGTACAAGAATTGCTCTATGTCCGAGTGACTTAGAATAGAAAGAGTAGGGGCCCATCTGAGTACAGAAATGAATGATTCTTTCCCGTTGTAGTTGTCGGTCCTAAAGGCAAGAGCAGTTCCAGGTGGTCCAGTGGATTAAGCCATTGATCATGGGTCAACGACGGAACAAAGAAGTCAAGTAGGTTCCTCGAAGCTCGATAACCCCACCACTAAAGGGGTAAAGCCTGAAAGCCAAGCCCGTGTAAGAAGCTATTCTTCTCTCTCCCGCCCTTAGTAGGGTCCCTTTTTGTGGAATAACTATAAGTTCTTTTGGGCACCTAATAGTAAGTCTTTCTATGTGTCCAAGACCCCAGAGGGAAATGAAAGAAATGGGCATGTACCGAAAGTATAAGGGAAGTCCCCGATGATCCCTATCCTTTTTGGGAGTCAGTCTTCCCTCCGGACTCGTGTTTGGGAAATTCATAGTCATACAAAACATGGTTTCTAATTTAGGAATGCATGTATTTTTTTTGTAAGATATATTGTAGAAAGGGGGGATGGTAATAGAGAGAGAGAGAGAGAGAGAGAGAGAGAGAGAGAGAGAGCTACGCCTTAATTTACGATTCTTTTTCCCTCTTCAACCTTCTAGATAGGATTGAAGAAGGAAGCCGATTGTAGGGTTTCAAAAGAGGGGTCCATTTGAATTGAAAATGATATGAAAGAAATTCTATTTGAGTCAGGACCGTGAATTAAAATGTCGTATATAAATAAAGAAAGAAAAAGAGTATATATATATATATAAATAACTAAAATAAAAGTCGCGCGGCAAGTCTGCGCTCTTTGGACTTTTCAAACTGAGCTAATGTTTCTGTGGTACTTCTTTCCCATGCTTTCCGTTGGGCAACACCCAACTACACCTCTCTATAGTTCCTCACTACTCGTACGGGAAGGTAAGAGAAACTTGCTTTTCCGGAGGGAATTATTGTTTGTCAATCACAAATGTTTCGCTTTTCTAAATTCCTTCACATTGTCTTTCAATGTCTTTTTTACTATAGCTTCCATTTTTTATTTATGAAGACGCACATTCTATTGGTTGGTGCTTTTATTTGGATTTTAAGTCTACGCATTTTAAATTGTTCAATAAGTTTAAATTATTTTGATTCGGAATCCTAATTTGTGGAGTTAACCTCTTTTTTTTTTACTAGGGCTCTTTTATTCTTTTTTTTGGTGGGGAGGAAGGATCCTCTAGTTTCGGAAGTTTAGTAGGGCATGCCTCTGGTGGGGGGCTTTCAGGCGACAAAAACCCGCCTCTAAGTCCCTCTTATTTGTTTCCAGAATTGGGGACTACGCTACCTCCCCAGGAGGATCCCATACGACGTGCATTTATGGAAAAGGAGATAATCCAGGTTGTAACAAAAAAACTGGTAGATCTTTATGGGCCCCGGAACCTAATATTATCCTTTCCACTTTTGATTTAAATCTCTTTGAGTGTGGAGGAGACCACCTAGAAGAGATTTATACGTCGGTCTCCCTTGGAACTTGGAAAATAAGTTCTATGCGCGAATAAACGTTTTGCGAATAGATTCGGAGAAATAAGTGGCTCACGAGGAATGGAAAGAAACCAACGATTCTCTTCTCAAAGTAATAGAGAGATTCTTTTTCTTTTTCCGCTCCGCGAGCTAGGAGCGCATCATGGGGGCAGAGCGAAAACGAACATAGGATCATCATCATGGCCCTTTTCTTGTTTCTTTTGTTTGTGTCCGTTGTGTGTGTTTTTTTTAAGGGGGAAATTCTTCTTCTTTCTTTTGCTGCTGATCTCACATCAAGAGCAGCTCCTTCTTGTTCAGGGTCATCAGATGCCTCCGATTCCGAGAAATTGGTCAAGTGTGGGGCTACCCTCGACTCACCTCTCTATCTATAAAAGTACCTCCCCAGAGGAGAGCAGAAGCTCTAGGATGAGTATGTCCTGGATTCCCGGATTCATTCTCGTCCTGATCCACCATGGAATTTTAGGAATCTACAAAAACATTCTAGGAGAGGGCTCGTAATGATCTTTGAGAAGACCATAAGATGCTGAAGTGGCAGGATAGGGGGGGATCCGTAGGTTTTTGTGAGAGGGATGCTCCTATCATGTTCTTGCTGAAAAGAAAAACCGAATTCCTTTATTTGATGTGGATTCTTCCACACTTCCATTCTTTGTAGAGGAAGGCTAACTGCTTGCTGGCTGGGAGCTGTATGAGCGGTAACGTCCACGTACGGCTCCGTGAGAAGGGCGGTGGACAGAAATGGCCTTGTTGTACCTCACTCTCGTCTTCAATGGGGTCTGCTCTTTTTTTTTTTTTGGGAGAGTATGCCAATATGATCTTAATGAGGTGCGGAGCTTTGCATCTGACATTCGTTGGGCTTCCCTCTTCGGGAGCCTGCGTCCCGGCGTTTTTGTGCAATAAACCCCTCCGGCCGAAGACTAGTGGTAGGTGGTCCCGCAGAGCTTTTGGAGAAGGGTAGCCTAGTGTGTAAGCATAGCAATGAACCGCGGCGAACCCTCAGACGACCTATCTAAGATTAGGGGGGAGATCCTCAGTAGTGGTGACCCCTCCACTCTTCCACGGACTAATACATGTACCGAATGCTCATACGGGAAAGTAAACCCTAAACAGCAAAGAAACCTCACCAGGACTCCTTCCCACTTGCCACCTATCATACACCGCTAACCAACACAAGTGATAAAACCCCCTCTTCCCCAAAGCAAATTTGCCTAGCACCCTTAGGATGCGCTTCTGCTCTATCAGACTAAGACTATATTATTGCCTCACTAAGACAAAAAAACAATGCTTTTAGCACACACCCATAATACAATTACACCAAAAAATATTTGATCATGTACTCACCAATAGGCTAGAACCGATTGGGAGCCTGATGAACCATATCGAGGTTCTGCCAAAGGCCTCCAACTAGGCAAGGGCTACCCCTCCACTGACTATAAATGTAAGAGGGCAAGTCCTTAATAATCAAGCGCCCTAAAGTCCACGCAATTGCTATCGCCAGACTTCGTCGAGTTTTGCATCTTAAACATAGAGCTAAACTCATCTATTGGGACATTGCTGGCAGCTAACCTTCCACAACATCAACATTGCCAAAATTTGGCTCAATGCATTGGGCGATAGCTGATTAACATAAATGTTGAGACAGGACAGCAGATATTGCATCTCGTCAACCTTGGGCTGGTCGTCAATGCTGGGCGGAGTGTTGAATAACGAACGGTACACGGCAATTCTGGGGTTGGTGCATTGGGGGTTGGCTAATTGATCCACCTAATCATCAACGCCTTCCCTGCTACCGTTAGTCATGGTATATTATGAGGGAGTTTCTTTTGGCTCAAGGGTTCCCACAGATGGTGCCAATGTTAATACTCAAGCTCTGGCGATAGCCAAACCTTGTTAACACTGGTCTAAGCTTGGACCGCTACAAGAAGATGAGCAGCACTGGCATCACCTGTCAAGTAAAATACAAAGGGCGTCAGGAGGCAAACCGAGGTTGGCGATCTTCTCTACGTTACTTAGGCAAGTATTTAATGTGTAATGTATTTTTGTTAACAACGTAACGTTAGACAAGTATTTAATGTGTAATGAATGAAGGGAGAGGAATGGACATTTTATATGTGGAAAGGAGAGTGAACTCCATTTGGTTTTCGATGCGGAACTGATATGCATCAGTTTATGCGTTTTGTTGTCTCAGCGAGGCAGTATTGGTGCGACGCATGGCAGCGCGTCAGAGGTGGTTCTGGCCTGAGCCTGAGCTTAGGTGATAGCCGACCTGGTGGTGTTCCCGGAGGTCACACCTACGTCGGCGCTAGAGCCTCTGGCGACAAACTGGGGCTGACCCCGTTATAGCAAATTATGATTCTAATTGCTTGTGTAAGTACTCTCTCTCTCTCTCTCTCTCTCTCTCTCTCTCTCTCCCCCTATCCTTGCCCTTCTCTTTCTGCTTCCCCTTCTGCCTATCTGGCAAGGTTTCCTCCAAAGTTTCCTGCTCTTTAGAGAATGGCTCGACTTGGCTGGCGACATTGTTCTTCTTCTTGTACTTCTTTTTTTGTTGTGGCTTGTGAGTGTGCAGCGATGTAGGTAGGATGGTCTGCTCTTGGTTAGTGCTCACAGATCAGGGTGACGACCTGGTGCCATTGTTGTAATACTTGTTGAGTGATCCATTGCTCCTCACCCATGGGTCTCGATGGATGCGTTAGTCACCTCGCCCCCAGATGTTCCCAATGGTGTAAAGGAGAGTGCACGAGCCACCTTTTGCACTGTACTCACCTCCTTCTTGCCTTGCTCAGCCAGAGTATCAAGTCATGGGTCTTGATTGATTCATAGATGGCGTCAATGTTTCTGCTGGTGTTTCAGGTGTAGCCTAGTAGAATGTAGTACCTATGAGGATGTTGAGATGACATCGTGATCCTGTCAAAGGAAATACATAACGCCAAAGGGGATAGACTTGTCGGTCTATGCCACTCTGGTGACAAAGTCAGGGTTGTGTATTTAATTTAACAGCATAATAGTGAAGGATTAGAAGTTATTACCCTTAGTAAAGGTTGGTTGGGTTGACTTATATACTCTTGATAGGGGAAGAGGTTTCCCCCAAACTGTAGTTATTAGCATAACATATCCATATTTATGATATTTTATAGGTTAGTATGGTCATTATAAGTAATCACAAATTAATATATTACATTTTTTTTAAAAGTGAAATTTGTTGTAAAACCCTTGTGCTATAGCAAGGGCATTTGGCTCAAACTATACCATTCTTGAAGCAGGAGTCAAACGCAATTTTCTTGAACAATGAAGTAATAAGGTTCATAGAAGACATTTGAAACTTAATGAGCCTTGAGAATTATACCTAATGCCTTGAAAAGTACATGTGAACTGTAAAATGACAAGTTCTAATACATAAAAATATTGTTATTCATTTCTTTGAATTTTTGAAATTGATAAGGTGGTTGTTTGTACGACTTTTTTTTATCGTGCCTTTTTTTTTAGTTGTTGGTGAAGTGAAAGTATTTTGAACGAATATTTATTTGAAATGTTTTGTTTTTAAGGGGTCAGGAATTGAATTTTGGGCTAAATACTAGTTAGTACCTTGTGGTTTAGGTCCAAAATCAATTCAATCCCTGGACTTCTAATTTCATCAAAAACACCCCTGCACTTTCAATTTTGATCTAATAGGTCCAATTCGTTAATATTTTGTTATGAGTTCAAGTTATAGTTGGATTATTTGTTGAAAAACTATTTATTTTTATTAGTAGGACTCACTCCTAAATTGACTATGCAGACCACCTCGACACCACATTATAAAACATAGGCCATATATGAGCCACATTAACAAGTTAAATAACTCAATTGTTTGAAAACTAACAAATTGGACATATTAGATCAAACTTGAAAGTGCAGGGGTGTTTTTGATGAAATTAGAAGTTCAGGGACTGAATTGATTCTGGACCTAAACCACAGGGTAGTAATTTGTATTTAGCCCTTGAATTTTTATTAGTTAATTTTATTTGAATATATTCTTCTTGAGTGTCGAAGAGCATGTCGATACAAATTCGTAGACATGTGGCACGCTAAATTCTGATATCGTATGGAAGAGTTGTGGTTCACAGAAGTTTGGGGGTTAGGGTTGTTCAAGACCTCCGGATTATGGAAGGGCACGTCGGTACGAGTTTGTGGACATGCGGCACGCTTGATTATGAGATCGTATGAGAGAGTTGTGTTTATTGGGGTTTAGGGTTTAGGTGTAGGATTATAAGTAATCTCAAATTAATATATTGTATTTTTTTTTTTGAATAAATATATTGTATTTTTTGAAGAAGTAGTAAGGGAATTTGGCTCAAACTATACCATTTTTGAAGCAGGAGTCAAACTCAATTTTCTTGAACAATGAAGTAATAAGTTTCATAGAAGACATTTGAAACCTAAGAAGCCTTGAGAACAGTACCTAATGCCTTGAAAAGCACATGTGAATTGTAAAATGACAAGTTGTAATACACAAAAGTACTGTTTTCATTTCTTTGAATTCCTGAAATTAATAAGGTGGTTATTCGTATGGCTTTTTTTTTTTTTCTTGTGCATTTCTTTTGAGTTGTTGGTGACGTGACAGTATTTTGAACTAATATGTACTTGAAACATTTTGTTTCTAAGGGGTCAATAATTGAATTTTTATTAGTTAAGTTTATTTGAAAATATTCTTGTTGAGTGTCGAAGTGCATGTCGATACAAGTTCGTAGACATGTGGCACGCTAAATTCTGATATCGTATGGAAGAGTTTTGGTTCATAGAAGTTTGGGGGTTAGGGTTGTTCAAGACCTCTGGATTATGGAAGGGCACGTCGATACGAGTTCGTAGACATGCGGCACGCTAAATTCTGAGACTGTGTGGAAGAGTTGTGGTCTACCAAAGTTTGGGGTTAAGGTTGTTCAAGACCTCTGGATTATGGAAGGGCACGTCAATACGAGTTCGTAGACATACGGCATGCTTGTTTCCGAGACCGAATGGAAGAGTTGTGGCCTACAAAGGTTTGGGGATTAGGGTTTAGGGGTTAAGCTTGTTCAAGACCTCCGGATTATGGAAGGGCACGTCGATACGACTTCGTAGACATGCGGCACGCTAAATTCTGAGACTGTGTGGAAGAGTTGTGGTCTACCAAAGTTTGGGGTTAAGGTTGTTCAAGACCTCTGGATTATGGAAGGGCACGTCAATACGAGTTCGTAGACATACGGCATGCTTGTTTCCGAGACCGAATGGAAGAGTTGTGGCCTACAAAGGTTTGGGGATTAGGGTTTAGGGGTTAAGCTTGTTCAAGACCTCCGGATTATGGAAGGGCACGTCGATACGACTTCGTAGACATGTGGCACGCTTGATTCCGAGTTCGTATGAGAGAGTTAAGTTTATTAGC